>NC_092020.1:20335287-21535287 GCF_042242105.1 Pempheris klunzingeri | reverse complement strand
TTTAATGTCTTGACTTAATTCATATTTCAAGTAGGTTTCCCCTCGTAGTTATTATAGGTTTACGGTTCTATCTGCTGTATATTATGAGGTCACAGTGATACCGACCCCGCAGTCCTCACCAGCTTTTCATGTTGACAATTAATAATTTGCTCTCTTTCTGAGAAGAAAACATTCTGACTAAGCTGCTTACATGGCTAATGAAAATGAAAACATCCTGATATATCCAAGTCTTTTGAAATGGTTAAAAACAGGTATGCATCTCCTCCCGACCAGACAAGTGGGTTTTTGTTTTGGGCATGCATCTCTACCTCTGCCTGGCAAACTACTGGCTTGTTGGTTTGGTAACAGCCCACAGAGCTGACATGTAAAAACCCTTCTGAGACACATATGTGCAGTATAAATGTCCAAAGAATGCCCCTAAAACCTGACAAATATCAGCTTCATGTCTTACTAATTCTTAATATCCAGATGGAATATGTTATATATGTGTACATGACCTATATCAAATCCAGAATATAGTCAGAATCAGAGTAACAGTGGAGTACTAGTGTGCATTTAAACATACTCATTGGATCTGTACGTTCTTGGGACGACTTGAAGCTGTAGGTTTTGACCCTGTGCTTTGAGGTCAAAGGTCAAGTGCAGCTGGTAGGATTTAAACATCATGCTCATGAAGTCTTCCTCCGGACAGATGTTGACATCTATGAGCTTGTTGAGTCCAATTTCTTAGAATGAAGAACTCTCGATGACCAACGTGCTACTTCTATGACTGCCACTGCTCCTCGTAGTGTTAACTTCTACTGACATGCTGGTAATCAAAGGAAATCACCTGTATATGCTGAATCTCACTATCATAGGCTTGCCTTAATTCATTACACACAATCACCTGTTATAATCTGCCAAAGAGGACCACTAGATGCTGTTGAAAGCTCCAGAAAAAGCTAATAAGAGGACCCTGACGTAAGATTTCTTCTTTCTGTTTTCAAGACCTCGAATGAGCGTTCAGGCTCTGCTTCATCCTGGACAGTAAATGTGCCTTACTGTTTTGTTTAACTCTGCAGTAACCATTCCCACATCCTACCGTGAAGGCAGCAGCCTGCAGAATGAATCTGGAGTCAGCTCCGCAACAAGGTCACTATCTTTTCATTTTCTCTGTTTAACAGTCAGTGGAGGCCACTTAAACCTCAAAATATCCACTTTTGACAGGCTCAGGTTGGACAATTTAAAAGCCCTCTGGTGCTCATATTCCCTTTGCCTAACTGCACTTCACTGTAAATCAGTTTCAGGCAGAGCACTTGTGTCCATCACCTCTAAAATGACAGTAGTGTGGTTCCATGTTAAGCTCACATATAGGTGTAAATAATTGTAGTGCTGGTTGAACGTCTAGGATCTCTGTAGGGTATCAGGTGCTGATGTAAGAACTAATAAATGACTTTTGCCTCATCAATCCAGTGTAAGACCTTGATTAACTGTGCTTTATGTGTTGTTAATAATAAGCCAAGAGCAGCAAAGCACCCACGCAAACAAGCATGAGATCATCAACACAGCCACATATTTCAGATTCCTAACCTGAAATTCATCAGTGTTTATGCTCTGGACACATGAAGGGACTTTCTGGACCTTGTTCCGTACTGAAGGATGCTCTGGACATGTTCTGACATGCTTCAAGTGCATCTACTATTTGGTAAAAAGCTATGAATGACACTCTGCCCTCTGCTGGACAACCAGAAACTTGGCTCACTTCAAGTCAGCAACTCCCCCCCTTTGATACTCTTCACCCCACATTCCCAATAGTGACGAGTGAGTTTCCACTTACGCAAGTAAAATGGGCCAGAGTTGAAAAATGCATAACAGCCCAACAGACAAACAACCTCTCATCCTTTAGAAATAAAAAGTGTACAGCTATTTGTGTGATAACCTAATGCACATCACAGTTCACAACTTCAACTCTATTTCATCACGGCTAAATGATTCTAGAGTCACGACAGAATGGATTTATTCTGATCACATCTCAGTATCTTCAAAAAACCAACAGCACTGATTCATATTCAGAGAAAAAAAAGCAGTCACTGTTTGAAGCCAGCGTCCATCTCTGCTGAGGCAAAGCAAACTTTACATCTTTATCAGCAGTGATGTGGGTTTGTGGGTGCAGGGAGTCAATCAGAAGCAGTGAAGCGGCAGACGTCACTCTGCCAACCACAACCTGAGGTCTGAGCAGGGGAGGGGGGGGGTTGATAAATGCCTGATGCGCATCAGGCATGAGTCAAATATGAAAAACCAAAACTTCAGTAAAAGACACAATTATTCAAGCATTTATATATTTATAAGGTAGGGAATTTAAACTAATAATTACTCTCAGTATTGATTCATCTGATGATTATTTTCTTGATTAATCAAAAAGTTTCATTGATGAAAAATGCTGGAATGTTTCCAAAAATACTCAGTTTGATATTAACTTATATTAAAAAAAAAGAAAGAAGGAGGAAAATACCTAATGACTAAACACTGAACTATAACAATTGTTGCTAATACATTTTCTGCCAATTGAGTAATTGATCAAGACGCAGGTTATTGCTGTAACTGTATACATGTACTGTATGTAGTTTAAGATTTGTTGATGATGCTGTGTTTTTTGTATGGGTATAAACAATAATCAAGCCTACACATGCATGCTGACGGAGCCATGAAGGGGCATCAGGGCAGGTGATAAGTACTGTACATCAGATCTTGGATAATAGTTACTACAAACATCTTGTTTGTGCAGACACTTGTAGAGCACGTATCATCTCTATAAACAGATATCTGTGTAGAACTCTCTCCTCAATAATAACTTCACTGGTTTGACAAGATAATGTTAACTCAAGATTAACTTCATACAACTCTACCTGCCACTCCAATTTGGTGAGTTGCGAAGCCCGGCAGCCTGCTTTCTCCTTCCCCCAACCAGAGGGCCAACACAGCGTGGTCATCTTTGGCGTGGTGGAAGGTGAAGCCGTGAGTGGCGGCGGCGGCGGCACATCGACTCAGTGAGATGGGTACTCGAAGCCACACAGCAACTTTCCCCTCTGCTTTCCACTCGAGCAAAGAATCTGTGGAGTGCACAAGTCAAACACTCACAAGGATCCAAGAAGTTTGGTTAAAAATGCCTTATAGATGATGTCGCTGCTTTATTGAATAATAAACTGCAGAAACACAAAAGATCGGTTTTGATGTTTGATCTGATTTTGGAGACAAGATGATAAACAACAGAGACAATTTGGGGGAAGTAGCCCCGAGGTTAAGGAAGCAGATGATGTAGGGCTGAAACAATTTGCCAATTTATCAATAGAAAATCAGTCTGCAACTATTTTGACAACAGACTAATCATTTCAGCCATATATTTGTTGATTCCAGCTACTCTTATACAAGGACTTTCTCTCTTTTAAATGCTTCTCAATAAAATATCTTTAGATTTTGGACTGTTAATCTGACAAAACATGCAATCTGGTGATAAGATACAATAAGATAAGATATTCCTTTATTAGTCCCCACATTTTTAAAACATTTACATTACAGCAGCAGTGGTTAACAACAAATAGAACAATACAATACGAAGAATGAATAATAAACTAGTGGAAGACATCGCCTCGTGCTCTGGGAACTTGTGATGGGCATTTTTCACAATTTTTATACATTTTATTACTGAACAACTCTAAAATCATTCTAAAATATGTTGACAGATTACTCAATAATGTGGATAATGCTCAGGTGGCGATATACTTCAAGGAACACTATAATTTTACCTTTGATCAAGACACTGAATGCATAATTGTCGTGCAAAGGGTGGCTCCTTTCTTTAATGTATAGCAAACATGCATCGGAAATTCAGCAATGAACATAAGCTTTAGAACTGAGAACAACATTTCATCACACGCTGCCAGGCTCCAAAGTCATTTCTGGAGGTAATTTGTGTGTTGATTTAAAACAGTGATACATGTTGCAGCAAATCTTAATAAATGTTTAAAGGGTTTGGGGTACTGAAGGGTGCAATGCTTCTATAAATATCTGCATAGACCAATGACTCTATGTATTTTCAGAGCAAAGTGCCAAACACAAATTCATCTGCAGATACACTAAACACTGAAGCCTGCCTTAGATTAGATTATAATAGATTATTAATAGATAGATATGATAGATTATTAAGGGAACATTCTTTTCAGTGCACAAACTCTGGCTGTGAACCTTGCAAGCAACACTTGCACTGTGCACCATGCACCAAGACCAAGTGACTGGTTTGTGGCCAGTTTGTGGTCAGTCAGAGCAGATTAGAGGACAACCAACCTTGCAGTAACCTGCTGAATGAGCTTTCGCTGATGTCAGCCGGTAGAGAGATATCAGCCAGGTTCACTGTCACCCCACCGAACCGGTCCACTCTCCCCGTCAGAGGACTCGTCCCCTTCTCACTGTGCAGCTGAGAACGAGTTCCGGTGCACGAAAACGCACGAACAGCTGAGGGTGCGGGACAAAACCTCCCTCTAAGCAGCGGTAGAAGCCTTACGGCAAAGGCGCAAGCAGCCATGTTACTGTGCTATTATGACGCTAAACAACCGTTTTAAAGGAGGCACTTGATCAAATTTAAACCGGCATAAGCATGTAGTACAGCGGGGTTACGTAAACGTCCGTCCTGGATGTTGCATAAATACCGTAATGCTCTGCAGTGTGGTCTCTAGTGGCACTATGACGAACTCCATTCACAAATCAAACAATTTAGCTACTTGATACTTAAACGGCAATTTGGCAGTGTTAACGTTAGCTGCAAAAGAATAATTAAGGTTTGATGTTAAATTCGGCTAACAAATCTGCCAGCTAGCCAGTGAAGTATCAACTTTTGCAGCTGATTAATACTGTTCGCTGTGGCTTGTTTGCACACTTCACCTGATGCAAAGACATCAAAGTAACCGTTGAAAGCTATGAAAAGGACGCTGCTTAACATATTAAAACAATGCCGAATTTAATATGATATGATTATTACGTATTTTAACATATTGCATTGTGTTTGTATTTGCTAGTCCAAAAGAAAACCTCAAATTATACGATTTTTCTAAGGAGCCTTGCGCAATTTTATCTCACAGCCAGACTAGTGCCAGGCTCTTATATTTACCACTTTCCTAATCAAAACCAAAAGTATTTTAGTCGTATTCTGTCATAAAATCTCTTTGGTTTGGTTTACAATGCAATAAAACAAAAAAAAATCAGCTGCCGTAAAATTTCAGGCAGAGATGTGAAGGTTTACGGTAAAAGGAGGCGGGGCTAAACTTTAACCAGGAAGTTTACAACACCGCTCCGTGTTTACACATGTTTGCAAGTTCACGTGGAGAAGATCTTCGCAATTAAAATGTCGTCAAAGAAAAATAAAAGTAAATCGAAAAGGGCGAGTGAAGGGGATAGCTCGCTGCTACTGAAGGAGGGCTCAAATGACTCCTCCAACCTGCAGACATCCAGCCACGAGGGGGGAAGCTGCAAAAGTTTAAACAGCAACTCATTCACTGTCATCGATTTCATTGATAAGGGTAAGAGTTTGCTGGACAAAAGCACATGTTTAACTTTGACACGTCGACCGGTTGGAAGCAGCGTCTGCACGTGAACCAGCCTGCAGCATGAAGATGTACTCGGTGATGCTGCTGGATGCTCTGATGTTGCTCTTCCTGCACCGCCTGCGAAGCTCCGTCTGCAGGCACAGCAGAGACACATGATCTATGTATAGTTTTGTCTCTACACTGGGAGCAGATTTCTGTATAAAATGAGACACCGAGTGAAGCGAAAGAGGCTTTCAGCTTTGAGGTGTCTCGATGAGGCTGTTCATCCATATTGGGGGCAGACATGTGAATATCCTCCACAATTAGTCTTTTTCTTTAGGATGACATTGACATTTTACACCAGAAATACTGTAACTTTGCTTGATTTGGCTCATTCAGACTGCCTATGCCTTAAGACAACTTAAGATGCACGTTAAAATGTGTCTCTGTGGATATGACCATTGTTTCAATACTTTTTAATCCTCTAAAGCTGAAAGCCAGCAATTTAACTTCAGTATGAAATAATGGGAATATGTCACTTTCCTGTTTACGGACAACGCTGCATGAACCACACACACACGGCATGGATTGGCCTACATAGCTACAACACTTCAAATGTTCTCTTACACCAATTTTCTCATTGCAGAGCACGTTATCAGTGTGAGAGAATATCACCAATCACCATTCAGGGGCTTGTTGCACTTGGCGTTCCCTCTGCTATCATCAGAGCAGCTGTTCCATTGACTTGGAACTATTGTAATCTAGTTAATTTGTAAAACTAGGAAACTGGTTTGTCAGTTTCCACGAAACTGCTTTTTGAATTTTAGCACCACCTGCACGAGGGAAATGATTTTTGTATGTTCATGAGTTGATAATTGAACAAGGAGCACTCCTCAGAGTGAGTGCTTTCATTTTTGATCCCTGAGAACATCCACAGAAAATAATCTATCTGCTTTTATGTAAGTGAAATTTGAATGTTGGACTTTTTTTTATTAGCAATAATGAGGTTGTTTATCTTCCTATACAGCTGATGACAAAACACCCAAAAGCTGCAGATCGACTTTTGCCCAACTGAGCCTCAATTCGATGAAGGCGGCCAGCGTGTGCATCGGGAGACCAGTCCTACTGACGAGCCCCGCAGGACAACAAGAGGTGCCCTCTTCTTCAGTTTGGGCATCATGTCAGATATTTTTTAAACAGTTGTATAGTTATTTTAAATCTCCACTGACTCGCATATTAAATGAGAAATGTTTTGTGTTACTGTCCTTGAGCCTTTAGCTGATGGCTGGTTTCTGTTCTCAGGATGCCACCTCTCTGACCTTTAGCTGCCTCGTAATAATTTGCAGCTCCTGACACCTTTTAGTAATCATTTGTTTTTCTTTCAGGTGTGTTTAGGATGGCCGGTTGCCTCCTTTCCTGGGGAAAAAGTCGGTCTTCAGAAATGTGCTCAGAATAACCTCAGAGTGAAGTCGGGGGACGAGGTGATGCTGCATCCGCTGACGGGTCCTGTGCTTCAGGCTGAAGAGGTTCTTCTCTCCAACAGGTAACATTCATGTGGGTCCAGGGGACACTTTATCTATACAAATATCATATTCACACTGCTTCTCGTGTTATAGTTACAATGCACTATCTTTATCAAACAAACCCATTGTAATATTGATAATATACAGGCGTATAAACCGGGGTCCTTTATGTTGGGTAATTGCTGCCATCTGCTGGCATCACCATGCAACTGCATTTCACATGCCAAACTCAATTATCAATAAATCTATCTAGATTTTATTGATCCATATTATGCATTTATTTTTAATAGTCTGAATCTGCAGCATGCATGTTTTTATATTACATGTTACGGTGTATTGCTGTTATCTTATCGATCTTACTTGATCCTTTTGATCTTAAGCGTGTTCTGATTGTTGATTACTCTCTTTTTTTCAAATCTAAATCATCATGGTTGTGTTCCGTTTTTTTTAAGAAGTAAGGTTTGTTGTTGATGTTGTATGTGAAGCTGCTCCTGTAAGAACACATATTTTAATGTCAGTATGGCGAAATACTGGTAATAGGATATAAATACGTGTACAGTTGATTCTCACATACATCTAACTTTCATTCAGGTTGAAAGATGACACACTGGAGACAGATGAGTTCAAGAACTTCTTTCTGAGGTCTCTTGGTAAGTCTGTTGAGTATTTATTACCCTACAGTAGGAGTCACTTTTAGAGTAGAGGTGGATTAGAGTTGGGAAATCCTACCAAACTCAATATGAAACATAACCTACCTGGTGATGATGAAGGTCAAACAGGAAAACACAAGGAAAAGTGTCAGTATGCAGCTTTTCCACTAAAAAAAAAATAACTGTATTAATTTGGAACCATGTCACAGTCTTCAGTCTGCAAGAAAATAAAGAAATCAAAGTGTAATTTACTGACCAGCATCATAGATTGAGTGTTTTCAGCAAAAAAGTGTGATTAGTGTGCTATTTTTTCTTGCAATGTAACTTTTTATTAATAATGTACAAACATTTGTGATAAATGTGAGGTTTAGTTTTTTTCCTCCTTGTCCACTATCCAGACACCTTAGACCTGTACATTTAATGTCTTTGTCAAAAGCAAATGTTGTGTCCTGGTTTTGTTTATGTTCAGATTCTTTTTTGTCCAGACTGCTCTGTTTCCTCTGGTGGAATAAGTTTACTGGTTTGTCTGTGTTGTGCCAGTTGGGAACATCATTATGCCAGGAAATGTCATCTCCTTGACCTACTTCGGCCGGCCATGCAGTCTGCGGGTTGAGACCATAAGAGGGGAGGATGGTGTCACCCTCCGCAGGCCGGCTCCACCCCCAGGACTGGGCCCTGACACGGAGGAATCCTCTGCGATGAACTCCGTGCTGGACTCCACATCAGCCGACCTCTCCCTGCAGCTCAGCTTGCTAACTGTGGATGACTGCAGCGCTGACGGGGCACCAAGCACGCCTGGAGAGCCCGGGCCTGCAGCCAGCACCCCGCGCCGACCACCACACCTCCCTCCTCTCTCCTCACCCCCTGCTCCCTGCACCCCATCCTACATCTCCCAGAATTCTCCTGCAGTTTCAGGTGAAGATGCCGTCAGTTTGCAGAGCTCACTCAGCTCAGAGCAGGCAGAGAAAGTCCCAACAGCTCCCCCTGGTGGTGCTGTGAGCACCGACACCTTCTACTGCCTCTCCTGCTCCACTAAAGTCAGTTTCAGAGACAGAACAGCACATGAGGATGCAGATGTGGAGGCTAAAAGGTCAAAGGTCACATACAGCATGATTGGTGGGCTCAGCAGCCAGTTGGATACCATCAGAGAGACCATTGAGCTTCCTTTGAAACACCCCGAGTTGTTCTCCAGCTACGGTAGGTCAGCTGATACAACACCATCCCACAAGCGCACATTATTGTATGCGGCATACGTGCCCGTGAGGGGCTCATCATACTGTAGGGGGATGTAGTTTGTTTTGTAAAGCGTTAAAAATCAAAGATCTGATCAAGAAGCTGCTCTCTGTGCAGGGATCCCACCTCCCCGAGGAGTGCTTCTGTATGGTCCCCCGGGCACGGGAAAGACTATGATTGGACGAGCCATAGCCAATGAGGTTGGAGCTCACATGACTGTGATCAACGGCCCAGAGATCATGAGCAAGTACGGCCATGTTGCTCCAAAACCTTGCATCACTTTTCTGCACTTTTCTGTCCCAGTATAATATATATTTTACTCTGTGTCCACAACGGTATTAGAATGCACTTGATCTGAAGTCCTAATTAGATAGTAGACCAGTTAAGAGATATGTTGTTTGATGTCTTTACAGGTTTTATGGTGAAACAGAAGCGAGGCTGAGGCAGATATTCACTGAAGCGTCTCAGAGGTAAAATGATCATTTTGAGCAACAAAAAAGCACTGGCAGTACTTATGCAGTCATTATACAGTATAAACTGTGCAGCACACTAATAAGTAAAAGAAAAAAAAAATGATGTGCTTACAGTCTCAAATCAAACATTAAGGAACTAATGAAACTTGATTAATAATTCAATGCTCTGCCTCTTAAATAAAGTATTTAAAATAATGTGTCTGGTTCTGTGGTTTTGGTTCTATATTCTAGTTGGCCATTGTGTAGAGCGCTTGTAGATATATATAACGTTTCTCATATTTCCACCTGATTCACAGACAACCTGCGATAATCTTCATTGACGAACTGGATGCTTTGTGCCCAAAGCGAGAGGGAGCGCAGAATGAGGTGGAGAAGCGAGTTGTTGCTTCTCTGCTGACTCTGATGGATGGGATCGGTTCAGTAAGTAACCCTCCTCCCTTCTACTACAACACATCCTAACAGGTGTTGATTCGTACGGTGGAACAGTAGACAATTCATTTGTACGGTGCCGTTATTAGGACATGCAAAAGCCACCGTTTCAAGTGGCACTGCACTCCTGTGATTCTAGATAAGTAGCATCCCCCTAAATCCACATGTGAGTCAGTGAAACGTAGAGTAACTTAAGCATACTACTATTATTTGATTCTGATACTATTAACGCAGCCCTCTTTGGCAGCATTAATGGTATTATTTTGTCCCACTAACTGGCCATACCCTAAAGATCCAGTTCACTAGAAGAAAAAGACAAATATCCATTAAATCATTAATTGATTATCATTATAGTTGCAGATTCATTTTCTGTTTTTTCTGTTTACTTTCAAGTTGTACACGGTACACTTTTGGTGGTGCTGGCTGCTTCTATGCGTCCTTCTTTCACTACTTATTATACAATCAAATGGACTGAAATATCTTCAACTGTTCCATCAAGCAGTAGTCTTTTTTTTCATCAGTATCGTTTTTTACAAGGAGGTCTGCTTTACATCGATGAACCAACGTTTATTCAGCACACTCATGGCGTCAGAATATGGCTCTCTGCAGCAGAACGTGGCTCGCTGGAAATGCAGATTGTCATGCAGAAACCATCTTCTGCACGCTGGACGCCCTTCAGACACCGTGGGTTGTATCTCTGGGGTGTTGTTTGTCCTCTGAGCGCTCTGTCAGTGTCTGATGAGAAAAAAGATGATTCCCCCCCCCCGCATGCACACACACACACACGCACACACACACACCCCCCCAAAGGGAGCCTGGGAAACAGATCACCTAAGGTTGCCATGACCCGCCAATTTGGCATAACTTTATCAGCAAAGCACATCTCCATGTGCCCAGGCAGAAAAGAGCCCTCATTTGGATCGGTGATATTACACAGATACCCAGAGTCCCCGTCTGTCTGTGGAGAAAGCCCTCCTCGGCATTCTTGCTCGCACTATAATTTATTTGTGTTTCAATATTCTCTGTGGTATCGAAAGGTGGAAAAAGAAATTTCTCATCTTGCAGGCAGACCACCCCGAGAAAAAACACAAGACTGACACAAATTTAACGTCAGACCGGGGTCAAACATTCTCTGAGGCTTCGCTTGTGAAAACCAACTAGATAGAGTTACAAATGCATGGTCATGAAGTTAAATACAAGGCTGTTTTACTTAGCTCCTAGAGAGTTGATATTGATGACTCAAAGCGGCAATTTGCATGTAATTCCTCGTGTATCTTAGCCAGCGCTGCAGGTTTTACTGTGGTTGTTTGAAATGTACCCGTCCACATCCAGCGTCTGTTATTTTTACGCTTTCGATGGTTTTGAAAAGCAGCTTCAGAGCTACCACAGCTGTGTGAGTGGACGAACACTCTTCAACTTCAATAGTTTGCACTGAAAAATGAACATTTACTAACACGGGAGAATGCGCTGTACTGACTGGAATAATATATATAATACAGTATCGATGGCTATTCTGACTTACCTCTTAAAAATGTCTGAATCCAGAGGTGTCCTGACGGCCTAATAATGAAGACACACGTCATATAACTGCAACTGTGTTCCCTCCAGGGACTGTGGTTGAGTGTTGTGTCCCACTCTAAATGATTTAGCTCAGTGTCTTATGTAAAGTCACATATTGATCCCTCCATAAAGTAATTTATTCCATACTAACAGAGCCTGACATGAGTTGGTAGACCAGAGTTTCTCAACCTGAATCTTCTCACATGGGGATCCGTGAAAGTACATCTTTTCGATGTGTGAATCTGGGGGTCCTTGACACCAAAGCAGGTTGACAACCACTGCGCTAGAGGGGAAAAAACAAATGTACGCACATTATTATGCATACTAAATGTTATTTGTAACGGCGTAATGACATGAAACTACATCAGATCATGATTACGAGGACACGACCTCTGTCTGCTCTCTTTCACTGTCCTTGCAGGAGGGTCACTCCGGTCAGCTGTTGGTCCTGGGGGCCACAAACCGGCCGCATGCCCTTGACCCCGCCCTGCGCCGACCGGGACGCTTTGACAAGGAGCTCGAGGTGCGCAATGCCATACACTGTAGTGGAAGTGGGTAGTTCTGTAGATATGTCAGATATGTTTTCAGCTTCCTTGAAGTGCTCCATCCATTTATGGTTTTTGAGGACCTCAAGGTTCCTTTTAAGGTTCTGCCAAAATTACTTTGAGTGTAAATAACTTTCCGTCCCATTGCTCGATTGATTTTGTGATGACAGGTGGGAGTTCCTAGTGCTTCTGAGCGTGCAGATATTTTGCAGAAGCAGCTGAGTTTTGTGCCGTGCAGCGCCACCTCCGAGGAGCTGACGCAGCTGGCCGACGCCGCTCATGGATACGTCGGAGCAGACCTCGCAGCTGTTTGCAAAGAGGCAGGCGAGTAAACGCTGTCCTGTTTTCAAGCAGAAAGTTAAAATGTTTCTGATGGCATCCAAATAGTTTTGGATGGTGAGAGTGGGCACCGTGTGCTAGTGACAGCCATCATCATCTCTCCTCTGTTTCCTCTCTGTCAAGGGCCACGTTATGCATCAAATGTCCCAATATGGCAGAAAAGCCTCTTGGATTTAATGGATTTGATTAGTTCCTTCAGTTTTGACCATTAAATGTTGCACATTAGATTTTTAAAGGGCCATAAACAAATTCCTTTTAATACAATATGCCTTTTGTAATCAGATGCATTTGAATTTAATAGACTGTGATAAAAATATTGTTGCCAGAAAATGCAGCTATAGTTTGTGACAAAGTCACGAATCTATATCATAAAAATTCCACTGAAACCACGAACATCCACTGCTACCGAGACCAGTTGTGCTGCATTGATTCGCACCGACATAATTTGAGAAACCAAAATAAAGTTGCACATGGCAGCTGACCTAAGAATGCTCATAATATTTTTGCAGTTTGGTTTGCCTCCCGGACTCAGGCATCCAACCAGCAAACAAATAGCATATGAACAACCGTTTGTTTTTAAGCTTTGAGTAAGTTTGACCGCCTCTTCTGCTGGTAATACTTTGCACATAGCACATTCCTAGTGACTTTTTTTCTTCCTAAATTAGTTTTTAACAATTTTTGAGATGTTTTCCTCTGAGTGTGTGAGATGCCTGCAACGCCTTTGAACAGAGAGGGTCAACTGTCCTTTGATATTTGCCAAAGAGGAAGTTGGGAGCTTCTGTGGTATTGAGGTCCCAGTGAGAGAAGCCGCTGAAACCACCACTTGTTGTGAAATTCCTTTGCCCCCTCACCCCTAATGCCACAAACCAATCCACCTCACATCCTGAGGACAAGCATATTATGTACAGTATGTGTGTGTGTGTGTGTGTGTGTGTGCGCCTGATTGTGGGTGTATGTGTTTGATTGCATGAGCCCATGCACATTTGTTTCTCTGTGTGTGACCCCACATGCCTCCTGGGTGGTCCCAGCGCCTGGGGTACGTGGCGTATTGCATTTCCAGCTGAGGAGGGAGCAGGGGCTGCTGTGCGGAAGCACTCCGGCGAAGAGCGTGATTTACTGTCCGCAGAGGGCCAGACGTGGCTGGCAGTGTTTTCTGAAAAACCTCCTCGCGCCCCGGAGGGAGACAACAACCTCCCCGACCCCGTTTGACTCTGCTCGCTTCCCCCAGCTTCCTCCAAAATCTGAAATCAGTTGACAAACACAGGCCCCAGCAAGTACGCCATCGTAGAACTGACAGATCCTGAATGCATTTACTGTTTCATCATATCTTTATTTCTTTATTTTGGCTCAATCAATCCTGAAACAAAGTAAAAAATAAAATGCAAACAGAGGTGAAAAAGAATACAGATATAAAGACTTGTGTGTCAAATCCCCTGGTATCCACATATGCAAATGCTTGCATAAACGCTAGCTGTCTTGGCTATATCTAACCTTTAACGTTCATTCATGCAACACCAATGGCAATTATATATTGCATAACACACAAAACTGCTTGCCACCACAAACTACATGTAACATAAAGAACAGAACAGCAATGGTCAGCTTAACATAATATTCAGCTGCACGTATTTAGCGTTTTAGTAAAGTGGCTTATAGATCAACTTTCCAAAGTTTCCATTGTTTGGACGTGGCGTTTGGGCTCTTAGCGCCTATTTGCTGAAAGCAAGGTTTAAGAGAACGATGCCAGAACATTAAAGTTGACGGCCATAAGACCAAAATAATGAGCTGAAAGCTGCTGAAATGCTTTGCAGGGCTGCATAGTCAGAGACCGATTACAACACGAGAAGTGTCATAATACGCGCAGTCATTTGATCCATTGTTGATATAGTTTTAAGGCAAAGATGAAAAGTTGTAAAAAGAGGTTTTACATTGTGTTGCTAACTGCCTATGTGTGTGAGTTTGGATACACTCCCACCAAGCCCCCACACCAACACACATTGCTTGGATCCACAAAAACAGACGCATAACGCCACACAAAACACACACACGCAGCACACGTACCCACGAGCTGATATCTGTTTTTTCCTTCTTTGCTTTCATTGAAAGGAACAAAAGCCGAAGAGGCACAAAAACACATCAAGTAGGAACTGCAGTTGTTTCCTTCTGCTGCTCAGGTAACAATGAGCTGCTGGGGGAACGTATGCTCCGACGCACCGCTTCCTGAAAAATAAAAATGGAGGGGGGATGATGTTGCAGCGGCTGTGACACATTAGGGTCACGCACAAAAGATCCCCACCTTGCACAGCTGCGGAGGAGCATGCACACATAAGAAGCACTTTATAGAGGGGGTTTCACATCCTGCCTTTAGCACAATACAAACCTGCTTATAGATCAGAGAGAAAGACTATTAAAATCAGTTCTTCATCTTCAGGGAGCGATGACAAGGCCAAGTGGCTGTTTTTTCGGTGTGCCTTCTTCTCTTTGTGAGCACGCTTGTGTGTGCATCAGAATGGATGGAAATCTTGATGTCATTAGGGAAGCTTTTGTTTGTCCAGTATGAGCTGTACCAGACCCAAGAAGCAACTTCTTGACGACAGATGTGTTGTATAATCAGCGCTTAATTACAGTTGATCACAGATCAGCCAGTTTCAAATGTAATGTAATGCAAGAGCACGCTCAGACCAGATCTATTAGCCGTGCTTCATCGAGGTCTCCTCAAATTCCCTTCAAGCCTCCACTAAGCATACAATCTGATCTGTAGTAACTCTAAATGAGGACCTCTAGTGGACAAATGTTATATTACTGTGGAGGTAAACGGTCTGACTCAGAAGCAAGTTGTGAATGTAATGTCACTGTGGAGGCCAAATAGCCTGAGCCTCACCCCTTCACTAACACAGTGAAATGGATAAAAGCCACTCATGACCTATTCAGCTGTAGTAGATGTAGTGTTAGTGTGCTAGTGCAGGTTTTTAAGTCAACCACTCAAGCTCCTCCCAACAATTAGACGACACATCTCTGTAAATCCCTTGTGGATGCTGACTTTTAATCAGGCTCGCTCCTTCCGACTCCTCAGAACTTCTCCTGTCTCCGTTACTGTGTCTGAAGTGGACATGGCTTTCATCATGGTTTCTCGCAGGTTGACAGATTTATGCGCATATTTACTGTGATCTGCTGGACTGTGTTAGTCACAGCAGAAAAAATGTGCAGCCTGCACGGCCGTAACTCCATTTATACGCATTTTCTCTGACAGCGTTTCTCTTGTATCCGATGCAGCTCCTCGTCACATCATTCTGACCGGGCTTTATGTCAGACATGTGTCAGCACGCACGCTGTTACTGGATAGGTCGACACAGATAGAGCCATTGTAGAAGTCCCATGTTTTATTGCTTGTTAGCTGCACTGTAACTGCATTTGAGTTTCACATTTTGTAGACTTTAGTGGGCGCAAAGAAAGTTTGACAGTTTGATATTGGTTATTACTTCCTCCAGGTAATAATCATTTAATATTATATATGTGCTTTTGTAGTTTAGATTTTTTGTGGCATTTTCCTTATCGACATTGAGGGTCTAATGATACAGCACGTTTGTGATTCTGAGCTTTAGTAACAACTTAATCCAGTTGAGATTCCTAAGACGTTTCGTCTCGCTCCCATCCAAGAGGCTTCTTCAGTTCAGCCTCTTGGATGGGAGGGAGGCGAAACGTCTTCAAGTACCGTCAACAAAAACAAAGTGGTTTATGGCTGTTTCAGGGTTCAGCTCACTGCTTTGAAGAGAAATGTGTCTTTTGGACTTGAGTTTACATGGGTCCAAAATGTTATTGCCCATTATTACATGTTGATGTTGATGCTACTGTCAGTCTAGTTCACTAATACAGCTGTTTTTACAAGAAATAAGTATAGATACATTTGACCAATTTAACAAGAAAAAAGCAGTTGCAGAAATACTACAGTTGTGTATTTGAACAGTGGTTCCCAAACTACGGATCCACTAAATAAATTGGGGGAGTGGGATAAGACGGATCGAAATATTTCTGACATGCGAGATGTTTTTTTTTTCCTTTTTACTGGATAGTCTCTCCTCCTCGAGCCTCTAAAGATCTTTAACAACCACTGAAAGAAAAATCCCTCTTTAGTGAAGCTGAAGAACACGCAGAGGCCCTAACCTGTAACAGGGGCTCCGAATAGACAGCAATTTTTTTTTTTTTTTGCTACAGCTGTCTGTTGCAGAACTGGGAATCCATTGTGCACACTGCATATGATGAAGATGAAATGAATGAAAGAAACAGCCCTTAAAACGTTTCCTCCGATATAACCACATAGGCACTGTTTTCTTCTGATCTTACTTCCCCAAACGTTAGGTTGACCCTGTTCCCAGCTCACCACAGATTATACAAAACTTCTCTTGATAATGAATCCCTCTAGGTGTTTTGTGTGGTATTGGAAGCTATCATGTGGTCTCATGGAGCCTTACAGACTCTGGGCGTCTCTCTGTCGTCCTGTTGGCGTTCAACTGATCCCGGTGCTAGCAGATGACTCATTTCCACAGTCTAAACAGTGCAAATTGTGTGTGTGAGGGCACACGTTTGTGTGTGTGTGTGTGTGTGTGTGTGTGAGTGTGTACGCGTGTGCGTGCTTGTTTGGTTTGTGCCACATCCGGACACACTGTTTACAAGCTTCTCTAAACAGGGAAAGCCCACTGGAACAAAAAGGCCCAGTAAAATTGATTATGTGGAATAATAAACACACAACTCTGCACTTTGTCAGCTGGAAGCTTTTTGGTTGGTCTTCTATTTGACGGCAAAAATCAGACCCAATATTTAACATGCACTCCTCCAACTTAAACTAAACGGCCTAAATGATTTACTCGGTAATTGTGCAAAGTGATTTGGCTAACGCTTCAATCCTCCAAACCCAAATACTTACCACACTGTGTAGAAACGAGGAAGAAAAACGGCGTCAAAAATGAGCTGAGTTTGGTGTGTTTGACATAAATTCTGCAGTAGAAGACTTAATGGGCTAAACACTACTAAATGCTCACTGATTTTTACAGCAGCAGCCTTGCCTTATAAAGTGCTTTTCCCAACTCGTATGTCCTTTTAAAGACACTTCAGGAATGTCAGGACAGGTCACATAAATATCAGTCGGATCAGCATGTGAAGTTTATTTGAGGCCTCTGTTTATAAAATCCGGAAATGTGCTGCCTGTACTCCTTAACCCTGGCACTTACCTTTACCCAGTGACAGCTGTGTGTGTGTGTGTGTGTTCTGTAGCATGTACTCTGTCTGTGTGTGTGTGTGCGCACACGTTTTCTGCCTGTTTGGAGTGTGTGAGCACGTGTATTTGTCTTTGTCATCTCAGCGTGTTTGTGTGTGCACTTTAAGAGCACATATTATTGCAGTGTTTCAGCTCCGGGAACAGATGTTGGGTATTGTAAATACAGGTGCAAAGAGTGTTCCGGAAGCCCCAGCGAGTAATGAAAACGTTCCTGCGGTTTTGTAATGGTGTAATGCCCAAAGTATTTCACAATTCATCTGAGGACAGAGACGCTGGAGCGCTTGCGGCTTGAGCTTGAGTGTTCGACGCAGCACTACACAATGCAACATAGCGCTACACGCGGTCCTGATGCTTCCCTGTTGAAATGTGGAATACACTGTTGATGTGCAGATGGGCTTCTTCTGACACACCTTCCTGGACTCTGTGGGCGATGATCTGCCGTCTCTGACAGTGGTGCTCAGTGAGGTTTTCCCTTTTGAAGTCTTCTACTGGAACTTGACCTCTGCGCACTTCCATTTTTTCTTCTTTCCTCCTGGAAATTGAGGGCGAGTCTCAGATGTATGCACTTGCAGTTGCATGAATCAAATGCATATTATTTTTTTTTTTTTACAATTTTCCCAAATGATACAGCTGCACAGGGCACATAATACATTGCAGCATCCTACAGTGTTTTGTATAAACAGGGTTGGTTGGGGTCTTCCTCAATTGTGTATAAACTACTTGACATACTGTTTCTAAACCACTCTAAACATATACTTGGCCGTAATTTCTTGTTACTTATCCTCTGACATACATTCTGATGCCAAAATATTGTCCACGCTCTACTGTGCTGCGGCTAGAGGGTTTAGACACCCTCTTTTAAGCCAAAGCACGATCACAATACTGAAGTTCATATGCAGTTTTGTGTTAAGAGCAGCTGTTTAGTAACCTGACATACCAGATAAGAGTGTTTCACAGAACCACCTGGAAAGTGGTGATTTGGATGAACTGTCTTGTCTCTCACTGTCTAACACTGGCTAATTTCAACCCATCAGTCAGTTGCAGTGCTGTTCTGTGCTCTTCTCTGAGTAACGAAGTACCCTACAGTTCAGATATAACTGATGCTTTAGCAGCACCTGTGCTAACCTCTTTCTTCTCGCTCCTCCTCACCTGTAGCTTACGCAGATTTGTCCAAACCACTGTGGTTTTCACCTGATGGTGATCTCACAAACCTCGCAAATGTTGCTGAAATAGAGGCAAACTGACCTTTTTTTTTTTTTGCTCCAACATGGCCGGTCTTGCGTACTTTGCTGGTGCAAGCTGACATATCATTCACTGAAAATGTTGGCTGCTGAGGCTTCTTTTGTTCCCCATTTTTTTTTTTTAAGTATTGCAAAGTTCACTTGGCTTTATTTGACAGTTGGAGCTCCTGGAGAAAATAAGTGAAGCTTCTGAAATGCAGATCGTAAACCCGTTACGAACAAAAACACACAGCTTCCAGTAATTACCTTTCAAGACTCTCCCAATCCCAGTCACCGATAGAAGTTAATTTGTGGATCAATTTGATGCTTGTTAAGACCTTAACCTAATCTTAGCCGCTTCAAAGCCTGTAAGAATGTGTCTCGATTCATGTCTTGTCATTAAGGTACTTATGGTGTCATCACAAGCTGAAGCATATCTCTGTGCATTGTTTTATGTTCAGGGGTTTGATTCTGTAGTAGAGGAGGCAATTTGGTGTGAGGGTCAGTGGAGGTGACCCCTGAAGAGAATGCCTTGATTTGGGGAAGGTCTGTTTTGGTCCCACATAATTGAGACCATCCCTGTTGAAAAACCACAAATAACCATTCTCCTCTCTTCTTCCCTTGGCCAGTCTCAACTCTGTGAAATGAGTTCTTCCCTCTCTTCAATACCTAGTTTGGGCCCCGGTGTGATGTTTTGCAAATGTGCATTCTTGTACATTTAGGGGGCCCCTTTTTCTCTCAATTCCCACTAGATCTCTGGCGAATTCGAAGCATTCTGGAAAGGAGTGCAAAAAAGAGGAAGAAAATGAGTCCACATAAGGTTCAGATTAAATTGTGTTGTGTTGCCTCCTTTTTTTTTCCTCCTCCCTTCCCATCGGATGTTTTCATAACTAAACCAAATGTGTGCTTGGAGTCAGCTAAGAGCGTTCGGGAGAGAGATTCCCTAAAGCAAAATGTTAAAGTCACATCAGTGAATCAAGTTTCCACTGCCCATTGGGCGTCCAGGCTGGAGTCGGAGCTCTGCAGCTTATGAACCCCATTTCCCCTCTCATCAGTCTGTTTCTCTGCGAGGCTTTTCATTACTGCTGGCACAGTGCTAGAATCACTCTAGACAGTTTCAGAGGATTCTTGCTGAAACATTTATTAAACATTTGTCAGCTGCACTTTTCCATCCCAAGGGCTTTTATCCAGCCATACCATTGACTAGACCATTTAGCCAGCTGTCAGTCTGAGCTCGCTGCTATATATTATCATCTAACCTTATGTGATTGAGGATTGAAATCTAGAAATAAAACCTTTGGAGAAATTTAGAGTTTGCAAGGCCAAACATGCCGTGGAACAAAGCCAAAAAAGGAGGTAGTCTTGCGAAGCATCACATCTCAACCTTGCAGAAAACCTAGCAAAGCTAAATCTTTTAATTATTGGGTTGCATGTGTTTGATGGTTATACATGTTTATCTTTTTTCTTTCCTAAAATATTTTTTTCTTCTTGATATGAAAAAATATTAGCAAACTATTTGAAAAAAAACCCCCATCTTCAGCACGTTACTGTAGCACATGCTTAGGATTGTTGAGTTTAGTTTACTTGATGTTATATGAACTTTTCGTTCAGATGTCTCAATGCACAAATTAAGTAACTGTATAAAAGCTTAATATTGGATAAGCATACTGTCCATGTCCATGAAGGGAAAAAGGGTTTCCCGTCTTGTGTGTCCTCTTCAGCTGTCTGCAAAGCATCTTTTATCTTTTAGAACACGATCACAAAACAGCTTCAGGTTTTCCCCCCCCTTCCATCATCCTCTCAGCACTGAAGGCGGCTGAGGCCCTCCACCTTCGCAGGGGCAGGCAGCTGATGGTTTGGGGTTAGTGCATATGGTGTTGTGGCTGGTGCTCCTCATCTCCTTCCTCGCCCCAGCTTCCTTCCACATCCTGTCCTGTCTTGCCTTGTCCCTTCCACTCAGACCAGATGTTTTTGTGCAGTCAAAGCAGCACTGGTCTGAAGCATTAACACAGATGAAGAGCTGAATCGGCCGCCAGGTTAAACGATGGGATGTTAAGACCGCTGGGGATCGAGAGTGAGATGGAGGGTGGGTGGACGTGGATAGAGTGAAAGACATCATACACGAGGGATCCGGGACTGGGGAACACATTGACCTCAACTTGGCGTGCTCATGGAAGACAAACCTGCTTGCGTTGTGTTTGTCCTTCTCTTCTTTTTCTCTGCCTGTCTGTCTGCCTGCCTGTCTGTCTGTCTGCCTCTTTGTCTGTCCGCCTTTCTGTCTGTGTCTCTGTCTGTTTGTCTGTCCCTCGACAAGTCGGAAGGGTCCTGGAAAATATAAACAGGATGCAGTCATGTCTGATCGTAAATCCCCTCTCGTCTGCTCCCTGGCCCCCAGCCCTGGACCACGTCCGTTCCCCTCCAGCCCTCGCCACCCCATCTCCCACCCATATCTCCCCTTTTAGCTCAGAAGAGGAAGCCAAGAGTTTTTGTGTGTGCGTGCGTTTCTGTGATGTGTGCACATGTGCATCGGGAACGGTTGTGTGCCTAATATACTGTTACCCAACCCTGGGGTTGGAAACGTGGTTGTGGACTGGTTTTGTAACTACTAATCATTGTCCACATTTAGTGTGTAATTCACTCCGAAGACCTGTCCTCCCACCTGTAGGGGTTAAATCTGCACAGCTGGGCGCAAGCTGATGCACACATGGCTTTTTCTGGATTGTCGCAATTCTACTTTTTTGCCTTTCTCACACATTCTTCTCTGCCTATTTAGTAACGATTGCATGCAATATTGCAACCAGACCTACCTGCAGACCTTGTTTTTCTGTAATGTGAATGGGAGGAAATTGCAAGCAGAAAAAGACCAAAAAGATCCCGTTTGCACATGCCTAATTCTTCTTCTTCTTCTAATTCTGTTTGTGTGGTGTTTGCAGACTTCTATCATGACCAGAATCAGGCCTTTGCTTTTATTTTGGAAATTCTTTTGGGGAATGCCACAAACTTTCATTGAGCAAAACTTGAATCTGAAATAACACGCCTTGGAAATTCTCTAAATGACTGAATACATACAATCTATTTTCATGACTTCTGCTTTAGAAGTACGTGTTGTATTTCTGTACTCACTCATCACTGAGCTGTCTGTGCCCAGATATTTCTCCTTCAGATCAAACCTCTGATTATTAGGGAGAAACAAAGGCGCATTCTTGATATTGAAGCATCAGTATTTGTTTTGCAGTCTTCTTTTTGTTCAGAAGTCTCTGGAACTAAGAGTATTCAAACCTCAAGCAATTCAAGTACGCTTCCTTTCCCTTCGGCCTCCTCTCTTTTCTCCCCTATAATGCAGGCCCAATTATTTTCGTAGTCAGAAGGGGAATTAATGCTCATTTTGAGATTTGCTTTCGGTAGGCATGTATCATCACAGCGTGTACAAACCTGAATGTTTTGAGTAAAAAGTTGGACGGGGTACATGTGGGTTTGGAATTAAAGCCGTTCAGCCACAACAACACTAGCATTACTTCTTTAGGCAAACAAACACCAGTTTCATATCCCTTTTTTATGCCTCAGTCCACAGTCTCTTATTTTCTAGGTGAGTCACCTTTTCTGTTCTGTTCTGATCTTTTTTCCCCATCACTTTCAGCCATGGCATCTTTATTTTGGTTTGTCAGAGTCCAGCTAAATTTCACAACTTTTGCTTAAGCCTGTGCCAAGTCTGGCAGTTTATTATAATATTTTTCCTTCTTTGTAAAGCATGATGAGATGAGGAGATTTAAATTGTGTATATACCCTCTTTCTGCAGGTTTGCATGCTCTGAGGCGAGCACTGAGAGGTTCCCACCAGCCGACAGACCGGCAGCTGATGGGGACGGTAACTGTCACTCTGACAGACCTCCAGTGGGCCATGTCTGTTGTGAAACCAAGCGCCATGAGGGAGGTGGCTATTGATGTCCCCAAGGTACAGTAATCTCTCACAACCACCATTTCCTCTCTCTGTCTCACCCATTCGCTCGTGAAAACGCTATCTCTTTCTCTTTCCTTTCCACCGTTCCTCTCTATTTGTTTTTCATAAAGCCAGCAGCATAGCTTTGTTTTTGAACTTGATAAATTCAAAAATGGCTTTCTGTTGTCTTAATATCGATACTGACTAATGAAATGCTTCCATATTACATGAATGAAGCTGTGCATAAGTTGTGAATAGGCAGCTGTGTTGTACGCTGCAAACTCTGCCACAATAGTTCCAGGGCTATAAGGCATTCTCGGACTGGAGGAACTTTTTCTTATGAAAAAATCCCCCCACCCTTTTTTAGATTGTTGTTGTTTGTCACGCAGAAGTGACGGTACTATACCAACTACCAGCTTGCACTCTGGTGCATGGATATTTTTGCATCAGGAACTATAGCAGACCTAAATTTAGTTACTGGTTCCACTGTTTGAAAGACAGGTTCCTGAGTTCCTGAAATGGTCTGCTGAAGAAGTTCCTGTGGTGAAAAGACACGTAAAGTGTGAACAAAGGGCTGTCTGCAGTTGTCTTGGTCAGGGAATAAAAGAAAAGACATAAAATTGAAAAACTGCTGCTTTCCAGGCCTACAAAAATGACATATTATGTCTAAATCTTGCCAAAATGTGTCTGCGTTTTATATTAAGTTAGCCAAGAGGAGTTAAAGAAATGCAGCTGGTCAAAAGACTTGAGTAAAGTTTCTCAGCACCTTTCTAGAGGAGACACTACAGAGTGCGCACAATAAGACTAAAGATATAAGTAGATACAAGTCAAACAAAAGTGTAAATTGGTGGATCTTGATACACAAAGATCTTAAGAACTAAGGGAGTGAGATCCGAGGTCTAGGAAGCACTTCTGCAAAGTTTTATCTTAACTTTTCATCTTGGAGAGAGGTACAGTGAACCACGATCAGAAGACCCCTGAGATCTGTGGCAGAGGGCTACAGTAGCTAACAAATGTCAGAATTTGAAAGAAAGCCAATATAAAGAACCCCAGATTTGTGTTGCATGGGGCACTTTTAGAGGATCTTGTCAAAAGCTTTGCTGTGGCATTCTGTACCATTTGTAACCAATAAACAAATGTCTTAAGGCAAGTGAATAGGGAGATGAAAAGAAAAGTTTCAATGATCAGCCACATCTCGGCTTGAGATACGATAGGCTCAAGTTTTCTAATGTTCCTTTAGCTGTAGAAAAAACAAGAAGAATGTCAGAAGAATCATGTCAGAAGAATCATGCCAGAAAATAATAACCATTAAGAGGCGCACGGATGCAGAGACCCTCCCCTGACATGCCTGACTAGTTTATATCATCTGTTGTGACACAATCTGCACTGGATCTTTTGCTGACTGGTTTACATCACGCAGCCTTTGCTTCAGTTTAAGTACAAAATAAATGTATAACCCAGACAGCATCATCGCTTATTGCCACAAGAACAACTAAAAGCTCATCAACAGCAGCCATGCCTCCTTTTCCCCTCTAATGCGCAGTCAGAAAATCCCCTAACTACTCTTTTGACCACTGGCCACTGAATCACCAGCACTTAAAACATGGGGTCAGGCTGAGGAAGAGTGGAAATGACCCTGTGGCCATTTTACCCTCCACTGCAATGAAGATGAATCACTTTGCTCTCAGCGGATGAAGGGAGAGAGAGAGAGAGAGAGAGAGAGAGAGAGGGAGGGGGAGGGGGGAGGGAAGAAGAGATGAGAGGACAGTGGTGAGACTCCAGGATGTTTTGGAGTTTGCATGTGCAAGACATAACGGACAGGAAGAGGGCTAACATCATCCTCCACCGGTAATTGAAAGCAGATCGGGTCGCTGACGGTTCCTGCCAGCAACCAAAAAAAGAAAAAGAGAAGAGAAGAAGAAATGTCCTTCCTATCCCTCCACCCCCACCCGCCTCTTCCCTCTGCAACACTCTGCACTGAGCTCACCCAGAGACGTTCAGTCCTTGCGGCCGGTTCCTGGAAACAAGAGAGAGGAGTGAGTTTGGGTTTGGAATTTTTCTTTTTTTTTTTTATCCCCCTTGCGCAGCTCAGCTGAAAGGCCAGCCGCAGAGCCCCGGACTTGATTATATCCACATGAGTGCAAACATTTGTTTCTAATCCATTTTATATAAGAAACTTCCAGTGGTGCCGGATGAATACACGCCTCGAGTTCCTCAGAAACCTTCTCAGATCACGTATCTAGAGATTTGAGTTTTACAGATTATGCCTCTTTATTCATGTTATATTTATATGTAGATAAATTTCAAGTCCATTCTTAATCCTTTGTTTGTTTTGTGACAAGACACTCTTCCTCTTTTTGACATCTTACTTGTTTACCCGGCACGGCCGTTTTTAAACAATCATCTTCCTCTGTGGAGTCTGGCTTTAATATTTTCATTTGGCAGCTGTATAACAAGCCTATTTATTTCTCCTCTTAAACGTACTCCTCGTCTCCCTTTTTTTTTTTTTTTTTTTTTTTTTTTTTGTCTGAGAAGTCCCCCACACCCTCCTTTCAACCCCATCAAAGGGCCAGAGCCTGAGAGGCCCCTTGTAAAGTTCAGAAAACAACAGTAAAAGATAATAACTGGGTCTCGTACAAAAAGGAAGGGAGGCAAGAAGGGGAAAAAACGCAGCACAGTGAGGTGTGAGTCAAAACATTGCCTTCTAATTCCACAGGCGCTTCATTCGTGACAAAAAAACACCTTGCAATTAATGTTACTTTATATTGTTATTTCTTACAATGACTCCATTAAGTCTGCAGAGACCTACCTGGAAAAAAAAACAAAAAACAACAAAAAGGGGGAAGATGAGACATCGCAGCGTTGCGTTGCACATCTGCTTCCTTGATAGAAAGAGGCAAGTGATGATTGGCAGGTCTGAGGATGTAAACCCAGAGACTAGAAGCCTTTAAACCTGATGAGTTCAGTTAAGTTTGGCTGTAGAAAATAGGAAATTGTTTACCTTAATGTCCACCCCCATTTACCCCAGAGACTGCTCATACGATGCCAAGTAGGATACTGGGTTAGCTTAACAACCATGCTTTTACGTGTTTGAGTGTAATTCTAGTCCAACTTATTTATCTATTTTTTGTTATATTAAGCTAACACTGCTTACTTATAGTAATGCAGCGGTAAGTAGAGACGTTTTTTGTTGGTGCGTTCAGACATTTCCAGTGTCGTTCACCGCTGGACAGCATCCTTTTTAAGGACGGCACAAGACACATTGTCCATTTTGTCCATGACACTCAAGATTTGTTTCCTGGGCTTAAGACACTGTACAATAAAAGTACCCTGTGAAAGCAATGCTGCACATTACCTAGCCAAGCATATTTGAACACACCAGCCATTTTGATTTTCATTCTGTACAGAAATGAAAGGAATTGAAAGTATGAGGGCAATCTAAATAAATAACTTTTAATAATTTAGATTTCCAAATGGTCAACTGAAAACGTGCCCATGGAGAAAATCTCAAGTTCTTCTTGATGCTGTTCTGGAGCTTTCGTCTGTATCGCACAGTCTTCATCAGCAGATGGACTTTGCTCAGCTGTCCTTAAACTGCAGATGTTCTTTGAGCTCTGGAAGTATTCTTGTCCATGCCGGCTTAACTCCATTGGTGGATGATGATTGTGTGATACTGTCAAAAACTCTGGCTTTTATGGTTTTTCAGCTTGTCTCTGTCTACTTTGCCTTGAGCCACTGATTGCTTTCTACTGTAGGTATTGCCACAAAACCTTTTGTATGACTTCTCTTCATCGTCTTCATCCGCCTCTTTACCCGTCTTTCTCCTGCTCACCTGTTTCTTCCATCTCTCTCTCTCTGTAAGCCTGTTTTACTGTTGCTTTTATCTCACTGCACTTTTTTTTATTTTATTTCATTTCATTCCTCTCCGGGCCTTCAAATGAGAGTTCTGGTTTGCTCGCCTGCTTCCGGCCTATCTCCTCATCTCTTCAACACTCCTCTCTCTCTCTCTCCCTTCCTCTCCTCCCTTCCCCTCCCCTCCATCCGTCTTTTCCCCTCTCTCGCTCGGCGCTGTCCATAAATTGTTCGGTATTTACAGTATGTGGCCAGACGCCAGGTTTCCATTAGGTGCTTCGTTCCCCGGAGACGGCGCCGGTGGCCTGGGATGTGTTACCTCTGGATGGAGAGCAGGAGGAGGGTGAGAGGGGGAACGAGTATGAGAGGAAGAAATGGAGAGAGAGAGAAAGGAAGATGTTAAAAGTAGAGAAAGGGAGAATAAATGGCGTGATGGTGAGGGTCAAGTGAAAGAGAGAAAGAAAGAAATGAGCACAGTAGAGATAAGAAAGTTAAGACAGAAAGATTGGGGGGGATGAGGGGGAGGTGAGGAAGGTAGATGAACAAAACTAAATGTTAGAACAATGCCCATTAACCAAAGCCCAAGATGACATTGTCAAATAGTTTTTATGGTCCCAAAACTAAAATATATTCAGTTTATTGTTGTAGAAAGTAGAGAAAACTAGTACATTTTCATATCTGAAAATCTGGAACCCAAAAAATGGATGAATCCTTTCTATCGATCGACTATTTGATCACTCAACAAATCCTTTCAGTGTCTGAACCTGATTCCTCGATGTACAAGAAACATGGTTTCAGTAATCAGGCTAGAAATAAGAGAAATCTGCTAGATTTCTTCTGAAGAACAATTTCTTGGCAGTGTACACCTAACCTGGTTTGTAATGGACTTTTTTTGCACGTACACATGTGCATGACAGAGACTTCAGACTGGGAGTGCACTGTTTTGACAGCAGAGAGGTGGGACGAGAGGAGAGATCGCCACACATAATGCATCCTTGTATTTAACATGATTTCATTACAGTTCAGCTAGCATTGATGTTCACACATGTAGCTTGTGTGTAAATCTAAATAAGTTTCCACCATCCCCTCTGCACTTAAAGAATAACTGTTTAAACCTGGGCCCTTTTTTCGCATAATCTGAGTTCGAAATGACTGGTAGAAGCTTTTGGAATTAGTCCAGCTGATTGCTTCCACTGACAGCCAAGAACGACACTTCGGATAACAATCTGAGCCTGTCAGTAGCAAAAACAAGCACTTTTAATGGAAGAACTTTAATCCTTGTAATCCTTTGGTGTGCAGTTGCCCCCTAAGGATTACACTGCAGCCATTACAGCTCGTTCACCACCCATTCTCAGCCGCTGGAGGAGGTGATCTACTGGACTAATTCCAAATCTTCCTGTCCCTGTCAGTCATTTTGGACCCAAATTATGTAAAAATAGGTCCCCGGATAAAAAAAATAACAAGGTTCTCCTTTAAAAGGGGTGCTCCAGCAATTACATCCATTAGCATCTGATATCCTGACTTTTAGTCCCATGAGTGAAATTTTAAAAAACGCTGGATCTCTGTAACATCTTTTCTTAAACCGCCCCTGGCCACAGGCTTTCTCACAAAAATATGAAGCCCAACCTGAGATAACCTGATGACATCATCAGGGTTATTTTCTCAGACCCTAGAAAACTGCCTCCATGACCACAGAAGATGGTGTACAGCTGTTTTTACATGCCTACTAATACTCTCCATGTCAAATAAACTGACCGTAATGTGTAAAATCAGCGCAGTGTCCCTTTAATGTGAGCCACTGTTCAAAATAAGGTCATAGTTAGGGGAGAAATCTGATTACTGCCGTACTGCATGTATATTGAGCCACTGCAGTGCATGCAAACGCTCCGTATTACTTCCTGCATAACCTGATTTCTTCCGTGCATGTAAATGTACTCTGAGAGAGTGGGGAGGGAAAAAAAAAAAGGAGTGCAGGAGATAAAACAGATAAGACAGGGAGAGAGAGAGAGGGTATGAAGGTCGATCAGAAAAGAGATGCAGTGGGAGCAGAGCTGAAGAAGGAAGGGAATAATGGATGGGTGGTGAAGAAAGAGGGAATACAGGAAGGATGAGAGAGGGAGAGAGCACTGAGAGGGTTTTGGACAAGGGCTTCTCTTCTTATCTACTTTATCTCCTCCGGTTGTTCACTGCCGGACTCTCTCCCTCCCTTCCTCCCTCCTTCCATCTGTCAGACAGACAGCTGTTGGCCGACTCTCTCTGTTGTTGTTCACTCCGTCCAGAGTCTCCCTGATTTAACCCGAGCCCTCTGTTCCTCCGTCTCCTTCCAAATATGCTTTTATATTTCACTTCCCTCATCTCCCCCCCCCGACCCCGTCATCCGCCTGGAAGAACTTGTAGTTCTCTGCAATTTACTCGGGCGGTCAGAAAGTTAAAGATCCTCCGCGTGGGCTCCATGAGAACACCAGTGACATCAGCGTGCAATCAGAGTTTGTTTGGTCTGTTGCATTTATTGTTGGCGATGTGTTTGTGTTTGAGCCGCCACAGATTAGAGCTGTATGATACTTCAGAAGAGGCGGAATGAGTTGGAGTAAGTTTGGCCTGGTGTTGATCATTTATTAGTACTTGGCCATTCATTGTTGTCCTCCTCCAGCTTACATACGTGTGATGCATCTTGTTTGATTGCATGTTATTGTGTGATTGATTAATACCACTGAACCTGACGCAATTGAATTCAGGTTTTTGATTCGGATTCAAGGCAGGTTTGCGCTTTTTGTCCTCTATTTCTAGCAGCAGTGTTCTTACATCCTTCTTGTATTCCTCCATCCTCTTTTACTTTTTAATAATTAATGTGCTTCTACAACATAAGTTTGTTTGTTCTGCTGCTATGTCTCTTTCCTCTGCTGATCCTACACCATCTTCCTCTTCTCTTCATCTTCCTTTACTTTTTCTGCTTCTAGTTCTTCTTCTTTGTCCACTTCTTTATTGTCATTTTCCTCTTTTTCTTCTCATTTGGATCTTTTATTATTAGTTATAAATATTTTCAGCCAGTGTTCCTATGTACATCATGGTTAAAATGCTGCCTCTAAGCATAATAAAGCATAATAAATCACAGGAAGCACAAAACATTCATTTTCTTGTTTTATAAACAAAGAATCAACAGCTGCAGTGATAAGATTTATTAGATACTGGTTTCTATATTTGGAAAATAAGAATATAAGAAATATTCTTTACATGCATAATGTAGCTTGCCTTCGTAGTAAGTAAATGTACATAAACACAATTTGTCCTTCACTTAAACAACAAAATCTATTGTTAAACTTTACTTTGGCTTCTCCTTCCAGGTCCGCTGGTCAGATGTAGGCGGGATGGAGGAGGTGAAGCTGAAACTGAAGCAGGCTGTGGAGTGGCCCTTGAGGCACCCTGAGGCCTTCACCCGCATGGGGATCCAGCCACCTAAAGGAGTCTTGCTCTATGGACCCCCAGGCTGCTCCAAGACCATGATAGCCAAGGCTCTGGCTAATGAAAGTGGGCTCAACTTCCTGGCTATTAAAGTGAGTTTCCATCAATCAGTATATTTTATTCTATATATAAAAACAATGCTGGGCAAAGAGTCGTCGTTTTCGCAATTTGTATACATAAATTTGACCAAATAATGTATTACAGGTGTTACTCTTCATGTCATATTCTGGCTGAGTGATCCATCAAAATGCTGCACATGACTCAGTGAAAAATATAAGCCAATGGAGCTAATCCAAGAACTCACTCAAAAAACAAGACTTGTAAGCAAGTTCTCAGAAGTGATTCCATTAGCTTAGTGATTGATGTGTTGATTTAATCTCATCTCACAGTCGAGGCCCTTTTAGCTCGACCATTGTGCATAACAAAGTCAAAGTTTGGAGAAAAATCATCTTATTGCACTGGCTGACAGCATCATATACAGTATACTCTGGATGAGCTTGTTCCAAGTTTTCATCAAAGCTTTATGATATTTACACTAATGTAAGACAAGTTTCATCTTGGCACATTTGGTATCTTTGGAAACTTCAGGATTTCCACTAAAAGTTCTGTGGGTTATTTAATGAGTGGCTGTATCGTATTGAATATGTCGAAGTGGTGGCTGAGATGTTTCCCTCACGACCTGGAGGCGGTTTGACGGCACAACCCTCCTCTGCTGAAAGCCTCCCTGTCCGACCTTTGCCCTCGTGTTTGTCCCCTCTCATTCATCACCCCATCCTCTCTGCCACCCCCTCTGTCACCCTCACCTTAGCCCGTCCAGGCCTGGTTGACAGAGATTGATTGATCAGCTTGTTGAGTTTTTGATCAGTGGACATTTCCAAAGCTGTTGCCATGCGAGACAGAGAGCTTCGACAGCATCTTTCAACCGGGGTCATTAAACCCTCTGCAAATGCAGGTGTGATTTGCAAGCTTGTTTTTCGTTTGGTTTGTTTTAATTTGCAGTATGATGTGGTAACCGAGGGGACAAAGTCACAAAGGTTTGCTTGAAATACAGACAAAGTAGTTGTTCTTAAATCTCCAATTACTTCTACGCTTTATCTATATGGCCGCTCGTATACGGAAATAAGTTGAATTTGCACGTGCGCATTCAAATTATGCAAATTCGCTCCACTCCAACTGAATTGCAGTTCAGTGCAGTGCTTCTTTATCATGCATGTGTGCATGTGATCAGTGAGAAAAAATTAAAAACACATCACATAATAGAATTTTTTTTAATCGACATTTGCATATTTGTGCCATACAATTGTAAAGGTGAGTCAAAGGTCAACAACCACGTGAACAAATGTTGTTAACTAATGTACAATAGCTGAGATTCAAAATGTTTTCACGTTCACTCTGGTGTTGGAGACATTATCACTGCTGTTGACTCAAGTATTGTGTTTGATACAAAGGTGATCAAAAAAGAGCTGTACTATAATCATGTGCAGCAGTTTTCAAGTCAACAGGCTGCTTTATGAAAAGGGTAAAAAACATCCTGTCCCTCCTGCTGAAAGCCGCTCTCCAGCATCTGCAATAACAGTATCAGGTTTTTCCAGTGCAGCGGTTGCTTTGACATAGATACGTTATCCAGATTTAAATGTGGATACTTTAAGGCTCAGTCTGTTTCCTCTGTGTGAAAAAGCCCTATTATCATCTTGTCAATTTCAGTTTCCTCCCACTGCAGCCACACAAACACACTCACATCCGCAAATGCGCGTGTGCACACACAAACACACACTCACAACACGGCTCGTATCTCCGCAGCGTCAATGGTTTTTAAACTCACCATGTCCAGCCCTTGGCTCTGCTGCAGAGAGAGAGAGGAACCTGGGATTAATGAGTCAACCTCCACACTTGCTGCAGGAGACAAAAGGGCTGGGAGTTAAGTGTCGTCTCCTCCGTCAGCCCCGAGGTGTTGAAAGGGTGGATTGCAGGGGAGGAAGTTCTGGTGAGGGCTGACTGGATGTTTATCTGCTTGTGAGCAAAGGAGAGGAAAGGGAGGAAAGGACTGAGGGTGAGGATGAGAGGGTGTGGAAGGTTTGGTTAGTAGGTATAGAGGTAGTAGTAGTAATAAGAGTGGAGGTGGTGTTGGTGGAGTAGCTTATGGGTGTATTTGTAGACAATGTCTGCATTAAACCGCATAAATCTAAGAAATGCGATGAGGGTATGAAAACAACATGCACAATCGCTCTCTTCATGAAAGGAGTTACATGCACAGTTGGACAATGACTTAAAGTCCTCTTCCTCCTCTTTGTCAGCAAACAACAAAATCATGCTTTGCAGCAATCCTCTGGTAGGACAGACAGACAGACAGACAGACAGACTGACTTTACGCTTATGAGTCTTGGCTGGTTAAAGCTCTCTCTCTCCTGCGATCATTTGCCATTATATCTGAATTTATTATTTAGTCGAAATTCCTAGCCAAAAGAACTTTATTCTCCTTTATTCTCAAAACTATATCTGAAAAAATAAACCTAGTATATACTATGTTATATAATATATGTATATTTATTATTTAATTTAATGTATAGGCACATTCTAACCTTTTACTGATACTGATGTCTGTGCAGTATACTTCATGTATTTGAAAAGCTCAGTTGTCGTACAGTCCACACTAAAGATGAAAAAAAAAAAACACTAGTGTTTTTGAAACCTTTCTGCCGGTCATAGTCAAAAAGCTGTTTTGGGGGTAAAAACCCCCTTTTAGTGTGGACTAGAGCCCGGAGTGGAGAGAATAACCCCAGGTCAGTGTATACATGCTAATAATAGCAGTGATGGTACTAAGAGAAAACGCTGCAGCAGTTATAACCAGTAATAGTAAGGCTGGCAGTAATCACCAACGATACTTTGCATGTTCTAACTGCGCTCTGTTTGAGTTGGAGGAATTTGTGTGTTTCAGTGAGGAGAAATGCCAAAACTGTAGATAAATCACCCGTGTGACAGTGTTTTTGAGTGGCAGCGATTGACGCCATGCAAAAACTTCGAATTCAACTGTGCACCCTGCACACGTTGTTGACCTAAATCAAATGTAGTACTTCATTTTGGCGACAAACCTGATATTCTGCCTGTAAGAACATGCCGAAGATAAGATTTTATTTGATGTGTAGCAATAGCAGCAGCAGTGGTAATAACAGAAGTGGTGGTAGTACAATTGTACTGTGAGTAGTGGGAAGGCAGTAGTAGAAAGCACTGTACTGTAGTGCTCACACTGTTGGAAATGTCTTTATTTGCCAGCTGAACCACAAATATTACACACAAACTGTACTAAGCTGGTACACCCTGTACAGTGAGCGATTACAGAGCATGCAACCTGCCGTCCTTCATGACATTGTCACGCTGTGTTATCACTGTTTCACTTTTAATCTTTAAAAGACCTTAAAGGACAGCAGCTGCTTCTGTAGTCTTTCTGTAGGAACTTAAAGTAGCTCTCGCTTTAAACCAGGGGTCACCAAACTTTTTCCTGTGAGGGCCACATAACTTTTCCCTTCTCTGACGGGGGGCCGGGGTCAGTTTGTAACAGAAAAAGTGTGACGATCGCAGGGGTGCCTAAACGTAAACATTTATTGTTTTCCAGAAAGCCACACATAACCAAATATTAATAACCCTTTCCGGGATCTTCACAGAAAAAAAAGTCAGGAAATAAATAATAACACTATTAATGAAATAAATAGCACTATTTATGAAATAAATAATAACAAATAACCCTCTCTGGGGGCCAGACTGAAAAAAAACATCATAATGCGATTAGTTTTGATTGTCGCGAAAGACGATCACAATTATTTCCCGCTGCTCAAAATTAGATACTTTAAATTCGACCTCAGCCATCATCTCCAGGGATCCGTTAATTCAGGGTACTTTTTGCTTTGTACATTGTACTTGATATTTGATTCACATAATGTAGTAAGTGAACATTTCTACTTGTCAGCATGTCAAGTTATGGACCAAATTTGATCACTTAAACACCGTTTAAACTTTTTCAGGGTCCAGAATTACTCAGCAAGTATGTCGGAGAGTCTGAAAGAGCTGTGAGAGAAGTGAGTACATTTAACTTCCCTTAGCCGATTTTTACAGTGAAAATGTTACAATGGCTTGTTGGTACTATTGTTATGTTCATGTTAGCTCATGTAAGCCGACGGTCATTTCTGGGTCACATCAATTCAACTCAAGTGTTAAAAATGTGGTGCTGCTGTAAATATATTCAGTTGTTGTTGTAATGAACGGATGACCTGAGATGTGATTTCTGACTTTAATAAGTGGTGTGTTTCCTGTGTATGTTTGAAGAGAATGACTCATTGGTCCTGTTTAAGATTTCTCCTGTGTTCCTCTCCTCCATTGTTACCAACACTACTTGCAGGTGTTTCGGAAGGCAAGGACTGTCGCTCCCTCCATCGTGTTCTTTGATGAAATTGATGCTCTCGCCAGTGAAAGAGGAAGGTACGGTGTGTTAGTTTTAGGAGAAAACTTAATGACAAAAACACATTATCTGCCCACTTGGTGTGTTTTCACTTCCTCTCTGCACGTTTCTTGGGTGATTGGTGATTGTTGACCACGGCTACTGTCCACTGTCTGCTATTTTCAGCAGTGTGGTCACACATTGTCCAGCGATGACAAATGCACAGTCATTGCTGCGGTCTGCTTTAATTTACCATCCTTCTCCTGCGTCCCAGCTTGTCTCACAAAGATTCGCTTATGAATGGATGAAGCAAACATCCCAAAAAGTCTGCATGACTGCTCTATCAAAGCCAAGCACTCGGTTCTCATGGTGTCCTCTTAGACTTCTGCGGCTTTTCTCTCCCGGCACACACAGAACACAGTTTTGTCCGGAGGCGCTTTAGTGGGATGGCACTGGGAACATCTGTGGCTTAAAGGAAAGAGGACGGGGGGCGGACAGAGGACACAGACCGGAGGCGCACAAACACTTCATTGTGCCCGTCCACGGCAGATGGGGAAGGCCAAATATGCAGCATGCTTCCTGGTAAACCAGTCGATGAAACTAGATGTTGTAGGAGGGAGCACAGAAAGGCCAGCAGGCCGTCCCTGTAAATACATAGACATAACATATTTTAACATTTTTGTTTTTGATTAAGTGCCTCTGAGCATGAAATGCAGAATTAATATCTTAACAGTTTGTCTTAAAAAAAAAAAAACAAGTATTGCATATGGAAATAGTAAATGGGCAAGACCACTTGTCCTCTTTTCCACCATCTTTATTTTTGGCACAGCAGTCCCACCTATATATCTCATTCACTTAACTCTATTGCTGCTTGTCTGCATGACTCAGGGCCTGACAAGTTCTCTCTGCTTTTTCCAGTATGATTGAGCCCCCCCCCCCAAGCTCCTTATCTCCGTGTTGTACTTTTGCGAATGTGCTTTGATTCTCCACCCAGCTGCAGCCAGCTTTCACCAATAATGCAGTGCAACATGAGAGATTGTCAGCTGGATGCAATGGGGCTGGACCGGCGCCTGGGGGCCACTCGCCATTTTAAATATGCACTTAGCGCTGATCTATAAAGGTTATTTATTGGTCTTCACTTCCTGCCATGTTTAATCAATGAAGTGGCTCATGCACACATGGCAAGAATTCAAAACTATTGACACGACCAGCCAGCCTGTGCTGTAATGCGTGTGTTTTTTTTTTTTCCCTTCTTGAGGCAGGAGATGAGAAGCACCTGTAAATCTGTCAGCCTACCTGCCACGAGTCCAAACTGGTGGAATGAAATGAAGAAGACAAGAAGGACAGACAAACTAGATAGATACAAAAACAGGCCGAATGTCCGAGAGAGGCAGAGAGTGATGGATGAGAAAAGACAAAAAAAAAAAAGTTTAGGATTGACTGAATTGAAAGTAAAGACGGATTGTTTGGTTTGAAAAGAACAATGAATAAAAGAGAGTGAAATGTCGAATTGAAAGTCTGAAGCGCTTTCTCGCTCCCCATTTCTCTCTTTTCCCTTCACTCCCTCGTTGTCTCTCTATCCTTCCTCTCCTTTTCTTTCCCCTCACCCCATCTTTCCTCATTTTCTTTCTCCCCCTCTCTCTGTCACATCTCTTTTTTTTGTTTTTTTCAGACATCTGCTCTTGTCTCTCCCTCTATTGCTCCCCCTCTCTCACCTCACTTTCTCTCACCACCTTTATTCTTTGTCTCTCCCATGTTCTCTCTCCAATTCATCACTCTGTCCTCCCTTTCCTAATCCTCTTACCTCCTTCCTTCTCTCCCCACTATCTCCCCTCACCCAAACTTTCTCTCTCCCTCTCTCTCCCCCTCTCTCTTCCACTCCTTCATATCTCAGTGACAGAGCTCCTTTGTGTTCCTTTGCAGTCTTGTCTCTGCGGACGTCTGGCACTTCCGCTGGTCCTGTCAACAGAGACTGTGTGTGTGTGTGTTTGAGCTGAGAAGTTTGGCTGTCTGCACTGTGTTATGGAAAATAACCACCTTGTAACACAGTGACTAACACACTGATGAGTTTCTTAAAGGATAAGACTGGTGATACTCTATATTATTTTTCTTACTGTCAACAAATCCCACTAAAGCTATTAACGGTGCAGCTAAGGCCTGATATATTTTATCCTTCTGTGCCATAGAGCTTCGTTGTTGTCCAAAAACTATTAATAAACGCATCAATGGGCCATGCTGTCACACTGTTTGACATGTTCCCTCATTAACATGAATACAAACTCGCAGTTAATGTTGAGTCAATCCCACATACACCGTCCTGTTGGCCCAAATACTCACTAGATTATCAAATGAATATTAATCTACATCTGAAAAATAGTCCGATTTTGCCTTGTATTCCAGCAGAGGGCATTCCTAAAATGCACCGTCACTGCTTTACAGTGTTGGTTAGCTCGCTAAGTGAGGCAGCGGCTGCACTGCGAATGAAGGGCGCAGCATCGGTTCTACATTGTTTAGGAACGTTGCGTTCACATTACGTGTTGGTCATCAAAAGTGAAATATCATGATATTATCCTGAGAGTATGAAAATGTCCGAACTTGGCAGAACAGAGGTACCACATTTACCGAGTCCAAGCGAGGTGACTGGTTTGTTAACTTTGCCTACGGAAGGGCAACTTTATTTGAGAGGAATGACACGTTTTCTGGTGACTTTTTAAGTCAAAGCTGTTCGTCGTTGGCAGGAGATCTCACTTTTGCAGCCAATGCATTTTATTTAGAAGAATTGTGCTAATGAAAGAACCTGCTATTAGAGTGTCAGTGAACCTATTCAAATGTATCGAAAAGCTGGACGATTTTCATCATTACGTAACAGAGCAAATATCTGTGATGAATGAGACGTGTGCTGAATAGGACTCCTGAGAGCAGGACGATGCTACTTATCATCCATGCACTCATTCCTACATCATGCATTAATCTCCATTCTCTCTCTCTCTCTCCATTATTCCATACATATTTCTAGAAATATTTCGTCTTGCCACCCTTGTTCCCTTCATTTCTTCACAGTAACCCACCCCATCCATCATCTATCAGTAATTCAACTCTTTACACAACATCAGTAATTAAATTTTTTCCCAGTTTCTGACTAATTAACATACGTCCCTTCCCCTCTCCATCATCCTTCCGTTCAGTCGGCCATCCACACATCAATCTCATCTCTGTTTCCCCCTCTTTCGATCCTTTCCACTCATCTATCTTATGTTCTCATCCACCCGTCCAGCTCCACAGGCTCTGGCGGTGTAGGCGACCGGGTCCTGGCTCAACTCTTGACAGAGATGGACGGCATTGAGCAGCTCCGAGACGTCACAGTGCTGGCCGCCACCAACCGGCCTGACATGATCGATAAGGTAAACAGACGCTGGCTCTCTGTCTTTATCTCTCCTTCCTCCTCTTTGGTCCGTGATTGATAAGGTTGAGGGGATGTTGTGTGTTTGTCTCTCTTGTCTCCTCCTTTCCCTCCCTTCCTCTGTTGTACGTGATTGATAAGGTTAAAGGTCGCTTGCTCCGGTCTGTCTTCCCTGACTCTCTCTTCGGATGTCCTCACTGCTTTGTTTTGGTGAAATTGATATAGATGCTGGAGGATTTTTTAACACCTTGTTTGGTTTTGAATACATTCGTATTATACCTGTTTGGAGTGATTTACTCTACCTATCTTTAGTTTACTTATGGTCCGTCCTCTTCAAAGAGATCAAATGGTGGTTCATCGTGACTGTAAGGGAAAAAGAAATAACTTTAAAAATGTATGGATATACAGATATAGCTGTTTCCATTTGTGGGAACATAGATTATTATTTTCGATCAAGAACACCAGCAACGGTAAAATATGGTTGGTCATGATCAGACTGGATCAGTATGTTGTTATCTGTTGCTGCTCCCACAACCTGTGAACTAAGCTTGGGCTCTGATAGCCACTCTCATTTTGGACATAATTCCCATTTAGTACTGACATACATGGTCCACAGAGGTTCCAAATGTATCCTGATTACTTTGGTAATCCTCTGACCTTTTCTTCTACCCTATAACTATGACATTCACGGTTTCGAGTGCCTTGTCTAATCAACTATTGGATGGATTGCCGTGAACTTTGGTACAGACATTCAAGTCCCCTCCATAATGAACTGTTATAACTTTGCTGATCATCTCTTTTTTTTTTTTTTCTTCAGTGTCTTAATCTGGTCAAAATTTCAATTTGCTCAGTTTCTTTGCTGCCTGCAAAACTAATAGCTTTCCCATCAGCGTCTGCTGTATTCAAGTTAATAGATGTTAGCATGCTAACATGCTAAACCTAAATGGTGGTGAATAATATTCTTGCTTAGCGTCAAGGTGTTAGCATTGTCACTGTCAGCATGTGAGCATGCTGATGTTAGAATTTAGCCTTGAGCACTGATGTGGAGAGAGCTGCTGGCATGGCGGTAGACCTTCAGTCTTGTTTATTAACAAAGTGCAGCGTGTGCAAAATATTCACGCATTTGTTTTTGCTAAGTCAAATTCAGGACAATCTCACAGTCAAACTTTGATTTCATATATCAATAATTTAAGCTATGGACTTAATAGTTCTGTTTCAAGACTCAATCAAGTATTGGCAACAAGTAGCTTGTGAAAAGTGCAGGGCAGAGGTTGGAAGGCTGTGTCTGTTATTTGGTGCATCCGATTCATTTAATGATCATTTCACATCTAATTTTAGGTCCAAGCTCGGGGTTGTGATCATTAATTATGTCAAGTAACAATTTCACTTCTGATACAGTCATTTTAAAATGCACTACAGGTGGTTTATCTCTTCTTTCTTTCTTCCATCCATGACGATTTGAGACAATGTAGATGCCACTATCAGTCTTTTTATTCCTTTGGCACCCCTCCCTCCTCCATTTTCTATTTTTCTACCCTTTTATCTCCTTCTCTTCCCCTTCCCATCCACAAAAGCTTTCTTTGGTCTCTTATCCACCCATCTCCGTCCTAATGAAATTTCCTGAGTGCTGATCAAAGACGGAGTCTGTGCCTCGTCAAAAAAAGGACACGGAGAAGGAGAATGTCGCAGTGCTTGTTGAGCTCCTGCTCAAACTGCCGTCTGTCTCTGTCTTTCCTCCAGTTTTTGTCTTTGGGTTTCTTCCTCAACTTACTCTGAATATACTTAAATATCCCTGATGCTGTAAGGAAGCTTAAAATAGATGTTTTGCACACAATTTTTCTTATCTGTTTATCTTTTTATTTGCCATTGTTTTAATCTTTCAGCTATTCTATGCAAACTTTTGCATTTTTTTTTTTTTAAATCCACTCTTCTACCTTATTTTTATACATAATAATCACATATCTCAACTAAGAAAAATGAATCAAGAGTCGACACATCTGCAGCTGCTTTATGTAAACTGGTAACCGCTCACTGCAAATCTATCAGCACTTGGAGATACTCCTCGGAGAAATCCACTGCATACAAATTTTGGGTTAACCCCCACAAACACACCACCCCTTCTCCATTTCTAGCCCGCTTGTGGAGAATTGATCCATCGCTGTGGTGGGGGAATGACAGCAACTTCCTCCATCTCTGCAACTGGTTGCCGTCTCATTTCAAACTCCATTAGTGGTGTGGTGGCTAAGAAACAGCCTCAGAGTGTGTTTGCATGTGTGTGTTTATCTGAGAGGACAAAGATGCATAAAGAGAGAGAGAGAGAAAGAGAATGAAATTCTCTTAACAGTAGGTAGGGGGTCAAGCCCCTGGGTGGACAGATGGGAAACCCCAGGCGTCCTTCCACAAGCTGGCCTCCCTCTCAGGAAGTGGTCTCCCGGGCAGCTGAGAAATCAGATTACCTCCCCCTGCCTGCACTCCCACTGAGTGTGTGTGTGTGTGTGTGTGTGTTTGCATGCGTGTCTGTGTGGTAGTCTCACAAGGTTCCAGTCATTTGAATGGGGAACCTATGACATGCATTGGGAAAGGAAGCTGCCAAATGGACAGATAAGCACCCCACGTTCGCCCCCCACCCCCTACAGTTTTAGCACCCACCGTTAACACCCCTTTGCCACCACTGACGCCGACTGTCAGTTCAGACCGGAGATGGGCGGGCATTTCCATACCAATGGCAGGATATGATGGGACAAATGAAGATTAATGGGACGCTTGGGTGTCAATGAAGTCATTGTCAACTCTTGGTATAGCAGAGGAGGCTCCTGGGGGCCTCAGCTGTTTGATAGACAGAGTGGGAGGGAGGGGGAGAGGAAGAGATGGGAGACAGTGTGATTTACTTGAGTTTGAAAGGAGCAGGCCTGATGTCCATTTTCCAACCACTGCTACGGGACAGTGTAGTGTGTGTGGATTTTCGCCTCTTAAACAAGTTTGTTTTGAGTTGGGAAAACTCTTTCCAGTGGGGCTCCAATGTCACAATGCTTTATATTTCATTTAATGAATCAGGTTAAACTCTCTAATGAATGTAAAGAAATGTCAAACGTTGTTTTTCAATCAATATCCATAAGGTCAAAATCTAAATTCATACACCTTACCTTAGAATTAGCCTTATCTGCATGGCTGAGCAGAAATTCATTGTTATTCATCAACTCTCAGTTGAATCACATTGTGAAAATATGATTCTATTGTGTTATATTGTATTTTTAAAAGCTTCTCCGGTAGAGATTCATGATTTACTGAATACACATGTATTGTTGAAGTTTTAGTATTTATATATTATTATTATATAGGTCCATTTGCAGTTGTTTGCACTTCTCATTTTCGTTCGCATCCTTTTTAGACACCGCAGCACTTTTTAAATACAAACCAAAGGCGCCCAAAATTGTAATAACTCCGAATCCTAATTTCTAAAAGTAAGACACTCACAAAACAAGACATCCTGTCCTTTTTGCACATGAACAAAGTCCTCCAACTTCCTCTGGCCTTTGTATTGCACCAGTGACAAACATGAGCATAATGTGACTAATGCAGCTGAATCACATTTTAACAACCGGATAACAAAAGACAGCAAATAGTTAGTTTTCACACAAGCACAAAATGTTCCACTACATCCTCTTGTCTTTGTATCACGCTACTGATAAATGTAATACACATTATTCACAACTTCAGACCAACCAGAATAATCTGTGCTTGTGCCAAACACACACACACACACACACACACACACACACACACGTATTTCCCTTTTCAACTTCCACAGCATCATCTCCTCCTGTATCTATTTGTGTAAAGAAATGTAAGAACTGTAGAAGGTGCAGTGGCCAATGTAAGTAGGTTAGTCCTCTGCATGATGACACGTCACCAAACATCTCCTACTGCCGTGACCGTTACCAGGCCGTGGTGATTGATTAGCACCACCGGGAATATTTATCCAGCCTGTTCAGTAGGAAGAACCCCCTGTCACTCTGTTTGTCGAGCTGCTGTCCATCTACTTGATTGCACACACTGATGCAAACACAAGCACACACACTCACAAGATGTCGCTTTTACCATTCGTTGTTTGTCTAAAACCACATTTTGACCTTTTTTTTTTTCTCCTTCAGTTTGTTGGTGTTGTGAGTCCATGGGTGACTCAATCCTCAGGAAAGATAGCATTTGGTTTGTTGTTTCACTGAATAGCCTATTTGTTTACCCTAATGTGCGCCGGCTTCATGCATGCTATCGGGAGGCAGGAGTGCTTACAGTGGAGAAGATTACTAGCAGATGGGTCTTTGTTTGGGACCAGAGGTTCCCAACTGGGTGCTTATCAGATCAAGAGGCGAAAAACAAAACGGAGGCAAAAGAATTGGAGTTGAAAGGACAATATGTCTGTCCTGATACTCTATAGGAACAGTTAACATGGCTGCATTTCACATTTGTCACTGGATGAGACTCCAGGGCATTCTCACGATTGTTTTTCCTTAACTTTGACAGTTGTGATATCATATATAACAGTCAATGGACATTTCCAACAAGGAAAGAACATACTGTAATGGGTGTGGTGACATCTTGACATTACAGTCCAAGCATATTCATCTTACAGTTGTATAAAACACTGTGCCTTGGTCATTTCAGCACAGTTTTTTCTTTCTTTATGCAAACAACAGCCACAGCACTCTTTGTTTCCATCCACTTTTTTGTTGATTAAGTTTAACTTAGCAAACCCTGCCTTATCCACTGGTATATCAGGCAACTTATCAATACGAATAATCACCAACAGTGGAATTTATTCACTTACGATTACAAACGCCCTGTTGAGGATACAAGATCATATCCTTCTCAGCTACTGGTGAAGTGCTATCAATATACAGATTTTATAATTTATAAACATTATTTGACTATAATTGTACCAACAAATCCTGTCCGGACAGGAATGTCAGTGTTACAGACACGGCTCGCTCTGTGTTATGGGTGAAATTGTGCCAGAATGCTGTTTGAGTCACCCAACAGCTCTCCAGCTGTGTTTTCATGTTGGAACAATGACAACAAATAAATGATGGTAATACTTTCCTTCCCGAGAATACTGTCACATGCCAGATTTAGCCATAAAACACAAAAGTCAGCTTTTATCTAATTATGGGAGATTCAAATGGCAAAATGTGACAGCAGTGTCAGGGTAAATTCAGCCACATAAATGATGTTTGAATAAAGATTATTTCTGATTACAAATGATAAATGACACACAAGTGGTTCTTTGCTGGACTGAAAAGTGTCTCAACATGGTTTTTAAGTTGTGAAAACACCATGTTATAGAAAACAAAGCATTTCAGAGCATGCATTTGTTGTAAATTTCTTTTTAAGTTTGCTTTGTTGTCTCACCCTCCAACAGTTCAGAAAGTCTTGTCTTTTCTATCCACTCAGGTTCTGCATGTATTAGGTTTTCTCCCTTCTTCAGGTTGAAGGCTCCTCCCTCTGAGAATCAGCCCCCTGTACTGTAGTGTAGCTTCTGAACAGGAGATGGTGCCAAACCTGACATGGGTCAGTTCTCTTGACGACTATGTTGAATACTGACAATTTTCTGCATATTCAAAATGCCAGGACACATAGAAATGCTTAGAAAATGTTTCAAACATGCCCTTATCTTTCTCTGTGCATTAAGTAAGAAAGCCCTGCAGTTAGAGGTTAAATTCCACCGAGGACAAAGAATGTACTCGAAGTTATATGTGGAATTTAGATAAGATTGACGACTAACTGTCAGATGGAGCCAATTTTCTTTTTGGCTGACAACAACAGGAAACGTGTTTACGTTAAATGCCTTTTTACCCCACAGAAACAGGCTAAAAAACTGGCTTATGTGTCAAAGAACTGTGTATTATTTAATATTCTGTAGTGCTGGATTATGGTACTTTGTGCAGCTTGTGCTGTATACCAGCTCCACATTCTTATGTTGTCTCTCTAATTTTAGCAGTAATTTGGTTGTTCATTCACCACTCTACAGTGTGGTATGGCACTAAAACATGAGGTCTTGTGAGATATTTTATGAGCCTTCATGGTCTTGTGGTCTTGTGTCTTGACACACAGTTCCAGTAACACAAGCTAGTGTTGTAGTAGTGCAACATGTGACTATTCTATGGTCACCGCTTATGACTGTAAGTCCTGGTTTTAGTGGTCCTTTTTAATGTAAGACCCACCAAAATCACTGTTTATGTCACACAAGTAACTGCAGTTCATTTGGCCCTGTGTCTTCTTTCAAACAAGTACGTCCATGTTAATAGGTGCATTAATTTATAAAGTCCTTCTGTGGCCTACCGGGCTTAAGCAGGAGTCATACAAAGTAAATACCCGACATCAGGCCAGTTTGAGCAGTCTGAACATCTGCCAGTGTTTTTCGAGCCAGTCTGGACGTTGCTAATTGTAATCACAGTTGAATTCCACCAGACTGTAATTAGTGGGCCACTTTATAAATATTCAGGCATTAGTTAAGTGTAGCTTTGATCCCCGATCTCTCTCTCTTGCATTCAGAGCTCACATCAGTGCCTCTGTATTTCTGTGTGTGTGTGTGTGTGTGTGTGTGTGTGTGGCTTTCCATTCATGTGTTCTTGCATGCTGGTGTCCCAGATCATAATCAGTAATGTTTTGCAAATGATTTATGCTTTTGTTATCACCTGCCTACTGAACCAGAATGGTTGGGTTTCCCCACCTCAAACTGTTGAGAAAGTGTCAAATAAGTCATAGGAAAGAAAATCTCTGTTACACTGTGTCTGTTACTCGCAGCCAGCAACTAACAATTCAAGGTTGATTCATCTGTTGCTTATTTTAAAGAATAATCATTTGATCTGTTAAATGTCAGAAAAAGGTGAAATTGTCGAACACAACTACCCATAACCCGAGGTGACACCTTCAAATCGCATGTTAAATGGCACGTTTGTTTGTGTGTTGGCTCGTATGAATACCTCTCAATTCCTTCCTCCATAAAGATCGTACATTACGACTTAAGTGAAGAAAGCCTCACATGAGCACTCAAAACATGTCAGTCTTTGTTATTCACCCTCACGGGAGGGCACTGGAGGATCCTCAGAGTTTCGCTCTGTGAACACCTTTTGTTTTGCCTTTTCTTTGGCAGGAACCTCCACCTGAGCTGTGCCTTCACTCAACAGGAAACAACCCTTAGTTAAAAGAACGGCTATAAGCCAGCCAGTCAAAACAGGCCATATTTTATTTTGTGTTGGACTGACGTTATCATCTCCCAAGCTTTGCTCTCCTCTCGTAACGAGCCAAGCATGATGGAATCTCTATTGGTGCTGTCCTAAAGGATTAGAGCTTATTCACTGTTTTTTCCTGACTGCACAGTTCTGAATAGGGCCCCGCTGCCGCAGTACAGGGTGTCCTGCTGAATCTGAGCTGAGCTGAGCTGTTGATATTATCCACACTGTAGCTATTATTGTCTCTCTGCTTAAATGCTGTGTTCTTTTTATCTGTTTTCATTCAGTGTTGAGTATTCAGTATTAACCACTAGCTGCAGTTTTGGTATGATTCTCTTTGATTAATAAACACTGTTCTCTCACCAGAGTATTTCCTGCCCTGGTTGTGTTTCTAAGACGCAGTAATGAGAAGGCAGAGTGAGAGTTTTGGCTTGTGGCTTAGTGAAGCTACAGTGGCAAAAGAAAACAAAAAGTGTGTGTGTGTGTGTGTGTGTGTGTGCGTGTGTCTTTGCAAGCAAGTAATGGGATACCACCTAGGGATGGATGAGCTCTGGGAAGCTGCGTGCATGTGTGTGTGTTTGTGAGCATTGGGGGAGCCGGATCCCCAGGCAAGTATCAAACTTCAAGGGCTGTATTAGTATCAGCTTTCACATGTGTGCATCCAAGAATACCAACACAAAAAGCCTACAATCCGACCAACGTAGAAAAAACCTGCAAGACCTGACTAACTCTGGTTATCTAGCCTCAAATGGATTCAACTCAATACAAGAAAGTGTAATTGCATGTGCAGCTAAACTCGATGAAGTTTAAGAAGAGTTATATATATTATAGGAATTTCTATTCTAATCTAATCTATGTAATACGTTAGACACGACGGAAATGCACATAAACGTCTTTAAAGACAGAAGTAACAGAATGTTTTGTAGAAAGAAACTGCCTGTTTTTTTTAACAGGTGATCAGGTGAAGTGACCCGAAGAAGTGCAAGACTCGCCATTTATAAATCAAAAGTCAGCCACTCCTCTATTTTGACGAGCTATAGAGAGATAGACAGAAGGATGGTAGAGGGTGGTGTGTGTGTGTGTGTAGGTGGGTGTGGGTGGGTGTGTGGGAGGGTGAGGTTGGTGGGGAGGAGGGAGGGTTAGGGAGGAAATGAGGGCTCTTTGTGCTCTGCTACCTGGCAGACATCTCCAGCATGTGTCGTCTTGCCTCTTGGCAAGCCGAGACCACCAGCGCCCTTGGAATGCTCTCAGTTCAGGAAATCTCGTTTATTCTCATAAATGCTACTCCTAACCCCCCCTCTGCAATGCTGCCAGAGAGCTAGTATATTTTCCTCTTTTGACGTCTCAGTACGTCTTTCTTTGTATTTCCTTTGTCCTTTTTTTTATTTGTCTCTTCCTCAAATGACAAAGATTCTTTTATACTCTTTATGATGAAGTTGCTAGTCTATCACAGCAGACTTTAATAATGATCTTCACAATGTGTCAGTGCTAATCCTGTTGTCTGACGGATGTGTTATCCAGTGTGTTGGTTAACAGTGATGGTTAGCTAACGATAATAATATAATAATATAGTATATATTATAGCCAATACGTTTTTAAACACAATCATAGTAAAAGTCTGATGTAAGCTTAACTTGTCTAAATGCACTTTAATGTTAATCAAGTTGTCTTTAGGCTGCGTTCAGACTGAGCCATGCACAAGAAAACGCCTTTCTCTCAGCGCCATACGTTTGGATTGAACCAGACTGTTGATGCAGCTCGGGTGCCAATGGTCGCCTGGCGAAAAAAAGTTGAACCTGTCTCTTTTTGATGAACCACAATGCCGTCCAGCAAGGTGCTGAAATAGCAAATCAGATACATGCAAACACACAATTTCTAGTAACAAAAGTTTGCCTTGCCACCGTAATAACCATCCAAGTTGTAAAATCTTGTCTCTGAGTATTATAAACCACGGTGTTTTGGCATCTGATAAGCCTTCAAACTCATGGACGTATTACTCAAACTGGCCTTTCAGGATTGTACTTCATCAGTACCTGAAACAACATGCCCCCACCTAAACATTCAGAGAAAATACAGAGCGGAGACAGTGAGGTTTATGGAAGCTGTGTCGAAATTTGGATAAACACAAAATGCCTCAGTAACACAGTTGCTTTAATGCTGTCATATAATGTGCTGACATCACTACGATTTAACCGTTGAGATACATCTTTACCACACATTATGTTTAGTTTAACTGACTGATATATCGGTAAACATATGTGCCACTTGAAGGGATATTAGACAGCCTGCTTTCCCTAGTCTGTGTAAAAAGCAGGGAGTAGGAGGAAGTCATCATTCGCCACCATCAGGATACAGTCAGACCCACATACAGAATAGAGACTGGTAGGGGGCCAACCGGAGGGGTGCAACAAATAATACTCCCTTTGTATGTTCCAAATATCCCCTGCTGAAGCTCCCTGAGCCCGTCTCTCTGCTCTGGGGATCCCAACACCACATTAAGAGCTGCTTACAAGTGGATAAGGTGTAAGTTTTGGGGGGATTTGAAATGGGAGTTGGAGGAGGAGGAGGGGGTACGGTAATGTCGCAATGGGAGCTACAGCGTGTCTCCTTTTTTCCTGTGATAAAAAGCAGGTTTGTGCTTCCTTTTTTTTTTTGTTCACTTCAACGAGGTCCAGTGCCATGTTTGGAGAATGGCTAAACAAATGGGCTATTATTTGCTGCAGTCATGTCAGACCCACACTGGACAGGCCCGGGGGAGTAACGGTATCCCAATGTATATCCTCTGCCGGATTCAGTCGTCTTCATCAAGATTCAAGTTACCCATTGTAGCTGAAATGAAATCAATCCTACCAGACCCTTCAGTGAGGGGGACCATTTGGCTGTCAGAGTTGGAGTTGTGTTTCCCTGTAGCTGAGCTGTATGTATACATCAGTGTTGGTTAAGCATGTGGTTAAGTAGATTCCTTTGGATACTATTAGGCCTTCAGCTGCTTTTTGTATGTTGAAGAGGAAGAGCCTGTTTAACATTAGAGTTCAGGTTGCAACTAATGATTATTAACTAATCTCCTGATTACCTTTGCAATTAATTCTTCTTTTTTTTATATCACTGCTATATGTCTGTCCCAAAAAGAGAATACAATGCTGCATTTTAATGGAGGTGATCCAGTTCTGTACGGACCTGTATTATTAGTCACTTCATATGTGCTGATTGAGCTTCAGATGGTAACTTTGCACACTGGTTGCCCCAAACTTAAGCAATGTGACATTACAAGTGCAACATTGACCCCTTAACTATATGAGCACATTGTAAGTGGTCATACTGCTTCTTTACTGTGATTTAGGCTGATAAATCAATACCTAGAGGTATATGCTAATGCTTGCTGGCACAGGATTCAATTTTGCTAAATCTGTCAGGCTTATGCCTTTACTACCCTACTACTACATTACTTTGCTTCTGTCCTTCCAAAATGCAGCATTAAAAGATGAGTGGACTGGCCTGTCTGCTTTGAAAACTGAAAAATGATTGAGTTGATGATTTTAAGGAGAACTTTCTATGACACCTACAGCATGAGCCCTGAGGTCAGGTAGAGGTATAACAATAAAGTGAGACAGAAACATGCCTGAGGTCTTTGAAGCCCTGCGGCCCTCCTGCAAGAACTTGGCAGATGTATCGGAAAGAGGATGACGGCACAGTGTCACTTCATTTCCTCTTTCACAGGCGCTGCTTGATGAATGACCGTGTGAAAGGCGGCTCTTTCATAGGTTTGCACCTCTGTTTGCTCATTTATGTGTGTGTGTGTTGGTGTTGCAGAAAAGGGCTACCAGGGCTTCTTTTTCCCCCCACATGTCATCTCTGCAGTCAAAGTAATTTATGGCTGTCAGGAAGTCCCCAGAAGCGCTCTTATGCCCGAAAACACCTCGACTCAGGTTGGATGGGGGATGGACGGGGTTGAGATAGTGTCACACCCACGAAATACTCTCATGTATTTCTTTTGTCAAAGGGCCATGGAGAGGTCCCATCCTAAATCCTGTTGCTTGAGAAATGAAGGAATTTCAGAGATTGCCTGGTCCACTGTCCTCCGGGCCAGACCCCAGAACTAATCTCTTTCATCTCGTCTTCTTGCTGGCAGGGGGGAGATGGGTGGGTTGGGATGAGGGGATGCTACGGTCTCTTACTCTTCCTCCTCCTCCTGTCCCCTCCTCTGGGATCTCTGCTTCTGTCGAGCAGATCGCCTCAGGGAGATGTGGCTGAGCCCTCCTTCTCTATCGCCCTTCCCTCTTTGCTGTATAAGTCCACTGATCCCTCCCTCCCTCTCATCCAACTAAGCCTTCCCCCGTGCACCCTCCCTCCTCTCCCTCGCTGGGCCTCTGAGCTGGACTGCCTTCCCTTTGGCTTTCCCCTCTTCCTTCCTTCCTCAGTTCCTCCACTAATAGCTCCCTTGTTCCTGACTAGTCCGGGCTGCCAGTTGAGCGGTAATTCGTGGAAGATTCATTCGCGGCACGGTAATTGTAAACAGACAGAGAGTGCAAGAGAGGGACATTTGAGCATTAAACCTACTGGTCACAGACAGAAAGCAGAATGGAGGAAGTCTCAACTCTTTTTCTTGAACTCCATCTTCACTCCATCTTCCCTTCTCATTTTCCACTCTCTCCCATATCTCCATCATCTTTATTACTAACATCTTTCCTTCTTCTCCTCCTCTCTTATTTTGCCTGCCCCTCATAATTCAGGCACTACTTACATCCATGAGCGACCTGTGTCTTGTTTCACCGCTAAATGTTGTATGAAATTATGCTTAATGGAGCCCTGCTACGCGCTCGCTATGTTGTTTTGCTTTCCAGAAATGGAGTCACATGTTTGTTGCATTTTTGCATCTATTCCAGGTCCAGGGAGATCATGTGCGCAATCACCAAGTGAAAGAAATACAGACTTCATAATCCACCACTGAAACTAACAGACCCTTAGTAATTACTTGAGATCCCTTTAGTCGGTGTTAGTGGACAAATGAGTAAATTAGACTTAAGCCCTGAATATTAGCAAAACAGTTTTTGCAGCAAACCTTGCCAGGCACCAAATAGTTACACAGGAATTTCCAGTAAACTTGTATTAGTATTAGGTAATGAGTAAGCATTATGTCAGAGGGGGAATAATGCATGTAAACATAAGCTATTCTCTGCAGGTGGGAAAGTTAAGCAATGTTGGCTTTCAGGGCATTTACACAAATTGCATTTAGTCTTGGGCAACTTAAAGCGCAACCGCCACAGCAGAATCGGTGGACATTTTCAATCAATAATCAACAGTCGTGAAGGTTACGGAAGCTACAGAGCTTAACAATAAAGGTTAAAATATTCCTATATGCATTTAGTATATTCTACTTTAAACAAAACCAACATAATAACGTTCCATTTATTTTGGTAATTAGATGTAATCTATCAGGCTAAGTTTTAACACTACCTTTTGTTCTACACTGCAGTGTGGAGAATGTGATCTCAAAGCAGGAATACATTTCTTTGAGTTGCCCCAGTAACAAGGAAATGCATTTGTTGGCCGGTGGAAACGGTAAACATGAGAGAGGATGACACAGGGAACTGTGTATGTGTGTGTGAGAATCCAGTAGTGCTGGGCAACCAGGCCTGTCCCTGACCTCAAATGATTGCTCCTTAAAGCCTGTGCTGTAAGCCGTCAGCAGCCAAACAGTTGCTCGTTGCCCTCTTTTCCTGCTTTTATCTCCACTGTCCTCGTTTTCTGATTCTGTGTTCTTTTTTCTTTTCCATTCCCATACTTATCTCTCCAGCATACTCCAAGTCCAGCAGTACAGCAGTAGCTGTTTGGGAAAAGATTTGATTGGCATTATCAAAGCAAGCATGTTTTGCAACCAGCAAACAATTTTGGGGCTGCTTTCCAGCTGTTTTGTTTCTTTTTCTCATCGATAGCCAAGTCGACACATATAACACCTGAGAGATGTCCATCATTGGCTTACCTGCATCCCATACTGTGCTCGCACATCTTGAATGGAAAGCTACATGGGAGTGTTTACTCATCTGTGCTCAGACACAAAACCACTAAAAGACCACATACCCGGCTATAAACATACCACAGTAAGCTTTAGCTTTGTGATCTCCTGTGTGTTTTCACTCACAGTTAGCTTTTGTTGCATGCAATAAACATGACTCAGTTGTTAGGTCAGGGGTAAACATTTGTGTTCAGATAATGCACTTTCCACAAGCCATTATGGAGAGTGCTTATTACATAGGTAAAAACTTCGGTTTTTACATGAATGGAGCATGATATATTCAGCGGTGTTAAATACATGATCGTCACATGTGCAAAGTTGTGCAAGATTAGAAGTAAAGGTTGGAAGTACAGAAGTAATGGGTTATTTAAAATGCTTTTTTAAGAGGCCATATTCCTCGTGTCACTTTAAACCAAACAAGTATGTGTTTTTGTTGTTTGTGAATCTGACCTTTGACCTCACTTAACTGGTTGCTAATAATGCTGGTAATCATGGAGTTAAAACTTTCCCTACTGTCAGTCTTTGAAACACGATATGCTAAACGCCAAGAATGTAAGTACAGTGTGTATGGCCTGAACCCAATTTATTTCCTCATTCTTCCACATTCTCAGAACAACTTATGTTACAACTCATCACAAGACTTTTCCTCTGGTCGGTCCCACAGTCCATACAGATTTGTTTCCTTTGAAAAAATGGGGACTAAAACTAAAAAAAGAGTGAGGTTGACTGTGCACTAATTCGCCTGTGCTGCCCATGAAAACGTTCATTTTGTGCCTTGATTACGGTGTACGGTTTCTCTCAAGACAAACAAAGCACACTAAAAGCAGCACGGCCAATTGGTCCAATCCCGAATTAAGGCGGAGGGAAGCGGAGAGAAACCAATTAGGAGACGGAAGCCACTAATTAAAAGCTGCATGCTCTACAGATTGCATCAATTTTATTTTCTTTAGCAATGGCCAGGGCCATAATTTCAGAGCTTGCTTGTATGCCAGTGCACATTCCAGGACAGCTGCCTTCTGTGTTTGGAAAGTTCTTGTGCACAGAGGCAGCACTGTCTGTCTACCCCTCTCCCTTGTTGGTAGTGTGGAATGAGGAAAACACAAAAGTACAAACGGGAAATTTGGAAAAATCTTGGAGACTCCACATCCTTCAGAATAGATGAGAAACCATTCATTAGACGTTTTCAACAAGAGTCTGTTTGCAGAAATGTTTCCCCTTCCTGGATTAGGTTCCGTGGATTGCTGCCAATACATTTTGTGTGTTGTGAATCGGAGATTGCATTATGCTCGAGTGGTTTGGGTGGTTAACCAATACGCTTGCTTTGGAAAGCTGCAGGGAAACGTTGAGCACCTGAGGAAAGCCACAGGGTTGCTCTGAACAGTGGGCTCACAAAAGACCTGGGCTTGTATTCGCAAAATGCTTCCAGAGTAATGGTGTTCATTTGGCAGAGTGACCCAGAGCACTTGTCTTTGTGCTCTTATTTTAAAATGAGGATACACAAGGCATTTCTGTTTTTCTTGTGGTCAAAGCGGACGGGCAGCACTCCCAGAAATAGGCAACAAAGTGAGCCAAAGAATCACAAAACTATTCAAATATTTCCTTGGCAATGTTGCTGTGTGATTAAAACAACTCTGTGGACCTTGTTTCCCACATGAACAACCTGAAAGGTTTCATTATTTACTCCTGGGTGAAAAAAATAAAGTCAGTGTGACAAAAACATCTTATCAGAATAGACTTTGATAAAGAGGACCCTTGCTTGTTTTATTTAAAGCACAACTTCCTGTTTGTATTCTTCACTCATTGTTTTACAGGTGATTACCTAACACCTTTTGGCAACTATTCACCTCAAGCTGTTGTATAACCAGTGTGCATGAACCCTCATGATAGCCACACAGACACATTTGATTAGATCTATTTTGCGAATTCATTGAATCTCTCCCTCTTTGTTAACTGTTGGGGGATTTTTTCCCCATTGTCATTTTTGTGATGCCCAAGAAATTACAGGAAACGCACACCAACACACCAACAGACAGATGTACAACAGACAGACAGCTCTGCATGATCCTGTGACCCGGGGGCACCAGATTCATTCGATTGCTCCATTCGGTCGACACACACAAGTGAGTCCTCCTGTCATTGCTTCCTTCCCAATGGTGACCACTGCAACACTCCAAGGAGAATAAAGCCCCGCCCCCACCCGACCCTATCCTCAAATGATGGAGAGAAAAGAAAAAAGAGAGGAAATAACTTAGACCTTGTCTCTTCCCTTCCATTCCACCTAATGGTTTTTCCAGACCTCGAACACTGACCTTCCCTCTCGAACTGGATTTTTCCTGTACCCTACACCTTGGATTTCAGGAAATGTACAAAACAGGATAGCACAACATATTTCTTGTGCTAGTTTTCTTTTTTTGTAAGACAAAAACACTTGAGAAACCAATGACATCAGCAACCAAGGCTGCAGTGTGTTGCAGTCTTTCTTTTTTTTCTTCTCTAGTCTTGTCTCCAGCAAGTCTTGCTTATCAGCAATACCCAAACCTTAGTCAGTGACGGCTTCAATTTGAACTTATTTACATGATAGAATGTAGTGACTGAAAAGCAGTTATATGCAATTTAGACACCGAAAAAAAACTTTCAACCTACTAACTAAGTTTGTGGTTGTCATTTATTTTATTGATTTGTTTATGATAGTTGTTGAATCGGGGCAGCACGGTTGTGCAGTGGTTAGCAAATGGGTTCCAGGTTTGAATCAGCTGTCCGGCAGGTTAGCAGGCTGACCCTGTGGTCTTTCTGTGTGGAGTTTTCATGTTCTCCCTGTGCTTGCGTGGACTTCCCCCGGGTAGTCCGGCTTCCTCCCACAGTCCAAAGACATGCAGGTTAATTGGTGACTCTAAGTTGCCCATAGCTGTGAGTGTGAATGGTTGTCTGTCTCTGTGTGTTGGCCCTGTGATTGACTGACGACCAGTCCAGGGTGTACCCTGCCTCTCGCCCCTCTGTAAGCTGGGATTGGCTCCAGACCTCCCGCAAACAACAATATTTAAGCAGTGTAGACAATGGATGAATGGCTGTTGAGTCCCCACTGTTGAACAATTTTCAGAAAAGCTACGGTACAAACAAATCCAAAGCAAGCAAATAGGCCTTGTATTACAGTTGTTTCCAACTGTCCCCAAGTGTGGTGTGATTTGCATGTTGAAACAGTCAAGGCTAACGGTCTCTGAGCCCCTCTGTAATTAGTGGGTGTAAGGCCTTATTTGCCTTTCAGGCCAGTATGGGCTTCGCCACATTGTTCAGAGAAGGGGTGCTGTTGAAAGCTGTAGGCACAGAGGTGACTGTGTCCTTTTCCCTCGGTCATAGTCACAGTAGCCCATTGATGAGTTGCCCAGTTCAAGATCAATTTTTGTTTCCTCTCTCCAGCACCCAGCCTGATGGTAATTGCACAAACATTGCTGTCAGTGTATTCTCTTATATGTCTTTGGAAGAGTACCCTTCCGTTTTTTTATTATCTTAAATTATATAACTTTGTCTCCAAGAGCAAAGTGACTCAGTCATATAATCTAGTAATCTTTAGAATTTAGATCCCTGGCATTACAAACTGTACACCCACAGTGATAAACACTTACATCTTTAAAAGCTGACACAAAGCTTTCCCATTCCTGTCCTCAGTGTATTTTTAGAATGAATGTGTTTATTGGCAACTGCTGTCACTGCACCTGTCACTATTTTCAGCCACACCATAACTGTTCTGCGTCCATACTCTGGACTCGCCCACTCTCTACGTTCCTTACCATGTTTGCTTTTCCCAGTATTTTTCCCTCTCCACAATCAAGGGGGAATTATCTGTCTTCCGGAGAAAAGGAGCAGCCCACTAATTTTAGATTGACTTGATTGAGCCTGGAGGCCAAAGGGATCAAACCCATGTCCGTTGAAAACCAGGGATGCTAATTCTAACCATAACATAGCTAACATATGTTTTGCTCTCCCCAAGCGCTGATTTGAGACCTGCTTGAAGCGGAGATCTGGGGCTGCTGCCTTCTCCACTGCACCCGCAGCAAAGGACCATTCTTTCTTGTGGCATGTTTTGTGGGTATTGGCCCACCATGTGTATATTTATAGAGACCGGGTCATGACACATGTACATGGACTACTTGTTCTTTCTTAAGGACATGAGGCAGTCACTTTCCAGTGCTCTTTTTTTTTTTTTTTTTGTTAATTTAGAGTGTAGGCATTTTATTATAGCATCAGGGCGCTGAGCTTTCATTTGTTTAAGCTACAATTGTCAGAAGCCTGGTTCAGAAATCCTGTTTGTACAGGGCCAATGAGGAGAGGTTCTTTGTCACATTAAACCTATTTGTAACAGCTAAACTGTAATTTTGAAGGATCACATTTAAATTAAGCTCTGTAATTAGGATGTTTTTTTAGTGCTGGTTTTTAAATATTTCTCAGTAATCTTTTAGTGCACCCTGTGGCCTTGTGTTTAAGAAACATTTGCTTTAGTCTTCCAGGGTTGTATTTTACTTTACTTATACCATACGTGTATATATATATATGCTTTTGTCAGTTCCCGGAGCTCCTGGATTTTCTGAATGGATACTGATTCTGTTCTCTAATCTGTTATCTAATCACAGTTTTGGTACTTGATAGATAAATAATTGTGTGTCAATCAGGCCAAAAAGTGTATTCATTATAAGAGTTTTGTGGTTTTGTCACCAGCAACAATACAGTGCTTCTCTAGAAACAGCATAAAGAGTGTAATGGATGGCCAGACTTAATCTTTGGCGTCTTCAAAGGGAGCCTGGTAATGACAACTTTGCTAGCGGTTTAGCCCTCAGGGTCCGCTGTAGAGATGCTTAACTGTGGCTAACTACCCGACCAATTACTTACAAAGACGACCTTAGGAAGAGACACTCAGTGCTGCTGCCACAGGAACAATTTCAGCACCACCATGTCCACCCACCCGTTTGGTCTAATAGCTCTAACCTAAGCCCTTAGCTACTGTTGAAGCCCTCAGGCCATTCTCAGCTCCAAATCTAGCTCTGTGTTGCCACTTTTCCTGTCAAGACTTCTTTGACTTGGGAAGCGGACATTTTACAATGTGTTTATTGGTGGAGGGGATTTGACAAATATAGTTTTCAGGGCCTTTTTTTGTGTGTTTCATGGGAAAAAATGGGAGGAAATCACTGTAAAGTTTGAACTCAGAAGCTCAGGGGGAAGCAGTTGTTCACAGATGTGACGTAGTTCCATTATTGATACTTTATGTTTTCCTGAAACAATATATCAGGTCTCCACATAAATTAATGTTCATTACATTCAATCCTTTACCAAACAAGTTCACACGCTGCCAGGTTTTTCTCTTTATTTCTTAATATACCAGAGTTTTAAAATCTGTAAACTGGTTTGACCTTCCCATGCTGGTGCACCAGTAGTGATGTTTATTACATTAACCAACAATGATTAGTTTGCTAGAGCTGAAAGGTGGAGCAACTGTAATGACAGCAATAGCAAACAGGAGTATGGCGGAAAAACCGAAGAAGCATCCAAGAAAAGTTTCTAATGCTCCAGGTAAAAAAAGAAACTCATTCATAAATAAATAAACCTAAAAAAATCGCCATATTCCATAAACATGTCTCATTGTCAGAAAGGGGAGACAAAAGTTCTGCTCTTCAGGTTTAAGGCCATGCAAACAGGAGGCGTTTTAGGCACCTGATGTTTGTTTGCAAGGCACTATAAAACAATGGCTGTTTGTGGATCTGCAAAGTCAGGAAGTGTACAGTATCCTTTCTGAAAAATACACATAGCCCAGTCACTTCATTAATCTTCTCAAACACAGCCTAATGGGAGGGATTTAACACAACCATAGTCAATAAGGGAAGTGAACTAGCTCACAGACTAGTGTACTATCCATCATTCTCTGAGCAGGCTGCCAAGTCAATGGAGACTTCGCTGCAGTTGGTCGAGCCGGCAGTCGTGTCTCATTCATTGAGTCCTCTGCAATCCCCCTGGCTTAGTCCCCATCTGGCCAGCGGTTCCTTGCTAAAGCTGGGAGATGCGTAGGGCCTAATTCCTACACACTAAAGCATTACCGTCTGTCCAGGGCCCAGAGACAAGATGGTCGCCAGGTGTCTTCCTGTCTTCAAAGTGTCGGCACCGTTAATCATGCCCCCGCCCCTTCTGCGTCGCCTCACATGTGTTTTATTTTCCTCAGCCCTCACCCCACATACACACGCTTATGTGTTGTTCCCCTGCCTCTCTCTTTATTTTTGGACAGTCTGTCACCCAGCTGCATTTCCTGCAGGGTTTATGTACAGTTTGGGCCCGATTGGAACCACATTGGCAAAACTGCGTGCCATCTTAATGAAGTCACTGTGATCCAAATGGGTGGGTGGGTGGTACGGAGGGGGATAATTGGAGAGGCTATGCCTGCCTGTAAAGGGCCAGAAGATACTGCTAACCCTCCCAGTCTGCCCTTTAGCCCCCAGCAGACTGCTGTTTCTCTCTAATGTGGCCACTTTTATTCTAGAATCCCCTCCTCCTCGCTTCATCCAGATCTTCAAAGGCAAATTTATCTTTCATCTATCTTTGCTAATGGTATTAACGGAGCTCATGCTTGTGAACACAGCCTCCGCAGCTGTAGGGCCTTAAACAGTTTCAGAAAAGACATACTAGCAGAACTTTTTTTTGTGTGTTGGAACAGGGAGGGGTATTTATGTCTTTCAAACCTATGCCAAATGTTTGCAGTTTACAAGCCCAGCGACATTGCAAGGTATGGGTTATCTTTTAACAAACAGGAAGTTTTGACCGCGTGGTAAGATCATAAAACCCTTTGCTTCAGTGTATCTTTTTGTGACACAGAACACTTTGTGATGTAGATAAATGTGAATCATCAACAGCTTTGTGTTCGGGGAGCTCTGTCTGTTCTGTTTTGTCATAAAAGATACGCACATCCTCTTTGTACACTTTATGATTGTTTGTGGTTCATGTCAAGGTTGCATCTCTCCTTTTTTTTTTCTCGCTATTTTGGAAAGGCACATTGGATTTAATTTGGCACTTTGGCTGCCGAGGCCCAATTTCATTAACAGTGTGGAGGGTGCACTCTCAATGCCCTCACTGACGCAAAACCAAGCAAGTAGAAAAAGAGCTCTTTCCTCTGGAAAAGCACCAGAGGGACTATTTCTGTAGTTTTAAATTGTTAAAGAGGGGATCAGGCCAGAAAAAGGGAGGGGGGCTGGTGTTCAGTTGTGAGCAGCAGACTGTTTCACGTGCCAGATCTGTAATGCGTTCCTCCGAGTTGGGAGCTGGCTGAACTCTAGGCTGTGGCGCTCCGGGAGAGGAAGTCCCAAGCCTGGGGAGTTTCAGACATCCTGTTTTGGAGTGCCATTGGCCAGGGCCGGGGCTGTTGCACGCCACCTGCAGACCGAAGGATCACATCTGCCAATGGAACCGGGGACAGCAGCCGAATGTCACACATTGCCTGCAGTTTGGCTCATAATGTCTTCTCTTTGTTTCACTATCTACCTCCCACTCTGATTTTTTTTCAAATGTTCACATCTAAATTTTGCTTTCCAAACACACAGCCCCATTTTTAAAGTAAACGTAGATAAACTTGAACAACCCAAAAATTTAATTCCAGATTTTCAATGCACCAATGTGTGCGCTTTTTCTCTCTCCTCTAGCTTGTTTCTCCTTATTTCCCCAGTCTTAGTCTAGCTTTCTATTTCTCTTAGGAGACATTAGATCATGAAAGTGTGTGCATGAAACAGAGGACTTGAGCAGAAACATCTGCCATAACATGTCATGTACTTTATATGCATGGGATTCTTTCAAGTGAAAGTCTAACTGGTTCATGCTCATATTTAATGTATACATGGTGTTGCTAGTGTTTGCAACAGTGACCCACAATTCGAAGAATGGCTCACCATTGGTTGGGATTCTACTTCTTACTGGAATACATCCTAAAGAAAATATCTCAATTTATGTTTTATAGTTATTATAGTAACCAAAATGTGGACCCTTCCGTCACTATTCAGAATTTCCAGTGTCCTCCGATGCCATGTCCGCTATGTGACCAGCCTGGCTCTCCCCATTCTCAGTGTCCTCAGGAGCTGATAGGGCAGGAAGTTTGGTGGAGATAGCGCTCCCTTGGTTGTTGCTATTTAGGACAACAGGAAAGGGTTTGTGTCTGTCTCGACCACCCCCCCATCCTTCCTTGATTGGCCAGGCCTGTTTATTCAGAGTCATTCTCACCAGTCCAGCTGCATTTTAGTCTTTGCTGTCCAAACGGCCACCATGTGACCTTTTTCCAGCTATTGGGAGGCGTCTTTCTCCACTCTTTCAGAGTTTTTAGAACTGTGTGATCAGTCATTCCCAGCTGGATGATGATAGCAATGGTAAAGGGACAGTACATGAAATACAGCCAGTTTCATGTCAAAAATGTGCCTTTTAGGTTTTATGAAATATGATGGCATTTTGTCAGTGGTAAGTTATAGTTTGTGTGTATTTTTTTTGATTGTTGTAGAAAATGAAGTTCACTCACATATCGTATGCAAACAAATGCTGTGGTGTCATGAGACTCTGGGATACTCATCTGGCATCCCTTAACTGGCCTGAAAAGTCCTAAATGCTGTGGGGGCTCAACTTCTAACCTCAGGAAAACACCAGTAGACTCTGTAGGCCAACTTCAAAGGGCCAGCACATCAAACGAAACCAAGCACATAGATGGTCAGCCTGGATAAAAATGAGCCAGAACCCTCCCATTTGTCAGTCCAATGACTTATACGCATTTTCTCCCCATTAAAATCGACGTTTTGTCAAGGGAGCGCAGGGGTGGTGGTCAAAACGTAAAGGCTTGCGTGCATTACAGTTAATAGTGAGTGCCGCTGGCACACGTCGCAGGCTGCATGAGCTGCTGATCTGCTGTGCCAGGACGTGCTCATGCAGAATATGAATTGTTGAACAAGGGCTTGGCCTGTCCCCAAAAAGAAAAAAAAAAGATAAAGAAAACATCTGTCTATCTGTTTTATTCTCTATCTTTTACCCCTTTCTATCTCTGTTCACCCCTCCAACCCCCTCCCTTTTCCCATCACCAGCCCCCCTCAAACCCTGACGCTAGCTTGTCTGAGTGGCCTTTTGCCATGCATTCCTCCCTTCCCTGTTTGGCCTCTGTCTCAGGAAGTGGCCCAATTAGTGGATAAACACCATGGAGGAGATGGGGAGGAGGGGTTGGGCAACTCCCGCCCCCTGCATCAATGCCAGTACTCTGCCAAGAGTAGCTGGGGATCTGTGATGGGGGGAGAGGAGGTTAGAGGTGTGGGTAGCAAGCGGATGACCAGCAAATAAATGAATAATTAAAATTCCTGGGCACAATGAAAAAGATGATGCGCACCAAGCTCCGCTCTTTTAAAGTCACTTCAATTTGTTGGTCATGTTGGTCAGGACTAATTGAGAGCTGTACGCTTCATTTGATACTTCCTAGAAAATGAGGCAGTTTGACATTTGATGTTTTGTTTTGTTTTTTCATTTCCATGGCCAAGGTATTTAATTGGAGCAATTTGCGAATTGAATGCTTTTTTTGCATTAATTGGGGAGGACGTTCAAGGCGTTTATTAAAGAATACCAAGAATATTTAACTTTTTACATTTTTTTTCTCTTTTTGTTGCTAAACCCCTTGCACTGAGTAGTTTATTTGGGTTGAGTATCTCTAAGGATTTTTTTCCTGAATGTAAAACTGATTAACCTTGTTTTTTTCAAAAATAAAGAATATTATTTAGTAATACATGTAATAAAATATTCATGCCAGGTTCCATTTTATATCTTGTAAGGAATCCCAGAATGCATTGCCAGACCATATTTCCACACATAAGACCATTTATTATAAGCTGTGACAACAAGATTTAGAGCTTTACTTACTATTACTTCCATTGCTTTCCAGAGTAAATGTAAGAAGTTAAAACATGAAAGGCAGTCATCAAAAACATCTGACATTTTACATGTTGGACACATCCCTGTAACTTTATAGTGACAATGAACCTTTCCTGTATTGTGTCACCACATGTTGCTGTCAAAATATGATCTAGTGGAAAGTGACATGAAAAATGAAAATGACACATAATTTCTTGCCAATGTGGATTTCCATGATGGAATTTGCCTTTCCCGTTCGAGCATGCTGGTATCAGGGTGAGATCGTACACGTATTTGCGGTTCAAAGTATCCGCAGATTGACTAGTGCAGACTGTCAACATTGTAGCCTCAGGACAGGAAATCTTGATCCGCAAATAGCACTCTTAATTAGGCATATTTATGATCAACTCAAACCACATATTTTATAGTTAATTTTCTGTCAGGATTTGTAGTAGTTTCCTTGCTACCTTGAGTTTGGATAATCTTTAAATCCAAAATGATTCAGTCTTTTTTCAAACCTTTTCCTCTTTGGCACCTCTGTATCAGCTGTGATCACTATGGAAATTCAAAACAAGTGTTTGTTGCTTCTGTTGTGGAACCAAATCTCTTTGTTGTCTCTGAAGTTTGTGATTGTAAGGTTTCAGTGCATGGCAGGGTAAGAAACTCAGTGGAATGCTTTTTGGCATGTGATTTACAGGTGACACTGACTTTGTGTGTGCAGGCTAACCTCAGGAAGCACTTAGTTTGACATATGACACTCCCATGACCCCAAGGTAGAAATCATTGAATGAGCTTAGCATGTGAAATCTCAACGGATAGCAGACTTTGACTTGAAATCACCACCGGGGAAAGTAAATGTGAAGGAATCGCTTGGTGACATTGGAGCACACACATTCTGACAGCTAACAGAACTATGTGTCACATATTGACATACTGTACATAATACACAGGCCAATAAAAACTTAGATGAAGGGAAAACTAGGAGTGTAAATCAGACTGTGCTAAGTGTAGCATACATTCCAGATTCTACAGTGCTAAAAGTCTCATTATTATGGCATTTTTGTGAAATAATAGAATCATAGATAAATGGCGATTTCTATTGTAAATTGGTTAAAGAGTTCTTACTGAGCAGGCAGATTTTTTTCACAATTTGTAAGAAAAAAAAGCTTGTAGATCTCAGTTGTGCACAATAATAACTTGATAAGGAGAGTTTTTTTGCAGTATACCCAAGGACAAAATTGCTTTCAGGAGAACAAAATAACCATTACTGTGGATTGATCCTTGGCAGGGCTCTCTTACTGATTGTAGGAGATTTAAGTAAAGGTTGCAGCTATGTACATCTGATAGTTCCACTGAGAAATGTGGTCATCGCTACACAAGCCATCCCGATTCACATAGTATAATTTTTTGCCACATAACCCGCTGAGGCGGCATGCCATCCAAATTGATAAAAGCAGTACATCTCTTGTCTGTCCTCTCTCTCTCTGACTAGACTCAGTAATTTGATTGACTGAGCACCCCCTTCCCATATTACAGTTATTTCAACTGGCAAATATGTACTCTGCATTCCACCTCCGTCAGTGGCGGTGAAACAGTCACTTAACCAACAGTGCAATTACAGTCCCTGTATGCCCAAACACAGTTGGAACTGATGGTTAGATAAACAAATGTTACCCGATAGGTACAAATTATAGATGTATGGTCAAATTATAGATGCATGGACTACTTTCAGTTTTGGGGGAGAAACATTTGTGAGGCCGTTTTTTTTAGCCAAGGTTTTAATACTGATGTGTGCCGTTGCCAGCATGTCTGAAAATGTTTGCATTCTTATTGAGATAGCAGGAAAGAGGCCCTGTCAGGATATGTGTTTTCTTTTTTCTCCTTTTTTTTTCCCTGGTTGGTGGCTCTGTGTTTTAAGATTGTTTGTGGAGCAGAGCAGTATACCATATGGCTGTCAAAGTGGAAGAATTACTGTGCACAGTCCCTCGGAGAAGTACTGAGATGCAGAAGATAACTGGAAAAGCAGCTTGCATGCTCCTCTTTATACAGTGCACACCTTTGACTGTCAACATTTTTTTGCCATAGTGGAAAAAAAAGTAATGAGTTATTTTGCTCTGGGACCTGTGTGTGGATGTAGGCGATACTAGGAACTTCAAATCTGCTACATAGATACAGGAGAAAATGTCCTCAACGGCACATAGTCGTCATTTTAATGAAATATTCTTACTCGGGATATTCTGCTGAAGAAATACAGTTTCTTTAATGAACAGGGAGATTTAAAAGTGCACAATCAGTGTAAATCGAGATATTAAAATCAAACGGGCACTTTGAGGTGAATGAGTATTGCATGAAATATGCTCACTATGCTGACACTGCAGAACGGAAATGCTTTCAGAAATGCAGGTGATTTGTTACACGAAGATATCTTAGCACTTATGGCACCTTGTGGCCTTTGAGGAATGAGTTAGGGAGGGTTGAAAAAGAAGGAGACGGTGTGTTTGAGAGTGTCAGTGAAACTAAACAACCCACAGGATATAAGACAGTAAGTATTATATTATCTAAATTGAAAGAACGCAAAGCTTGAAACAAGATCTCCCAAATTACACATCACAGTGTTTGGTACATAAATAGTCATTTCCGCACACAGACCAAAAAAGAAAAAAAAAAAAAAGCCTCCCACTGAAAATGGGATTCCAACTGTGAAAGTCAAGCTATTTATGGTATGCACCACTTTCCACCCCTGAAATATCCGCTCTGCTCCTTTTTTTTTTTCTTTCTCTCTTTCTTGACAGACAGTAAAAGCCACCTCCAGTCAAACTGAGAACCAAGATTAAGTCTGACAGGCAAATAGCTGCTCTTAAGACTGTGATGGCTCGTCTGTTGTCATAGCAGGAGTTGGAACCTCATACACGCACATAAGCGCACATTGTAGTCCCCTCACTGAGAGATTTACAGGGTCTGAAGTGCAGTGGAGTTACAGTACAGTGGGGGCCTGCTGTGGTGAGGGCCTCAGACGGAGTGAGAGGCAGACCGGGTTCTGGGTTAGGGGCTCTAAAAAGGTTGGAGGTTATAAATACTTGACAGCGCAGTAAAGCTGTCACAGTCTTCCTGAAGCAAGCATGCACTCATATATGAGCACACACTTGCGTATCTATGCACACAAACCATCCTCAGGCCCAGACTTTTTGTACCTTTGTATTACTTCCTGTGTAAACAGGAAGTTGGATGGCAGAGAGGCCATCTGCGTGGCTTACTGTTGCATTGTATAGCAAGCTTTAATGTATTTGTTCTTGATGTGTGTTGGTGTGTATGTGTGTGCATGCTACGGGGTGACATTAATTTTACAGTGAAATCAGATATTTGTCGATAAAATTACATTAAATTACTTTGACTTTTAATAGCCTCTGTTGGAATCCAAAGAATTGGTTTGGACAGGTCTCTGTAATGAACAGAAACACAAGAGGAATCAGGGCTTGAGGGAACATTTCTGGTGTGTTACTATAATATTTCAGTGGGCCTTATTATTCTCATACTTGTGGTTATTGTGACAATCACTGCTAACTTTGCAATTGTAGATATTTGGGAAATGTGGGCTCAAGCTAAAACATCTGTTGGACAAGCAAGTTTAGTCACATGTTCATCCATGAGGCTTGGACACACACTGACTCAGGCCATCATAATACACCGATCACCCCCTAACTGACACACACAGTTAGCCTGCATGGCCCTCCACCCAGCACATGCAGGTTGGCTGTTGCTGATGCCTCACAGTGATAGCTTCAATATCTGTTATTGGACAGAAGAGGTGGACTTACAACAACATCCTGACCCTCACAAAGACTCTCACAGGAAGGGAAAGGTCTTTTTTCCCCAAATCTATAACATACCACTACCTGCATTGAAGTGTGAAAGGAGCTTAATCATGTTGAGCGTTGCTCACTGCGCCGCTGATGTTCAGGCCCTGATTCCTCTCTCTTTGAAAGCTCGGGAACAAGGGCCCTTTTTCTCAAATGTTTTGTCTTGGTTTTTCTTCTTCTTCTTTTATTCTTATTATTATGCTTTCGCGAAAAGGTGGTAGAACAAGGGAAAGGGTGCCGACAGGGGCCGTCCCCTTGAGGGTTTTATCTCACTCCGACTGTTCCCCTCAAAAGAAACCGTTTCTGTAGCTTGTCATCACTTTTGTGAAAATTTGAAGAACGTCACCCAAAAAAATTACAGCACTTATAGAGGATTTGTGAGATCAACCTTTGACATAGGATTTGCAGCATATGATAACAGCTTGCATAAGGAGTACAAGATTTCACATGCTGTGTATGACTCAGCATGGTGTCAGGTGCAGTTTGGGCACTGAAACAAATTATACTAATGGTTATTTTCATTAATAATTTATCAGACGTCCTTTTTTGATGACTCCATTAATCATTTGGTCTATAAAATGTCAAAAAATTATGCAAACTGATTATCAGAACTCACTAAGTATTTTTCTACTAATCAACTAATTGATTAAGTACCAGTCATTTTAATGAGCCTTAAGGTGTCACCATGTTCCAGACAAAGTGTTGTGTGGGTTTTGCTGTGCACCATCTCAGTCCTCCTCCCCTCACATTTTTTCAAATAGGAATTCAGGGTGCCACTCTTCAACTCTTCATATAAACCAGTTAATTCCACGTACAGCCTGTTGTTTACAAAGGAGAGTGGATTAAAAAGGAATATCCTCTACACTCCTGACTCTTATTTCCTGTTTATTATGGGCAAGAAATTATTACTTGGCAACTTTGGGAAATCTTTGATTGTAGCAAAGTCGAGTCAAATCCAGCCACTCTCACGGTTGATGGTTCTCATTTGGTTGATTAAAAGCAAAATTGCATTGTAAAACTGTGAAGATGCACAAACTGAAAAATGTTTCTGGGTCTGCTAAGATTTATGTCGGCATGTTTAAGTGATGTCAGGCAAAGAAAATTTCCTCTGTGAAAACATCAACTGCCAGACAAATTTCATGTTGATTTATTGCTTCTTGAGTTATAACTATTTTGCAAAAAGTCACACTTTAGCTTCACCAACATTTATTTTAAAAGACCAGAAACTCAAATATGAGAGTACACCTGAACGCTTCATTTTAAAATCAAACAATAAGGACCTTGTACCTGAGCCAATGTGCCTCATGTTTTTTCTCTATAATGACTGAAAGCTATAACAAGATACAGGCCTGAACTGATGTCTGAGCCAAATACTGAAACCAAGAAGGTTTTCATCTATTAAAATATAAAATAAAACATCAGGCCAAAACCAAGATCCTCCATCTCTCTGCGTTTTATTTAATACAAAAAAAAAAAAAATGACATGACTCTGCACAGTATGTGTTAAATGCCAAGGTTATGTGGGACCCAGCCTGAACAGAAAGCTGTATTTTTGAGAATGTAAAATGAAAAGTTGTTTCTTAAGAGGCTTATCTGTGGGTTTTCAAGGTTTTCAACAGATATATGATGAGTCATAATATCATATGTAGAGGCTCAGTCAGACTGGTACACAGTGAACCAGGGTGGGGGTTTCTCTATTTGTTAAGCCATTAAACTGTCAGGCTCGAGCAGAGATAGAAGCAAAAGCCTCATAATTCAATATTTTGTTGTTTTAAATATAATTTATCTTAATGCCTGCCTGCCTCTGCTTGTACTGAGTAGGTTGTGACTCCAGAGGACATGACATGTGTTCTAATACAAATTGAACATAAGGAAAGCTCTACGTGGGTCACATGTTTTATCAGGACTGTTAAAACAAGATAAACCTCAAACTCTAATTTTTCTGTCTTAGTTTTCCTCTTTATGCTTCTGTCTATCCCATTCCTCCCTTTCTTCTTCTATTTTTTCTCTCTCTCTCTCTCCTATATATGTGAACACAGAGAAAAAAAAAAGAAAGAAATGAGGTGTTACTGGTTGAGAGGGACATGTACATGCAGCTCCTGGTCTGAATAGCACTTCCTGGCGTGTGAAAGGCGAGCTGAGGAGGGAGGGGAGTAATGAAGGGAGTGAGTGGTGGAGGTGGTGGTGGGGGGGGGGGGGCACCTCCTCCTCCTCCTCCTCCTCTTCCTCCTCCTTCCTCCTGCTGCTGAAAGCCTTGTTTGCCATTCTTGCAAGCGCCTCTCTGAAAGGGGAGTCAATGGGGGAGGAAGGGGGGAGGAGGAGGAGGGAGGGAGGGAGGGAGGCAGGCAGGCAGGCAGGGAGGGAGGGGGGGGGGTGTGTGACAATGAGAAGAGGAGGACCACATCCGTGTTTGCCAGGTGTTCCTTTTGTGATCCTCACCTTGCACTCAGGCATGGAGGGCGAAACAGGGAGGAAGGAATATACTGAGAGAAAGGTGGAAAGAGATGGAGAAAGAGGGAAGAAGAAAGAGAGAGCAAAAGAGTGTATGTGGGGACGTGTGGAGATACAACACACACACACACACACACACACATTCACAGAAAGAGAGGCAGGGAGGGGAAAAAGCCCCTAGATCCCGCCATTCTTTCACAGAGATAATCTGCAGGAAAGGTGCTGCGAACACAAAGTGTGTGTGTGTGTGTGTGTGTGTGTGTGTGTGTGTGTGTGTGTGTGTGTGTGTGTGTGTGTGTGTGTGTGTGTGTGTGTGTGTGTGCGGGCGCATGCATGCACACACATTTGTCTTTCTGTGGGTGTGTGCTGCCTCATATTTATTCAGCGCAGGTTCATGGCTTTTATGCACGCTATTATGCTCCAGTGATAAAACGCTTTTCCACAGCCCATCAACAATGCCTTATCAAAGCCCTAATCAGAACCCTGACTGCAACAGCCTGGTAAACCTGAACGCACACTGACTACGTGATAGCGCTGCTTTTCAGTCCTTCACATCCCGAGGACCCCCCAAGTCAAGTCAGCTCAAAATTTATGTATTACTGTAAATGCTATTACCAAACAGGCTTTTCACAAACTACTTAACTACCCTACAGAGGACATAAATATAGATAATGGACACAAATTAGACCAGGGGCCCTCATCTGAGAAAGTTTTGCCCAAAAGATGCTTATCTCAGAAGACCTTTGCTCTTAGAGTGGATTTTACACAAAATTGCAAGCAGATGGCACTCAGCAAAGAAGTTCTACTTCTTTGAGATTGATGCACTGCTGCAGCATTGTTCTCACTGGCTGTTATTGGAATTGTTTGTGCAGTCTTGTAGTAGTGATGCTGGGTAGTTGCAGTAATAGGGGAAATGTATTCAAATAAATTGGGGGCTCTCAGGGGCCACCAAAGTGGCACCTTAAGCTAACTTTACTGTCGAAGTTTCGGCTTTCTGCTGAGCCCATTATGAGAATCCCCAGCCAAATGTAGAACCACTTGTTTCTTTTCCCCAAAAGATTCCATAGAAGTGTGTATAGGGTCTGGAGGAATACTACTGCCAGTCATGCAGACAAACTAAGACTAATAACTTCCTCCGGTAATAATAAAGTCTAATTTTATTTGCCATTAATCTTAATCATCATTCCTAGTAAATTACTTTCACTTTTTATACCCTTTTAGTACAGTTAGTCTTTTCATTAAGTAAATTTGAATGCGCCTTAGGTGAATTAGCAGCTCCTAACCTGACCTTAGGTGGAGGAGCAGAGGCTTGTTGATGGGAGGCCAATGACTTTCAGTTTGTGGTTTGTTAGTCTTTGAGATTAAGCAGTTGACAGCATGCGAAAAGACCAGTTTATCTATCTTTAGAAACCAAGGGTTGTTGTTTTCTTGCCAGAAGGAATCACCTAGATCCGGAGTTGTTACACAACGAGAGGTGCGGTGAATTTGTAGATTTCTTACAGAACAGACATGACAGAAGTGGAGGTAGACACATTTTTCTTAATTCAACAACTTCTTTTGTATCTGATCAATGCACAAATGAACTGAAGAACTTAGTGCTCTTTCCATTTGTTGGTTGTGTCTTTCCTTCCCCTGTTTAACATCACACCACTTGAGTGTAATCCTTCAAAAGACACTGCATAATGAAGACGTGAGTCATGAAAAATTTACCATGGTGCCAAATGCATATGGCCATTTTGAAAGATGCAACACACTTCTGTTGCTATTCAATGTCTATATATGGTCAATCTTTAAGGATTATGAGTATAAAGAGCCAAATTCAAAGAGCTTATTCATGAATGAGGTGCAAAAATATCCCAATAGAAAGTTTTAATACGGATCACCTGATTTCCAGTGTAGAAGAACTTAAGCCGGCATGTAAAGCCTTGCAGTTCAAGTAATAAAAACAAAGCGAAGGAAAAACAAACATAATTGGAGTCACACGACCTAAACATAGTAGCCGCAAGATTATGCTTTGTTCTTAACCACTGTGACTAAGTCTGAATGCGTCCGCAGCACCATTCATGTCTAGCAGTCCTGAAGAGCATGATTCAATTACCGGCAGCTTACTGTAAGACAAATACAGAAATAGACTGGTGGGCGGTGTTGTGTTTCACTCAGTGTACCCAAGGTCAGGAGACTGTAAAATAATATCCTCTTGTAAAAGGAAGGATATATGTCTCTGCAAACAGGGTGTTGCTGAGTTGACTGAAAAGATAGGACTGCATAAAATGCAATTATTACTTTGAGATCTCTAAATGTCTCCTGTCAGTGGGTCAGCTCTGTTTGACTGATTGATTTCATGTCATCATCATGCACTCAAAGGTGCCCAGCCTACAAAACATCTACACAAAGTACACCGTTGTAGTTCCTAGGCTGTACAGATAGAACAAGTGTTATCTTGTTCCACTGTATTAGTCTATAGGACATGAAACATTGGTTGTGTTCACATTTAAGGTGTCATTACTCAGTACAAAGGCACGTATTGTTCATATTTTTTTTATTCTAGTCATGATGTTGTAGCTTGCTTTTGGTACAAATACCCAAACAATCTTTTTTACGATAACTTACTTGGAGAGATATAAACAAAAGAAGCCAAACTTCTGAAATGTTAAATATCGTCCAAACACAATCGCTTGTGTTTAGACAATATTTATCTTTGCCTTTCTCAAACACAGTCTAACGCTGGCAAAGTTCTAATATCTGATTAAAGAATCATTAAACAATAGCACAAATCTGACCTGGCATTCTGTGCCAACTTTCGGTGCCCAGTCATACATGGCACCAACAGTGTTGCTGCGAATGAAGGATCGCAGGTTTGCAGTACTTTCTGCACCACAGCTGTGACAGGAGTTTGATAGTATTTTATCGTGCGACTCCATCAAGCTCTTAAGAGGGATCGTAGATCTGTTTAAAATGTTTTAGCTGCAATATGGATTGAAACAATGATCGTGAAACAGTAAGCTAGAATGATCTAATCGAAGGGCGCAAGCCATTTTTTTAATCGCAAGAAATATTATATTGAGTCTGACTATCGGTTGTCTCAGCCAAGTGCAAGCGCTACAGCATTGATTAACTGTAACTGTCCACCGTGTTGGCTTTCAGTATGCAGTATGTCCGTGGCTGTGATGCTGTGATGGCCCTTGACCCTCTGGATAAACCCCCCTATCGAATCTCTGTACCCGGGTGAAGGATGCCTAAGCCTTGTGGCTGCATGTTATGTGGCCTCTGGAGCTGACCTGTCACTCCGTATCCATTTCCAGCATCCAATCTCGTCCACGAATGGTGGCGCTCGCCCTCCCCCCTAGGCGTCGCCATGGAGACAGCCAGTCTGACCTGGAATGCCTCTGTTCAGCACTACTGACGGTTTTACTCCTCTTTCGGAAGAGCTGAGAGTATCAATTAAGGCAGTACCAGCCCCCTTATACGCACCCCCAACCTCACCTCATCCGCCCCCCACCCTCCCTCACTCACATAACTCATGCAATCGGAACTCAAGAGGACACCAATTTGACCAGATTCCACTTTCTCAAATTGCAGGAAAACACACTTAACTGATGGGTCCTCCCGACTTGAGAGGGGCCATTGTTGTACGCCTTGACCCTCCACCCCACACTCCTCCCCTCACCTTCCTCTGGCCTGTCTCTCCTCCGTGTCACATAACAAGCTAAGAGCACACCTTTTTCCACCAGGCCAGCAGGCCCTCAACAGGCAATCCTTTGACAAGCCCGGGGCCTCTTTGGGCATCTGAAGGGCCATTCTCCAGGGTCAGGGACCACAGGGGAAAGTGTGTAAATGATACCTGATGGCATGTAAAAAGATCATTTGATAGGTCTAGATAGACAGACATACCTGTCAACACTACAGGACAACTGCACTGCACAGTAAGGACTAAATTAACTTGGACCAAATGTGGGGCCTGCACAATGGATGATATAGACTTTACTGATGTACGGAGCTCCCCTGTAAAAGATATAGCCGCAACATATGATTATAATGTAATGTAATGTAGGACCTGTCAATGTACGGTACTTGAGTGGAGCAAATTCTGTAACCTCTTCTGTAAAAGTTCTGTAAAAAGGGGAACGTAACAGTTATTTGGACAGTCAGTAGTTAGACGCAGCTGAAAATCAATCAGCATAAGCTACTGGGTATGTGACGACAGTGGGAAGCAAGTGTTCATTTGAAAAACAACAATGACGGCTCCAAAGCGGTTAGCGCAGATGCTGCCAATACGTATGTAATATTTGAACTGGAGAGTATTTCTTCATTGAAAAAAGAGCTAAAAACGGCACTTCTTCAGACTGGCTTTGGCACTTTTAGCTACATTATATGGTTTGTTGGCTGAAGTTGGTTGTCTGTATTAGCTGGTTCATCCAATCACCTCCCAAGTTATTTATGAATGTACCTGCCCCTTTACAGACTATTTCTGTAGAAAACCTCCCAGATAATTCTATGTAACAAATCTTACAGTTTTGCAAAAATATATATAATTATTCGGCAACAGGGTTGCATATGGTTTATCTTACGTAGTTTCTATCTGCTCTTGTCATTCTACATTTTCAGAACATGCAGGACATCAAATTGGAAATTGGGCCATAGCAGCAAAAACATGATCATGGATGCACTCATTCAACACCTTTAAGATGCCCATTCCAACTTTTTGAATCCTAGTTTGTTGTTAATCTGTGCTACCATGTCAACTTGGACACTAAAGTTGTATCTATTTTCAACAAACTGTGACACAGCAATAGTTAATAGGTGTATAATCCTAACAACTTTACCCCACTATTATTCAGTTGTGTTTACCTGAGGTGATTCACAGAAGTGCGCTGTGAGACTGTGCCAGTGTATCCAAAAACCTTTGAGGTATATAACTGCATGTGCACTTACAGTTTGCTTTGGTTTTCAATCTCTCCATCATCACTGAGAGACATTCCTGAACACACAGAGTAGGAAGCGCTGTATGTAATTTGCGCTGTCTGAAAGAATTATTCAACTCAGCTCAGCTGCTCCAAATTTGATGGGAAGTTCCTAAAAAAGACCAGTGATTTAGGAAAAGAGGTCAGTGATCACCACATAAATCACCTTACCACGGCAAAGGATTGCCCAGGAGCAGATGTGTCTTTGGCACTTGGCACAAGATTGCTCTACCGGATCAAAAAAAAAAAAAAAAAGGCCCAACCCTCAGACCATAAACATGTCCTTCCTCAACCCCAAACGGAGGCTACAGCAGCACAGCGTGCCTCCCTCCCTCCCTCCAGCCCTCCCTCATTCTCTCTGTTTCAACACATCCCTCTCTCGACTTCCTTCCCGCCCCACCCATTGAATTTTAATACCTGCCTGTCATGTTTTCTTCTCTTTTTTTCTCCCTCTACCTCCCCCCTCCTTCACCAGACCCTTGCTGCGTATCTAGTAATTACCAGAGTACTGAGAAAACCCTTTCATTTAAAGGATTGGCAATTATCTCAGTGGAACACAATAAAATGGCTTCCCCTCAAGAGGAAGGGGAAGTTTGAGCTGCGGTACGCCGCTGCATGTCGCACCGCCTTGCTCTTGAAGTGGGAGCAGAGGTGGAGGTCCTGTAGGAGGTGTATTTTTTTATTTTTTATTTTTTTCCCCTTCTGCTCAGATATTTGATAATCAAAGACAAGGCCGGGAAACAACATGGGTCAAGTGGTGGGACTTTATAACCCGAGATTTGTTCCTTCTTGCTGTTAAGTCGCCACTCTTAAAATATGAATGTAGTTTGAATTAAAAAAGGTTGAAATAACTACCTTTTAACCAGCTTTGATTTAGAGCCGTGGCCTCCTGTTCACCTCCAGGGGAATCTATAAAGTTGTTCAAGCCATTGTAAATAACACTTTTATGGTCCTGTGGGGAGAGTTTGATCCTGACACCTCATTGGGACCAACACCACTGTCAGGTAGATGAGCAGGATTTGTCAGTTTTTTTAGAGTATCAGCAAATGATCCTGTGACAAAGCACACAAAAATGTAAATGAGCATAAAGTTGTAAATTCTACTATTTGGGGAAGTGTGGAAAAGGGAGATTGTTGAATTTGGCTGTGGGGGCTGCTTTTAGTGTTTCAGGCTGTGTAAATGTAGAATGTGTTTGAGTTAGATCATAGAAGACGTGCTATAAATGTGATTACTTAGCCAGATGTGATAATGCGGCTAGTTAGCAGCAGTAGGAGCCTGCCTTGATCAGAGCAGCACTTTATTATATTGCGATTCGGGAGAAGGCCAACTTGTTTTCCACTGGTCTGAGTGGTCAAAGATAGATATGCACCAACCCAACTTTTTCTCTACCTACATTGATTCATATACCTCATCTTAGGGTATTTACTATTTACCAATACCAAGTATCTATCTATATTTAATATCTATGTAATATTGTACTTCACTGTGTAATTGAAATCATTTTCATGAAAGTTAAAATAAGGCTAAGTACTGCTGTGGCTCTAAAAACTGAGTTGGCAATGTTCTGTGACTGAATAAATGTAACTGATGTCACAAACAATCAATTTTATTAATGTATATACTGTATCTATGCGAACCAGTCACTATGGAGAATATCAGATGCACTTAATAAGGTCGGTAGTCTGAATCTTTAGTGAGTCTGTTCAGGAAAAGTACAAAAATATAGAAATGAATAAATCCGTCAATGGGGCTTAATGCGATTTTTATTCTTATTTGTGAAATTCTATTTTTGAAAAATTCAAATTTGTATTTTTTTTAGTGAAAAATAAAAAATCGGCTGCATCATGTTTCTTCAGAAGTACTGCCCCTGTTTTAATAAATATTATTGTAATCCACAGTGCACATTGTGAACAGTTGGTCCAAAGTTCAGTGGAAAGCTTAGTGCAAAGTTTTGTAGAGTATACAGACAAACAAGGACATTGTTTCTGGACACTTTTTCATTGTGTTTTTTTTTTTTTTTTGGTGCTGTGAGCAACATTTCATTCACCTCTACTGTGTTGGGCTGACAGCAGGAATGTTAGAAAAAACTTTTCAAAACTTTGGGGAAGAAAAAGTAAAGCTATACATGTAAACCACTAGAGAAAAGTAGGAAGATGTTATTATCTCATGTTTTCACTCCCTGCTTCACTCTATTTTCTGGAAGAACCAGTTGAAGGAAGCGGTCACCTTATTGGTCCCTGACAGAATTAAGCAGCATTTTGTTTGCATGGCGGCTGGTGTTAAGTTCCTATCCCTGTGTCGTCTCACCATTTGAGTTAGCTTTGTGTTTTTTTTTACAAGCGCCTCAGCGCTGCTTCTACCCGCCTCGCAGCCCCACCTGTCGTTTTTGCCGCCAGCTCGTAGAGAGAGGCAAAGTTTGGCTGGAACAGCTGGTTACCTTGGCAACACTTTGTGCCACCGCAGCGGATTGGAACAGGAACTGGCCTATCCATGTCAGTCTGCAGGCAGGATCTGGGCCATGCCTTGTGTTAACAGATTATCTGATTTCCATTCAGACGGCTCGGGTATCGGCCCCACTCCTCCGCTCTCTGGAAAAGCGACCCCGGCCAGCCTCTTTCTGAAAGCCCCCAGAGCCCTCCTCTCTTCTCCCATTTCCTGTCTTAATTACGCACTCCTTTGTGCCGTTGTTGTTTTTTTCTTCCTCCCCTCCTCCTCTCCTGCCTCTCCTTCTACTTCTCTTGATCCCTCATCCCCTCCCTTCGCACTGTCTGTCTCTCACTCTCTTTTTTGTGAAGAGATGAGGACCAAGATTTTGAAGTTTGAAGTCTGTTGCGGGGACCGTCCTTGGCTCTCCCCCACCACCGCCGCCACCCACAACCCAGCTCCCCTTCTCCCTTCCATCGTCTCTCCACCTGAAAGGGAATACTGTGTTTTCGATGCATAAAAGGCTTGGCGCTGTCAACAGGATGAATCCACCAGGGCCGTTGGAAAACATACTCAGGGCTGCAGCTACAGTTTCTCTGAAAGGGGAGAGAGGAGGAGGAGGAGGAGGAGGAGGAGGAAGAGGAGGGTGGATGGGTGAGTGAGGGAGGCAGCTGGAAGGGATTACTGTGCAGTTTCATAGGCAGCACAATTACAAACATACCAAGTGTTAACTTGGCTGTGCAGCATAACACCAATGATGATGCTTTGGCTCTGGAACTGGGACAAACCTTTTTATTCTTTTTAGTGTTTGTATGCACATGTGTGTTTGGAGTGTTTGGAGGGGTGTTCACAGCTGTGCATAGTTACACACAAGTCCTCGAATCCCTTCACAGGTAAATTAAAGGCTAAAAAAGTAAGAAAATAAAAATGGAGGGGTGTTGTAAACACAATGGGCATGTAAACCAAGTGGGCACCTCTGCTGTGACAAAAACAGGTTTGTCGCCGTCCTGCGCTGGATCTGGTTACCAAGCCGGGGCATTGAGGCGAGACCAAGAGAGGGTGACCTTGTCTGTGGCGAAATCTGACACAGGTTTTCACATGCTGGGAGAGGGAATTTTTTCCTCTTCCTCCCTCCCTCTTCTTTGTCTTGTTATCTCCTGCAGTAGGAGGCTAATTGCTCTGATGTTGTAGATTACATTTAGCATGCAGGTCTTATTGTTTGTGTGCAGTGCAGTAAGACGTAAAAGCATATACGATTTAACTGTATTCAACCATTCTAGAGTCAGGCACTTTGGGAAATCTTTGGGGAAGCTACATAGTTTTTAGGTATTGTACAATTGGGCCATTATAGAAGAATAACCCAGAATGTATTTGGATGCAGTTTTTTTTTAGCTGTTTTCTCAATGAGGTAGAAAATTAGTTAAGTAAAATGTAAATAATCCCTGAAGAATGATGAATAATTAAGATAAGAGTCTGAGCAGTCATAGAAAAGCATTGTAAGCTTTAGTAAGCATTGTTATTTTAAAGTAACAAAAACATTAAACCCCAGCCACAGAAGCATTAACGCCACTTTACTAACATTTACACTTTTTCCCTTGAAACCTTCTTTTTTGTGTAATTCAATCAAACTTTGCATTCCACATAGTGAAAGTCTCAATTTCAGGGGATTTTACAAATGTCTCACTGTACAGGTGTAATCCAGAATTCCATTCCGCCATGTTTTTTAAGAGACGAAGGATACAAAGGTTGTACAGATCTATAGTCACGCAACACTATTGGAATGTCATCACAGCGAGGTTTCATATATGTAAACAGTGTATACATATTTGAGTGCAAGTTACTGTAGCTCATTGAACTTTTACTGTACATAGCATGTGATGCATATAAAGGTTTTGCAGCTGTGTCCTTTCTTTGAAACCAAATCTAGTCCCTTTATGGTGGTCCACTGACAATCACCAAAAAATAATTGATAAATGTAAAATGTATAGCAAGTGTATAATTGCTGTAATGTGGTTTAGGTAAATCCAATTATGTTGTAGCCTAGTTTGGGGAAGGGTAGGCCCTGTCAATTTACAGTGCTTGCTCAACAGCCTACAAGCTAATTCACCAAACCAACCTGTATTAATGTTAACTTGAAGCAGCTATCTACTAAGGCTAACATTTGTTTGTACAAAATACCATGCACCCACACAATCCAGAGAACAAGGGAAAGAGCCATTGCTTTAAACTGGTCCTTCGTTGGACTGTATGTCGGGTTTTAGTTGTGTCCGTGTGCATATGTACTTTCATTTAAACCTTGCTGATGTAAAGGTTGTGCTGACGAGAAATCCCACTTTTCGTGCATTGCAGGCTGGGGACCAGAAACTAGTTGCCATAATCCAATCATGTCTCCATTCATTTCCAAAAAGTAGCAAAAAATACTCTTTACAATTTCCTAAAGTCCAAAGTGTTGTCTTCACGTTGCTTTTTTGTTTAGCTGAGACTAGATACAGATAGGAACTTTAAAACAAACAAAAAAAGTGAATTCTCAATTCACCATGGCTGACATCATGATGAGGAACAGGCAGGCGAGAAGGAGAGAGCATCCCTCTCCGCCTTCTTGCTTCAGCTTGGGGTATTGTCTCTGTTAACGTGCACTATGTGATGTGCGTCTCTCTGAACACAGAGACGCCTACATGTAGAGACACACACTCGCCTCTCTCTCTCTCTGTCTCGGCTCAGGATGAGGGTAAACAAGCTAATGTTTAGATTTCACGGAAGTGGAAACTGATCCGGCCGAGGTAGCTCTGTCACTCAGCAACGTGCCTGTTTATGTTTGTCTCTTTGGTAAGTATCTGTGAGTGGCAGCGTGTGTGTGTCTGTGTCTGTGTCTGTGTCTGTGAGTGTGTGTGTGTGTGTGTGTGTGTGTGTGTTGCACACATGCACACATTCCTTAAATGAAGCCTTTGTGTATCAACGGTGGGTGGGGGGGGGGTTGCAAACAGGTTGTTGGTGGCCTCAGCCAATGATGAGTGGGCCTTGTGATGACGATGATGATTATGTTGGCTATCAAAATGATCAAGGTGGTGAGAATAGTGGGAATAGTGAAGCTAGCCAAAATCTGTACTTCAACTCATCAACTTTTGCAGCCTATAACCATATGTGATGCATAGAAATCACATAGCACTGTAAATAATATTTCTAACCATGTTGAGAATGTTATGGTGCAAACATATTGTAATAATGTCATGGTGCCATAATATTGCTAACAGTTTTTAGTAAGGTGTTGAAAGGGGTTTGGCATACATTGAACATATGTATATAAATAATACTGGCACAAGCCTTGGCAAATGGACTGCAGTTGTTATGAATATGTGATTTGTAGATGTGTAAAAACACTGCAATAGTCCTTTAAAAATTGCCAGTGCAAGGTGAATCTCAGCCTTCAGTTGAATTCTTTAAAGCAATAATCCTTGAAGTCCTCCTTTTTTCTTTCTTTTGTTCCACTACTACATGAAGAGGACGACAAGGGCTATCAGAGAAATACAAAGCACTCAGGGTTGCGTGTTAGGAGCCGCCTGAATGGCACCAGGCCTAACGAGAGCCCGGCAGGGACCCCGAGGTGGGCCTGGCACCTGCAGTCTGTGTCTGAGGCGAAGTGGGGGCTCTGTGTGTGGAGGAAGGGAATGGAGGGTTATTGTGTGTGTGTGTGTGTGTGTTTCTGTGTGCTGCTAACAGACACTGTGCGTGTATGGGTTTTTACATGCATTTCTATATCTAGGTAGGGGGTGTAGTTAGGATGTCACTGTTCACAGCCAAGACTTAAACCTCTGTTAGCATGGTGATAGTGGTGATGGTGACAGCATCAGATGATTATTGTCTCTAAGGCCTGTGCTGAGATACTTTATGGGCAAAAGACAACTTTGATAATTAAACTTGTTAATGTTTCTATGTAACATGTTATGTTAATTTCATTTTCCAGCTTAAAGAATTTGACCGAGAAGCACTGACATCAGGGTTTTTGAAGATGCTGATAAACGATTTTCAGTGAAGACACTGTATTCAAAATCTTAAGCTTTATGTCATTAAATTGATAAATCAGGGAAAATTTGATTTGTAGTCAATGGAGGAACTTCATTCATACTGGAGATGAGCAGAATGACCAAGACCGTAGTTTATAATTCATAAAATGCCCCTTTTGGTTCTAAACTATGCATGAGCAAATACATTTTGGCATTGTAGTTCAGTATTTTACACCTGATTTAGTTAGGTTTGTGACTTTAGTGCCTCCCTTGGGCTTTTTGCTTGCTTTTAGCTCTGTCTCATTATGAAAACCGAATTAAAATGTCATGAACTGGAATCTTAACAAGAGCTCCAACAAGTAATTGATTAGTTGAAAATGAATAGCCTGTACATCATTTTTAACTTGATATCTCATCCTACACCTAATTTTAATTCTGTGATGGTGCTGGTGTCACCAAACGGATCATCTGTGACCATATACAGCTGTGATGTCATGTTTCTCTTCCTGTGAAGTCCCCACACAATCACACACACCGCAGATTATTCAGTGGCTCTTTTTCAATCGCAACACACGCACACTTGTACATACAAACACATACATACAAGAATACAAGTAGGCAAGGCAGTAATACGGGTGATAGTGGCACTGAAAGCTCAGAGTGATGGCTGGTACAAATCGGAAAAAAGAATCAGAATAACTGTTGTTTCTGCCATTTTGTCTGAGGCAGCAACTCGGCTGGGGAGTTTGGAGGTTGCCCACACGCTCTGGGGCGGATTATGGAAACCAGACCTGGCAAGTTTACACCGAACGCAAGGCCCCGTAGAATTAAACTGCGAACTGTGGACAGCTCACAGGAAACGCCTCTTTGTAAAGCAAACATACATGTATTTTATGGCAGCCGCTTTACTGCTTTTTTATTTTGGGCTCCAATGAGTCGACATTTCAACATGGCCTCCGTCTAATTTCCTCTGCTTTTCTTCACCTTTTTTTTTTTTTTTTTTCTGGTGGGCGACCCTTCCCGCACACACACATACTCTGCCCACCTATTCCTATCAAAATAAGACGGCTTTTTTGGCAGTGGCCATTTTTATTTTCATGAAGGTGTGAGGGCCAGCCAGTCGGGGTTGTTTTGACAGATTCAGCGACTTTATTGCAGCCCCCAGGGCAGCTGCAGGGGTGTGAGTGCCCTCCACCCCACCTCACCGTCCACCCCAGAGCAACACAGCTGCTGCTACTTCTTCTCCCCCTCCTGCCCCTCATCTCAGCCTCTTCACCTGGTCTCCATATGATTGTGACCCTCAAACGCACACGCACACCATAAAAGGTAAAAGAGGTGTGACATCTAATTCTGTAATGACCCTATGCTGAACAACACCATGCATACACACCCCCTGACACATGGGCACACACTCACACACCTCTGCAGTCTGACTCCTGCTGGGGCCACACAGCAGCAATGTAAATTCATGACACTGTAGGATGAAAACAAACACCAAACTGTCAATGTGCTAAAGGAAAATTCTGGTTTATTATAGCTTAGGTCTTATTTTCTCAATAATTTACTCACTAAGTTAATTGCTGGGATCTGGGAACACATCGACATTGCTGGGAAAAAAAAAAGAGCTCAAGGACAAGAAACATGAGCAGCCACAAGATCAGGGAGATTTTAAACAAAGATTAAAGCCTCAGATTTGATGATTATTTGATGATAAAACGTAAATCATTTCATCCAAACTGTTTCTAAAACGTCCAACATAGTTTCTAGACAGTTTAATCACTTGTTTCAGCAATGAGGGATTACTGCAGAGATGCAAATGCAGTGATTGAAATCAGTTTGAGGATGTTCCTACTAAACTGTATATGTTTGTTTTGGGAGAAATTTGGCATTGTGCAATGCTTTTGCGCTGCATTTAGTAGGAAAATATTTGATCTAACTTGCAACCTTTTCTTTCTTTCCCGAATGGGTTGCATATTCAATTTCCTATGAACAAATCTCACCTGTTCAAGTATTTTATACCTCATTTTGAAACCACAAATCCTGATTTCCTCCTGACTGTGCAGAGTATGTGGGACAGTAGGGGGTTAACAGCACCAGAGTTATTTGGTTCTTGGACACGGTGGCCTCGCCTGCCGGATGCAAGTTTGACTCAAGGGCAAAATCCAGAGTGAAAGCCTCTCATGTTTTTGACTGGTTGCCAGCTCTGCTTCTTTCTCCCTGTCTCTCTCTCTCTCTCTCTCTCTCTCTTTCTCTGCTGTCCCCTCCTCTCTCCCTCTGATTTACTCTGCCATTCTCCCCACTCTGTTCCTCCTCTGATCCTCTCCCACATCAAAATCAGGACTGACATAAAGCAGGTCCAGTGTCCCTCTGAACACAGCGTGGCCTCGTCCAAAATTATGTCATCTTTTTAGAAAGACGTGGTGCTCAAACCTACCCTAGGAGACAGTATAAATCTGCGCTTTAGTGACAAGTCAATAGATATGGGATATGGGCGATAACCAGTTTTGTTCTTGTGACTTACAATTTACAATTTTTCTGCAGCCATGGCTGCACTCTCCAAGATACCGGTGCCTTTGAAGTCTAAAAGAAAAAAAGAAGTGGTACAAGGGTTTGCCTCCCAAAAACTCCTGGACTTCACACCAAATATGAAAGCCAGTAGATTTGTGTACCAGAAGCTGAATAACACTATGTATCAGTTATGAAAATACACTCTTGCATTCATTTCAGGCCAAGGGTGCCTGATCCTCATGGTTTGAAGTTGTGCACAGAGGTCAAGTGCGCACCTCATTTGGCGGTTCTGCTGCATTAATACATACCACACACCCAGGTATGGCTAATAATAGCATATTTCACGGAGGTGGCGTAGAAGCACGACAGAAATGCCGTGGATGCATGTTGTGCAATCGATGTAAGGTTCGGAAGGATTCTCATCTATGAAAACAAACTCCCTCCCAAACCACAGAGGAAACAAACCTGGGTCTGAATTCAGCTATATGCACCAAGTCTGACGATGCCTGAAGACTTCTGTCTTTAAAGACAATGGCAAATTCATCAAAGCACAACCTTGTCTTTCATTGGTTGCCACATCCCTAATTTTAGCTGCTACTTTCACTGCTGTAAAGTAGATAGAATTACAATAATACCTGAAAGCTTTTTTAACCTGATGATAGCAAGCATTTGCTGTCAGTACCCCTTGTTTCCCAAATCTGAGCTCTAGAATTAGACCTCTCTGACCTTTCTTTGAGCTTTTGGTTCCCATCACGCTCTTTGCATTTTTTGTTTGGTGTGTGTTCTGCATAAATCCAGGGTGGCCCATCTCAGAGTCAGTATGACTCACTAAGGCCTCTGAGGATTGCGGACTGACAGGTTAGGAAACCACATACAGCAAATGCCTTCAGGCAGGGAACAAAGTCAACTGATGTGTCCTCAGGCAAGTCACTTATTCAGCCAGACAGCTTGCTATCATCCAGCATGTTGGAAAATACACCAAGAGAAAGAGTTTTTAAAGAAAAGAGCGATTTCACCAGATGCAGGGAAGAACTTAGTCATCATGTTCAGTATCGTGGACTCAGTGTTTCCTCTCGTTTTTCATTTGATCTGAAGGGAGTGTGAGCAACAAAGCAGATCTGATCTTGATTCAGCCGCGCCGTGTCTAAGAATAAGACACCTGAATTGCGGGGGCGTCCGTTTGTAAACAGTTTGTAGACGTAGCTCAGAGCAGGTCAGACTGAAGCTGGCCAAGAATGTGCTCGGCAACAACGCTCCAAGGAGAATATTCCCAGCATTCCCCACTGATTAGGGAGAGGCACCGGCCCTCGCAGATAGGAAGTCATCTGTCATTAGGGGGTAATCACTTCTTGAGGAGGATTGCAATGCCTGGAATGATTACTGTTGTTATCGGCAGTGAAACTTGGCGCAGAGAGAGCAGATGAGGTTTTTTTTTTTTCTCTTCTGTCTCCCTGTTTTCTCTCTTTGTGTGTTTTGATCAGCTTGACTGATGCAGCGAAGGCCCCATTTGTTCTCCAAAACTTTCTCACCATCACACCAGGCTTGATTTTGCTCTGCAGAGTGCACTCGCCCAGATATAGTGGTGTATAAATGCTTCAATGTTGTCTTAAAGCTAGTTGGTATTTCTTACCTAGGGGCATTTACTAATGGCTCGTGTGTAATGATGCCTATCATGTCAGTGGTGCAACAACGTGGATGCTATTCGTCATGCAGACTCGTGTTAGAAAAAAAAAAGAGAGAATTTTAAACATTTTGTCAAAGTGGTTCTCTGTCTCCCACGCCACTTATCTATGTTTGTTTGAAGGGTTTTTGTCCTGTAGTCCTTTCAAGTGGCTTGTCTGGGTCCCTTCGTCTGGCTGTTTTGTCCTCTCCTCTCCTTTCTCCTTCCCTTCCTCCTTCTGTTGCCTTCTGCCAGTCGAGCCAAGACTTCAGGTGGAATGATGCCTTTACGAAAAGAGCCCGTCAACGCTTGCCCAGCATGCCAAGCCAAGTATTTGTCTCTCGGGGTCCCCCCTCACCTCCTCCTCCTCCTCCTCCTCCTCTCCCCCCTCCTCCTCCTCTACCTCCTCTCTTACCCCCACCCCCGGATCCTTGAGAACAGGAAGTGTATCTTGTTAAGTGATGGATGGGCCCCCTGCTCTTGCTGAGAGGAAAGGAAAAAAAAGCCTTTCTTTCCCTCCAGGGCAGTCAGATGAGTTTAGCAGTCTCAAAGCTGAGGGTCGGCTCTGCTTTTTGGGAGCGCCTTGGAACCCTTGGAGCCTGAGCGCCTGGAAGCCACGGGCACTTCTCCATTATGTGTGCAGAGAGAATTAACGCCTGATAAAGCAGCAGGCAGGGTCTTTGCACTAGAAAAATGGATCCAAAAATTAAAAAGACAAAGCCAAAGAGCTGTTATCGGAAAAGTGCATTTACATGCATGCTTGTGTATGTGCATTCGTCAGTGTGCATGGGAGTGTCTGTCTGTGTGAGTTATCTAGCCGGGGGTCAGCAGGTTTGTGTTGGCATTCAGCCGCCAGATATTTCTAGGGAGAGCAACACAGGAAGTGTCCCTGGCACGTCCTTTGAATAGTGCAATACGCACTGCCGCGACTGGCTCAACCTGCTGTGACAAACAACCGCAAACTGCAATCCCCACTGCACCCATCTCACCTCCTGCACACACAGACACTTACCATCCCCACTAAACTGTGGGAAGAACTATGACATCACACTAACTCTCAGTTGTTGTTTTTATAGTTGTTTTGCCAGGCGCATTTTATCAAGTTCCCTCAAGTCTTTAGCCCTTATGACTTCAATTTAATGCTACAGCCCTAAAACCTGCCGTCTGTCTATCTCCTAGCAGGTCTCTTGAACAGCCATCCTTTCTCTGCTTTGAATCACAGTGACGTTATTCCTCACCGCTCGTTGTACGCCGATGGTTCATCACCCACAGCCAGACCCTCTCCTCAATCGAGTGGAAGAATCCAGAGACCTGAAAAACAAGAACATTTCCTCTCATGATCCATTGCTCTTTTGTCAGCCATGGCTCTGTTGTGGTTACCTAAGGGTGGCTACTAATGTTTGTCTTCAGTTTCCATCCTCTCATGTTCCATACACATAACCCAGGAATACAAAAGCAATAGATAAAAGGCAGGAAAACTGTCCATCGCCCCAGTAAACGGGAATAGGTTATCCAGAGGGAAAATAAAGAAAATCATAAAACAAAACTCTTAAAATTGCATCCGGCACACGTTGCAAGATGTTGGACTTAAAATGTAACATGCTAAACACCATTTGATGGTTTCTGTCATGGTGCCTGAACCTCAGGGCTGCAGCTCACAATGTTTTTCATAATTGTTGCGGTTCAAAGTTAATTCTCAATAACAAAACAACCTTTAGCACAGTCTATATAGTACATCTGCTTCAGGTCTGGAGCTGTTGATTGTTTCACATGACCTCTGAAAGATGTAGCCCAGTTGTCATGGAATTGTGGATGTTCAAATTTCCACTTTTTCCGGGCACTGTTTTCATCTTTTCAGACTAATCAGTTGAGCATCTAGTCAATAAGATGTCAGAAAACAATGAGAATACCAATCGCAATTGTCAAAGTTGACATCTTTTAAATGTATTGTTTTGTCTGACCAATGGTCCAAAATCCATAGATTCAAAAGAAGAGATTCAAAGATGTATCAATGAGAAATGCGGCAAATCTTCACACTTGAAGTGGTGGAACCAGTATTTTTGCTTAATAACTATGCTAGATCATAAAATGTACTTGGGTTAATGCCATCCTTTACTAAAATTCCTAGCCTATGCACATTGTCCTGCTTTACCCATCAAGCAAGCAGGTTGACACACTCTAAATGTTAGTTGTTTATGAATGAGGCTGTCAGGCTTGGGAGATACATGGTGCATGCAGAGAAGCAGGAATTGCAGTGTGATGACTATGTAAACAAGAGTTCAAAGGCTGCTGGTCCAGTCCCTCCAACCTTCACTGATCACTCCTGACGTGACCTCCTGCATGGCTTGCGTCTGTGTGTGTCTCCTGCCTCGTCTCCGCTGGCCAGGGTTTAGCCCCGCTGTGGCCTGTCTGGCCCAAAGCCAGGGGCTCCACTTTCTTTACAACCGGGCCTCGTTGAGTCTTTGGAGAAGAACAACAATGAAACTGTCAGTTCCAGTTGATGTTTGTTTTTCTGTTGATTCTTCATTCCAGCGCTGAAATTAAACGTTAATTCAGGAGTGAAGTGAAATGCATTTTGCTCTTTTCAAATCCTGATGTTCCTCAGCTAGCTGGCTGGTCAAATGGATACACAACCCCACGGGCTGGCTGAGGACAGTGAATGGAGACAGGGCATATTTGTCTGTCCGTCTGCCTGTCTGTGTTTGAGAGGCGCCTGCCACTTAATGACGTCTGACAAGCGAGACAGCGGCGGCTTTGGGTACTCAAAGACTGTTTTGGGGTCACAGAGATGTGATCTGTAGGAAGTGGAGGGTTTATCAGATAACGTCAACATTGTCTCCACGCTGACTGCCAGAAGTGGAAAACTTACATTTCACAGTTTGCATTTTGGGTATTTGGTTCATGGTCCTGTCTAAAGAGGCGTACAATCGGTGCAGGAGTAGAGGAAGCTTCAGTTCCTAGATCTCTACCATGGCAAGCAAGCTGTAAGGAGGTCAAAGGTCAATGCCATAGAGTCCTGACAGTCTTTTTGTGACGCCGAAGGGATCATGTACAAAAGAAAAAAGTGCTGGAAAAGGCTTGATGAGAAGAATTAGATTTCAGCTGAATTTACCATGTGTTACCCTGAAGAAGAAAAAAGAGAAATTCACTGAAGCTCAGTATTGATGTGTAAACCTTAACTTGATAGGCCAGTGTGTGACAGTTTGTAAAATATGATACAAAACCAGAGGCTGACTGTCTTTCTTTCCATCCCACAGGCTCTGATGCGTCCAGGTCGCCTTGACCGAATCGTCTATGTGCCTCTTCCAGATGCTCCGACCCGACATGAGATATTTTCTCTCCAGTTCCGCAACATGCCCATAGCCCAAAATGTGTCCCTTGATGGCCTAGTGATTCAGACTAACAAGTATTCTGGAGCAGAGGTGAGTTACATTTTCTCTCATTAATCTATTGTGCAACAGGAAAAGAACAGCAACATAACACCAAACTGGTAGTGACTGCCACAGAACTATAAAATATGCAAGATAAATACTCCTGTTTTCCTAACACAACAGTGAAGTGTCAGTATAAGGAGATTTATAAAATCAAAGATGACTGTGTGACTTCTTTATGAAAATAGTCTGTTAGAGAAATACACTTAGTAAAAGTTTTGTCTCAACCAAAAACTAGCACACAACTCATGAGCTAGACATAAGAATTTTCTTCTAGCTGGTGTTTATATGCTTGTGCATGCGTAGCGATCTGCCCCAAGTCGAATTCAATTTTAAATCTAATTGCTCCTGAAGCATAGCTTCACTGTGTGAATGTGTGTGAATTCCTCCTGAATGAATGATGTGTGAATAGGCGAATGAGGATGTGATGTAAAAGCACTTTGAGAGGTCGAAATGACTTGAAAGTGTTGTTTTGGTAAATCTTTAATATCTGCTCTAATTGTTAAAATAGTTAAAGCCATTTAGCTGTCTCTTACCAGATTTTGGGATATTAATGTAACAACCATGCAATCAGCTTTTAAGACACATCATCAGCATCATTATCTTTAATATCTTACAAGGCATGAAGTGAAATAATCACCAGATTGTAAATGGTGATCAGCCAAAGGATTCAAACTTGCAATCCTGCATTCACAAACCTACATTTTTTTACCTTTTGAGTCCTGCTGACCCCCAAATAAGAAGTTGTGACTATTGCCTGCACTGCACTGAGATTTTACGGTGCTTTTCCCTGATGTCTGTGTCGTGTCTGTACTGTGTCACAGTGCGCCCTCGTGATCTCGCAGCAGACTGGGAGGAATCGTACAAACACTCCTTTGTGTGACAGATTTGTCTCTCTGCATTCGTCCACCGCGTGATTCACATTGTCTTGATCAGAAAAACTGCTGCCTTCCTCAAGGCTAGATAACTAAGAAACTATAAGAAAATGGGCACAGTTTTAGAAAGAATACATCCCCTTTTGGCCAAATGAATTCATTTACCAGCTTTAAGTTTGATACATTTTAGCCTGTGTCCATTTTTCACTGCATTATGGTGCAGAATGTAAAGGTTTTGTGAGTTTTCTCTATTGAGTCTGGTTCTCTCTCTATCTCCGTCTTGTTCTTCGTCAGAAAAATCATGTTTGTCTTTGACTTTCAGTGTGACTCGTAGTTTATACACGGTTTGACAGAAAAAAAAAAACATTCCTCTGAGATGTACAGTATATCTTTTCCCCTGAATGTAAATCCCTGCTGTATATTTAGACTTCAAGGGTCACGGACAATATAGAATCGCTCTTCTGACAGACTCAGAAAACAACGACTCAGATGCTAGCGTGCCTTGGCGGGATGTGAAAACACAGATTTCATTGTTATCCCAGTCATGCTTTCTGTGTGACATGTTTGTGAGTACTGCCGTGTACAGAAGACTCTGTGATGAGTTGTTTCTTTCATTTGACTCCCTGAGATAGTGCAGGAGGCAAAAGAAGCTTTTCTTTTCTTTTTTTTCAGCTTCTTAGTACAAGCAATGGGGCCCTCCTACATGAACTCATTATCCACCAAAGTTAGAGCCACATTGGTTATTTTCACATTAGGAATTTTTATAACTTTGATTGATGCACTCTTTTCACTGTTTGAAGTAGAGGTCTGTAGGTCTCTACAAGGCCTGCAAGGTTCGTAAGAGACCCATGTATAGTCTTATCCAAAAAGACCCAAGGATAATTGTACTGGATCCAAAATGCGCTTAACCTGAACATAAACACCGGCAGCAACCTGATGCAACACCACTAAAAGAGCAGCCTTGGTCAAATATACATGTCAGTTTTCCTGTGTTGATAATGAACCACCACATCATCTGAGCTGATGGTGAGTCCACTCACACCGACGGACAGAGGCGACACTCGTGGCAAGGAAGCGATACACTAACAAACCCAAAGATACCCGATATATTTTGAGCACTATGACTGGGGTTTTAATCACGAGTAACAGAGAAGACTTGTGAAGCTTTGTATTTTCAGCTGGGCGGAAAAAATTGTGTTGGGTAATGGGTAAAAGTGCGTTGGTATGTTTGGTACAAAAGTCCGAATTAGTCAGAAATATGCCATTTGCTTTACTTAGTCCTGAAAATTTAGTCTTTGTGAGGATTTTTCTCAGATTGTAAATTGAATATCTTGGGACTGCTATTCAGACAAAAGAAGGAGCTTAAGATGACACCTCAGAAATCCTGTAATTGGCATTTTTCACAATTTTTTAACAATATTTTATAGATTATTCCATTAATCAGCTAAGTAATCGATTAAACAAAAATGAAAATGCTGCCTTTGTTAGTTGTAGCCACAGTTTGCCTACATTCCCAGAGGGACAATCAAATCATATCCACATAGCTGCAGCATATTAGTTGACTAAACTACTACTAAATTCGTATTAATCTATAACTACAGATGTCTTTTTTTTTCTAAATGTACACTAAACATTTAATCACAACTATTTAGTCTTATAGAGAATAACTTAAACATGTATACCATAAACCAAGTGCTTTGACATTTACAGTTACGCAATCATATGTGGATTCCAGCCTGGCTTTCAGCAAGTTCGAAAAAACTGTTTATCAGTTCTAAAATCAAGTCTGATCAGGACAGGGAGGTGTTGAGGTGTTTCCGTCTTTTCTTTTGGTATTATGATCTTCTCGAGGGCAGTCTGAGGTTATCTATAGGGCCTCCTCATATCCTGAAAGTACACACTCTCTCCCCAGTTCCTGACTCGGCAGCCCCCAACTAAAAAAAAAGCAGCCTAAAGCAGGCGTACACCTGGTGGAGGTATGCAGTAAGAAACCAATCCCCCACTATCAGGTGTTGTGTTTGACATCAGGGTTTCTGGTATAGTGTCTCATCTATGGAATGGAGGTTTGCAGTCACTTGCCACTGAGTTCTTGAAACCTCACAAAAATTCAAAGACATGCCACAGTCAAACTGATAAGAGTTCAGAAGTGGAAAAAAGCTGTGTTTCACCTGGGAACGTATTATATTTTACATACCAGCGCTATAGATCAAATTAGATGAGATGAAACTTTAAACTCCTGTAATCACTGAAGGGAAGTTTGAGAGAAAACTGGATATAGATAACAGAGCAGTACTAAAGATAGTGCTGTGTTTACCAGAAAAGAGAACTAAGGGACAAAGGCAACACGTCAACAAGTAAATAAACAGCTAAACGTCCAAACACACTGATTGTGACTGCTGATTGGTCACTTGACTGATCGTTCTTAAACTCGCTCTTCAGATAGGAGGCTAGAGGTTTTAACGTGAATGTACTCGCGTTTGCAGCATGTCACTGTAATGGATGACAAATTGAAGCATAAGAATGTTGAAAGTCTAATCATTTTCCTCTTCTTAACCAAATGTTACTGAAAAAATATGGATCAAAATGCTTTTCCCCCCACATATCCGACGGTGTTTGTGTTTCCCGCTGAAGGAAGACACTGACACCCACAGTTTACAGTAAATTAGATTGTCTTGCAATGTTGACCTCTCAGAAAATGATTCTGTGATAGAGAGTGACAAGAAACCAGGCAAACCAGCTGCTGATTAGCTGAGTTTCTCTGACTAAAAGATAGTATTTAAAAGGTAAAGTGCAAAATCATGTTTTTAAAACCCAATATTTACCCAGTCATTTGCAGTGTTGAGTTTTTAATGGGATTTTCACCCATTTGTTAAATAAACAAAGATACACTCCTGGATGCAATTTTGAACAGTAACAACTACACACAATAGGTCTACTCATGTAAATGTATAAATCTGGTGTATCAGTCTTCATCAGAAAACGAATACATCTTAACAATGACATCCAGAAGTGTATCCAAAAGCATAACATGGACATGCTGTTCTGGGAAGTCATGGCTGTTGATATAAAATGTACAGTATGACAATAATGGACATGACGATGAGGAACTCTTTTACTGGAACATGTTATTATTGAGTCTGTTCCCTTTTTCCCATGACACAAAACATAATAAGCATTTCTGTGTTGATGCACCCAAACATTCACCGACTTGCATGTTTGACAGATAAAACCTACAGGTTGAATCAATGCTTTTGATGCATATCGTGACACTGATCAATGATCTCAATCTCTGTTCCTTTAATATTATGTATTTTACATTTCCTTAGTCGGTATCATAACAAGCTACTGTGCCAAACAGTAGCTGAAAACTTTACTGTGCCACAAAGTTAAAAGATTATCTAACTGGGTGGAGTGAGTGGTATTGCCATGGTATGGATATTGAGAGTAGGTGGACCTCTCCATCCCTCTGTGACAGAGCACTGAGCCATTATATTTGACTTGGCATGCTAAGTGGTAATGCGGTAGGCAGCTGGGTGAGCCACAGCCGATGAGTATCGGTCGGCCGTGCGTCAAGCCCCACGCTGCCAGGCAGGGAGCCTGAATGAAGGGCTGCGAGGGGGGGGGGGGGTGCTCATAAATCAAGAGCAAGATGCTTATTGAAGCTGGAGGCCACTAAGCAGAGTCCAGTTTCAATTTTCCTATCACACACACACTGTCACTGACGTGCTCCGTCTCTCTCTCTCTCTCTCTCTCTCTCTCTCTCCTGTTCTCACTCGCTTGCATTGCATTCTCAACCCTCTCTATCTGTCGACTGGTCGTGTGGAGGCTTTGCAGCCGTGTGACAAATCCTCTGTGAACTGCAGTCGGTGTCATCACAGAGTTTAGACGCTCACTTGGTTGGGGTCGTCTCCGTTGCAGCCTCACTTCCTTACAAATAGCTTGCTTTGTTCAGGTTCAGCATCTATTTATTCACTTATAACTTCTACTTTTTATGTATTCTATTAGTATTTGTTTCCACAATGACCTGTTTTCTTGTGTTGAGTTTTAACCAACCTTGTTGCCTTATGGTCAGCAGCTAGTCATGTGACTGTTAACATGCTACAGGTAATGCTGTGGTGGAGTTAGAATGTGTGTGCCTTGTCCACAAAGTTGAACGAGTGAGTGTCTCGTGCAAAATCATGCAACACTTCGCTCATTTCTGGTAGAGATGAGCCTTCACGGAGTTGAATGCAGCTTGCTTCTTGTTGACAGTGGTGCTCTTGTCCAGCTAGAGGATGACTTGTCTCTCACAGTAGATGAGTTTATCTCGACTCATTCCCAGTACGCATTCTGTTGCGTCCTGTTGGTGAAATTTTGCTACCATAGGTCTCAGTTTGGTGTTGGGCCAAGAGTGTGGTGCGCAGAGACAGTGCACCTCTCCAGAGTCCAGCATGAACTTCACCCTTTCCACTTTCTTCTCCAAGTTGATCACTCAAGATTACAATTCTGTTGCTGTAGCTCGATAATGCTTCCTCAAGATCAGTATTGCAAAGGCCGTGGTTCTCTGTAGTTTCATGTAGTTTACTGGCAGAATCTGCTTACAAAGCCAGTCATCGATCTTTTTCTTTTTAAGTCATTGACTGATATGATGCGCAACATCTCCAGGTCCACCGGGAGAGATGATGAGTCACTGGTACCATTAGCCGTCTTGACTTCACGGGTGGTATGATGCCTCGGTCTTCCTTCTTTGCCCGCAAATCCTGACTCATTGTTTATCAGAGTTAAAGATGATGCCATGTAAGCAAAAGTATCAATGTGTTTTTTTTAAGTTGAATGATGTAAAAGTAGCAAAGCACAGGAGCCCTAGGCACATCTACCTCCCTTTCATGCTAACCGGAAGCCCCTCTTACTTAGCTGAAGCTTTGACTTTAATTACATTCCTGGAATTTCAGAGTTGTTTGAGGGAAGAGGGAGGCAGGGTCGGGAGGAGCAGGGGGTGGAGGGGATCGTGCAGGAGGACGCAGTTGTTGTCAGCTCGGAGCTAGAAGCTTGTTAAAATCACCTGTCTTCCTACCTGCCCGGAGTGACATCTGGTTTCCCAACTCTCATCTTCGAACTAAACCCTCCACCGACAACACACACGCACACATGCGCACACACACAAACCTTTAGCTCACACTCTGCCCAGAAATTTGCTGCCGGCTCTCCCTCGTCACCTCTGGCATCACTTTCCCAAACAGAAGCGACATTTGATACTGTAATCGTAGTGTTGTCTTTAAGGAGAAAAGCCTAACTTGCTCCTGAAGGAAGGTGTGATGCTGCTCCACTTCTCTCTTTTTCTATTTATGATCAAGCCCTGACAAGAAAAGACCTGGAGGTTTTATTGCACCCTGTCACAGGCACTGAGTCAGTATCAGGGCTTGTTTGTAGTTTTGCTGAAAAGCTAAAGTATCCATGTTTTTTAGAATTTCAATTCAGAGATTTAATTGTGAACTGAGGATTGTTAATAAAGTGGTGAATATGTTTTAGTTTCTGTCAAAATTTAAGCAAACGCTCGACCACATAGATACTAATTTCAGTCAGGTTCGAGATATTGCCAGTGACCACATGTACATGTTTACTCGTGTCTCATCCCTTATTCTTGCGCAGGATCTTCAAAAGTTCTCAATCAGTGGCAAATTGCACACTACATCATTTTAACCGACTTTCATTATGAGTCCTATTTTTTGTGAAGTCTTTGGCTATATAAAGATTTTGCCTGGATAGGAGCATAAGCATAATCCAGTAAAGAAGAAGAAAAGTACTGACTTGTACAGTTACATCAGGATACATAACTCACAACGTATTTGTTCAGGCAAAATGTGCAAGTGGCTGAAAAATGTCTCAGCATTGAGTAATCATCTGATATTTTCATTCAAAATGGATGTTTGTTTTGCTGCTTTCTTTTGTTGGTTGAACATATGAACGCTTAAAAAAGGCTTTTGTGTTTGATGTTTTAGCGTTTCCTTCTCTGGAATAATCTTCAGACGCACAGTGTTTTGTATTTTCTTCAGAATGGTTTGTTTGAAACAAGTGGACAACTTATAGAAACCCAAACTTCATTAACAGAGGGTCTCACAGACCTCCCTGTGCTGCGTGATTGGCAGGCAACCTCCAGGAGGTGAAGTGCAAAAACACCACAGCAATGAGCACTTAGCAGATGTTGACAAGTTGTTGACAAAAAAATCCGGATTTCCCTGCAAGAGCACAGTAGGGACAGAAGTGGAAGCCGCTGTTTGGATGCAGAACACGAAGAGGTACCGACAACTGACAGGCAGCGCCAACGCTGCACCCACCCGCCCTCAAGATCTCGCAGTGTCGTAACCTCCACCTGACTTGAAGAAGGGGTTGGTTGTTGAGGCATTTTAATAAAACCTCAAGCAGCAGCATTCAGCCGTATCAGAATATCTTTGTGTTCAGCCACAGATGCCTTTGACCGACCGCGACCTCCTTAGCGGTGGGTCTTTTTCCTCCAACAGGGGGAGAGCTGTTTGGTCCGAGCCCAGGTGTCTGAGACGCTTGGCTGACAGCCATTCAAACTCACTGGCGCAATTGTTTTCTTAACTCTGTTTTTTTTCTTTTTTCTTTTCACACTGGCAGGAGCAAGTCTGTTCCAATGCAGGACGTACAAATCAGGCAGATCAACAGTCTGTTTTGACGTCAGCGTCCCGCCTGTGATGCTTAATATTCCCCTTCCCCAGATTACTGTGCAGCTCTTCAGCTCCCTGTTAACAAAGTCAGTGTGCCAACCTGTAACTTGAGGAAACTGTTTTTGTGAAGCCCCAAATTTTGAAATAAAAGCCTAAGCGGACAGGCTGGATATGCAGAAGCTTGTTTGCAACAATTAAAAACCAAAGAGCTTGATCACAAATACGGCCTTGTGTGATGACACACACGCCGCCACCACGACACACACAGCAAAACTACCCTCACAGGAAGACAAATGGTTTCCTCTTAACACCTGTTGTGGTTGTGGCTGTTCCTCCTCTGGCTCTGTGTGTCGTCTGTCTGATTTATGACCCAGTATTTGTTGTTGCAAAGATTTTTATCACCAAGGACACAGGCGCAAAAATGCATCAACAAAACGTGTTGCTGTTTGAATAACAGTGACATTACACAATGTACGAAGCTGAAATACGCTATCAATCCATAACTCTTTAAGAAGAAAAAAGATCTGTAATCATCATCAAATAAACATGTCAGCTTTGGTGGAATGCGTGTCTGACGAGGTCTGAAGTTGGCAGTGATTTTCCAAAATACGGTTTAACCTCTAGTCTGCGTGTGTGTGTGTGTGTGTGTGTGTGCGTGTGCGCGTGCATGTGTGTTTCTATGCAGCTGACCACAGAAGTGGTCACGCTGCCGCTCAGAAAAACATAGTTGACATGGAAAACACAGTCAACAGTTCAACAAAGGCAGCGGGGAAAAAGCCTTTCACACCTCTGTAGCTCTGTGTGACTGTGAAACACCTCGCCTCACTTCCTCTCCAACGAGCCTTTTGCCTCCTGTCATTATAAATATGTTGTTCTTAGTTGACACTGCAGGTTAAGTAAAGGTTAAAAAAGAAAACATTTCCCTCACCACTTCAGTCAGCAGGCTGCCGTGGCTTGCAAAAGGCCACCTATTGCTGAGAGGGAAATGGCTCCACTCGGCCCTAATTTTACATTTTATATAGAAAGCCTCCACTGCGGTTTATGTGCCAGTACATGGTGAGCAGAAATTTAATTTCTCCCGGGAAGTATGAGCCTTAAGCGCACTAGTTGTGCTGTTTCTCTTGGCCAGGCAGGAAGACAGAATGTGGGTAGCCAAAAGCCAAAAATGAATAGAGCAAGAAAGGAGGAGTAGAAAGGTAAGAAAGGACAGATGAAGTGTGGGGAAAGGTAGGAGGAGAAAGAGAGGTGGATGCCAAAAAGTGGAGGCAGAGAGAGGTACAACAACATGAAAGTAGCCAATAAAGTTAGGACAGAGGAGCCAAGAGTGAAATATACACTGCTGAGGACACACCATTACTCTGTTTCAATTATATAAAAGGGCATTTCACTGTAAATTATGATATATCACTTTTAAAACACATTGAAAATGGGAAAATTATAGCTCTCTCAAATGTTACAAAACATTTACACATAATACGTCTGTTGATTCTAAACCTTATTGAATAAATAATAATCTGCATTTACAGTGTGACTATGTAACGTTTGAATGACACCAGTCAATGTTTCTTTTTTTTTAAATGAAAAAGTTGAATTCACAGGAAATAAAACATACGAAGCATAGTTTTGTCGCTACAGGCTTAGCCTCTAATGTTAGCAAACTTTACATAAACGCTGTCTGGCTGAACTTAATGACTCTGACTCCTCTGTGCGTGTGTTTTAGCACACCACAGACAAACATGATGTCTTCAAAGCAGCTGACTCATAGGTTTATTGTGCCATTCTCTTGTAATTACCACTTATGGCCACAGTGGCCACTGTTCAGCAAAGAGTATTTAGTGTTGCTTTTAAGGGAAGCTCCACTGAACACATCACAGTCTGTTTACAGGTAATGGGGAGCACTACTGTGCTATATAGCCTCTAGTGGCCTCCAGAGTCGACGGCGTGTAGTCTGATGAATTACCTCAAGCGGCGTCTCTTGAGTCTGTGTCGGTCGGGTCTGCAGTCTACGAGTTTAAAAATGAAAAGAATCTGGGAATGTGGAGCTCACCAGAACCTCTTCAGCCTGCTCCTCATCGTTAGGAGCGCAAGGCTACAGTGTACTAGCCACTAATAGCATAACACACGCAATTTGCTGACCAAACTGTCAGCGGCTGAGTTGCATTGTGGATAATGTTGGTGCTACATTGTGACAAGGAAAAAGAGTACATGAAATAAAAAAAAAAAAACTCAGTGCACTTTTCTAGTGCAGATCTGTGCTAGTCCTGACCAAAACCAGACAATTTTTCTCTACCAAAGATTAAAAGTGAACAGAGGTGTGCCCCACATATAGAAATCCCTTAACAAGATAAATACTCATTTTTTTTTAAAAGAAAGGTGCTGCCATATTTGTGGAATTATGTGTTTGAGTATGTGTTTTGACTCAGTTGGTCCGTGTTGTATGTTGCGTGTTTTGTGTTGTTCATTCTTGAATTGGCAATTCAGGTGGTCTGTATCTTGGTGTGTATGAAAAATGGAGCGTAAAGGAAAAAGAACATTTCTGTGGGGCACATCACACAGGTGGAGTTTTACTTACCTTGACATTACCACATGCACACACATCACACACACACACACACACACACACACACACACACACACACACACACACAGCTGAGTCTCCAGGTCACTTCAGTGTGGGTGTGTTTGGTAAATATGCCATCCCTGCCTTCCCAAGTCCAGGGAGAATGTGGAGCTTTCATTCGCCTGATTAAGGGGCGAGGACAAATATGCCCTTAAAGACGAGGCCCAGCTAAACCCCCCCACCCCCATCACACACACACACACACACACACACACACACATGGACACACTGACAACCTTAACACTGCGTAGCCCCAACACAGGTGCTATCCCACATGGGTCTTTCCAAAATATAAGGTGGGGAGGGGTCTGAGTCAACAGACATTCAACTGCCTGACATGGAAGCTTTTGTAGTAGATCTCAATCTTAAAATCAACCTCTCGCTTTACTTGCATGATCAGTGAGTCATGCAACAGGGGAGCATCCTCCACTTTCATGACAAATATTTCCTGCGTGGCTGGAACACATGCCTCACTATCTCAACGTAAAGCTCGCATACATATAACAGGTCACGGAGCATTCCTAAAGGCAGGTCTTTTATTTTACCATATATCTATACCAGGTGGTTTTGATATGTTTAATGGTGAAGAAGAAACTGGCCAAAACTCTGATCTTTTGGTGGAGTAAAAATCAGCAACTTAACACTTAATAGTCTTTGTATAAGCGAACAAGTCGGCGGCAAATCCCATGTTAGGTGAATGCAGAATAAAATCACACTTGTGCCAGTGTCTTTTCCAAGTAACGATGGCTCCGTGGCACAATATTGAATGTGCATGTCAGTGTAATCCTAAATGTAAAGCTACGTAATCTGTCACAGGCGATGTGCCCCCAGTTTAGATAAACACAACATTTCCTCTGACTTTCTACTTTAGAGCACAAAGGTTTCTGTCTGCTGGAGTACTCATGCGTAATATGTTCCCTCTATTGTCTCTATTGTCTCAGCTGTAGCATATAGCGAGGAAAAACCCACACGAACACACTTTCATCATCAGAGTTTTCTGTGGAATCTAAATTCCTCTGCTGAGAGCACAAGCATGTGCACCTTCATCTACGGCTCTGCTATTTATGATCATGTGCCATGTTTCCGTTCTCCCCCTTTCTCCACACGTGACTCTGCTCTCTTGCTTGCTTAACCTCACCTCGCTCTCTTCAACCCTCTCTCTCTCTCTCTCCCTCGCCTTGCAATCTTAAATAGGTTTCATATGGAGCTGTGGTCAGGCCTTGTTTCTCATGGTGGCGGCATGTCATTGCAGACACTTCCTCTTTGCCTTTTTGGATGATGAAACATTTTATTTCTGTTTGAGAGTTTGGGTTCTGTGCCCCCGTCATGATTTGGATTTATATCTTATTTAATTTCCTCTCTGACAATTGGATTCAGCATGTACAGCACGGCTCCTTTTTTTTTGTCCAGTTATGTTGACCATGGTGATGCTGTGCAGTTTTAGCAGGGAGGGAGTTAATATGTTGCTATATGCATTAGAGCACCACTTATTATCTTTGTCTGCAACGTTTTTGATAGGAAACTATTGGTTAGTCCATTTTTGTTCAGAAATAAAACACATTCCAACTCCAACTCCTCAGATGTGACGATATGCCGTTTTCTTAATAATAAAGTGACAATCTTTTAATTTTGATTTTGAATTTCAGTTGAGCTTGAAAGCGTCACCCTGGAAAACTGATTGAAGCTCAGCATTATTTTCTTTTTAGCATTTTGGTCATAGTAGTTGCTGTTTTTTTTTTGCATTTTATTAAACCTCCATACAATAAAACATCATATTGGGTTGGACTGACTGAGAATTTGCACTTGAAGCAAGTTGTGTCCTCTTTTTTTATGATTGAAAAGTAAATCATAAAAGTAAGAGAACAACCTGTTTCTTCTGGCTGCGACGTTTGAGGGTGTTTGACTGTTCATCAAGCAAATATGCATGTGTTTGCTTGTTTGTACAAGACTTCCCCTAGAAAGATTGTACATGTTTGCATTCAGCCATGTACGTATGACTGTATATATACATATATGTGTGTGTGTGTGTGTGCTTGTACATATGCATGAATTTGTGGTTACATGTCGCTGTGTAGCATGTTTTTTTTTTTTTTTGGGTGCACATCATGAGTGTACTGGCCTATAAACTTTATCTGTGTGGTCTTGCAAGTGTTGCATATGACTGTGTGCACATGTGCGCAAATACACGTTCAGTGCATTATGAACTGTACGTGAGCAAGTGCAGGGTGCTGAGAGTGTGTGCACGTGGTGGTGCGCTGTAGGCTATGTGTGCAGGACTTGTGGAGTGATGGAGGAGAGGTTTTGTGGGAGGCGGGGTGGGGGGGATCGAGGCTCGCTCCTGTAAATGTGGCCATTTGTGTGTGAGGGAGGGGGTGAGGCCGGAGCGAGGAGGGGGGGGGTACTGGATGTAGCCTGCTGTAGACACAAGGGTGGATTGATAGTAAACACACACTCCGGGTCTAGAGGATCTGCTGCCGGTAGCCCAGCTAACAAGCCCTTCATTAAGGCCGTCTGATACACTCACTGAGCGCCTTTGTTGAAGTAGGAAGCGAAAAGTACACCAGACAGATTTGACCTGAGAACGTTGGTATGTGCTGCCAAGCCTTTTTTTTTTTTCTCCCCCTCCACCTCTCAAGAAGAGTTTATTTTCGTCGCGCTGAACAGGTTGTCTCATGGCATGCGCCACATCTCACCTCCACCAGGGAAATACTGCGGGGGAAAATAAAAATGTCCATAGTTATTTTGCTATGCACATTTAGGATGCATGTAAAGCTTTTTGGAGGGTTGCTGCATGCTTTTGGGCTTCTGAATCAGTGTGTAGCTTTATGTGCACATGTACTGTGTGTTTGTGGTGTGTGCATGTGTAACACATGGACGTGAGTTTAGTGATGGAATACATGACATTTATTAAATTATTCTGACACATGGCACAAGTTCTCTGTTTCCCTTAATAATGCACCTGTACACACTAAGACATGCACTCTGTACCTGTATGTTCATTAGATATTGTATATCTCTGGGAATCCGAAGGATTTTTCACTTTTTGATGCTGTTGCATGTCTTTTTTTTCTTGACCTCAAAAGGGCTTAAGGTTATTGCTGTCACTATTTTGCACTCCCATCTAAACGTTTACACTCCTGACTTTTTATTCCACTCATATATTTCTGCGTGCCCTGTTCTGGTGCTAAAAAGTGTCAGGTGTGTTTATGTAACCCCCACTTTGCTATGTTCTTATTTATATTCTGTTATTCTTTGCTGGATTTTGTTACCATTTGCTGCTACAACGGCCTAATTTCCTCTCTGGGGTCATTAAAGTTTCGTGTTGCCTTATCTTACAAGGACAACAGGACCTCACATACAGTGCTGGACGCGCTGTAGTATATCACCCTACACACAGTCCGTACACCCAACATGGTATAGCTTGTGTTCATTTGAGCAGCATGATATACGATGTAGTTGTGGCTACAGAGAGAAGTGCATTGCAGTGACCAATAGAGCGTAAAGGCCACTGCTGTATCCAGGGTCTCATGTTGTGGCACCCTAATGGCTCGGAGCATGTGAGGCAAGCGAGGGCCTGCAGCCCTGAGCAAAATATGCCCTGCACGTGTCTGTTCTAATGTCATAGCCCCATTAAAAAGGCTTCACTGACCGAAATCCTCTGCCTTCTTCTGTCACAACGCTAGAATTTTAAAATGGATGATAATACAAAACCTGGTGTGCAGTTTCTAACAGCTTTATTGAAAAAGACCTTTAGAAATGATGTTAGTGGCTTATTAGAAAGATGGACCCAGTACCCTTTGTTAATTATCTGCTAACAGTAGACTTGATGGAGTAGTGAAGTGAAAACCATCAGCTCTGCAGTTAATAATTATCTAATAAATACCCATCACTTTATTACGTTCTAATCATCCAAAGATATTACAGTTCTGATTATTATGTGAATCATTAATAAAGTGCACTGGGTCTATTGGACTATTGACGCTAATATATCTCTCACTCTTTTCTCTATTAGTTTACTGTCAAAAACTAGACCAAACCGCCATCTGTTCCCGAGCACGTTCCTCTCACTTTCTAAAGTGTTCCACTCGCCTTGCATCTTGGAAATGAACTTCAGCTCACCCAAAGTTGTATTTTTGAAGTGCCAAATTGAATTCAAGTGTCCCTAATGATTTCTACATACAATCACTTTCTGCAACTCCTTTTCTTTTTCGGAGAGAAGAACCTTCAGTGCAGTCAAAGATCAAAAGGGGATGTAAATGTCTTTTCCCGTCTGTGTGAAATGACCAAGAGACAGTGGAGGTAAATGTGACTGCCAACCTCCAGAAAACATGTCATTATGGTAGTCTGACCCCTCCCTCTCACCACCGGATTTCACTCTTATTGACAGCAACTCTGAAGAGTGATGTTAAAACATTTTTAGCAAGACTTTTATATGGCCTTGCATACATTTCAGTGTGTGTGTGTGTGTGTACGTTCATGCATGTGAGGCTTGTTCTTCAGAGGGGTTTGAAAACCACCAGGGGAAACTTGTCATTAGAGGAATATGTGGAAACAAGGATGTGGTGGGCGCTCCAATTGAGTATCTATCACTTTTCCAGCGACCCATTTAAAAGCTCTGCAGTTTAAGAGGCTCTACTGACATTTTATTAAGGTGGAATGACTGGCACAAGGATTCAAGACATTTCTGCTGGTGATGGTGGAGGTGTAGAAAGGAGCTTTATGTTTAAAGTGTCGTGCTTCCGGTCAGAACAGGAGGTGATGAAACAGATATTACACTTTGTTTATTATATTGAACGTTATGTTTTTACTTCATAATGTAATTCAGTTTCTGCCTCACTACGTATGGTATCTATTATCTGTCTAGCCACTTTAGAAGAGGGATTCATCCTCTGTTGTTCTCCCCTACATTTCTATAGAATTAAAATAGCCTCGACACAAATTGCGCTGATGACTGGAAAGTTACAGGTCCATAAATGACCGTCAGTGTGTTATCACACAGCAGTTACCATTAGTGTGCCCTTGAGTGAGGCCCTAGCCTCGTCCTGCCCCAGTGGAGCTTCTCGTCAGCCACCAGTCGAGGACTGATTCATGGGTCAAACATTTCTCCACAGATCCATGGATGGACTTGTGGAAAACCAAACAAAATATGACATGCATGAATTAATCCAAAAGTGACAAATTAAACAAGATACACTGTCATTATCTTTCAAAACCACTGCAGTTGCTGTTAGAAAAATGACCGCTTTTCTGATCGGACACAGGCTATGAAGGTTTGGTCAGGTTTAGGCACAAAAACCACATGACTGGAGTTAGAAAAAGATCGTTATTTGGGTCATCACGGTTAAAAGAAAACCAAGACTGACTGTTGGAATGAAGCGGGTAAGGGACAGGGATCTCCCACATCTAAGTCGGACGATTTGTCGAGACTCACAAGCGTTCTTTGTCAGTTAAGCGTAAACATACGACACAAAAACAGAGAATGTTACAAAGAGGGGGCCATACATGTCCATTTTTGAATGTCACATCTCAGTGAAGCAGACTCCGCTGGGGCATCTAATATATTAAAGCGCTCATCCGAAATCCTAACCCGACCGAATATAATTCAGGGCCTAGCCGAGACTCTGGTCACGTCTCAGCCACCCGGAGCGCAGTGGATCCATGACGATGTCTAGTGTAAAGCGCTGGGTGTCACAGAGAATGTTTGTGTCATCAGCAAACATCTGCTGAGTCAATAGATGGAAGAGTATGAGTCGGTGAATATTTAGGAGTTAGTCACAGGCGTATTACTGTTTAACCTGAACCAGTCGCAGTGGAAGAGCTTACTGTACAAATTGTTACTTGAAACAGTTTTTGCTCCGTCATCAAAACTTCTGTCTTGGACTCAATATCAGGCCAACTTTTGGGTCATCTTGAGTCAGCAAGTTTTAGCCCGTCTCCAAACTGAGAGAGGCTCTTGATGATTACTTTTTTTTTTTTTTTTTTTCATTTGCTTTGCCTTTATGACTGGCTACGTGCCACCTCCGGGAACTCTAAGCTTGCCCACATCACCAGAGTGCAGCCACTGCAATGCATCAGCTCAGCCCTCTCCATATATTTAAGTGATTGCTGACATAATTTATGAAGGGAATGAAAAATAAAGTCTGCTTTGCAATAAAATTAAAAAAGAGAGAGATCTATGATTTATTTGCCTGCCACAAGTCAGCACTCCTCGCCACCACCCCCTAAACACACACACACACACACACATCTCATTTCTGTGCATTTGCAGTTTTCTCCTTCCTCCTCTTTCCCTCTCAGGAGCACGGGGGGCCCATCTTTAGGGGCTGGTAGGTTGCTTTTTCGGGGGGGGGGGGGGGGGGGGTGTCAGGGGTATCAAGGTGGTGCTGGAGGGGGGTCGGCGCTGGACTTTTGGCTCCGCTCTAGGAATGCCTTCACGTTTACAAACAAACTGGCTCTTTCGCTTGCCCTGTTTGCCTTTGTGGCTTTATTTTTTTTTTCAAGGCCTGTACGAGCAAACACACAGCGGGAAACACTGGCTTGTTGATCGCCTTCACAGACCAGCTCATAAACCTAGCAAGCATGAATGTGGGGGCCTGTGAGTGTGTGTGTCGTTTGTGTACTTCAGAGCAGCTCCGGACATTTTTTCCCCTTTTTTTTTTTTTTAATAAACCCGACGGGTGTTGTGGATGTAAACAACCAAATAATTATTAACCGTTGAATCATGAGATTGAGGCACAAGGAGGCTAACACGTCCTGTAAGTCAAGTTTCAATGTAAATAAAAAATTACAGTTTGATTGTGCTCCAAAGTTTGTCTGTTCCTGTTTATGGATGTTGCTTGGAAACAACACTAAATCACATTGTTCAACATGTGGCATCTCTCTCGCTCGTTCTCTCACTAGCTCCTTTCCTTGCTCACTCGCCCTTCGCTCCGTTGTAAACAGGGAACCGGGATACATGGCCTCATTGTTTTGCATCATTATTACTGACAGGCCAAAATGACTTGAATGATGGGAAACCCTCATACAAAATTAACCCAGCCCTGTGTGTTTACCCTGCCTAAATCATGTTGCTCATTGGCTTGAAACAGAAGAAGGGGGGAAAATAGGCCTCACATCCTGACATCTGCAAAGCACCTGTCCCGAGCCGTGCATGCTCGCTGGGCCGGGGCTCATTCAAACAGCTATCTCCCCTCATTTTACTCTCTAACCTTGAAAAACGCCATGACCGCCATGTGCTTTAGCAGTTGACGGCCTCTGCCGTGTTTTTTCCTGTCTCCGCTAAGTCTGTGCGGCGTATGTGTTTCAGATTATGTCACATTCTGTTGATATTTTTATTCAAATCTTGGCTTGAAATCCTGTGCATTTAAGCGTCATTAAAGAATAAGAATAATCATAATGCGTTGTTTCCACTTACGTACGTTTTTGAAGATATTCAAGATGACTATGAATGAATGTCTCCAGCTGGAAGACTACTGAGTATTACCAACAAGCTACTAAGCTCTTACTGCTACTATCTGCTAAGCAACTAAGCCAACCGGCAAACAGTTTTCCTTCTTCACATACGTAAAAACTGTGTTCGCCTCATTCTTTACTTGCCTTCAGCTGTCCTACGTGAGGATAAATTGCTACTCCTTACTTAAACATAATGCTTTGCACTACTGTACTGTTGTATAGGCTGCCCTCTTGATAGCACAGCCACAACCCATTCTCTGTTTTTAATAATTGGGCTTAATTAAGATATTTGAAAAAATAAGTGAGAGAAGCTATTTATTTGTTGCCACACATGATCAAAACAGCACTGCCTGGAAAGTGTAACACGCATGGTAGTTGTAGACCGTTCCACTGCTCACTGCACATGTGAATATTCACTTGCATGTCGCACAGTGTGCCACACAGTGCAGCTGTAGAGGGAGGGGCCAGTGACAGCAGCGCTTCGGTCCACTGAACAATTCCAGAGGACCCACGCTGCTCTACATGCATACTTTCACTGTTCAATATTCCACAGCTCTGCTTCATCACATGACCGCCTGTCCCACTAACCTCCCTGCAGACGTTATCAGTGGTTGTACAGGCGAATAGTTTCCTGCGAGGCTCTTGCTGGAGGGAGTTGTGTAAGCCGCCCTGGCTCAGAACAAAGCTGTGCTTCTAGAAAGGGAGGAGGGTGGCACTGCTGGGAAAGGTGCCTGGCCTTCATCAGCCATCGCCACCGACTCGGAAGTGAGTCACTCCTCTGCCGTGTGCAGAATCCCTCCCAAAGGTCACCGGCGCTGGCTGCAGCACTCCTCCATGTGAGCCATTGCATAATTCCATCAGTACTGTAGAAAAGAGGCTGCAAGAGAACTGTATTTACACTTTAGACGTGGCAGAACACAAACGACATTTTTTAAATAAAAAGAGCAGCTCTGGGTGCAGAAATAATCCTATTTAGGGTGGAACCAGATAACCACGTTTTGTTTTAGTTTTTTCCCTCTATAGTTACATTACGGACTGAGGTTTTAAAAAGGATAGCAGAGGAGGAGGCATTCCACTTTATACAGGAAAATGGCCTCCAAAGTTTAGTACTTAGTCCTTAGCTGTTATTTATGTTTTCATTAGAGTCCCTTGTTAGCTTGTGAGTCAACTTGTGTTCCAACAACATGTGGTTCTTTGGCTTCATAAGACATCTAATGGTATTATTAGATATATTTTTGTCTCCAGGGCCTAAACTAAATTTCCACTTACTCTTTTCCAAAATGGATAAGAGTCCAATTAGATTCTTATGACTCTGTTAGCTCCTATCAGCCTCTAAAATGATTATTTAAGGGTCATATGATGTTCATTCTTAGGACCCACTTAATCTTTTGCACCTGAAAATATGTACGTGTCGTTCGCCCGCCACACTTCAGCTGATTGTCTTTTCCAAAGAATACAGCTCACTCATCCCTCCAGTTCTCTCTCTTACCTCGCTACACTGTAAATTCGTACTTTTTCCAGGTGCAATGGAATTGGGGGACGGACCACTTGGCATTTCTTTTCATGCTGGTCTGTTTAATACAGATATGTGTTTGTATAGATTATATACAGCTTGATTTGTGTATGTCCTGTTTGTGTTTATCTCTCCATACTGCAGTGTCAACGATGTTTACAAGATAAAAGCATTTCTCTGAGAAAGATAAATAAAGTACTTTTCCAGTACCAGTACACGTCTACCCCTCAACAGTGTGTCGTCGAGGTCGATCAGCTTCTGACTGTGCTCGCATGAGTCGCTGGTGTTCAGTGGACGGACCGCTCTGCCTGACAGCTTAATATCTGTGTCTGTTTCCTGTCCCAGATAACAGCAGTATGCAGAGAGGCTGCTCTCCTGGCCCTACAAGAGGACATCAAAGCTCAGCACGTCGAGGCCAGACACTTTGAAAGTGCCCTGAACACTGTGAAGCCCCGGATCCCCGACTCTCTCATCCAGTCGTATATCAGCTATCAGCAGCAACACAGCGGCCTGTGCTTCTTCTGACCACACTGCAGTGCACCAAGCCAAAACTGAGGGACTTTTTTTTCTCTTTGTAATTCTATTTTAAAAGCCAAATTGTTCAGGTATCATCCTGCCTGGTAGAGCATTTAGTTTGCTGTTTTTTTCTGTATAACACATCGTTCATAGCTCAGCAGGACAGTATTATTTAATTTTTGAAAGATGAAGTACCATGCTTGAACTTAAAATATCGACAATGTATTAAATGCATTATTTATGTATTCATTTGCTTGTCTCATTAATATCAAGGGGACATTACAAGAAAAAGAAATGTCGCAAATAAGGTAATTAACACTAATATTCAAAAAAGATTTTAAAAAAAACTGACATTGCAGCAATTAGCCTGCGTCAAAATGTCTGTACAGTACACTCATTTAGTCAGAACCATGCAATTCCCAGCTAACGCAATGTCAAATCCATCGTTTTAGTCTTTTCTGTGTGTTTTCGGTGCCACTTTGAGTCAGTTGTTAGTTTAATTTAAACATTTGTGGCTCTAAGGTAAAGCGTGTTCTCTGTGGGGTTTCAACTGCAACTGCACAGTCAGATCACAGTTTTTTAAATGTTTTTCCACATACAGAAAAAAAAAATGTAGGCCCATATTTGACAAGATTGCTATAAATCCTGCTGTTTTATGCCTGATTATAGTGACAGTGGAGAGATTGACCCCCCTAATCAGAGTATTACATATGTTCATTTGCACTAACATGTAAGGAATTAGATAGTGGAATTAGATTTTTTTATCTGGGGACCTTCTGGACCCCTTCAAGGACCCCTGATGGTTACTAAACCCCTAGTTTGGGGAACCGCTGCTCTATATCCACGGGGAGAAAAACAGCCACGGCTGGTATATTCATCACATCCATCCATGGAAAATCAGCTAATTGCTGTAATCGTGAGATTTCCGTCCGCACTTCCGACCACTAAGAGCAGGGATCCAGGCGGCCATCTGTCGGTCTACCAGGATTTACATGATCACCAAGAAGCTGGATTTTAACATCCAGTCGCTGCTGCGCCACACAGCCGCTTTAACAGTCCGTTAACTCTAGTGGGGCTTTTCCGTATTCTTTTTTAAGCATTTGCTGACCCGAAATGGCTCTGGAGGTCATTCATCTATTGATTTTTCCATTTGAATAGGATAAATTGACTTTGTATTGAACTTCCTTTTCTCATGGATCCGGATGTAGCGCATCCGCGACACCAATCAAACCAGACAGTCAGGAACAGAGAGGAGGGGGGGGGGGGGGGGGGGGGTGGCAGGAGTGAGGGGAGGGGAGGGGGGGAGTCTTTCTCCTGGCTGCAGGGCTGCTTTTTTCTTAAGGTGGTCCTTGACTAAACCCACCAACCACCCACCCACCGTTTCCACTCCCCCCACGGAGAAAAACCGACCCATGCAACTCATCAAATGATGGGAAAGGGTCCGTATCAGAGAGTTATGCAAGCTGCAGGCTCATCGTGACACATTTTATTTCCTCTGACACGCGTGAATGCGTAAATGGGAACATTCCAGAGAGGAGAGAAGACATCCTGTTGATGTTTCTTCCCTGAATTGTCCAGAAAATCCCACAGTTGTCAGTGCAGAGTGGGTTTGTTCCAGCCACCTGATGGGTCTCTTGACTTTAAGTCCACGTTAATTCCAATTAACTTTGAGACTGTGCGCTTCAGTATGTGCGGGGTGTCCAACATACTACAGAGATCATTAACTTTGACTGAAAATGTCTCATCCTGCCAAGGAGCCCTGAAAGTCCCCAGATCTCTGTTTATAAACCATTTTTATTACAATATATCTGTCAAACCGTCATTTCAGGCTCCTCAACATGTTAAAACGTTTCATTTAAACATGTTTAGTGCATTTAAGTTCATTTCTCGTCCCAGAGCTTCAGGAGTTATCAGTTTGTTTTTGTGTATGAGACAGTTTTACTCATGTGTTAGCAGTTAAATATACATAATCGTTTGTATAAAATGCCATTGTTACTATCAGTGTGTTAGTAACAGTGATGTGCTCGTATCTTTTAGGGACCCACATGGTTTTTCACCTTATATTTTAGAAACAGAGCAAAGGGACTTTTACCGGTTTGTCAAAGGTTTATGCAGCAAAACTGACAAATCAGCATGAACAGAAATGAAAGTCGCGTTTATTACATCACTATTAGTCACATTATCCTCATTCACATCATTATTCATAACCCGCAAGAACGGAAACTAGTATTCTTTTTTTTTTTTTTCCTTTCCTGAGCCCCCTCCGCCGCGTCGAGGCAAAATAAAAAAGCCGTGCCACCTTAACTAGTGCACACATCTCTATCGCCCGGCCTTCCACATCTGCCCAATGAATCAGGAGCGGATGCGATGTATCCTTTTTCAGTGGAGTGAATGGCCAATGGGAGTTGGCTTGTCGAGCAAACACTGAGCCCTGCGTTCCCATTCATTCAGAGCTGAACAGGCCCGCAGAGCTGGAGAGAGCGCACCGCTGTCTGCGAGCCGACGACGCTTTGAGCGGAGCGCAGATCCCCCCGCAACAATAAGTAACAGCCAGAACTCTGCACACACACTCTCGAAGAGGAGAAAGTCTTTGGATATAAGCTCACCCGTGTTTGATTCAATTTCTCCGAGACGCTCTTGCGCTTTTTTTTTTTTGTTTCGTTTTTTTTTTCTCTCTCTCTCTCCTTCTAATTGTACAACAATTCCTGCGGGACTTCTATAACTGGGGTTGTCTTGCCCTAAAGATCGGCCTCCAAGTGCGCAGCAGTTCTCCGGGTGCCTTCCCTCCCTCCATCAGAGCTCCACCGTGGATTTACTTTGTTTTATCCTGGGACGAATGCACGCGTAACCCGCGCTGAACTTCTTTTTTAAAAAAAAAAAAAAAAAAAAAAACTACCCAAGAAAAGGGAATAACGCAAAGGGATACACTCGCACTGGGATTAACAGGCTGTGAATGTTATGCTTTAGACCCTATAGTCTACGTTTGGACATTGCCCCTTCCCTTTGGATGGAGTTTTGGTAGGCTATTTGGTTGATGGATTCGACGTTATGGATGGTTTCATATAGGTACGTATCTTCCCTACTATTTTACACACGTTTTACGCCTTTCATGTAGCATTTACTCCATTTATTATCGGATAGTAGCGCACGCAGCGACCCCCAGTTGCTCTGCCGTGGCGGTGTAAATGTTTTCTTACGCTGGTGCTTAAAGCCCTAATACTTTCCGTGTCACGTTCTGTGTCTTTGGCACTGGGAGAAAAAAAAAAACATCCGCGGCGGGTTAAATCCATCGCGATTAGCTGATGAAGTTGATGGATTTCTCCATGCCTGTGTCCTTCCGTGGCTCCGCCGTGACAAAACACCCTTCCCCCCACGGCGGTTGTTTTCATTCATAAGTTTTTCCCCGTCTATTTGGATGCGTCCTCTAATGTCTCCTGATCTCAGGCTCTGTGTGTTTTACAGGATCCTGCTCTCGTTGCTGCGCACGACGTCGTCTCCTCTTGACAGTCTGTGCAGATAATCCTATTTATAGTGCGCGCTTTGACGCGTACAGCGTTACAATTAATAAGAGTTGGTGTATTTGCAAAGTGCAAAAAAGAAAATCGAGCAGTTCGGCTCAGGCTGCTGTGTCTCTCTCCCTGTGTGGGTTGATGTGCGCTTCGTGGGGCAGACAGGCTTTTATGTTTTTGCAAACTTGAGTTGGTTTTGGCCTCGTGCAGGTCAGCGTTTCTTCATAACATCCACAAAGGCTCAAACCCCAAATTCCTCATGGTGTTTATTGCATGTACGCGTATATTAGTCAAACTGTTTGCTTCAAAGAAATATAAAAAAAAGAAAATCCTGTCCTGCTGTAGCGTGAGGTGAAGTTTTAATCTGACAACTTTCAAGCGCCTTTCAAGTGAAGTCTGTATTTTGTCGGAACTTGGTCTGACCTTTAGGGGTTTTTTTTTTTTTTTTTTTGCTCCACTCTTGTCCCTGTTTCCCCGAAATCCTTTTTGGTGTAGTAATAGAATACTAAGTGAGGCAGCTCATTTAGTTCCCTTGGATCGCGTCCTCATTTCGTCGCCGCGGTGCATTTAAATGTTAACTAGTCATACAAATGTAAATGAGGAGGGGAAGTATTTGTAGGGCCTACTGAAGTTTAGATGTGTGCGTATTGGAGGAGAAAGGTACAAAAAAAAAGTCTTGTTAATAGTCAACTTTATTCCCGGGTTGCCTCATTTTAAAGGAATCAGAAGTGACATGTTGTCATATTGACAGGATGAAAACAGTGACTCTGGTTTAGCTTTAAATACACCAGCAATTATTGAAACACACTTATTGCTTATCTCACTTTCAAAAGTAACACGTATTGAAGCTTGTAATTTTTGCTGCTACAGAAGAGTTGTGTAGTTACAGTGATATAATACTGACTGGTTTACATTTGGTTTTGCATCCTGTGAATGTGCTAACCTGACTAACTTCAGGACAGTGTGTGTGCTAGTTATGCCATGTTTTGGCTCTCTCTGATGATGTCTCCTCCCTCCCTGCTTCTCCTTTGTCTCTCCCCGGCCTCTCTTCCCCCCTCTGGCAGGTTTTCCGATGCATGCCAAGTCCACGGTGAATGTCGGAAGTGGTGATCCCCCCAGATGGAGCTCCAAAGTCAACATGGCCCCGGCGGTTCATTAGTGGTGATCCAGCAGCCTTCCCTAGAGAGCCGGCAGAGGTCGGATTACGAGCGGGAGCTCCAGCATGCTGCCATTCTCTCCCTGGACCAAATCAAGGCCATCCGCTCCAACAACGAGTATACCGAGGGGCCCTCTGTGGTACGGAGGCCTCCTGCGCCCCGCATGGCCCCCAGGCCCCAGGACAAACAGGAGAGAACTCACGAGGTCATCCTCGTCAATGTGAACAACAATTATGAGCACCGGCCATCAGGTCACCACCATCACGTTGGGGGCGGCGTGGTGGTTGTGTCTGGGGGGCAGCAGTATGGCGGGTCCCGGGCACCAGGGCTCAGCCGCTCCACTAGCACAGGAAGTGCCGCCAGTTCAGGGAGCAACAGCAGTGCCTCCTCTGAGCAGGGACTCTTGGCACGCTCGCCCCCCACCAGGCCTGGCATGAGCTTACAGCACCACCACAGAGTGGAGCGGCCTGTTCGGACTCAGCCCAAGCCCAAGGCCCTCTTACAGCCCCAGCAGGGACCTCACTTCCACCAGCCTCCACTAGAGGCTCCACTCAAGCCCCAGGGCAAAGGGAAATCAGACTCTGGCAATGGGGTGGTGGCTGCTGCCGGGCACCAGTTCATCTGTGAGCGCTGTGGGAAGTGCAAGTGTAGTGATTGCACGGCTCCCAGGAGCCTGCCTTCATGTCTGGCATGCAATGGCCAGTGCCTCTGCTCAGCTGAGAGCGCCCTAGAGCATGGCACGTGCATGTGCCTGGTTAAGGGCATCTTCTACCACTGCTCCAATGACGATGAGGGGGACTCATGTGCTGACCACCCCTGCTCGCTGTCACGTTCCCACTGCTGCTCTCGTTTCCTGTGCATGGGATTAATGTCGGTACTCTTCCCCTGTCTGCTATGCTACCCACCTGTCAAGGGGTGTCTGAAGGCGTGCCAGAGCTGCTACGACCGAGTTAACAGGCCCGGCTGTCGCTGCAAGAACTCCAACACTGTCTATTGCAAACTGGACAGCTGGGCCCCACAGACCCAGGAAAAACCTTCCTGATCGCCCTTGTGTGTTTGTGATTGCGTGTGCGCGGGAGACTCTTGATGTGGATCTTATGATGATAATGATAATGATGATGATGGTCACAAATTAATGTTTATCAAACATTCTAAGCATCTCCCACCCGCCTCCCCTCCTCGCTGCGGAAACCTAAGGAGCTAAGCAAAGGAGTAACGAAAACCACTCAATTATTTTTATTTTTTATTTTCTCTGGATCAGGACCATGTTTTTACAGACCAGTGTTTGCCTTAACTGTTTCTATGTCTATCCTCAGCTCCTCATTAACACTATTTTTATATATATATATATGAAAAAGTTTTTCTTCCGTTTTAGGTAGGCAGTTTCCTCTGGGTCTGTGTGCCCAGTAGGAGCTGCCTCTCACCAAATCTGTGAAGGACGATCTACTTTAGGGCAGTTATGTAGCTGTTACCTGGTATTCATAGCAAGCAGGTATGTTTGAATTTATTGGTTGCTACCACACTAAAACCGTGGTTCCTATGCTCATGTTGCATTAACGAAAGCACATCCATCTCATAGTATTTTTTTTTCTCCACTTGGATATGTTTCTCTCCTTCCACCCACCTGAACTCTTCATACACATTCTGTGGCATTCTCCCATGTTTTTTTTTTCTTTATTTTGTGTAAATTGTATGCTCAAAATCCATAAGAGGAATTCTGGCTATTTTTTAAAAGAAAAAATGTCTGTTAAAACATTTTTTTTGTTGTAAAAAATATTTATTATGTGAAGCTCTATTATTTTATGATATTTATTGCAAGAGACAGTCTTAAATTTACTCATGTCTGAATATAACAAAATATCAAATACTTACTGAAAAATTAAAGGGTGGCACAAAAGAAAACTATGTTAACTTTAATGCAGAAAATATATTAATTAATGAAAAACAGCAATGTCTGGTGTCTTGATTGAGCTGCTAAGAAACAGTTTGAGGAATGAAAGATGTGGCTGATGGCTGATTTGAAGGGATTGCGATTGTCTATTTTCTTGAGTTTGAGTTAATTGGCGAACAGCAAATCACTGTTTTCTGTGTGTGTGTGTGTGTATGTGTGTGTGTGTGTGTGTGTGTGTTCGTGCTGGGTGTGGAATTCCTGGTAAAAAATTGCAGCAGTGAGTAGAAACAGCTTGTTGCTCCAAATGTGACTGTTTACATTCTTGAAGAGCTTCTTTGCTGCGATTCTCCTCGGTAACCTTGAAAGCTAAACAATACAGGTCATTGACACGATTAGCCCCGAAGCTGCTAGCATTAACAGAGCCTCCACATTTCCATGAGTTATGCTCACAGGAAGTAACTCTCCTTCTAAGCCCCCCACTCTACTCACCAGCCAACAAGTCACCGCAAAACTATGCACTGGAGTTTACTCCCTGGGCTTTAACACAGCTAGATCGGGATGTTCCTAAACTCCCAAATGGTCTCCATATTGTAGAGCCCAACAGTGTGTGCCTTGAGAAATGAGAGCGACCATTACGAGTAGCCGGGGCCACCTGTTCAAAGATAATAAACCAGGGCTATCAATGCCGGGCTTTTATGACGTGGTTCCTGCACTAAAGGCAAGGACAGGAGCAAATTCAGCCCCCACCCCGACCCACACTCCCCCATTTGGCCGCCTCTTTTTGTCAGGGAATTTATCACTTGGGAAGTCCGCTGACCCCCCACCCCCACTGACACCCACTCCTCCCTCCATCTCTGGGCCCCCAGGGGATGAGATCATCACTTTGAAAGTTGGTTGGTCAGCCAGAAATGCCAACAGTTGGGGAAACACAAACTGTGACCAGGAATTTCTCTGGGACAAAGGAAAAACATACTGTGGCTTAGGTTTGGAAAACTGCAGCGTTGGCAAGAAGACAACACAACCATGTCAATAATCAGCTACATGTGATCGTGGTGCCCTCAGGTGCTCTGTGCAACAGGCCTGGGATCTTTGGATTCAGAGTTTTGCTAAATGGGAGCATGCTTTTGATTTAACTTGAGCTTGAAGTCCACAGCAAAAGCTACAGCAGTCTTGAGGGGTAAAAGACTTGGTCTCAGTACTTCACAGATAAGAAGCTAAAGGTAAACATGAGAACAAAGGGAGCATCTTGTTGCTTTTGTCATGTAGCTGACCAGGCTTTCACTAAGATTGACTAGCATGCAGTCTTATTCCAGTTTGTCAGCAGTTTGCATTAAATGAACCATCCCTCAAAATGGGCACTCAGTACTTCATGTACTTTTCTTTCCCTTTTTGGTGGAATGTACCTTTTGTTGCCCTGAATAGTTAAGAGTGGATTAGCGATTTGTCAATTTCCTGTTACCTTTCAGAGCTGCAATTCGAGCCCCATTTGCTCCTGGCTCCTGGATGATAGCAAACAATAGGAGGCCTTTTTCAGGTTTCACTATAGTTCCCCTCTACGGATCAGGGAGGCTGGAAGAGATCTAAACTGTATTCAGACAGCGGTGAACAGGAAGACAGTGTTTACTTGATATTTTCCAGCCTAAGCCAAATAAGGAAACAGATCCTACTCCCACCATTTCCAGAACTTGGCTCTGTTAAGTCCTTAACATCTCTCTTAAATCTCTGATCTAATCAGCAGAGGTGTCTGAAATAACATTTTGAGGCTTGTGAATAGTTTCTTTCACTTTTCAGTCACCCTGCCACGTGAACTGCTCTGTATCAGCGTCACATGTTACTCATCACTGGACTACCACTCCACTGTGAAAAAAGTGAAATCTGAGTCAGTATTAAGTAATTCAATGGTATAAATGGTCACAACCCCCCCTCTTTGCACTTGTTTCAGAGTAAATTTAGCTGCTCCACACACCCACGTAATGCTATTTGGAGTTGTCAGGCTTGGCGGGTCCCTTGCTGCAGCTTTGGGTTTTTTGGGGCTATACAAGTGCAAAAACACATGACTACCAAGTGAGTCACGGTGGAATCTCCAACCCACACATCCTACCGGGGCAGTCCTTTTCTTAACCAGGGCACCGCTGCCGGCATAGCCACGATGGAGCAGGATACTCTATAAACAGTCATCCTCCTCCACAGCATTCATCACCAAAAGGCCTGCTTCAGCTTTCCTCCGCCTCCTCATCTGGTTTTCATTATTTCCTCTCATGGCATATAAATAGAAATTAGCAATCAGGGGAAACGTGGGGGTGGTGGATTTTGGAGAGGAAGGCGGCTTTTTTGGACTTCACCATGATGACCAAAGTTTATGAAAGTTATCTCCTCAGATATTCGGTTTCGGGTGATCTTTGTGTGCTGGAGCGACATGTGAGAGTCGATGTGTTTAGAAACAGCTCCAACATCAACTCTCGGCCTCCACAGGATTAAAATGACATTAAAAAAATATTAGATAGCTATAAAGCATTCGTATACAGGTCCCGATAAAGTCACTACCATAATCCGTTATTTCCAAAACACCGCATGAATACAGTCCTCTGCTGTTGTCGGGTGAAAACCTTGTATATCCAAAATGTAAACCTCTTCGTAAATAAGAAAAGCAGCCTTGTGTTTGCCTCGACCACCGTGCATTTCAGAGTTTATATAACAGGTTTTGAAAGGGTTTGGTTTGGAGAATTTTCTCAACCCACAGAGGAACATGTAATCCTTCAATTTAACTTAAAACGTGAAAATCCCCCAACTTGGAGATGTGATATTTTCACCTAACAGACATAATATTATAAAGGATGTTTTTGGCTTGACAACAGAAAAGGCCAACGGATTTTGTGGCTCTCGGACAGATCCAAGTATCTATTGACTCTAGAACGCAAACATGATTGTAACTACAGTTGGCTTCTACAGTGGAACGGAAGCGGTGTGTGCAGAAAGTAGATCTAAAAAAAATCTCATGGGATGGTCCTGAAGGATGAGATAATTACTTACAAATACAAATTAACTTGACTGCAGCAGTTTAGTAGTTGGGGAAACTCTTCTCTCTCATCTCATTTGAAGGGATTGCTCGAGAAGACATCTCTAGGGGTATCTAGAATTAGGTATGTTTGGTTTTAATTGCTGACACTTTGAGATACCTGCCTCCCCCCTAAGACAGGATCTTTCCAGAAACAATGTCCCACTTGCTATGGATAATCCACAGACCTCACTGTCAACAGTTTTCATGTGGAACTACTTACTGTTTTTTGGAGAAACAGTCCCCATTAAAACTGTTGACAGTGAGTCTGTGGATCATCCACAGTAATTGGGACATTGTTTCTGCTCAGACATGTTGTTGAGCTTTGAGGTGTAATTCACAGCAGCAAACCAACAAACAAATTTAAAATCAATCCCGCTACATTTGACCGAAGTCAGAAATCTCAATGGCCAGTATGCTGAGGAGGTCACAACGTTTGGATGCTACTGGCTGCTTCCTGTTTGCCAAATGATGTGGTGTGTCAGTGGATAGGCACTCGTTTAGCGTCCTCTTTCCTCCTCAGGGGCCATAAAGGGCCTGTGGGGATGACCCAGTATTTTATCAGGTGTCGAAGACTATTGGATGGAAGGGTTTCACTAGGGCTTGAGCCTCTTAAGCATTTGCTCCTGGGTACATGCGCACACACGCACACCCATAGGAACTTTTAGTGTCAGACTTTCACACCCCCCCCCCCCCCCCTAAGCTGCTATATGTCTATGCAGCGTTACAAGCTATCTGATACCACATTCTTCTCCAAGGCTCCTTCCTGTCCCTTGTCTTTGTTTGCCATTTTATGGACAATGGCAAGTTGGAGAGGATGATGATGATGATGATGATGAGAAGGAGGAGGCCCATGGATCAATACAATACACGACCCTTGGCATTCATTCAGTCGGCTCCTTTTGTAATTAATGGCCAGGCGTTATTTCGGCTACAGACGAGATTTTCTCTTGATCAATGGCTCCTATTTCATCAGTGCGATTGACTCATCAGTATTCAAAGTGTCACTTCCTTCCTGCAAAGTTAGTGCAAAAGATTTTGCCAGCTCTCACAGGCCCCAATAGAACAGCTTGTGATTTTGTATTCTGCCTCGCTAATTAAATCAGTGGGATGTTTGTCTCAGTGTTGCTCTTATTGGAGACTGTTGCTGGAAACGGCCAGTTGTCAAGAGTCGTTACATGGGACCCTCAAATATGCTCAGAATGGTTCAAGAGATACCGAGGGGCTATAGTTTATAGCAGGCTGTATGTCAAAATGACAAATGACAAGAAAACAGAGCATGCCTTCTATAAAAATGACCTCAGATTGAAAATATTGTCAAAAAAAATCCACGAGAATCCGGGAGTCACGCTGAAGAATGTTTCTGATACATGCTACCTTGTATTCTGTTATCCCAGAGCTGCTTTAACTTTTTCTCACATAGCCTAACCCTGACAAGATCAGGCCCTTGTTCCTCTTTTAACAGCCCCAGGGGACAGTTTTGTGTGTTTGCTGCATTCCAGCCCCCCTACAACCACTTTTGTTCTGTTTTCCTCCTTTGATATCTCAACCAAGGACAACAAAAAGCATCACATATGCACATTAGATAGACAGCAAGAATGATCGATAGATGAATTGACAAATAGATGAGTGTGTGGTTGGTTGTTTGTAAGGAAGAAGCTTGCTCTACCCTTTCCACCCTTTCCCCCCCACCCTTCATTCCCTCTTTTTTTTGAGATTAGACTATGCATCCAGACAGATGGTTCCCGTCTGCTGGCTTTTTTCAATTCACTTCCTCTCCTCACAGACAGCCACCCTTCCCCCCTCTGCTCTCTCACTCCCTCCCTTCCTCCCCTCTCCCTCTCTCTCTCTTTCTCCCCCTTCCCCCTTCCAACGGCTCCTCTGTTATGTGGCTAGAAATAATCTTTTATTGCCCAGTTGTTCGGAAGTGACCTCCCGCCCTTGATTAGATAGGGCCAAGTCCTATCACACGATTGTGTTTGAGCGGCGGGCTGACCCCCCCCCTCCACACACACACACACACACACACACACACACAGACACACACACATACACACACACTCACACCATCCTCACCCCCTCACACAACAGCCCCATCCTTTTCCAACCCCCTTTCCTCTCTCACCACTGGGGCCTTGGTGATCCTGTGTGAGGGGACAACAATGGGGGGCTTTAGTCCCGTCCGGCTCTTCTCGGCTGGGGGGCAATGAGGTGGGGGTCATGAGGGACTTTCTTTTTTTTTTTTTTTTTTTAACATCAGACAGCCAGTCAGTGGGTGGAAGTTGCAATCCTTCCTCCCTTCACGACCCCCCTCCAAAGCCCCCCATCCCATCGACAACACGATGGTTAACCCTCCCAGTTGCTGGTTTGCTCACCCTTCGACCCTCCAAACCTTCCTCCTCCTTCCTTTCCTGATGACCCCCACCTCCCACCCCTAAGAGCCTTCCCAGACATGGATAGATAGGCTTTAGTCTCCGACACTATCAGTGGACCTTTGATTCTGATGTGTGGTCAATCGACAGGTTGGCTTGCTGAGATATTTTGGCCTTTGTTAAGTTTTGGATCGGCCTAGTTTCAATCCTCTTCGATCAATGCTTCCTACAAAAAATCTGGTCTGGTCTGAAGAAGATGCAGATAAACTTTTTTTCCTCTTTTGTTTTCTACCAAATTTCCCCCCAACAATTAGTCCCACAACTGTTTGCAATTTGTATGGGTGCTATAATTTTAGCACCCATTCAGGAACATGCTGTAGTAGTCACTGACCGCTAACATATACTGTATATATTTTAGGTCCTTCTGGCTCTCTGGTCAACACTGTTTCGATAGTTTGCTATCAATGGTGCAAAGTGACACATCCGAGATGATTTACCCAAGATGAACACCACATAAGAGAATTCATGAGATAGTGAGCACCTGTGAGCAGATTTGTTGCAGTTACATCGAACTTATAACATTTTGCTGGAAAGGTTCACTCTTTTAAATGCAGGTGTGAACAGAGCTTAAGGGCAATGCAATAAGGCAGTATGATATAAATAGTAAAACAATGGGGAACAAACTGGGAGGCTAAATGTTAGAATAAATCTAAAAGTCTTAAATGTGTATCTTAGTCCTAAATATAGGAAAACAAAGAGGTGCCGGTGGGTTTACTTTGCATTTCATGCCTGGTTGTAAGTCATCTCTCATTCACAATACTTTATAATTCAGACATTTAGCTGAAACCTCAGAAGAATGAATCACCCATTTTCTTTGCTTTAAATCATATTGGTGATATTTCACTGCCATGCTTTAAATCAAGTCAAGTCATTGTATTCATATAGCCCACAATCACAAATTAGTATTAGTATTTGCTTTATGGGGTTTTAAAATATGTACAGTGTTCTGCACTCTCTATCCTTAGGCCTTCGATTCAGGTAAAGGAAAACTCTTGAAAAGTGCATCACACGTTTCACATGCTACTTATCCCCCTGGGTACTCATTCAGTAATTTTCCAATTGCATTCATGACATCTGCCCACAACTTTGGCTCTTTCTCCACTGTGGTTTTGCTTGGCAATTGTATAATCTTACAAACTAGTTTAATTAGTTTCAACACAATTCTCAGCAATCAAACTTCCATCTCGATCAAAGAAATGACACTCGGAAAAAAATCACGCCTCACTTTTTACATAAACTGTTTTCCTAACTTCAGTGTCAGTTTTACAGCCATGCTACAACTCCAGGGGAAAAGCATTCTTGTTTTTCTGCGCCGTCTTGTTTGTCTTCTTGTCCTCCGGAGCTGTAAACCCATAACAAAACCCTTGGTGTCCAGTTTCACTTTGGGAATGAAGGCCAGGCTGTGTGAATAGGGGGAGAATAGACAGGAAGACAACTCTGATTACCTCCATAAAGGAGCTGACCTCATGTCGCTCCCTCTCTTCTTCCTGTCTACCTTTTGCAAAACAGCATTTGCATTTTACACTTGAGCCCTTTAGCTCAAAGAGATAATGAAAACGTATGGTGTGTGTATCATTTTAGGCTTACATAGATATATATAACGGCATGGTTTCTTAGTATATGTTCATATATATGCAAATACAACGTATGCAAAGCCTCAAAAAGTCAAATCACAAATCCTTACATGGAAGTGTTTTGTCTGCAAACATAAGACCTTTAGTTCACATAAAACCTGCTTGAGGATGACTATACCAACACACATTGAAGTTTTATCTGTCATTTGAAATAGATTCATTTTGTCTGAACATGTGACAGCAGTTCTGTGTCAAGTTCCATTAAAATGTTTTTAACAATCATGTTACTGGCTGTTTACAGTCAGAAAGGTTTGAGAGCATCTGCATAGCAGGGACCATGCACTCCTCGCTCTCCTCCCTCCAGGCTCTTCAGCCCCCAATCCAAAGGGGGGGGGGTCCTGAACAGGAAGCTTAGGAGTACCCCCCCATATTGGAAAGGCAGGGGGGCTCTAGATCAAAGAGAAAGGACACAGAAAAGGCTTATCTGTTGTTGATTTTAGACTTATGCTCAAGCACAGGGTTCTAGAAATGTGTCAAGGAATTACAGGGTTGGATCATTGAATCTCCCCTTGTCATCTTTTTTTAATGCGTCTGTTCTTCCACATCTTTGAAACTGGGGGGTTCTTGTACAGTTCTGAGGGGTGCTTTAAAAGTAAAAACAACAAGCATGCGCAGCTGCCAGAGAACAAGGGTGTTAAGTGGTGAAATGAAAACAAATGTACCAGATTTGACGGAGAGGAAATAGAAAATTGTTATCAAACTGACGACCAGGACTGTTGTTTCTGTGCTGGTATTTTACTCTTTGCACCTATAAAAAACCCAGCAGATTTCAATCGTTTCTCTTCCCACTCTGCTTGGTCTTTAACATTTCAATTTCCAACTCGGCGAGCGGTACGATTCTATCTTCATCTCCTTCAATGGCGGTATTATGCCAAAGGGGAAATTGGACCTTAAGGGCAGGCACTTTCCCTGCTGTAGATCTTATTAAGTACGTCCCTCCATAATACAACCCAGCTTGACTCTCCGAGACCACGCCCCTTCATAGAAACAGACCTGTCAATCACAGCTCCTGTTAAGGCCCTGACATGGTCAACTATGGCATGATTGGCACCTCGAAGGATGTGTGCAGGCTCTGAGGGAGTATACAGAAATGCTGGTGTACCACCGGGAGAAATTCTTTTCCACATCACTGCTCAGCCAGAGTGTTGTGTGTGCATGTGTTAAGTTGCTGAGGTCTGAAGGCTGCTATTAGCCACACAAAGCAGTGTCAGTGCAGAGAAGCGAGGTTGCATGTTGACCATTTTATATTCAGAGTCGTAGTATGCAGATACGCAATCCTGAACACCATCCTGTGGAACAGATACGACGCCTCAGTGGTTTCCAAACACTCTCGGTGGACCCAAATTTCCAAAGTAATTTTCCTTGCAACCCAAAATTGTTGTAGACTACTGTGCAGGCTGGTCTAATCTTTCCAGATTTTAGAGGGGCAAATCAGCAGCAGATAAAAAATGAATTATTCAGCCTTCCCAGTAGAGCAGAACCACATGAAAGTTTGGCAGGAAGCAATTTAAACATTTGATTTTTAACTTTTAATTCATGCCATTCTCATTGCACATGTGTATCTGCTGGAAACATTTCTTTAGGATGAGACCCAGACCTAGAGCTAAAAAGACTGTAAGACTGTATTTGTTTTTAGATTAATGACAATATATTTACATGTATTGCAAAATATATGCAATATATGCAAAAAATACATTTCGCTGCATATTTGCTTGATTAGACTGCATATGTAATGGTCCACTTCGATCTATTAATGCTGTCCAGTTGGTTTTTTGGCTAATCAGGCATCCAGGTAGCTGAGAAACTGAATTTTAATTGCTTGACACTTGCTGGAACAAAACAAGCAGTCAGTCAAGGTTTTTTGACACCAAGTGCACGGCGTTCTGCAGGGACAAACTTTTAGACAAGACCAAAGTCATAAACAACAGAGGTGTGCACGTTTTATTGTCTCTAAAGGTTTCCAGCCAGCGAGGCAGATGGCAGTTCTTGTGCCACAGAAAAACTGTAGCAAGCATTTGGTTCTTGATGGATGGCAACATCACAAATAGATGCAGTCGTGACGCTTAAGCAGTTGTTAATACCTGAATTTACAATAATGTTGGTTTCTGTTCACAGTTTCAGCTCAAGCAGGCCCAACAGCACTGCAGAGCAGATGGAAAAAATTGCCGTCACGCAGGGGCCTATAGCTTTTCGCTTGCATCTGTTCCAGGGTTCTGCTCAGGAGACGGCCAGCTGTGGAGGCCGTGTGAGAAGTTGAAAGGAAACTTCAGCTGCCCTGCGAATCTCACACCATTACTCAGGATGAATCAAAAGAGGAATACTTTGGTTGAACAAAAGGAAAATGAGAGAGGAAGGGAGAGTGAACGAACAAGTGAAACCAGCTGTCTGTAAGTGCCTCATCTCTATAACTGTGCAGCGGCGCATGCTCATAACCGCGTTCAAGTTTGGCCACAATCAAATGGTCAATTTGCCTTTACAGGAATATCAGAGATGTTCCGCCAAAGTCCATTTTTTTAGGGGGGGGGGGTCCAGTCAGGCTGCCTTCTTGTATATGAGGTGTAGCTAGTGCAGACAACAAAGGCCCCCCTAATTCTTTCCTTTCCCCAGGGGTTAGAGAACACACTGCACCCACATCAAACCTACAGACTTACCCCCACCATGCTATACAGGTGCAACTTTAAAAGAGCTCTCACTAAAGGCTGGCTGGATGCCTGCAGTTCAAAAAAATCCCTTCTACGTCACACCCCTCATGTTTTCTTTCCACATCTTTTCCAATCACTCTACTCTCTCATGTGATCATTTTGAGGTCAGGGGAATTTTTTTGTTGCATCTGATGCCAGGGCAATATGGCTTTTGCACTCCATGCTGTCGGTTGCATGTCATGATGATGGCTGGGGAATTAAACTCCCTGTATGCAGGAGCTCTACCTTATTGAGTTACAGATTTTCTTGAAATCAGAGAGAGCATGTTGCATGTGAAGGGATCAAATATGATTGATCAAAGTAAGTAATATTGCTTTGTACTGACAGGAGATTGTTTTAGACAGCAATAGATGTCAATCAATCCCATCACTCTGAAATGCTACTACCACTTACACTGAACAAGCGCACAATAAAAAGCATTGATCAAAGAATCCATTTGGATTCACGATCAAATATTTCATAAACATCTTGATCCCTGACCAAACGGTCTTTCTAGAGTGCAATTTTAAATACCTAAAAATGTAAAATGCCCACAACCCTCACACATAAACAGACCTTCTGTCATGAAGTTAAGATGAGAACAGAGAGACACAAATGAAATGGAAGAAAGACAATGACAAAGACAGAGAGAGAAGGGCAGACAGAGAACATTTTTGCTTCACAAAAGGCTTTTCATGAATGAACTTCAGCTACAGATGAAAGCTCTGGAGAGCTCAAACACTAAACAGAGACATAAATTATTGCCTGTCTTCGGCCTGCAAGTGCTTTTCAGCTTCCCCTAATGTATATGGACGTGCAGGTGATGATTCCAGTCATGCTGCTCTCAGGTACTGTTTGGACTTTGGGACCGCTATCTATGATCCAAGTCGCGGATAACAAAGTTGTCAGGATGCCATTAAAACAGCAATAAATTGTCCTGATTAGGTGAAATTATAATTTATCATGCTAAAGGTTGCTGCTCCTCTCTGACTCTGTACCAGACAACTTGATCCAGTATTGACCTAAATAGGTCTATAAAACAGATAAGGGTATCTTGCATCCTCAGGAAGAACATCCCATAAACCCTACAAGAGTTTACAGCCCCTAAAAGTGAATAACAAACTTGCAGCTGCAAACTTGCAACTAATTCATCGAGTAGGGCTTTCAAATCTGTGATTATTTGTGTTTTTACCATAACATGATGACTTCCTGAGGAAGGAAAGTGTGACAACACGTGCTTGTGGACAAGCCCATATTTATTAAAAGCTGTTTTTAAACCATCTGCGTGAGTGCTTGGAGTTGACTTTTCATGCCACTGTGGATGAGGGCATATCTTTTCCTTTTTAAAGTGACTTATTTTCCCCTTATGATCAGTGGGTGTAGGTAACACCAGAGGTTCTCCTTCCAAGTTGATTTCACTGCTTTAAGATTTTTTGTTGTTGCAAAAAAGCCAAAATCCTCGTGTCTGCGACTGTTTCAGCATGAAATTTTGGGCAGAGCGTATAGTTCTCTTGTTAAAAAACATATCATGTAACAATGAAAAGAGTAAATGGAGTTAAATTAGAATTGATATTGAAAGAACTATAAATAAAAATGTGATTGCTTTTTTGAGACGCATCAGCTGACTAAAATTCTCTGAGACACTGAGAAGTGCATCCACTTTCTTTAAAAGGTGGATAATTTCCCATTCACTTAATTGTAAATTCTCACCTCATGCTGAATTTAATGATAATACAATTCAGAATTTTCCAGACTGGAAGAACAGTGAAAAAGGAAAGAAAACTAGCCTTGAATGTTAATGAGACAGGCTAATCAATGGTCAGCTATTATTCGAGCAAAGGTCACGCTCCCTGCAGAGGAAGTGCACCGCTATCATCAATCTGGTCAGAAGGGCCTGCATGAAAAAGGAGCTGGAGGTCGTGGGCGGGGTTAAAAGTTTAATGCACTGTAGGTGCCAAACAGTACATTCAATACGTTCACACCCTGCACCACCACGATCTACATGTCAATGGACCCTACTTGTTGACTTGGTATGTTCCACTTCCACAGAAGCCTTTTGTAGCTTTGTTGTCATTTATCATTTCTTCTTTGTCATCCCACTTTTTCCTTCCCTTCCTCAGTTTTGACCAACTTGGCAGTCTGATTCAGGAGGGAGGGAGGTCTGCTGAGGGGGGAATGGATGGTGAGGTGGGGGGTAAGACATATTGAGTTTGCCAAGTCAGGCAGAACGATCGACAGGAAGCCAGGCAGGAAGGAAGACGAGCCTCTCCCCATGAAGTGCCATTGTTTATGTGACGTGACTTGAAGCAGCCAAAAGTGACTGGTGGTGGGCTCCTCTGCTGCTCTGACCCACTTCTCAGAGTGGCACAAAACACTCTGAAGCCTGCAGATGGAAAACACAAAAGAGGAGCACAGTTTTATTGTTTTCAAAGAGTGCAATACAAACTTTGGTCTAATCATCATGAGTTGGAAAACCCTCCACACCGAGTTTCCTCAGTGAAAAATACAGTTAGAACTTAAATTTGCAACATCTTTACATGATCAAGGGTTCATACCCCATGTCCAAGGTGTGGTTTAAGTTAGGCTACATAAACATTTAGTTAAGGTTTGGGAAAGATCAGGTTTTAGGTCAAAATGTGAAAGTTAACACTGACTTGAAGCATGACATGTTGATTTTTTTAACATTTTAAGATTGATGACCGTACCATACTATATGTGCATATCTTAATCTTTCACAAATCTCCCACCTCCCAAAACCTCAACCAAGTGTTTTGGTTGTTTAAAAAAAAAAAAAAAACAGAAAAATGTTTCCTACAAAATCACTTCAAAAACTCACACAAAATGTACAAACACTAAACAGCACCTAAACTACAGGTAGAAGTAGTAAAAGACGGTATTAATGTGTTTTCCCAGTTTAAAACAGTAAGTAAAATGCCTTCATTTTAATATCATCAAAAAAACTCCATGAAATTGAGACTCAAACTTCCACCTGCACCGCGAGTAAGCACAAACAACCAATGAAGCAGCAGAAATGTTCAAGAAGTCCCGCCCCTTTGCATCTCCTAGCAAACCAAACAGCCTCTCTTTCCCAAAATGACATCTCATTGGTTTATATTGATCCCTCACTGCGTCATGTCCCGTCCCCATCCTGTTTAATCAGGAAATGTATCACATGCAGGATGTAAAGTTTGTCTAAAACTGGTACTTCCACTGGAATTTAATTGCCATCAAACATTTTTATCCCACCTCCACCCTGCTAGATGCACGAGGTCACTGCAAGTCATTTTTCTTTCCTGTACATCCGAGTAATGAAGGTTTTACTGTGTTTTCTATCCATCAACAGTCGACCTGCTTTGTTTTCCCAGTAATGTGTTTTCACAGTGTGAATCACAGTTACACCTGTTGATGATTTCAAAATGGACAAGAAATTGATTGCAGACATTTAAATCTTCTTTGCAACTTTCCACATTTCAGAGACAGTTTGAAGAGTGATTTCACCGGTGGAATTGCAAGTAAGCCCCGAAGTCATTTTAATCATTTTGTTGGATATGTGTGTTGGTTTTGATTTCTTTTGTTTTTGTAGTGAATGCTACTGAGTTTGCGCTGTTTGTAAGTGTTTTAAAATAAAGTTAGAGACAGTGATGATATGTGATTTTTGTTTGGTTGTTTGTTCACTGGTGCACATGAATCTACATTGACACTGTAACAACTTTAATTTAAAGGTACCCCGATGGGCTAAACATCTAATGTTGTACCTGCTCATCCAACTAAACACAGACAAAACAAAGTAACAATAATTTAGCAGCAGAAATAAAAATACAATGCGGTGTCTTTCGGCTCTGACTTTTCTTTCCTTCATAGGTTTTGCAAGTTTTGGGAGGGTGAGACGGTTCACCTGGACTGCAGGGAGAAAGATGAACTTTTCTGCTCTCCATCTGCTCACCAGTCCACCTTTGGAACGCACTTCTGGTCCCGTCGAGTTCTTGGCCTCGTCCTCCCTGACTGAAGATCAGCCAGATAACATTACCTCCTGACCATTCAGGCACCTGGATCCATACCTCATCCCACAGGTAGGCTTTCCAAAAAGACAGAGAGTGTTGCTTTTATTGAGAGCCAACCAATAGCAGCACAGAGAGGTGATCCAGCGCTAAAACGGGGCCAGCCTGTGTTTTGTGGTGTTTGTTGAGGCAGTGTTGAGTAGGGATAGCATGTCAGTGTGCATATAGCTCCTGAGCCTGAGGTTCATTTTCATTGCAGTGGCTGTGCCTTTGCTTTGCACTTGCATGTGAATCTGGTTATGCTGATTTCAAAGTAATAAGTTTGTTGGTGCTATTGAAGCTGGGATGTAAACTGAATGTAGTTTGTATTCTGATAAGCTTAGATCCCACAACAGGCAAGAGGGAACATGTTTAGTGATTTGAGTGAAGAAATCATTTGCAAAAGACACATTTCACTCTCCTTGCAGTTGGCCGTGTTTGCAAATGTTAATTTTAGCCCGCTGGCCTTCAGATGATGTGTTTTTTATCTTGACAGTTTGAGAAATATTCACTTTCCTGTGCTTGTCTGAACTTTCTTTCACTCCTTGTATTGTCCAGCCTGGTGCACCCTCTCCATCTGGCACCAAAGCAGTATATAACACATCATAAAAAGTCTTTGCTAATATTATGTGACCCAGGTCAGTCTTGCGAAACACTAAGCCTTGCAGTTTGCTGTTAAATATTGGACTCTACTCTTTGGAACTGTAGTGGGAGCCCCCCCCCCCCTTTGTCCCTTCACCACCTCCACCACCTTTCCCTTCCTCCTCCTCTCTCCCTCTGTGTTTGTTTCCCCTCTGGTCTTTCCTGATTGTGCGACCAGGCAAATTCCGGTCTGCTCTAATCTAACAGCCACCGAATTAACGAGAAAACCCATTTGACACACGTGCTTCCACTTTTCTGTTTGTTGCCTCTCCCCTGAAGTCTGCTTAAATCATACAATTTTGCCTTCATTAGTCTGCATTTCAAGCTGCGGGGCACAGGTAATGCAAAGCATTTCCCCCTTCAAATTGTAGGCCCAAGCCTCGGTTGCTAGGAAGTGGAAGAGCCTCAATTGCAGCCATTTCCTCGCCAGTGCACTGAGAGGTCCTATTACAGCATTTAGGTCAGGGCAATTGGTGTCATTACAGGCAGCCAACTTCCCTCCACCAAAGTAATGAATTAGCCCAAGCTATTTGGGCTGTATGATTGCAGTTGCCAGGGGAGATGAGTATGAAGTGGGGGGATAATTATGGTATGTATCCCTGAGCGGATGTGTGCCGTGTGGGCCAGCCACGGGGGCGGTTTCCACACTTGTGTAATGGCTTAATGTAGCTGCTGACAGGCAGCCGGGCAACATGGAAAGGTGCTACTGTGCTCTGCTTGTGGACTGTGACTGACATGCCAAACCATGCCAACCTGTTTTAACCCCGCGGCTCATTTACTCCAAATGAGTCAGTCCAACGTCCAAGACTCATTTCTGCTCAGAAAAGTTCATGAGGGATGAATAAAGCTGATTGAATATAATTGTTTACAGAACCATTTCAAGAGCATTTGTATGGTAACAGAGTGTAACTTTATATTATCAGCTAACTATAAATTGTGCTCAAACTTCATTAAGATCTCCAGTTCTTTACGAGCTGTTGAGACGGGCAAGGAAACTATTAACTCTGGGAACGCAGATAAATTACCTGCATAATAAAACAATACTGAACTTTGATTGCATGGCCCATTCATAAAAAGCAGTGAAAACAATAACCAGGAGGTGCTACTTTAATTTACACCAGTGACTCCTGAGGTTTACATAAAGTGATGGTTCTCAAAAAAAATACAACCTGAATAAATAAGAAGGCCAAAAGCATGAGGTTTGCAGTTCGGAGCTGAATTGCGAGTGCCATGCTCAGTGGCGGTTGTGTGGCGGTGGTAGGTGGGTGGTTGATTGGGGGTGGGGGGGTGGGGGGGGGGTTGGTTGTTTTCTCAATGGGAAGTCGAGCGCTGCAATAGGAACCCTGCCAAAAAAAGGCTTCACCAAACAAAGAGGCCAGTAGGAAATAATGCTGGTTGAGGCTTGTTGGGCCATCTATGGGCTTCTTTCCAAGCTGCTGTAACCAGCTATAAGTCTTTTTATGGGGACACCCCGAACAGGGGGCCCCACCAAGGACAGGAACTTTTACATTTCTGCTTGAATGGGACCTCTGCCAGGGGCTGAGTTCAAAGTGCACTTTCCAGTCATTCGATTTAACTGCTTTGTGTATTTGATAGGCCGGCAGTGAAGCACAGGACCTGAAGTAATATTCCCTGATTTTCAGTTTTTTTTAAGAGTCTAGCCTGAAACGGGACAAAACCTCGTAAACTGTGGGACTCTGTCTCTTTGCGCACACACACACACATACACACACATTTAATTTCTGGCTCTCAAGCCCTCCCTCTGCTTTTCCTCTCCATCCTGCAGATCATATCTCATGTCAGTAAGAGCAGAAAAAAATGCAGCCTGATTATTTCTCAATACAAACACCATGTGTCTGCTGCATCCACATGTCTGTCATTGTGTCTTTTACTGCAGCTGCTTTTTACTGAACTTTTCATGAAATGTTCTCTCTTTTGGCAAACAATTGATTGTTTGTATGTGATAACAATTCCATATACAGCATGTTTTTCACATTCATTTCATTTCAGCACTGATTCTTTTGCACAACTTCACTTTTTGTTTTGGTTCTAAACTCTGCTATCTACAGCATGTCTATTCACTATTCACCTCCCTGGTTAGAGAGTGGGTTCGCACAGAAGTCCAACTTTATCCACAAAAACCCTTTGAAACCAAACCAAGTTTTTTTTTTTCTCCTCTGCCTTCTCATATCACAAACCCACCATGGTTTTGATCAACAGATGAAAGACATTTGGTTGACTTAAAAAAGTTGCAGCTTCACGCTGTAGCTTAGTTACTGTAGTTTTCCTCTGTAGAATGGGCCATTTGCGAAGCAGTTGCATATCTTGCCAGCGATCAGCACTAAGCCAAACCTTCATCCTATCTCTGCTGGTGAGCCACTGTTGGTGGTATTATGCCAAATGGCACCAAAAGCAGGGGAATCTGCATGACGCCACCTGGTGGTCGATGATGGTTTGAAAGTGTTGCAAGAACTTGATGGGTCATTCATCACTTGCATGAAATGGATGTTTTTCAAAGGCAGCGTCTAGAGAGGAAAAACCCCATTGCACTCCATGATGTGTTTTAAAAAACTAAACACCTCTTATTTATTTGAGTGTTTTAGACATATCTTTAGTCATTTTTGTTCCAGAGAGCACCAAAATAGTGTTTATCACATAACAAACCTAAAACTTAAGTCTTGTAACTGCTTTTATTATTATCATTATTATTAGAATCTGAATATTTTTTACAGGCATCACATTAGATAATACTGAATACCTTCATAAACTTGTGAAAAACATATAATCTTGATATTATAAAGACCAAAATGTCTGCAATGAAAGATTTGATTACTCCATCCCTATTCATGAAAATTAGATTAAATAAAAGCAGGAGTTAACATTTCAGAAAGTGCAATAAAAGATGCGCTTCATCAATTTAGTGTTGCACTACCATGAAGTTGGTGGACTCATCAGAGTAATTTTTTTTTTTTTAAAATGGTGAAAATTGATGCAGCAGAAGCTGAGATATTGTGACTTTTAGACTGTGCTCACATTTTGGGGCAACATCCAAAAAACATTCATAACACCAGCTTTCCAGTTTTGTGGTTTCTCATTTTAATTAGACTACTGAACAAAGTTGCCTTCAGGCTGTTTTTCAGCATTGCAGTGTTTTCATCCAGCACAGATATGGTTTGTTTGTAATGGAGTCATGTGTTTTGGTATTTTCAGATGCAGTTAATCTACAGATGCTGTCAAAACAGCGAACATTTCATGGATAGTTTCTGATATATCTGATTACATGCAGGAAAAAAAACGTTTGAACCAGTGCTGGTTTAGATGGCATGCCCGAATAATTCTTTCCTTTTCTTTTGATATATGCACAGCACCAGATGAATCACATTGGCAAACACAAAGAGTACTGGTACTTTAGCCAGACTGAACATCACAAATCATTGTTCTCTCTTGTAGTTGACAACGTATTTGGAACAATTCAAATTATCCTGATGCAATAACAACCGGCCATCCGGTACACCAACCTGATTCAAACACATTATTTGATTCAGGCCCGACTTAGTGTCCTCTTGAACTGCGGCCCTGCACTGGTTGGTGTGTTGTGGGGGTGAAGTCATACTTCTCACAGTGTGTGAGAGAGTTTCACTTCCTACCTTTGGAAGAGAAAGACGTTAGCATGACAGCTTGATGGATGGTCTTTTTTTTTGTACACGCTGCTTGTGGAATAAGATGATTTCATGTGGTTGTGAGGCCACAGTGTTCTAGTTGCTTTGGAGCGCTGCAGCAATTAGCACAGTTACCCATTACATTCACTGTATGATAGGGCTGCAGTGTGTCTAAGTGGGTGTGTACATGTGAAAGGGAGAGCTGCAGTATGTGTGTGTTTTGTAGAATGTGAATGTCAAACCTCACGGGACATAATTTAAAAACCACACTTGTAGTTTCATAAGACTACTTTGGCAAATGTTTGCATTGACAAGTGAAATACGTGTTTAAACGTTGCCAGTAAACAATTTGGAGCCATTCAGTGCATGAAACAAAACAGCATCCCATGAATTGTTGGATTTCATTTTGCTGCATGAAATTAGAAATGGAACTATCTGCTCCCATAATCAATCAAACTAAGAGAGGATTATTACAGTTAAGCTCATTCAAAATAAACTGTAGGAGAAATAAAAAGGTTAAATGATGTGATCATCATGAGGCACAAACGGCACCAACCACACAAGTGCACATATGCAGCCTTCCTCCCAAAAGCCAAAAGGAGACTAGTGAAACAGCAATGACTGTTCAAACAACTTACATTCATTATGTTCAGCAAAGCAGGACGTTGTAGAGTGAAGTACTTAAAGCCTCCTGAAAAGTCTTAACTTGACATTAGCTCTACTAGCATGGCTGTAGACTCATGGTGCTATTGGAGTTGCCTTAACTTAAAAAAAAAAGCACAGATAGTGGGTCTTTGCTCTACTGGGGCAACAGGCTAAGAAATGTTCCTTTTTAAGTCATTTTGGAAAACACTGACAGGCACATTTGTACCATAAATGTGTGAGAACTTGTGGATCGAGAAATGTTGTGTCAGAATAATTTTGCCACCCAAAGTCTGAGATGACATAATATTTAAAAGTACTATGTTTAAAGTTTTACAGAAAGGCAACCTCTGCAGGTATAACAACAACCTCTGTGAAACCTCCAAGCAAAGATGTCAGGATTGATGATTTGGTGTAAAAAGTGTCTGACTTTGACAGCCCTGGCTGCTCTTTGCATCTTGTCTCCTGGCAACAGTCACATTGGTTTATTTTACCCCCTAACCCTGATCTTTCACTAACCTCAACCTAGCAGCTTAGTTGCCTAAAGTACTTTACCAATACTTCACTAAACCTAGAGGTGGTAGATGAAAACATGCTCATATGGATTGGTTTGGAAGGGCGTGACGTGAACGCGTTGATGTTGGACGGACAGGTGGAGAGATGGTTTACATAAATGCATAGAGAGACAAGCATACAAGTAATCAAATTATTTGCATGCTATAACATCTTCTGATTTGTCTTTTCGTCCTTCTTCCTCTTCTTCTTCTTCCTGGGCCCTTGCACCATTCCACCTATCCTTTAGTTATTTGACACTGCAGGAGACGCCAGGCATTCAGGGCATTCTTTGTCCCAGGAGAAAGGAGGAGGGAGATGGGGGGGGAGAGGCAGTGAGGAGGTGGGGTGCAGGAGGGGAGACAATGCGAGAGGTTCCACTCTGTTCGGCTTCAATAAGAGCCCCCCTCCGACACTTTCCACACACACACACACACACACTCCTCGACCACCTCCCAGCTCACGGAAGGGGCGGAGTTGAGGGCAGCGAGGCAGTATGGAGTTAGAGGAAGGGGGGAAAAAAGAAAGAAAACGCACACCACCTCCACCACCGCCATCCGCCCCCTTTTAGTGTTTCGTGGGATGCCAGCATGTCCTGAGCCCCCTTTTTTCCCACAGGGAGAGAAGAAAAACACTCCTCTTCATAGACCCCACCTCCCTTCTCCGAGCTTCAATGAATGAATTTGACTTTGGCATCAGAAGCCATTTGGTTGGACTTGTTGTGACTTATTATCCTCACCTGCTCCACTCTAGTGCTTTATGTTTGGCTTGGGGGGGAAAAAAGACAGATGGGTGTCAAGGCTTGTATGGTCAATGAATTGTGTCCCTCTTGTATTAAAGGATGATTCCAGTTTATTATCACTTGTGTCTTCCATAGTTTTGGCCTTCCTTCACTGGATTAATAACAGTCTCCTGCTGATATCTGGTATTGCGTATAACCTCCAAATACATTGGTTTAGATAATCTGTCTCAACTGTTGGTTTATTAGCTGTGTCAGATGATGTTGTTACTTCCACGCAGAGGTGCTAGCATGGTTATATGCTTAGTTTTTGTGATCTAGTAGAGCCATTTTGACTGTAAACCTGCTCAATTGTCACTCTGCATGTGAAACCCAACGATGAACCATAAATTATTATGCTCCACAATCACCAATGGCACAGCGATCATACTTCTTCTTGGTGCAGAAGCACGTTTGAAGACATCTAGACATTGTTGTGTTGGTCAGTATCGCTGTCTTCTAATATTAAGTGATGAGGGTGGGGATGGGATCCTCTGCAGCTCTCCTACAACCATAAGCATCAGTAGTGCTCATTGATGTCATAAGGATTAATTTGAGCAGTGTGGGCAGCATTGTGGTGAGGAAGGTTCCCTCTGATGAAGTTTCTTTCTCTCAGTAGCACTTTTTCCTGTCTCATGTTGCTGCCTAAGCTTACTTGCTGCCTGAGCTAACTTTGCTTCTTATTTTCTTCTTTTTGTTCCAAATAAACCAGACATACAAAGTTCCCTTTCTTTGCAGCAGCGGATTTTAAGATTCTTTTTTGATCCGTTTTTGTGTGTATTCGTGTGGCCCCAGGAAATGTGAAAGCTTTCATTAACTGGTGACCATGAAATCGGTAATACAGGACAGCAAAATGGGTATTTTATTTCTGGATAAAAGTCAGATTACTTCTGTCCCTTTTTTTTATTCTTTGAAAGTCTTTGGATACACATGATAACTGTTTTTCATTCATAGATGCTGGATGTGTTGTCTATTAACACCATGTGTTGTTTCACATCTTCTTAGCATTTAAAATGGAAAGGAATGTTTGTTTGGGAACACGAAACCAATTGCTTTTATTGATTTTATTTCTGAAAGGGGAAGTAGCATTCATACTTTTCAAACCGCACTTGTTCCAAAGGCTTCAACTTTTTAGAAATGTCCTACAATTTACCAGTAGTTCACTAGCTCTACGAAGGAAAGTCCCAGTAATGACACGGTGGCCATCTTGGCTGTTTACACAGCTCTGAGTACTGAGGTAATGCAATTTGTCTCTATATATTAAACTGGGCAGACTTGGAGGCAGATGCCCACTCTTATTACAGTGAAAGCAGAGCAGAAACCAATAAGTCTTTGTGAAAAGAAGAGGAAAATGAATGAGCCAGCTACAGTTAGCGCTCCAACATGACAAAAAGCCCAAGTAGAATGTAAAAATAATCCAGCATAAAATAATTCCATCCTAAATGGTCTTTTAAAGACATGTTACAGATGGTAATCATGAATGTAAGCGACGTCAGCCAACCTCAGCCCCAACTGGGACGTCCAGCGTTACGTTGTGGCGTAAAAATTACAGCCGTGGCCGGAAACGTGGAGTTACTTTTTTATCTGACCTGAATATTAACATTCTTCCGGAGCTGCTGGGTGAAACCATAAGCCTGTGTTTAAGAAATATCACTGCTGTCATGGAAAACCCATATATCTGCAAAATGTGTTTTTTCAGAAATGAAGAAAATGCTTATTATTGTATTTTCCCAATTATACAATGGGATTTTCTCCAGGCACAAACAAAAAAAAGTTATAAACCTTCCTCAACATATACAAAACAAAGTCAACCTTCAGTGTAAGTGAGAAAATCAGTTTCACTACAGTGGTTTATAATCTGATGATTGAAGCTTGAAAGGCCTGATTTATTCCTGAGCACGGTAGCCACTCTCCTGTCGTCCTCGGTGACCACACTCACCTCTTGTGGCTTGGCTGATTTGTAGGAAATAGGAAAGAAACTCTTTTAAGACCTCAAAAAGAAATGGTACAATCAATATTCTCAAATGAAAAACCGAAAAACTCAAACAATTTTAGTCTCCCGCAGACTTTGGTACATTAGTTATGTGTTTGATTCTTATCAAAGCAGAAGTGAACAAGAACAAGCTCAACATTTTGAGAGATGAACACCACTCTCATGATTGTGGGTGGATTACAGAGGTGGAGGCGATTAGCCTAGCTTAGCATAAAGACTGAAAGCAGGGGGAAACAACTAGTCTGGCTCCACCACACATGTCAAACTCAAGGCCCACGGGCCACATCCGGCCGGCGATACAATTATGTACGGCCCGCGAGATGATTTCATGTGACTATTAACAAAGGCCCGCAGGTAAATAACACCCCCACCTCTCATACTACAAATCCCACAATGCACTGAACAGCTGGCCAAGACCCGTGCAGCAGCCCCTTCTCCCGCTGGTATAACGACACACCGATCAGCGGATAAATGCATCGGTCAGCGCCTTTATAGCGACACTTAGCGAGCCCCCAAAATAAACGGCTGAATGAAAAGTGGACTTTGAAAACAGGGATTTTCACAACAGGTGGGAGGCAGAGTTCTACCTGTTTGTCGATATCGGAGGTAAAACCGCATGTCTTGTTTGTGGAGCTAATGTAGCCGTAATTAAAGAATATAACATACGACGACACTATGAGACAAAACATCAGGATGAGTACAAAAATGAAAAAAATGTTATTTATTTTACTGAGGAGTTTGGCTGTTTAAACTCATATTTCTGAATAAAACACAGTCACTTTTAGACACTTCAATAAATGTTAAGCCTGTTTGGCCCGTGACTTCCTGTGTTTTAAATTTTGGCCCCCTCTTTGATTAAGTTTGACACCCCTGATCTAAAGTGTCATGGTACGCAAAACGTGTGGATATTAATGGATTCAACAATTAATATGTATTAATTTGAAAATACATGCAGAATAAAACTCTATTATAGAGTGTTAAGCAATTTTTATGGTTTCACCAATGTCCAGTGGTGTGTCAGACCTTTCTTTTGGCAAGCATTTACTATTGGACTTCCTCCTTTTCTATCAGTGTGATTGATGGATCCATAAAGCAATAAAAAAAAACAAAAAACACAAGGAGCAGGAAATGTATTTTCCATTGCTTCTGTTTAATATGAAGGAACCTTAAGAGGAAGCAGTGCAAGGACATATTATTTGGCTGCATGTCACACTCCTGCAACAAGACTCTACACTGATGTTTCATCTGGCAGAGTTCAAAGAGCACAGATGGTGTATCTTCTACTCATTTATGAATGGCTTAAGATTAGATTTTTAGTCAGTTGTTAGTTCCTAACTTTCACCTACTAAATGCAGTGTCTGAATGACATTAAGACTTCTGACCTTTTTAAAATACACTAGTTCATTCTGTTTCTCTCAATAAGTTAGCCTGTGCAACACTTTGCCAGAACCTGAGGCTTAAAATGGCTTTATCTACAGGTATGGTTTTGTGTACAGTAGCTGGTCAAAATGTTGAAGATTATTTTTTTTGTTCCAATACAGCAGAGAGGGAGAAAGAAGGAGTCGGTCCCAGAGGCCTGTACATAATAATAACGTTACAGGAGGAGGATTGTGGTCTGCATTCTGGAACAGTTTATTAGGGGGAAGTCTGCAATTACATATTTTCTGGGTAAACATTAACTAGCTCTGTATTGCGGGCCTTCACAACAACAGCAGCTTGGGCTGTACCATGCTTGGGCCTACAGTGTATACTTGTGCTGTTCACTTTTACTGTAGCAGCACAACAATCAGTTTTATTTTAGCAAATTATGAATGTAATGCTGGTAGTTTCCACTGGGTTGGAGCCAGAAAACCTTGAAACTCATGGGATTGAAGGACATTATTTAAATACATCTGAAAATACTGTACTGCCGCTGAATTTGCAAGTATTTCCCCACTGTAAATTAGCATTTGAGGGCATTGGTTATTAATTTTCCAACTTAAATCAGTCTTTTCTGTCATTTTGATATGTGATTGATGGGTATTGTGGTTTTTACCATAGTGAAACATCAGGTTTATTACAAATTGCGTTTTGATTTTTTTCTTGCTCCTGCTGTTGTCGAACGAAGCAACATAATTAAAAACAGCTTCAATGCGGCGGGAGAGTTTAGCCAGATTAGTTGCAACTTTATTTGGATATAAAACCGAAAGAGAGCACTTCTGCAGTGTCACAGTCAACTCCTCATTGCACAAGAAAACTATGATTATAATTTTATTTATTCATGTGTAATTTTTTTTTTTTTTTTTTAGATTTTCTCTTCCACCAAGGTTAGAATAACCTGGGAGTTGTTGTTGTCTTTTCGTTATGCACTGCGGCATAACTTTAAACTTCATGGGTTGTGCAGAAATTGAACATGACTTTGAACATTCCCCTTTCAAAGTCATGACTTTGAACATTCCCCTTTCACTACACGCTACTCTATACATCTAATTACTAATAACGCTAATGGCAACGGTGCAAATTCAGATACCAAAACCATGAACTAATGTCTGAGCTAATTATACATAAACATTTACATCAAGGCTAACACTAATGTCAACAAACCCCTTTTGTACACACATTTTTGCATTCACAGTGTAAAACACACACACAAGCATGCTCACACCATCATTCCTAAGTCTACCAACCACATCCTGCATCATCATCATCATCATCATCATCATCCACAGAGTTAAGAAAAGAAGTGACAGAGCAGGACGAATAAAAGGAGAGGAAGAAAGGCAGGTCATAATCGCTTGCAAATGTTGCCTCTCTGTTTCTGAGTCTCTCACCCCCCCCCCCAATCTGTGTGCCCATCTGAGGGCAATTTCCAGACCGGGGTAGTTGTGATGGATCTCTGCTTTTCAGGTGTAATTATTTTAAGAGAGATTGAGCTGTTAAGCACTTGAAAAACATCACAGAGGCTCAGTTAGTGTTTATGCTTTCCGTTCTGTCTTGGAGGTCCCTACAGGGGGACTGACTCCTTCAGCGGATCCTGCACCCACCGATGTAGCACATTGCTATATGTGACCTCTTTATCACTAGCACAGTATACAGGCCCATTCACAGCCATGTGGACCCACACAACATGCAAAGTTACAAAATGCAGCTTCCATTTTAAGCTAATTTCAATTCGAAATTTTAAATTACTGTAAACCGACATTGGAAAATGTTCCCTCTAGCATGTTGAGAAACGTGGCTCTTTGCAGAACAAAGCGCTTTGACCTTGAACAAGATAATATAACATGATGAAATATAAGGAACTATAATGATGGACCATGACTGCATGTAGTTATCTTTAATAGAGCAAAAAAAAAAATCTAAAAATAACAAAATTCCAAGAGTCTGATGATAGACAGAACCCAATGTATGGCTGGAATTGTGGGCAAAATGTATTTACATATATTTAAAAATAAACATTCCTAAAATACTCCAGCATAGTTTGCAAAATGGCTGGTTATGGTGAACTGATTTACAGCACATGAAAACAATGACAAATCACTGGTACAGTCCTTTTCAAGTCTAAGTACATGTGTGTGCAACATAACAGAAGTGGATGTTTTAAAGTAAACAACTGAGTAAGTAGACAAAAATATTGTAAAAATGACAGATGGATGCAGCATTTTAAACTTTTTATTTGCTTTTAACTCAAGCAAATACGGGCGACAATCATTATCTTGTTAATGCATTACCAAACTAGTCCTTAGTCTGCTGAGGCCTCAGTTCTACTAACACCTCTCTCAGTTATTGTGGAGCTGTTCTGAGCACTTTTCAGCAGTGGATCACTCTGGGCCTCAGGACAAGGTAAAGGAAAAAAAAACATGCTGCCATTAGTGCCTGAGTTACTCTCAGCCTAGCTAGTACATTATCCCCCTCCACCCCCAGGAGAAGCTTTCATAGGACTGATCTTATCTCATTAGAAGAGGAAGTTGACTTTGATGACTGACCACATCTGAAAGAAGGCAGAATAAATTTCACGTTTTTTTCTGTTTAACCTTCAACCTCCACCATCCCTGCTGTCTCCCTCCTCTCCTGTTTGGTTCTTCCCTTCCCTGCTCCTCCTCTTCTCCCCCATTCTTCCAAAGCAAATTGATGTCCATAAAAGATGTTTGACTCAATTCACCTTGATTATCCATATATCAGACTTTGCTGTGTCATATTACATCTTATTCGTCACTCTCCTTGCAGAAATCGGGCACCTGTGTGCTGTCATTGTTTTGAAATGTAGTGTGACTTAATTCAATTCAATTTTATTTGTATAGCCCAATATCACAACAGAGTTGTCTCACAGTGCTTTACAAAGTTCACTGAAATAAACAAGTGTAAGCGAACAAACAATCTAATAAAGAGTCCAGCAGTCAATGAGGCCAATGGATCAGTCCGGTGGATCAGTCCGAGGCAGTAGAAAAGCTGTCTCTGAGGTATCTGGGGCCAAGCAAAATAACTTCAGTTTTATTTAGCAGCAGAAAGTTGCTGCTCATCCAGGACTTTATGTCCTTAAGGCAGATTTGAAGTTTAGCCAACTGATTGGGTTCATCTGGCTTTATTGATAAATATAATTGTGTATCATCTGCATAACAGTGGAAATTAATGGAGTGCTTCCTGATAATATTACCCAGAGGAAGCATATATAAGATAAAGAGTATTGGTCCAAGCACTGAACCTTGTGGAACTCCATGTCTAACCTTAATGTGGACAGAGGATTCATTGTTAATATGTACAAACTGAAATCGATCTAATAAATAGGACTTAAACCAGCTTAATGCAGTTCCTTTTTACCAATGAACTGTTCCAGTCTCTGTAACAGGATGTGATGGTCAATGGTGTCGAAAGCAGCACTCAGGTCTAACAAGACCAGGACAGAGAGGAGTCCTCTGTCTGATGCCATAAGGAGGTCGTTTTATTGAGTTGTTTTTATTTGCAAAAATAATTCAAAACATAGAACACCTAAAAATACATAACCCCAAGGTTAGGGTTCCTCTGTCAGACTGATGAAAATAAACCAAACCAGTAGTCTTCTTTTCAGTCTAGCAGTGTGATCATCATTAGCAATGTGACTGCAGACCTTCTCACCACAATCACTAATGGCTAATCTCCCAGTCAGTAACGACTCATGAGCTGCCTGAGTGGAACTCCAGTGTGTAGCTCACCATCGCTCTGTGTTACAACATAAAAGACAGAATTTAAAGACAATGACCTTGAGGAATGTGGAGCATGATATGGCCGCATTCTATAAAATGTAACTATGGAAGTGATATCAACAGGTGAAATGCGACACTCAAATATAAATTAAAAGCTGTTGTTTGTGATTCTGAATGGCTTTCGCTGAAAGAGGAATTCATGGATTTGTCTCAGAGGTCAGGCTCAGTCACAGAACAGCTGCCCTGGAGCAATGGTTGCCAAACTGTATGCTGTGGGAGCAGGCCTGGTGTGCTGGAGAATTTAGTCCCTAAAACGCGCTCTTCAACTCTTTCATAAAATACACATTTAAAGAAAATTTTATTGAATGTTGTAAAATCTTTTATTAGATAACAATTATACACAAATTAGCCTGTATTTCCCATCTAGTGATGGCTCCCAAGCCGCCACACAGCCGTCGCAAATTGAGAGGGGTGCATTTCAGTTTTCTGGACTTGAAAAATTGTTGGAAAAGTATTAATGTCAATACCATTATGTGACAAGAAAACCAAGCCGTGCTTTGGTTCCTCACCCACTCCGTGTCGGCGTCAGAGCAGAACACAGACTTAATGGACACAAACAAGACTGTTGCTGAATTAAAAGCTGATTTATTCTGTCTAAATGCTAGGACATAACTCACAATCATCGGCCATATTCCACAGCTCAGTGAGTTCGGCCTCACAGAGGCAGAGTTAAAAGAGCTCCAGGTGATGTGTCTGAAGTGTTGTGCTTCCATTTATTCAGGCATTGGCGGTAAGGTCTCTCTCAGAGGCCAGCTGAACCAGCTCTGCCTTGCATGCATGGACCGATGGTGGTCGGTGAGGACAATACTGAGGGTGAATTTTCACACCCTGCAGTGGACACATCAAGTGTTAATCCTAGTTTCGTGGCAGCCACAACATTTCAAATCAGGTAAAAATGAGACACCGCAGCATATCGATACCACCCTTTTGATGATGAAAGCTGCAAAAGCTTGTTTCCTTAAGTGTAGTTTCCGTTAAGATGTTCCGCCTCCAGGAGGACAGAGCGGAAAGGAGGTGTGATTCTTAATGGAGCCAAATTTAGATGTTTTGTCAGCTAATGTGTCGATCATGTAAATTAATCATTAAATTTAGTCGGTGCATCGTCCTGCTGTTTGTGGCAAACCCCACCCATCTGGAACCACAGGAGGCTAAAACAAGCCATTTGAAGAAAAAAAAAAAAAAAAGTTTTTGCAAATGCTTTCTGAAACAGGTTTGTGCTCTGCAACACAAAAGAACTAACTGACAAGTGTTTGGAAGTGAAATCACATTTGGCACAATGTATTTTAAAGCATGGTCAGTCATTTGTTATTACTCCCCTTTGAAAGATCTGTGCTGTGGTTCTCTCAAAAGAACATTTACACCATAAATCTTCTCTTTACTTTTATTAAGTGTTACGCTTTGCTTCCTCATAACTTGTGTGAATGTTGTAGAGTTGTGAAACTTCTATAATTAATGCTTTTGTACTGTACTCACGAATTCAGTGCTTGTATAGTGCATACACACCATTTGATTAATATTTACTTGTGTATCCACGCATCAAGCCTGGATGTGTGCACACATGTCTGCGTTTCTTTGTCTTTCCAAAGTGACTTTTTCTGCCTGTAGACTGGAAACACCTTTCCTCCTCTTTCACCCTGGACAATAGCAAAGACAAGCAAAGAATTTCTATTTGTCCACATCCTTTGTCATGCTGTATTAGTGTTATTTCCAGCCACCTGAGCCCATCATACTTGATCAAGGGCCATCTATACACACAAATCCAAATCATTCCATTAATAAGTCACCTCCGTGGTATTTAAGCGAAGCTTGGGATTTAAGACTTCCTCTTTGCTCGGTGGAATTTGCCCGGCCTTTCTGAGCTACCTTTGTGTGACTTATGTGCCTCCGGTGGATTAGGAGTACTCAAAAGCCATTTAAATCACAATCCTCTGCGTTCCAAAGCAGTGCTGGAAGGACAATGTAGTGTAGTGAAAAAAAGGCCCAACAAGTACTAGGCTGATAGTTATAAAGCAGCCATATTCCAAAGACGGGGGCCCATGAATAAAAGTGCAAACCCCTCTATTAGGGGGATGTGCCTGAACTTGAGCTGAAAGGAATGTTTTGGATTCACAAGGATCCTGTGTGTGAGACTTTGCGTGTGTGTATTTGGTTGTATGTGACTATGAGAGTTAAGTGCATGTGTGTCTGAGCGTGTGTGTGTGTGTGTGTGCATGAGGGTGCTGTAAAGCTCTGCATGAATAGATGAATTGACCCCAGGTTAGCATGTTCCATGTATATGCAGGAATTTTATTGCTTCCACCATGGTATCGTTGACTTCATGCATATTTGATATAGTCATGAAAGACGTCCTCTGTGTAAAAAAACCATCTGCATAAAAAATGATGCATGCTCTCAGTCGGTTACAGCTGTGCTATTGCTCTAGCCATATCTGTTTTTATCATGAGAGACTGTTTGTGTGCCTCCTCACAAGCTTATGTTTGTGCGTCGCATGTGTGGTCAGAAAAAGCGAGGCAGTTTCCTTCTGAAAAATGCTTGGAAAGGGACATAAATCTCCCCGACTCCCGGTGGGACGTCACGGAAAACGGAGACCTTAAAGGCAGGCAGGCTAGCAGCTCGGGGGAGGAACGCAAACATCAATCGTGGAATCCAAGGAGAACGTGTTCTGGGTCCTGTCGGATGCTTAAAACCAGGCCAGGAAGTGTGTGTGTGTCTGAGCTTGCTTGGCTTTTCTTTCTGTGTGTGTGTGTGTGTGTGTGTGTGTGTGTGTGTGTGGACGCCTCTGAAAATGCCTTCCCAGACTCCCCTCTTCTGGGGTGGAAACGGGCAATAAATAGCAGGGTATCTCCTGGCGGCGGTCCAGCGACCAAGGCCCTGGCAAGGAAGTGACTCATTTCAGTGGAGAGAAAAGGAGGGGGGGATAAGAGGATTTTTGTGTCTCTTATTATCAGTCAGCCAAGGCAAACCACACTGGCAGGCCAAAGAGGGGAGAGAAGGAGGTGGGGAGGAAGTGGGAGGAGGAGGAGGGGGGGGGGAGTAAGGGATGGTGGATGGGGGAGGCATTGCCAGTGTGATAGGGCCTCTGCTGCTGGTATTTGGCTCTTTTTAGGAGCTGACTTGTGACCTTCTGTGTGTGTTGAGCCAAAGAGCATGCTGGGACAGTGTGTTTGCTAACACCTGAGCCATGAATGCTCACTCTGCACATTCTGGGTGCATTTCACTTGATGTAAAAAATGTTTGGTTAAGGAAAGTGTCTCTCTTTTAGATTTGAGTTTACGTTTTCAGCTGGGAAAAAAAAAACTCTGACTGAGCTGCCCTGTTTTCCAAGCCAAAGTGTTTCAGGTAGGTAAGTAAAACACCTGAGTAGACAGGGAATGCTGTTTTATGTGTTTGTGGGCATGCATTGCATGTGTACGTGTGGCAAGAGTTGGATGCGGGGCTGGAGCTAATGTCAGCCAAACATTTCTAAATATACTTGTGTGTGCCCAGGTACAGTCTTTTTTATTTCTAAGAAAAATGACTTTTTTTGAAAATAAGTTTTGACCGTCATTCCTTCAGGTTATGATGAAGTATTACTCACTGAATTACGTACTGAGATCTGGAGAACATGGCTGTCCATTGAGTAGACTAACAGACAGGAACGGGAATAACCTGCGTTTTGATTTCCAACGAGATGCCTGTAACACATTAAAATGCGTGAAATGAATGAATGTCGAACAGTGGCTGTGACGAGAGGCTTTCAAAGATGGCTAATTGGATCAGCACCTTTTTAGAGGTGGTTGGACGGCACATGAAACAATAGTTAGTTCATAAAGGCCTAACCTGGTTTGGTTGAGCATTCTAACACAATTGGTTAAGTTCACAGGTGAGATGTTGCTGCACTAGTAACTCCTATGGTCTAGTGGTTGGTAATGGTCATCACTGGTAGGTAAAAATAAAAAATAGAATTATGTTGTGGATGTAACATATGCCAGTCAGACAGACCTCCTCAGGCCACAAATAGATCTTGCTAAGACTTCAGACTACAGGGAATGTCACTGGCGATTTTAAGGGGTGGCCTGGGGTGGCCATGGTCACCCTTGAAATTCCGTTTGCCACCCCTGGGCTACCCCAGATCTGGTAGTTGGGCAAGTTCATCAACACGAGAAGGCAGATGCTGGTCAGTCAATGATGACATCTGATCCAGATCGTGTTTAAATTAATGTTCAGCCCGATTAAACATGATAGTGTTAAAACTTTTAAACTTGGCAGGTGGTGGTGATCCACCACCTTTACTGCCACCATTGTTGAGCAGTAAAGAACAAAAAAAACACCCTCAAAAATGTAAATAAACAGCTGAAAATAAAAGGAAAAACACATCACATTAGTGGAGCACTGATTGACAGACCATGTCTGTGCAGCTCACAGCCACCACACCACTGAGCGCTGACCACAGATGGAGAGAACATTAAAAAAATTAGACTCTTGCTGATTTGCACTTAAAGGCATTTATCTGGTTGTTGTATCCACAGCAGCAGCAGCAGCAGCAGAATGAGCCTCCTGTTGCCATTATCAACATTACACATCCGGTCTGAAGGAGCCTTTCAACTGCATAATCATAAGTCACACAATGAAAAGTCACCACTGTTAAGCAATGAACACCTACCTCCACTCTGTCCCATCTGAGGTCCCAAGTGGGTGTACAATATGGCAGACCTTTGTTCCATGTGTGTGTGGAAAAGCACACACTGTCAACACGGGAGAGAAAAGCTAATATTTACCACGTATGGCCTCGGCTTTAATATTAGCTAGAGGCGCTAGTCGAGGGAGAACAGAGGTCTCACTCTGGTCTCACTTCCTACCTGAAAGCAATATCCAAAATGTTATGTTCTAAGCCTTTACTGAGTTATCAGACAACATAGAGTGGAAACTATCAGATTTAGATAAGCAAGAGGGGAAGCAACAAATGTCCTACTGCTTTACATGTATTGAAAAGCTGCACTGCACAGATCAACCAGGAACTCCGGGTTGTTTCATCGCACATGTGAAGGTTTCTGTACAAATGTGTTATTTTATTTGTCCTAATTTATAATGTTTCAATTTGTATGTTTCACTTTTACTTCTAATCTGTGCAAAGTAGGTAGAAATTATCATTAATCTTTTTAAGAATAAAACTCCATGACAAGTGGCTAATCCTAGTATCTATACTACTGACAAATGACTGGGATTTCAACCAGATTGAATTTCTACGGTTACATAATATCTTAGTTTTAGCTCTTGATGACATATCTGAGGTTTTTGTGGCAGATAAAACCGACTCAGATCTACACCTCAAATGACTAAAAATCACATCTCTCTTCTTTTGTACAGTAAATACAGTCTTACAATAGCCTTGTAGTAATCTCCAGTGATCTCCTCCAATCCACACAGCAAATATTCAGTGCATATTTTCCCCTCTCTGCTCCTGATCTGAGTTCCAAACAGGAAATGATCCTTGGGCCATTTCTATCCCCATGGCCCAGACCAGCGGAGTGCATATTCAAGACATACTGGCTATGTCCCCCGTCTCAGGAAAGAACTCCAGACGAGTTCTTGTCCAAGCATCTCGGCTAAATACCGCATGAAATCGCCAGAGGATTTCATATGAGTCAAGCTGTGGGGCTCTGGCCCGGGACCCACATCAATATCCTACTTATGCCGGTGGCCAGGTGTTGAGGGGAAATTCTCAATTGAATATTGTATCCAGCTTTCTGGGAGCTCGGGGAGCTGTATCTTGTGTGGATATTCGTTTCTCCGCCTCGCTATGCGCCCCGTCTCCTCTCCTTCCGTCTTGTTTTTGGCATTCGTCCGATCCGGGCTGAGTGCAGTCTGCTGTGGCTCCCACTTGCACACCTGCCACGAAAAAACAGCTGTGGTCCGGCACAACATCATTAGTGCAGCTGAAAGAGAAGGAAAGGCCTGCATAGCCGTTCCCCCCTCTGTTTACTCTCCCAAAGAGTTCAACTCCAGGGCATCTGTACAATGGACAAACATTTTTACGATAAAGACGTGCAGAAGTTGCCCCCCCCCCCCACCTTCCTGAGCTCTTATGGCTAAGACGTGTAACACGATCACGACAAAACCTGTGGGAGAGCAGGGGTGCTGAAAGAAAATTTTATACCTCAAGATAAATATGCCCTTTTGGGGTGTTCACTGGCCACAGCTGTACAGTAGATGGTTTTAAGGGCATCCCCTACGCATTTATCCTGATACGGCTAAGATTGCTCTATAGGCATGACCAGCACCCGTGGTGTTGGTAAAGCATGAAAAGTGAACTCAGTTAAAATGAGGTTTTGACCCTCGCAGACGAGGCCTCGCCCCTTAACACTAGACCAGAAATCTCTCATCAAGACACATATTTACAAGTAGTCAAGAAACACTGTACAGCGCTGTAATCGATACGTCCTTAGAGCATGTGGATGACAAGGAGAGAGGAAGTGCTTCCATTGATTTGTAAAGATAGTGAAGTGTAGGCCTCTCTTAACAGCCTCTGTTCCTCTAGAAACCGAGGAGGGAGATTTGACCCCTGTGGGTACCAAAGGCTGCTCCGGAGAGCAGACGCCAAGCCACAGACCCAAGACTCCACTGTAAAAAATGTCAATTGTCCAATTAGTAGCCCTTATGGAACTTATAATCCAGCGTTAAAGCTGTAAATCAAAGTTTCACGTGTGTTCAAATGAATCAAGATGACAGAGCATCCATTGTTGGGTTTGTTAAGTTGTTTCCACCTGCTTTCATCAATATATGCAATGAAAACATCATTGAATAACCCAACAGCATGTTATTTATGTCAGTGATGCGATTAGGCTTTGTTTAATTATGTAACAGCTGACAAATCTCATTAACAATTCTCAGCGGCAGAATATGGAGAGCGGATGTGGCCTTTTTTAGTGTTTCAACTCCAGATGGTTATGATAACATAATTATGGAAAAACAGAACCGTACAATCGTGATTCCAACTTTAAATTAGTTTTGCAATTTCATGGTCACCATTTAAGGTCAATAAAAGCTATAGACAACTTAATTCCACTTTTACATAATTTCATTAAATGCAGAAGTCTGGTAGTGTGCCATCATTTTCTCTTTCATAATTCATCCTTTCTTCTTCAGTGCAAGTTCATTTAAATACTTAATTATTGGAAAAAGTGATAACAAGGTTGATCGCTCCACTCATTTCAAGGTGATGTCACTTGGCCGAAGAATTTTTCTGGAAACAACTAAAGAAAAGTGAAATCATCTTTTTCCTGTCGGCTGTTTTTCTTCCTCTATAAGAAGAGAAAAAAGAGCCATTTTAAGACTCAACACTAGATTAAATAACCTGTTTAGCAGAATATTTCTTGCAGTGGATCCCTACCGGAGAAAATCAATCCGTCACCACACGCACAGGAAGGAAGCCTGGGCAGGGGAGAGATACTGCTCTTAATGACATGTCTCTGTGTGCCTGGACCAGAGGGGGAAGTAACCGGATATTTAAACAGAGATAAGAGTGTGTGCCAAAGGGGCAGGGATTGGATATGACTGAAACCTCATGGCAACCGGCCGCGGCTATCGGATATGGAAAGGTAAATAGTAATGCAGCCGTAGCATGTTTTAATGCTGTAAATTAAAAGCTCATGTAACATTCATGGAGGGTGATATATAGGTGGTTAGCTTCTGCCAAGTTTTCATTAGTGATTTCCTCCAAGCTTTTAGCAGCGCGCTTGTTTTAAATCAAGATTTGGAACATGCGTTTTGGCTCATCAGGATCTGTAAGCAGAAATCAGATATGCTGTATTTCCAAGCAAGAACATTCACTCCCATACTGTGATGAAGAAGATGAAAGTATCTTTTCCTTAACCCTTGCAGACAAGAGGAATGAAGAAGACGAGGAAAATGTGTGGTGGTACATACAAGAAAAGACACACCATGAAGAAAAAGAAACTTGAAAGTTGTGTGTTTATCTAACTAATATCTATGACGGTTAAAGTTCACCCCCTTACTCCCAGCTTTCTATACATATACAGCGTGTACTGATTTAATCTACCTCTACATTTTCCAGAATGGCTGTGACATCTCCCGGGGAGCAAGCCTGAACTTGTTGTATCCAGCTGCGGCTTATACGAGTTACTCACAGCTTAACCGCAACCTGTATTGTGGCTGCATTGCATTCTGGACTTATGAGGCTACTGTGGATGGAGGAATTGGGATCTCTGCCTCTTATTTTGCTTTATGACTAGTGTAGTCAGGAGCTTCTTGTTTCTGATCTCAAGTTTATCATTGATTTTTTTTTTTTTTTCTAAGTCATTTTCTGTAATCAACCCTCTCTGATGATGTTAGGTGATGCTGAAATGCAACATAATTCAGTAATGCATAGTATTGACCAAAAAAAACATGTGAAAGTACAACTTCTATGTGGAATACGTATTACCTATGTTGTAACGCGAACTGTAATTTTCCTATTTACCTGACAATTGTAGAGAAAGATAAATGTCAACTACATAATCTCATACATATTCATTCTACCCCTCAAGCACGTAGTAAACTGTAGTCCATGCCAGCCTCCGTAATGGATGGGTGAACCGAAGTATGTACACTCGCTAAGATGCCCTTGAGCAAGGCATTAAACCCACCTGTCTAGAAGTGACATTTTTCATGGCTGCAGGAAGTTCCTAGGAATGAAAGGGAAGCAAAGGTGAAGCTGAAAAGGAGAAAATATCTTTTTAAAAAAGGAGAAAACAGCAGTGTCATCTTTGCTTTTTCTTTTCACTCCCACAGTGATCCCCGTATCAGTCGAATCTGTTCAATGTTGAGTCTGCAAAGCCAGATCGGGTTCCCTCTCCAAGTTACCGCTCAAAAAGACTCTTGTAATTTGAGCAGCTTAGCGCCGCAAAGACAAAAATACACAACTTTTTTCTTCTGCTTTATTGATGGGCTAGACCTGAAATCATATGGAACATATCTTCCCGTCGCGGTTTTATGACAATGCTCCCAGACAATGCAGGCTTTGCCAAAGGAAATGATTAAACTGTATTTTGTGGCATGTTTGTTTTAGTTTTGGCCTTTTGAATCATTAGTCCTTCTGGAAAACGATGAGATGTATTTCTCAAGTGTGCGTCTGAAGAGTTTGGCGTTTTGTATTTTATGAATCCAGCTAACACGCTTATTCAGAGTGACTATGAGTCTGAGAGTGGAGTGAGCTCTAATTGTAGCAGTACAAACAGTCCGGTGGTACAGAGTGTGAGGCTCACCACACTACCACACCTTGCCAACAGTAATGGAATATTCCTGTGATGCTACGATGATCATATATGAGAAATTCCAGGGAAGGTAATGGGAGCTTGAGGAAAAGAGCATATAAGGGGAAGCATGGATGGATGTGAATCAAGGGGATGAGGGTATCATGAAATATTTGCTCAACAGATGGGTCTTGGACCACTACTGACTGTCACTAACCCCCGCACCCCCACATACATGTCCGTGTTTCAAGCATCTCCAACTGTTGGCAAGGCCGCAGTCCTAACCTCCGCCGGCCTCGGGATCAGGTGATGCTCTGCAAAAGGATTAGCGGCAACTGGATCCTTTTGGCATAGGCACAGGAATTTTCATTACAATGATCTTGGGTGTGGTGTGCCAGGAATGCATCCTCAATAGGAAGGAGAGGAATATACCGAGGCGATGCGAAAGGGAGTGGTGGGCAGGGGGGGTAATGGTGGGAGTTTTGGTGGGTCACGTTTCTTCACAGTCCACTACCTTGTCTCATCTCCCCTCTCCTTTGATTTTATTCCTATTCTCCTGTGGAGTTTTTCACACCTCAATTCACTGTTAGGATGGGAATGCTGCTTGATATGTTTCTTATCGCGCTCTCAAGTGTTTGTACTGTTAAATGTGTATTTGCATTCTTAATGGCTTAGAACAGCATAGCGTTATACATATATTGAAATACAAATTTTTTTTCTCATTTCGTTTCTCAAAATATTGAAAATTGAGTGTAAAAATTAATTCGTGACCTTAAATAATAGTTTGACAAAATTATCTTGACTTAAGATCTAATCACAAGCTTTTTTAAGAGCTTACAATCACATGTCCAATTTTTTCATGATGGAGTTTGCTTAGTTTCCATGGAGAATGCTCAGTTGTCATTTACATTGATGACTAGTGAGAACTATTGACATCCAACATGAAACAGCATCTGTGGACAGAGACTACAACCTAGGCTGCAATATTCCACACCTCCCCACTCCACACTCAATCTGAGCAAACCCCACCTGCTGATGAAGACTGTGAGATGCCTTTGAAAGCTCTAGAAAGCCTAATAAGTGGACCTTCAGTTAAAATCCTTTTTGGTCTTTTTTTTGTGTCATTGACAAGTGAAGAGACATGGTAAGAATACATTCAACACATTACATTCTACACTCACAGAACTCATGGCTACTCAGACATTCTTCTTTCTTGAGCCTACTTCGAGTAGTAGAGCTTTATATGGAACTTGACTTATAACTCGGGGTCATGTTGTACCCATATCGGAGGAAATAGCGATGTGTTGATTATGATTATAAGTGGTGGAGGATTGACCTCTTGAAGTTCATGTCTTCCTGAGTCCGTTTTTTTTATCTAATCTCCACCTGAGTTATCAAGCAGTTCTCTGGTGTTTAATCTGGCAACTGAACTTGCACTTAACAAGTTTTTCCACTGAGGTCCTCCTGCATTGAAATTTCATTCTCTTTGTTTAAGTAATGCAATGCTATCATTGTGCTGTGCACTCACTGAGAACTGACGACCAGGCGACCATGGCTTAAAGGTCTTTCCGATTGCAGGTCACGATTTTGGTGGGGGGGGAGAAAACTCATGGGGCACAGCTCTGGAATTACCTCCACAATTGCAAAGTGAAAGCCGTTCTTAGAGGGGGTCAACAAAGAGCTCTCTGTCTGGGCAGCGCCTTTTGGCCAAGGAGAAATACTATCTGCTGCCACGGCCCCCCCATCCTGCCTCTTGGGCTGATTACGACAGCAGGGCAGGGTGGGCAGAGTGCTGCGCCAGTGCCACGTCCCACAGCTCCATTGACAATTGTTGCGGTTGGCTTCTTCCATTTACATGAGGAGGACTAGAGGGAAGAAAACTAGCTGTAATAAAAATCTTTGGTGTCCATGTGCATTTTAGCCCGTGTTTATATTCTGCAGCATTTCTAGAGTCTACGGGAAGGTGATAGAAATTTGACTTGGCTCATAAGTAAAGAAAGAGACAAAATACATATATTTTTTAGGGTTCCATCCAAAGTTAGCCATTGTCTAGGTGCTTGATAAAACATTTTAGCATTGACATTTGGTTGAAATGTTAGCATTAACTGCATCCTTAATTGCAGGTCATATTGCACTTTTTTTATAGACCTCAGAAGCAGGGATGTATGTTACACTTCTAGCAGAAACTGCAGTGGGTTGTATGAATGAACTATAAGAGCAGTGGTTTTTGACAAAACAAGCTTAAAAACCTCACAAAGAAAAACATAAAGCAAAGGACGTCACATCTGACCCATATTGTTTGACCAATAGGTAATGTGTACAAATAGCAGTCAGAGATAGTGGTTTTGACTCTGAAGCTCTTGTGGGACACCCTAGAAAGAAAAAAAAAAAAAGGTCTGTAAATGGCCAGATTACACGCTCTGTACTGGTGAGAAGTGCAGTATATGTCACTGGCTCCATTTAATCCAATTAGTAATCCTCAACCTCGCTTTCAAAGGCATTACGTGAAGAGAAGAAGAGAAGAGAAGGTGCTCCTAATCACCGTGGAATCTGCAACGATCCAGCAAAACATCTCCTCCCCCCCTTTCCTCCACAAGCTTTTGCTTATTCTGAATGTGCAGATGGCAACAGCTGTCTGTTGAGCAGCTTGAGAAATTGCAGCAACTGGAAAAGCATTTTAATTTCTGCTATGCAAGGTGATGTCTGACATCAAAGATGTTTGAGGACACAAATCAATTCTAGACATATTGTAATAGTCACTTAATGGTTTTTATATTTTAGCATATTTTCAAACTTTCATTTATTTTTTTTTTTTCAAACTTTCAGATTTATTTATTTTTGTTACAACTGTAAAAAGGAAAAATGCGCTGGAAAAACAGTAGCTCCAAAAAACTAAACCCTGTAGGTGAAACACGTATTACCTGCAGGCGGCACAATTGTTCAAAATGCAATAGCCTTTACAAAACTGAAAAACGGCGTTCCTATTCACGATGAAAGTTGCTCCCTGGGTGCATAAGCCAAAAAAGCTAACGTGGCCTTCCTCGTGCTACGCCGTTTTTGGGCCCTCGTCCTTGTCCGGCCGAGCTGGTTGAGACAATGTGCCCTGTGGACTTTTCTTTGGCTCAGCTGGTTGAATTCCTGTTGGCTCCAGGGACATGCGCATAGGATAAAATAATTTACTGATACTGCTCCTTTAGGTTTGTCAAATATTATCGGACCTAATGGATCTGTTAACACAAAGTCATTTCGAGCTTTTTGAAGTGTGCATTCCATGATCGTGCACTATTGAGTGTGGCTACAATCAGCCCAGAGCTGTTTCTGGTAGTTTGGCATGTGTAGCTTTAGTTTGACAATCACCACAAAGCTCCCTCTTGTGGAGCCTGTGCATCCTGCGAATGATGAATGAGTGAGTTTTTTTCTAACAAGCCAATTCCATGAGGGGTTTCAAACATTCAAAAAACAGGCTGGTTATTCAGTGAAGTACAGATACTGGTATACTTCCTCAGTAGTAGAACTCATCCAATACATAGCGAATAGGAATCAGCAATATGAGACATTATGAAAAAACTATTGAAGACACGCTAGCAATAACATTAACTAATTCCACTACATGAAATATTTCAAAACTTTTGCCTTCATTCACTCCTCCTTCTTATTGGATGGGAAAGTTGTGCTTGGCCAATCCTCCTTCTAGTTGGGGGTTAAAAAAAAAATAAGAAGGGGAGAAAACATTGAGAGCAGGGTTACACCGGAGCAGAGGGCAGTAGGAGAGGAGGAGCAGACCACTAAAAGAAGAAGACCAAGCGAGCGAACTTCACCACAATAACAAAAGCCACCCCCCCACCAACCACCCCCACCTCCCTCTCCCGCTGCACCTCACCCCTCGGTCCTGAATCGTGTCCAATTCTTATACATTCACAGGCCGGGGCTGGCCAACTTTCACAGCTGTCACACATTTTCAACAGATTCCACCAGCCCTAGATGAGGCTGGGGAGAAGACATTCCTGCGCCATTACACATTGGCTAAAAGGAATTACCGTTAACATCTGATATTGTGGAAGTGGGAAATTTGCCACCCCGACCTTGCCCAAAGCACTCCGGAACTCAGGGTCATGGATTTATTATCTCAGATGGCCCTCAGAGGTCACTGGGGGCCGTTTTTTTCCCCCCTCACTGTTCCGGCAAAAACCCCTGCAGCCCCAAGTGTGCTATTCATTAAGTACACTGTGCAGCTTTGTGTGGGGGGGGGTTGGAAGAGATGAGACGCTGGGGGTGTGGACTCGCAGGGGTGGGAGACACATGTTACTGTTGCTCTACGGGTATTTGTCATAGGAACGGCATGTCTTGTCAGACTGAGAGGCCATTCCCAGCTGTTGGGCTGCAGCACCGTGATGCGGACTGAGCCAATCCCTGAGGAGCAACCATGGCCACATAAACAGGATGCCTCCGATGTACAATTGCACAAGTGTGGGAGACAAATCCTGGTTTATCTTTTTATATTCTCAAATGTGAGTTAGGTTTCACATGTCAGAGACATATCTACACAGTAGTTATTATGATTTCTTTGTACTTTTTGTGCCTAGTGTATGCAGATGCGAGATGTTACGTTACAAATTTTTCAATTTTCACTTGCAACGAAAGCAAAAACCATAGATTGTATTAAAGAAGTGAACATAGCTTCCAGATCTGAAAAGTAAAGCCAATGCAGAAGTACCTTAAACCTTCTTAAACTTTCTTTCCAATGAAGAGCAGGGGTTGACTCCAATGATTGCAAAAAAGAATTCCAACTGTATGGTAAACAAGAAAATGGCCCTACTTCTCACTTGACTTATTATCTCAGTAAACACTTTTCTAATGAGTTTATGGTCTCAATTGCTAGTTTCAAGTCTTCTTCAATACATTACAATGTTCATATGATCCCATGTAGATTAAAATAGACAATGAAGCAAGGCATGCTTTAGTCTGAGATTATCTTGTGATTTACTAATCAGAGGCAGGTCATGCCTAATCCCAACCAATCAGAGGTGGAGTCTTCACAGAATGGACGCCATTTCTGCTTTCAAGATGGCGACGGCCACAATACCAAACGTGAGTGTTAAACAGTAGTCCATAAACCAGTGGGTGACATCACAGTGGCTTCATCCACTTCTTATATACAGTCTGTGGTCACAACCACAACCTGCAAGCTAAACAAGACTCAGAACTACAGAAGCTACAGCTCTGTGAGACACCCGAGGTGCTTTGAGTTAAAAGCTAATGTTTACATGCGCCATCATCACTTCGGTGTTCAGGTATTTTGATACATCTATGCTTCATCCTTTGTAATCCATGAGTCTGGTGGTGGCCTTAATTGTCATCCCTGTCATCCATAGAGTCATGCAATGTGGATAACAGGCCCTCAGTTGCAGCATTGAGTGGACTTTTCTTTGCTTGTCCGTCAAACTTGTTGACACAGTTTGGCATGAGGAGAATCGGACGGACAAGATGCACAGCAAGCTGTGTTTCATTGAAAGGAGGGGAGCACTATAACTCCCTCAATCTATTTTACTGGGATTCTAGGAAAGAGAACTTGTATACAAAATCCTCTGTTGGTTCTAAAGTGGTGAAGACAGGAAAATAAATTTTGTACAATTTCCAAATATCTCAACAGCATTTTATTTTGTTTTGCAAAAAAATATTTCTCTTAGAATGATTTTGACAATATATTCCTGTAATTTATTACAGCTATTTGAGTAGTTCTAGCTATATTCAGTGACCTCTTATAGTCTGTCCTCAGTGAGTTTTAAAATTTGGAGCCATTTTCAAAGCACCTGCAATGTTGGCACATTCAAAAACCCTCTTAAAACTTCTTTGTCTGAATGCTCATAACTAAATATTTATAGAAAGTCTTGATGCCAAAGTTACCCACCACATTTTCTAAATAAGCCTTATTTGAAAATTAGGTCCAGATGTTTCACGTTTTTGGTGCACGATGCAGACGGCTGTGAGGAGTCACCATGTGTTTTCACCGTTTCCATGACTGGGAGTACGATGATGATCGTCTTAGTAATTTCAAGGCAACCCCAGCGCTCCACTTCCAGGAAGTAAAGCAAAACTATGCCGAAGCCTGCGTCATCCAGTGAGTCAACTAAACAGTCTGGAGGGATATCTGTGAGAGAGTCCAGACACAGTCATTCCTCCTTCCTCTCACTTTCATGACTGTTCAATTTCTTCATTGCCACTAGGTCCAACAGCAATTACACTATATATTAGATACACTATATATTGTCTTTCTTCACAGCACTGGATTTGTCACATGAACAGAGCATCTTCTTGTTACTGGATGTGTCGGATCAACAGAACACTCAATCCTTTCCAATGTGTTCTAGTGCTGTTTTTATTGTAGGACAAGTTGCAGGATCTGGAGTATTATAGACGATTATGACAGGAACTAATTCATTTAAAGTTATTTTATCATTGTGTTCAACACAAATAAGCAAATGTCAGCTTACTAACATGTGGAACTAAGAAGGCGAATATGGTAAACATTGTACCTGCTTATTATTTGTTTGTTAGCACCTTTATTGTGAGCAAGTTAGCATGCTGGTGTTAGCATTTAGCTCAAAGCACCACTGTACCTAGCTACAGCCCGTAGACTTTATAAAAGAAGTGGACATAACCACTGTGGCGTACCCTGTGGTTTGTGGATTGCCATTTTGAAGCCTCAAGTTTGGCATTTTGGGCAACGCCATCATGGTTTCCGAACCAGAAATGACATTTATTCCATCTGAGGAGGGGGGGCTTGGCATGACCTGCCTCTGATTGGTAAGTCAAAAGGTAGTCTCGCCCTAAATCATCCCATACTTTATTGTGAATTTTACCCAAAATTGGACCATAATTTATAAAATGAACTTCATGCTGTATTGAGACCATAATTTAATTATGAAAGTGTTTACTGAGGTAAAAAAAATCAAGTTTCTGTTGGCTTCCATACATTTGAACTTGTTTTTGCAACCAGACGAGTTTCCCCTCGTTAGCCTTTCAAATAATGCAGGTTTAAACCAAGTCTGCATTGGCCTCACTTTTTAGACCTGTTAGTTATGTCTACTTCTTTTATACAGTCTATTGAACTGTGTCGCATAGCTGCTAGTATGGCTATAGATAAGTAGACAGCCTAAAGTCTGAATAAGCACCCAAGTCACTTTCCTATAAAGGTCACTACTTCATTCCTACAAGTCTTGTCATTAGTTAAGGTTAAAGAACTGAGAACAGTCCCTCTGTATCTACAACTTACCACTATCCCTGAGTAGTGCCATCCTGACTTGCTTGTTTCTTGCACACCACAAAATTTAGAATATGTTGCGCAAGAATTTTGGCCCTTTCCCCAACAGTCCTGTCCTGTTTGAATATTACCGCAATGAAACATTACATAAAGAAGCCCTTTATTTGAAAGTGTGAACGTTATTACTTGTATAGATAGATCATTCCAGAAATGTCTGAAAAGAGCTTTAGGGCTAGTTGGAATAACAATAGTGGCAATTAACAATCTGATATAGAGAATTTACAAAACAGACATTGATCTTTTATAAGAGACAACTTATTATTTTCATGTCAATGGGGAAAGTCCCATTTGTATCACAATGCTAACTGTAATTCACATCACTAATTACATTTCGCAAAAAAATCCTGTCCACCTGTGTGTTCCTCTGCTTATATTAAACATAGACATTCCTCAATGGAAGGGGTTAATGTAAATATGCACAAAGCCAAATTTGAGCTTTGAAGCCAGCCTTGCTGATATCGATATCCCATCACTGCAGTACCTGATATTAATAGGATCCCTGCCAGATGACTGAAAAGAAAAACAAAAAAACTTGTCAAGTTGCTCTCGCTCTCCTGTGCCTTCAGGGCTGGGTTCTTAGCTTTCCTTTTGTCTGAGCGACGATGCGGACAAGTCTGTCATTTGACCGTCTCCCTCTGCTGTGTACACTTAAGATCTAGCCCTGACAGACTATGAATCATCTGTTAGGAAACTAGGTTAGAGCACAATAGGCTCTTCATAAAGTAAGGCAAGGCCAGGTAGTAAAGCAGGAGAGAATATATGCATGGCGGCCATCTTGGAAGTCAAGTCTTAGGAAACAGTGGATAAGGGCTCAGTTTGTTTTGCTCTTGGCTCTGTCATTTATAAAATCCCTTTTACTGTAAGATTAATTTCAAGATGAAGCAATAAAATCCCTGCAAAGTAAGCTAGGCAGGCAGTTTAATGACAACTTCAGTATTAAAAATGACCACAGTTTTTCTGTATCAACATATGTTAATACAGCTTTCCATAGCAGTTAGCCATTTCTCCTCATGCATTATTAAAAATACCATCAATATTGACACTGTAGGCTTATAGTCCAGAGAGCTTGGGAATTTTGCCTAAATATTTTAACAACCTCTCTTCAATTTATACCCCTTTCCCCCCACGAGTCCGCACCTACGTGTTTCAGGCCCTCTATAATATGGAGTTGCTGGCTGTGCTCTGTGTCCGGTCTACCTTACAGCAAGGAAATTAAATGTTAAATATTTACCATTCCCCTGGTATGTGACCCCGCAGATTCCAGCTGTGATGGGTAGCAGCCACATTCCTCCCACAGGAAGTTTATCCTTACTCGTTTTCTTTTTTTCACCTCCTCCCTGTCCTGACAGTGCTTTTGAACATGGCCAGTGGCTTAGGCATCAGCTTAAATCTCTGTCTTGAAATACACTAACATGTCACATGTGGCACTGGAGTCGGATGTGAGGCTTTCCAGGACTAACAGGGTATTTTCAACGGCTGTCATACACAAAGTGAAATCTTTCCAGCTCTGTTTAAGCACGTCCGACCCATCTGATTACTCAATTTTCTTTAGATTAATGATAGACATAACATTTTCATCCTTCGCTTCACACAGCTATTTCATGTTATCTGTGCTAAATTGTGAATGTCAGGTAAGACTTTGCTGGGTGTCAAAAATTGGTGCATTAAATGTTTTTAGCAACTGCAATGAAGGTGCACACAGCAGTAACTGGTCAATATTGAAGTGAGAAAGGCTTTTGGAACTTTATTTGTTGAAAGCTTTGCATGAGAAATTCAAATATAATCATCATTATAATGCTATTAAGTACCTTAAGGGATAATTACACAGGATCATTTTTTATGCAAAGAAATAAAAAATGTAATTGATCAGAGAAATGCTAATAAATGTTAAGACATTACTACTGTTTTTTTCACATTTTGAATACTAATAACAGCTGTGGTTCTGCACTTACTAGAGGACAAGTGGCCAAGCAAGGCTCCCAAACAGTCCACTGATGCATTTGAATCCTTGTTGGCCAAGTAACACTTGATTCGCTCCCAACACTCAAAACTTCACTGAATAGAAACATACATTTTGAGAGTAAATCTGAAGCCTCTTAATTTACGCACTTCAGTTTTTGGATCTATTCTTGCCCTGACCAGCATCACTGCACATTTTGGTGTGTCTAAAGGGCATCTACATCAGCTGTTGGATCTGCTGTACAAATAATCCTAAACAGCCACCATGAGGAGCCAACACAATGGTCATGCACTGCCTCCATGCACTAAACTGCACAAAATGCTGCAAATAAGGAAGCGTTTTACCACTTATTGTGCTTTCATATGTTTCTGCTGTTTCATGTTACAAGAAATAACTATGGTACTTGATATTTCCAGGCTTCATAAAAGACTAGGCCCACGTGGACAACATCTGTTACATTTAAGGCATCACTTTTTTCACTCATAATCAACCGATCCATTAAAATTGCATTTTGGGTCTAATCCTTCAATAGGAAAACCACACTTTTGTCAGAGCAAACAATACGACCAAATTTCGAACATAGCTCAAGTGAAAAGAAATGGGAGTCGTCTGATTTCACAATATCCCCGGCACAAAGCATCTCTTTACCCCTAAGACCCCAGGCACCCCACCCCCTCAGATGTAGCCTTTTGTTGTGTGCATGTGACTGTAGAAATGGCTCGGTAGGAAATGCCAGACACCCACAAAAAAAGGAAGAGAAAAATAGTTGTGGGAGCCACCCTCTGCATCAATTCAGCTGCAACAAGAAGCATTTTACAGCTGGTTTATTGTTATTCCTCTGCTGTTTAAGCTGTCTTTCATGCCAAAAGTCTTTTCCTGCTTACAAATCACTGGGAAGCAATCCCTTTGGCCGCACTGCTGTGCCCTAAGCCCCTTCCTAGGGTTCAGTCCTTTGATCACCTGTAACGTTGGCCATCAAGTTAAAAAATAGAGAAACGGGCTGCTGGGATAAGCTTGTGTTCTTGTCTGGAACAGAGGAACCCCCCCTCCCTCCTTTTCAGCAATTCCTTTTTTCTTGTCTCTGTGCTCTCGATGAGCCTGGGAACAAAATCTCAGCAAGGGTGGGGGCAGTTGCAGTGGGGAAATGATTATGCTTTGGCTGCATTAACGAGGAGTCCTTACGGTAAACAAATTGATTAACTAATTAGCTTAGAAATGCAGTGCTCTGTCCCAGAGAGAGACGCACAAGCACTTGTAACCTTTGACTTGAGGCTTTAGATTCAAGGTTAAATGTGCTGCAGTGTCCTCTGAGTGAACACAACTGTCACATCACAGCCCACAGCCAGAGGCCCAGACCAGTTGTCACCGCTCCTGAGTTTTAAGACGTGCTTAATTGGCTTCCCTGAGCGCTCGAGGAAGGGAATGGGAGAGAGCTAGCTTGTTACGAGCCCTTCTGTTCCAGTGGAGAAGGGAAGGGGGGGGGTGTAAGGGTCCCTTATCAGCCATCTTTGGACACCTCCGCTGGCTATTAATCAGAGCCAGAGCCCGACTGGAGCCAGAAGAGGATCCGTGGAGGGGTGGGAGGGAGAGGGTGGCTGAGCCTGGAGCCTTCCCTGGGCCTCACTGACATCCTCACAGAGGGAACCTCAACAGACAGAGACAAACGCTCCTTCCTCCCCTTCCTCCTCAAGTTCGAGGGGTATACACAAGTACAACCCCCTGCGAACCCTCCTCCTCTCCTCTAGCCTCCTTACTCAAATTGATTTAGGTCCCGTTTAGCCCCCTCTGGCCAGGGTCCATCCATTTTAGCTGGTGTGACAGGTTTATGTTGCCCCCTTACTGTGTTATTATATTGGTGCTGTGCTGCCAGTTACTATTGTGCTAATGAAAATTTAGCACCAGACATAATATTCTTTTTCACAGGATGTGCACTCAGCATGCAAAATATCTTGAGTGCATTTATAGGATTGAAAGCGCTCATTATTTTTAACGTTTGCCACAGACCCGGCTGAAAAACTGTTTTATGGACAGGAAAACAACTATTAGGTGTTGTCAGTGTTGGGGTGTTTGGTAAATGAATTTAATCTTCTGTACATGTGAGCTAGGGCATGGCCTTTGACTTTTCTTCTCGTGTTCTCACAGGAAGAGGTATGTTTGTACCAAAACTCCAAACAAAAGCCTAACAAGGCCACAACCATGCTAGTGGCTCTGTAGGGCTGCACATACTACATCAGCATGCTAACATTCTTACAACGACTATGTGAACATGCTGATGAAACCTTTCACTCACAATCACAAATGTGAACTCCATGGTGGTGCTACACAAGGGTGACCATATTTTCAAACCCCCTCCTTATGTGTACCGCACATTCATGCATGCACACAGGTATGAACTTATGCACACATCACAGGTACGGTTCTTCCTGGATTTCTATAGAAAAGACTGACTTTCTCCACAGGTTCTGTCAACAAGAGCCCTAAGTGTCATAGCGTATGACACTTTCGTGTGACTCAGGCAAGCATTTAAGTCTGTAGTAAATTTCAAGGCATACCATCCAATAGCTGTTGGGATGTTTCACAAAACGTATATGAACATATGGACCTCTGGACCATTGCCATATAGTCTTAACACTAGTGCGGCTTAAAAAGCCACATATTGAGACTGCCACTGGTGGTCCAAATCTGCTATAAATTGTCTTAATTCTGCATAATTTTGTTGGAAAACATCAGACAGACTGAAAATATGTTTGCAAATTTGGTAAGCAGACCTTGAAATGTGTTAATGACCAAGAATGCTTCATTCCCGCCCAGAGTTTCAAAAGAAACTACCAATCACTACCATTACCAATGCGAGATTCATTATTACAGTGGTTCCCACAAGATGAGAGGCGTGGGGGAACTTTCTGATGAATTTCAAGTTTAAATGGAAAGCTTCTGTGGAGTGCACTACAAAGCACCATGTGTAAATATTGAATAATGAGCCGCTTTCAAGTTCTCCACTTTTTATCTGCCATGAAAAAAAAGCATTAATGACAGCTTTTGGTGTGGTTTACATCACATGGACCCATGAAACGCAATCCCCAGAGATAAATTTGTTATTATTAGCCTGTAAAGGAATGCGATTCATAAGCCCTTGTGCATTTGCACTCAAGATGTGCTGACACAATTTTCTTGGAGACACATGTGACAAGTATTAATGAAGCACACAGTTGCTGCTAATGCATGATGCTCAAAATCATTATCTGGCACAAAAACAAAATCTCCATACAAAGATGTGGCCATAATTACTTTCTGTACATACTGCAGATTGTGTACATACTGTATTCATATTCATTACTTTATGTTTACATCACAGACACTTTTTTTCATCTGAAGTGAGCCATGAGCACAAGAGATACACAGCAGTTGCTGAATCACAAGCTTTACATGTAATATATTCCTGTAACTGTGAATGTTATAGAAAAAAAAATAGATTTCACTACTTCTGATGGTCAAATGAAAGAACTCTGCATATTTTCTGCCTGAGTCTTGAACAAAACGTTTGCCCTTAATGTAAGCTGAGGTCAGGATTTCTCATGAGTACAAGAACAGAGTCATGTAAACAACCGCATGCTTTTACACACGCTCATTTTAGGACCCGTGCATGTTGCCAGGGAAGTTGACTCAATGTTGCTTGGCACTGGCATTACTCACCAGAAGTCATGGAAATAAGTGTTGAAAGTTTGTGTAAAGTTTTTTTTTCTTTCTTGCAGAGCCTTTAAACTGATTATTTTTCTCATCCTATGGTCAAATGAATTCACATGAGTCATGAACTTACCGCCGCAGAACACTTTGGATGTGTGAGTAATACAAACATTCACCCCTTACAGCTCTTTATGCATAAATGGGGCATATTTCAGACATGAAAGAAAAGTTTGCCAAATAAGATGCAGTATATGGTTTGTTTAACTGCTTGGCAAAGTCAGCATTTCTGTTTCTGTTCTGTCACACAATCTCACACAGGCTACCTGTGAAACCTAAGAATGTGACAGATATTAATCACCCTTTGGCACATGAAACACTACGAAATACCTACCATGGGTGATTTCACCTCGTCTGAATGCTTCAGCACTTTACCTGCACAGCAGTGAGTACCTGCCAGATACGACACACCAGTTCTTAATCTGCTTTATATAGACCGAGGAAGGGATCGAGGCATCGGACACACACACACAAATCACCAGAGCAGCAAGACAGTTGAACAGTTACTTGTGATTGTGTTCCATGTATGATTAACGCAGCTAAATGACCTGCGAAAAAGGTGTGGGTGTTTGCTTTGATACTCTCAGCAGCAATGTATCGTGAACTGCACAATACACCTGTCTCCACTACTACAAAGGCCTCCTTCATAGGAAATATGAATGACAGGTAAATAAAATAGGTCAGCTTAAGTGAATTTTACTGCAGTAGTTGAGTTTGGCAGTTATTTACACTGTCTTTACCACAGAATTCCCACAAGCTTTCTTCTTTTGCTCCATCCAAATGTTGAATTAGCTTTAGCATCTAACATGCTCAGCTTACAATCGTGTCCAAACAAGTCATTCAGAGTCACTTCTGCCACAGCTTTCTCAGAGGTATACCTACTCCTTTTGAATCAATATCTCATTTCACAAACAGGCTGTCGGTTCAAATACTCTCTGACAAATGCCCTGCAGGTAGTGCCGATTCCAGGAAAAAAAAGGGAAGCGGCTATTGGCCATGCTACAGCAATAACTGGAGGGCAATGGTTGCACAATCAGCTCCCTTGCTAGATATGGTCATTGTGTTAGCTCAGGTTCGGAAGTAAACCTGAAAGCCTTGTATGACAAGCAAACAACAGGAAGGAAATAATCAATTTGGTGCTTTTAATGAACAACTCCCTTACTGGCCTCTTTGTCGGTGCAAAATTGCCACATGCTGGTTAAACATTACTGCTGTGATAGTACAGTTTTAAGGTAGTCATGAGCAGCCGGGTGAGTCGGCCCACAGGAACTTAATACAGGCGGCTCATATTGTTTGTGCTGTGAACACAGGTTGAAGACCGCGAGCTCAGCCAAGGCTAAGTAAAAGCAAATGTGACCCAGGGAAGATATGACGGATCAATAAATTTAATGAAACAGCTTTAATGGAACAGCTTTTCTGTCTTAACTCAGGGTACTTTAAAAAAAGAAGTTCATTTTACTTTGGTTCACTGGGTCATGGTCAGGGGTAACTCTGACACATTTTACGCTCTACAGTCAGAGTGATGAGATCTGAATCAGACAACGACCGAATTAGAGAACATTTAAAAGATACACGACGGAAATGTTTGTGTTAGAGTGATGAAGATTCTGACGAATCTAGAGTTGGATATTGTATGTTATTGCTTTCATATACATTAAGAGTGCACTCAGGCTGTCCAACTCTTTAATTTAATGTCACTTTCTGAGACAGGTTGTGAATTTACAAGTTCTCCAAAGTACACAGTGTTAAATTGTGTTTCCTCTCTTACAAAGTTGTGGGGGCTGAACATAACTTTTGGTTTTGGCTTGTAGTTGGGGATTTTGTATGGGCATTTCCCCTGTCTTCTACTGTATGAATGTATTGATATTTAAGGGGGAGAGATAAATGTGGAAAAATAGCTATTCCTGAGAGCTGTGTTGTCATTGTGGAAACACTGGATCCTTTGCTGCTGATCTATCTACTGAAGTTTCCCCTTGACTTGATGCTCTAAAGCTTCCTAGAACTAAAAAGGGTGGCGTGTCCAGGTACAAACCTGATTTTGCTGGGATTCCTGTGTGTTAGGGCAGGGGAGAAGCGGTCATGCTAGGTTCAAGGTGACGGGGGAAAGAAGATGGGAGGGTAAGGGGCATTTTATGTGAGGGCTGAGAGGGTCAGAGGGTCCCCCAGTTTATAATGATTTGTGCGTTTCCTTTTTCTTATTTGTGTGGCTAGCTGACCACACATGCAGGAGATGATGCTATCATGGCTAAATGTTTTTCCAGCACAACTGACACAGAGTGTGATGGCAGATAACTTCTTGAGCATTCTTCCTCATGCTCCCAGAGTGTAGAACGTAATATCAGCTATATCAAAAATCAAACTAAATATCTGCAAACTGGACTAATTGCACCCAATAAAGCTAAACTGAGAAATTGAGGGAGCATTTCGGTCTCGCGCAGAATGTTGTCGGACTTAGTCAGATGAGCTAAAAAAAAAAAAAAAGAAGAAAAATCTGAATAAATGGTTGGAGAAACATTAACAAAAATGTTGAGACCTTCAAACCAAGTCTTGCAAATTAAACAGTAATATACAGTATGTTGATATCCATGCCCCCTAGAACAACACATAGAAGTGTCGAAGTGATCTGATCTGTATTAGCATATGTCACTAACCTGTACATACAAAAACACACTCAGTACTCAGGTGATTATAATGTGCATGTTAAAAATTAATCCCTGCAAATCAATCAAAGCAAACGGGTGCAGGACAACCTGTTACACCAGTTAGGGACAAAAATATGCCTCTATAAATAGGCAGCAATTGAAATGCTACTCTCCGACAAACACATTGAATCTACCACCTTACGCAAATCCAATCATGTACTTAACATGCATACAAGGAGAGGTCTTGTGTGAAAGATTGTTTGTAGTCTCGTTAAAACTGCCTGCCTGAGCATGGGGAGAGACTGTGATGTTACTGCTAAACTGAAAAGCCCATACAACTTAAAGCAACACATTCATTTGCTCTTGGGGCTGTTGACAGGACTTCTAGGACTTAACTGATTGATGGAGTAGTAGGTGGGGCAGCACGTAGAAAAGTTGACACACCAGAAAAGTGAATTACGGCGCTGCATCCTGGAATGTGTGGAACGTCATAAATTCATGTCTAACAGTGTAGGAGAAGCTGAGGTGTGGAGGCTGTGCGTTGATGATTAGCCCACTCTGAATAACTACTTTGTGACCACATTTTTCATTTCATAGGATTTGCCATGTAGTTAGTCATAGACTGGATCGGAAGTACAGTGATGTTGTGTTTTTAAATGAATTTTTTTTTTAAATTCAGAAGTGCAGCCATTGTAGTAGTTGAGTGTACATGCAACCATAATAGTGCTGAATAACATAATATCTATCAATATCAGATACAGAGATCAATATTAAATGTTGTCTTTTCCAGGTCTTAAAGGCTGCATTCCAGTTACATGGGACAGGATTTTCTGAGCTTGTTTGTGTGTCTTAGCTCAGTCAAATCAACAGTGAATCATTCTGAATGTCACTGCATTCACGTTACAAAATATTGTGAGTGTTTTCTTAAAGCACCAATGATCTTGTCATATCTTGACATTGAGATATTTGTTTTATAGCAATATAATATTTGAATTTTGCATATGCTAATTCCCATCTGGTATGTTTTTACAAGTGATTTGATAGTTGAATTTCCAGAAAATGAACAGGAATGTATATTGCTATACTATGCCATGATATAAATTACATGCACCATAGAACATTTTATTTATTTCATATCACCCACTTCAAAAAATACTCAACTATCCTCTTCTGGCGGATGCAGTACAGTATAAACATTTCTCTCTTGAATGGCATAAATACCGATACAGTCCACACAGAGGTTCACCATCAGTTAAATGAACCAGCCAGGAAGTGTGTTAGAACTTTTTCCAAAAAAAGCGCACTCTGACACCCTGGATCATTTGAAGTTGTTGAGAAGGAGCCTCATTACTGCCAGGGCCCACATGGGGGGGGGGTGGGTTTACTCCCAGACGCAGTTTAATGGCAGTAAAAAGGAAAAGGCTTCAAGGTTACGAGACGCTGAATAGCTTTGGAGGAGACGGCTTGCTCTCCCTTTGCCCTGTATTCCACGTCACTGGAGCCAGTGGAGTCATAAATTGCTGCTAACACTAACAGTAAACGGATATAAAAAGACTCCCAGTTTCCTTTTATATGACCCATTCTCCATTGCTCAGGGGGTTTGTTGATAGGAGCCGGGGGTGTCGTGAATGAAAGAGGATGGATTGAGAGTATGGAAGGAGGAAGAGCAGCTTTATACTAAGCTGATGAGAGGTGATGAAATTTTGGGTGACATTCAGTCTAACCCTAACCCTAACCCTAACCCTCAACTTTTTAGTAAAGAGAAAATGTGTGAATGTGTGTGTTACTATTTTTAGGCTGATATATTAATATTTATTGGATATAGACTTGCATACTGATTTTAAATGACTTTCTACCACATACTGTAGTTGTGTGCTTTATAATATGCCCCCCCCCCCCCCGTATGTTTGCATGACTGCAACAGATACTGTAAGTGATGACGTCAAGAGTCATTACTCTGAGATAAGTGGAAAGATCTCTTTTAAAGCGAATGACGGTGATTCATCTCAAATGCAAAATTTTCAAAGACTTAAATAAGATTGAGATGAAACAAAGATTTTAAGAGTGAATAAAAGATCAAAGAGCTTGTTAAGATGTGAATTTTTACTGTGCATGAAGGAGAGAAAAGTAGCTATGAACCGACCACCAACATGGTATATATGAAGCACAAGTAGTACAAACAACTTGAAAAGCTGTAAATCCGATAAATGTGGACAAAATATCCTCTGTACAACAGTGATGTAGATTAAATGGATAGATTTTATTTTAAGCAAAGCTCTGTTTTTTAAGATCTAATTCTTACTTTGGGGTCCACAACGCCATATTTTTAGATAAAGACATAAAATGTTACATTTGTGTTTGTGTATGACTTCCCCACCTCACTCTAAATGCAGTCACCACTAAAAGATCAGTGGAAAACACAATCTCTGTAAACCAGTGGTTCCCAACCTGAAGGTCATGTTCGGAGATGATAGCAAGACACAGGAAGGTCAATAAAGAAAGTTGGATTCACCATCCTTATTTTGCCTCTCTTGCCCTTTGGCTGTCCCCTGGTGTAAAGCATCATCAACCAAGATGTAGTTTACTTGACTTCAGCGTGTCAAATTCCAAATAATTTGGTTACCTTTGGTGTCATGTTTAAAACAATGCATATTTGCAGGATATCAGATTTACTATCGTTTTGGCTTCTTCTTTTTCTTTATCCACAACATTCCCTTACAGTGTACTAGGAGTCTAATCAGTAGGGGAGCACACAGTCATTTTTTACTTTGACTGAACCTGTTGGGTTATTTGCTAGAAAAAAGCAGATCTTGTGTATCACATCAGATTTCGTGTGCTGCATTTACATTTATGATACAAACACATGCCACAAAATGCAGATGATGCAATAATTACCTGACAACATAAATTCTGACAGAACACCATTTAATGCAGTCACTACCTCTGTGCGTAGCGGAAACTTTTGACCCCTGTTTGTGTCACATGATCATGAACGGAAAGTGTCTCTCCTTATCTCGAAGTGAACACACCCAGAACCCTAAGCCCATATTCAGTCTCTCAGCGCCACAGATTAGCTTGCCTTTAGGTGGTACTTAGTGTAGCTCTGAAAATTGATATGCATCAGCTCTATAATTTAAAGGTAGTTTTCAAGGAGGGGGACTGCTGCTCCTTCTCCACCAGTAAAGGCCATAATGCCTTGTTAACCCCTTCACCAGAGGTTACATACCCCTATGACGTTGGCCTTAAGTCATCCAAATGGTTGTGTACCAGGACAGCAAGGGTTTCTTATCTGGGTCTACTATGTCAGTGCTCACTCTCGCATGGTTAATGTCTTAGAACACGCAAAGACCTTTAAGAAGATGGTCACCCTTTAGAGGCTGTAACAGCTCTAGAAAGTGCATAACCATATATCTCAAAGGCTGAGTAGGACAGTAAGTAGTTTTGTTCTTTCGCTAACACTTTTAGACCAAAATTTAGAGAATCCAGACTAATTCTTGGATATTTGTGGTACTTTGTCTAAGAACAAATGGCAATTACAAGTTTTTCCTTGCTAATGTTAGAACATCCAGAGATATGGTGGGTTGGGTAATGACACAAATTAACCGCTAGCAAACAAGTGGGCAGTTTTGAAAGGATAAATTATTATAATCTACTTCCTCTGTGACCTTTTCATGCACTTTAGGCCGTCCCCCTCACCTCATCCAGCCAGCTCATTTTGGAGGCCCCAGGCCTGTTGTGTGAACTCTGACCCAAGAACTGGAAAGGGAGAGGCTTATGCTAGCTAGCATGGCTGATGGGAAACTCAACACCGTCATCCTTCGATACAATTTCCAAGCTTTGCATTCACGTCCCCTCCGTAACCCTGTGCCCCTCCCTTAGTGCTAACTAATCCACTGACCCACCTAAAACACTAGCGTTGGGACCTTCGGTGTCAGATTGGAGTCAGTGCAATCGTCATTTTTATTTGTTTTGGATGATTGAGTTTATGCCTTTTAACTATAGAAACCAATGTTTTTTTTATCAGTGTACTTGAAGTTTGCTTAACCTGTCTTTGTCTGGCAAATGCCGGTGATGTGTGTGTTGTCTAAAAGAGGATCTCAGCTATCAGGCAGAAATAATGCCTTAAAGCATTTTCTCTCCAGGCCTCTTTGCAAAGCACTTCGAAGTATCTGTGTTAAGTCTTGTTGATTTTAAGCCAATTGTTCCAGGTCACTTCCTTAAGAAGCTACATAAACAAAGAGAAAGTAAGGCTAAAACAATGTCAAGTATGTCTGAATCCTCAAGAAACAGCAGAAAAAATACAGGGTTGCTGCTGATGAACTCATATAGGTGCTGGTTATCTCACTGAATAAGTACTGAATAAGTGATAGTTAAAAAAAAATTGTCTTAAATGATGCACTCACCAGGTGAGATCATGAACAGGCCTAATCATTAGTGGATTAATGAGACTTTACATTTAGTCTAAATATTTATCACAGTTTATCACAATCAATTCAGAATTCAGAAAACTGTCTTAGATTACACGGATGATAAGACTTTAGCATGGAGCCCCAGTTACACCTGCAGGACAACAGTGTCTTAATGGGACACGATAGAGAGGTCATAGGGCACCATATCATGGTTGGCTTCACACTTGCACTTTGCAATGACTAAGGGAAAGAGAACACCTGCTATATTGCATGGGAATGGCCCTCCAAGGGCCAGGGCATCAATGTTATTAAAAGGCTGCGGAGCATGTCTCTGTTACCAAGTGTATCCACAAAATTACATTTTTCATGATGAAGAAAGCTCATCTGCTAGGTAGCAGACACATTGTGCTTGAAAGAATTTGCTTTGTTAGAAGTTTCAAAAGGCCATGGATCATAAAACATCACAAATGAAATGAAACAGAGCCGAAATTAATGTAGGAAAAAATGCTTTTAAGTTTTTTTTCCACAACTGCAGCAAGCTATTGAAGTGGCTATGGTGGTGGTGAACTGCTGCCACTGTTACTATAATACCTGTTAAATCACCTAATATATGCATTATATATGCACATACGGTGCAGCCCCCCCCCCATGCCCCCTCTCGCTGACACATGGCACACACAACCAGACATCAACCAAATCTTCTGTTCTTTTCATTTTTTTTTTTTGGTTTCCTTTTATGGCACGTTTTCATGCTTTGCCACACATGCACCGAGGTTTGACAGACTTTATGGGCCATATATTTCCAGTGCAATTTGTCTTTGGAGCAAAAGTGACATTGCTGTAACATTCAGAGACTGAAAGCCTCATAAAGTGCTCTCCTTCTATTTCTAACCATGTGCATGGCCTGACTCCCATTAACCTCCACCGCCGTGTCCAATTACCAAACACCCCTTGAGTTGGAATCGTAATAATCATTTACATCTCACCAACTTAGGTAACACATTCATCCACAGACTTACAGTATGTGTAACAATAGGAGGAGAATTAACTACCTCATCACCATGACATTACAAGTAAGAAGTAGTAGCATTATTGTTTAGGTGTTAGAGTTTAATGCCCTCGCACAGTTAGAGTACATGTAAGAAACACTCTGGGTCCCTCAAGTGATCCGTTACATAAGAGAAAAAGTTAATACAAGAATAAAAGCAAGCAAAAAAGCAAACAGCTGACAGCTGTTTGTCCTTTTTTTGTGGCTGCTTGTGTTTCTCCTGTTTCTCCCTGTTCACCGCGATCACCGCTCTGTATGAACGAATGAACATGAACACAGAGACTCCAGCTCCACTCCAGCTGTATTCTCCTACTTAGCAATGAGACGTGACAAAATAACACAAGTTACCTGGTTTTTACCCCACTCCTTTGTGTGTGTAGCTCACTGTTACTATATCACAAAGTGAATGAAAGAATGTAAGCAATTTTAGATAGATATTGCGGCATAACTGACATTGCTAAGCCAGTTCATTGACTCTTCATCACTTGTGCTACTGTTACACTGTCAAAAATGAATTTAAATTCAATGTTATCGACATAACTGACACTTGTGGTCACAATGGCCGCTGTTCAGTCATGGTTACATTTTAGCAGTGTCACTTTAAAGCACAATCCACCCTGATGATGTACAAAAGCTTTGCTGCGATGTGCATCGACTATAAATCCAGCTTTTAGGGACGTGAGTGCTGAAAATATAATGTATGAACTCAAAGCCATTTTAGATTTCATTTCTAATAATTTTATTTCATAGGAAATACTTTTTGGGACACACACTGGCATCAGACTGTGCCTCATTCTATATGATTGATTCTATTTTGAAATGTTGCCTACATCAAAAAACTAAACCTATTGAGCAACTATCCTTTCAACTTCCTAACAAAAAGTATATGAGGATCCCACCACTGTGCTCCACATTGGAGCCCCGTGGCACATGCTCCTCCAGCCCCGCTAGTGAATATCAACTGGCAGAATTCCTGCAAGGAGCAATCCTTTTAGTATTTGAAATAAAGCTCTGTCAAAGTACAGAAATGAAAGGTATGCCGGGAGGAGTGAGATGAGATGAGATGGGATATGAGAAGCGATGGTGGTGAGTAGAAGGCAGAGCTGGAATGTGAGGAGAGGAACCTGGCTGTCATCGTCAGGAAGTGGGAGTTAAGGGTTTGGGGGGCAGAGCAGTCAGAGTCAGAAAGGAGGAGGTGCAGGAGGGTTTTGAGAGGAGATGGCACTAATTTAGGAACACTTCCTGTATCAGGTTTACCACCCAGCGTTCAGCACTTTGGACTGACAGCACCAACTCTGGGGGGAGGCGAGCTCAAATCTGACAAAACTCTCAGGCACTGACACACTGCTTCAAATACCAAAGCAGATTTCTTTTCCTGTACCTTCCTGTCGGTTAGAGGTTGGGACTTCATCCAAGTTGCAATAAGCGTCTTTCAATCAGGTCACTTTGGTTTCATGTTTGACACAATATCAAACAAAGAAGTGAATACTAAATACAATTCCAATGTCGCTGCTACACAATAAAAGTCTTCCCATGGTTTGTAGCTGGAAACCTTTTTTTTTTTTTAATGTAAAAGAAAGAAAGATGGATAGATGTACCTTATTGATCCCAGACTGGGAAATTGCATAAAGCAGCATAAGTAAAATAGATACACAAGTAAACGGATTTTTGCATTAAAAGTACAATAAGTCAGGGACAGACTTCATTTCAGAGCTGATATTGTATCAGAAAATGAAGAGGCTACTATCAGTTAGATTAAGGTAAAAACAGAACTTAGAGGTGAAACACACAATGGAGACACTACATACCACTGTATGGTACAGAGCAGCTATAACAACACATAGACACAAATTTCAGGTACTGTGATGGGTTCGCGTGGATGACAATATTAAACTATATGCTGTTTCAGAGTTGTGACTGACATGTGTCATGGCCAGAAACTAAGAGGGCGGGGCTAATTTACTGTATTAAGTGAAAAGCTGCAAAGGAAAATCTAAAAAGACAAGTTGATCTCACAAGTTGAATAAATGTTGATTCTCCTTCTGTCAGACAGTGTAGCGAGGTAATTCCAGCAAAACAACAAAAGAGATCAAGATAGAAGTAAATACAGACGGGTAATGAGACTGACTGTACTCTTCAGTGGAGGCTTTCAGGAGAGAACCGTGCAGCTTTTTAATGCTAAACATCTGGTTCAGTTTGGAGGGGGCTCTGTCTGTTAGCATGCATGCGCATACATGGTGTGATCTGGAAGAGAGAGAAGGGATGCAAAGTGGAAAAGATAGGGGTTGTGTGTGTGTGTGTGTCTGTGCGTGTGTGTGTGTGTTGAGGGCCCGGTCAGGAACTATGAATCAGGAAGTGTGAGCTCTCCTGGACGGCTTCCCTCTCACTCTGTCAAGAGAAAACATTCCACATGGTGGCTAATTTCTTTAATTATCTTCCTGTCAAATAGCTGCCAGATGTGTTGATGATGACGTTTCACTATAATTGTACCTCAAAAGATCACATGTGATAAACAAACTTGATTCATTGATTGACAATAACAGGAAATCAACACTTCCCCGACAGTATTTCTACCCTGAAGTTCACAGTTTCACAACCACAGAAGAAACAGACCGGCATCAGAACATAAAAATAATGCATTCAGTGTATCTACATGTGGTCTGCTAATTCTCAATGTGTTTCTTGTTTTTCTTTAATAGTGCATATGATTTTACATTGATGAGTTTCAAACAAATGAAACAAATGCAACCTCAAATTCTTGAGAAAACGGGTGCGTAAAAGTCTGAAATTATCTGCATTTTCCTTTTAACATTTATTCAAAGATCCAGCAAAGGTATGTGGCAAACACAGATGAATGTCCGTTTGCTGAAAATAACTCACCCCGAAAACACTGAGGGAGAGGACAGGTGCTTTTCCCAACCAAATACGCCAAAATGCATTTACTGCGGGGTCGTGACTCTCTGAGGGTCAGAGCAATGTTTTTCAAATGTGCCTGCCTGGACTGGAGCAAGAGCATGGATTGGACATTCTCAGTTGCAGGCCCTGTCTGCTAAGCAGCTGTTTGGGATCAGATGCGAGCCCCGTGTGTCCATGCGAGGCTCAGCAAACCCCACCGATTAGTCCCAGTAGAACCGAGACCGCTGGTGCATTCCAGCAACTTGATCTCATGCGATTTCATCACCAGCGGGGGTAGACGAACGTCAGAGAGGTCTCATCTGGAAAAATATAATTGTTTATGCGCCTTAGCATTTGAGCTTGTATAATGTGCTGTTGAAAGTGACTTTCCCAACTGCAGATGGAATGGCATTGGCCCTAAAAGGACTTACTGTACTGCTTTAGGTAATGTAATAACTGGAGGCATACACAAAGTAACATGACTCTCTTAGCACTAATTCAAAATAAATTAGATAACTTTTATGAGAGGAGGTAACTTAAGTCCTTGTTTAATAAAATGATCTTTTACAGACAAATGCCTGGAACTTCTGTATTTTGGGTAGTAACAGGCCCAAGCTGATGAGCTCAAATATTTTTGTTTATTATTCACAGTGGAATTTCAGTTAATATTTAGTGGAGGAGGAGAGTTCAAATTCAATGAGACGTTTTTTACGGGATAGATTATGTCAATGCAAAGTCCAGAGATAAATATAATGAGTTAAACATCAGCTAAGAATAATAAGGGCACAGCTCTTGCCACTAACTTGAAAAATAAGTCTAGTTTGACCAAATAATCTTAGCTCAAGGCGCTTTTGGAGCTTCCAACTGCATTTTATGGTCTTCAGATGATGGAGTCTCTTAATGAAAACTGTGAGGTAAGCATGAGTTTACTTTGAGGTAAGAATATTTTGTAAAACAACTTTTTCCAAGATATACATATTTAATACAAACATTTGATTCCTCTAACTTTGTAAAACCTCTGTTGTGTGGTTCTGCCAACAAAACTTCTCAATAACCCAGTAGCCCTGCAACTATTTTTGTCCGAGGAAAATGTAAATACCTCAACTCCAATCAGCAGTCGACTCCTGTAAATCTGTGGTTCCATGAAGAACTATTCACAGTAACGTTTGGGTAGCAAGTTCATTTTGCACTTTTGACTCTGTGTTTATCTATCATTGTAGCAGCATGCGTGGTGCAACTAGAGCACAGAAGATTTATAGCTGCAAACATTTGGAGCAGGTGGTGCCTCGACCCCACTTCACTTCCCCTCTTCTCTCTGTTTTTCTGCATGTCTCCCTTTATCTTTGCAAACTTCCAACTCGTTCAACCGTAATTAGGAGAAATACAGAAATTGAGGACTATGTATAAAGATAGAGGATGGCATGGGAAAGAACGTCCACAGCTTGATGTTGTATACGTTTTTTTAACTTTCTTTCAGCGCTATCAGTCTCCAACAGAGATTGTGCTTAGCTATTTCTTTAATATTTCTTGAGAAACTATAAACATTTCTCAGAATTTTGTATAAACGTCAGGAGTCTTGTTAATTAAAGCTGAATTTCTAAATCATGCAAGATTATTTGACCAACAGGAGTAGGTCTAGTAGAGAAGAGTTAGAAGAGGAGAGAAAAGGACAAATCAGGGAGAAGAAGGGGGGAAAGTAGAGTACAGGAGTGGAAAGAGAAAAGACAGGAAAGGAAAGAGAGGAGGAGAAATGGGAATCCGAAAGCACTCGAATGCCGAGCGCAGCTGCAGAATGGCATTTCATTGGGATCTGTCAGCTCAACTCTGATTGGCCTGACATTGCTAATCCCTCCAGATGTTCAGCATTAACTGATGAGTGCGTGACTGTGTCGTGCGGGAGAAAGCGGGGAGGGGGTCTGAGGGCCCCGTGGCCGGCGGGCCCAGGGTAAACAGGGCCTTTCAGGGACCACTGTCCGTGGGATTTGGGGAGATTTGGAGGACAGGATGATCCAGCATCCGGGAATGAGGTGGCACAGAGCGCAGATTGTGTCAACAATTTGGGACCAAGGCTGCACACGTGACTTCCCGTCCCCCCTCCCCCCGATCTACATTTTACAGATGTTTGTTTGCTCATGTAAAGAAAATTCAGGCTCTGGTTGCTCTTACAGCAGGCAACAGGGGAAAGCATGAGATGAAAACGGCAAACTCAACGCAGTTAATACATTTATCCAGCAGTTAAACTCCACAACTAACTACTTGAAAGTGAGCTAGAAATACTGTAGTGAAAGGTTTGGTCCTGTTTTTTTCACATTGGAGATAGTTAACACTAAAGGGTATTTGTGTCTTTTCTATTTATCTTAATATTTTGACAGCTATGGTTGGCCCGGTCCACTTTCAAAATAAAGCACCAAAACTACGTGGTTTGGACATCAAACATGATGGTTTGGGTTAAAATAATATGGGAAGCTAAATTACGTGGCGTAATTATGTTGCATATGTGACGTGAATAACTTAGTATGAGGGATTTCTTGCTACGGTCATCATCATGTGTATGAACATAATAATTCATGAACACTTTCAAACTGGTGGGATCGATTTCTAGGAATTTTGCGTAGGAACATTTTTCACACCAGCAAAAGCACTACGTGCTGGTACTACACCTAACCCGCCTGTACTTTGCTCACTTAGGCGAGGCAAAACGTGGTATCGTGGTATTTATATAGACATACGCACCATGTGTGCCTTTTATAGACTTGCATATTCAAAGTATTAAAGCTAATTTTTGAGTTTTTAAACAGTACAATAATGTATTTTGAGTCTGATAATTATCTTTGATAATGTTACCTTGTTTTGGTGAGTCTGCAACCGGCCCAGGGACACACATGAGATTGGACTGCATTTTTGGCATCACCACAATTGGACCTGTAGGTCATGTGACACTCTGGGACTCATTAAACGTTTTCTTCATAACTACAGTATGAAAAAATGGGTGTTTATAGTCTGAAATGATTTGAAACCCCATTTAAATGTATTTGAAACCCCATTAGAACTATTCTTCCAGGAACTGTTTTGAGTGGCTACGCTTCCAGGAATAAAGTTTTATTGAGAAAAGGCTTATACTTACACAACATACAGTCCATAATGCATACACAGAAAAAAAATCTCCATGTGGACAATAATAACATTACATACAACTGAACTTACATAAAACTAAAATTCCGTCATACCTAAACAGATGATATATAAACATTACATGGGATATTAACCAGTGAATCAAATTGATTTAAACTCATTCAAACTCATACTTTGTTATACTTTGATATACCAACACTGATACAACACATTACATACATTGCAGAAGATTACATGCCTAGAAAGTATGACAGCAAAAGGTATGAGACAGCAGCACCTAACAGTGTGTACAGACACTAAGTGTACATATTGTTCAGATTTGTATATAAAAACATCCAGTAATGATATGCATAGAGGAAGCATGACGTATTTTGAATAAACTGAGTGATTAAACTGCGGTATCTTGATATCAGACTCAGGGTGAAATATGGAGGTCAGCAGAAAGTGGTCACGGTCATTGTTCTGGAGACGTACCCTTTAGACCCATGCTTGTTTTTAAGCAACAGACTTCATATGGCTGCCGTGACAGGCCTGCCCGCCTGCCTTTCTCTCTCCAAAATAGACGAGCAGAATGGAAGCAGCTGCACCCAGGGCCCTCTGGGATCCGTGCCGAAATGAAACTATCAAATGCCTCCGGACCGAGGACAGATTTCTTAATGTGTGAAAGCTGCACTGTGTTCACAGACGTGTTTTGTCTGCACTTTTGGACTTGTTAATACAAAGACTTCCCCCCCTCCCCTTTTCTTCATATTGGTGTGGAGTTATTAAGCAAAGGGGAGCTGGTGGGGATGTCTTGGTCATTCTATTGGGAAATCATCAGGTTAAAATAACCCTGCAAGTCTTGGCAAAGCTAATGGGGGAGGCTGGTTGGTGGAGGGGAAGATTGGCTGGTGAAGAGGTGGGTATGCTGTGAGAGGACGGTAGGGGGGGGGGCGTACAAAGACTTTTTCTCCAAAAAAGCTGGCGGGCTTCCGGCCCCCGTCTGAAATCCCGCCACAATTACTCTATTAGCATGCTCAGCTGTGCCTCTGTTTTTCTCTATTCAAGCAACTTATCACAACCGACAAGGCACATGAGGCCATCAGAAAAGGAGCCTGTCAGAGCCCCATTGTGTCCTCAGCCCGCAACCTCCCTGCCTTCACCCAGCCATTGACTCTCAGCTGTTGACAGGAGCCAGAGAAAAGCCAGAGGCATCATGGGAGATGCAAGTGCACTTGTGGCACTTGTTGTGATGGACAAAACTCTGGGAAATAGAATAAATCTCCATTGAAGAATGGAAACTAAACTTCTGATAAAAAAGCAGCTCTTACAGAAGGAAGAAAATAATATTTTATTTTGAAAATGCTTAAGAAGAGTAGCAGCATTAAGGAAGCAAAGAGTAAAAAAAAAAAAAAAAATCTAAAATATTATGTCAAGAAAAACCCCACTGTGGAATGTGAACACGTTTGTGTCAGCTATATATGGACATGGTTAAATGGGGACAAGGAGAGATGTTTGGACTTTACCGATTGATTGGATTTTCCACTCATGGGTTTATTTGTTTCTACGTTTACTGGATTACAGTAAGCTTAAAGAAAATATGCAGAAGTTTTGGCTGGGGTTAGCTTAAAGGATAACTCAAAGCACACATCACATGGTTGAAATCGCTTTACAGTCACTGTCTAGATGCCCTCGAACAAGCACTGCTCCTAAAAGTGAGCTTCTGGTGAAGCCTCTAGGGGTAGGAGGTCAGTTATGGTGCCAGGCAACATCTGGGTACAACTCTGCATCAACAATACTATTTACAATATTTTTTAAGATCATGACAAGGATCATATCTGCTCCCTGAAAAAAATCATAATAAAAAATATTGCTCTTGGCATTCACATCCTGCAGTAATTTGTGGTATGTTATAACACATAGCCAAATTAGATGTCTGCTCCAAATTAGACTCTCTCAACCATCAAGTCACTGGACAACTTCATGCATCTGACAGTGGAAAATAAATCATACTGCAAACACTTCCCTTTGGAAAAGGATTGCAGAGTGAAGTGAAGAGTGCATAAAATAAAAGCTGAAGCTTTTCTTCTTCTATCACATACCTGTGCATTAACATTTCTTTTTTTTTTATGTGCTAGTTGAAACTTGACCGGCGGACTGAAAATGGCCTCACATTTTGGAAACATGCTGAACGTGGTTTGCATAGCAACCATTGTTGGTAGTGTACGGCAGATTATACAGAAATATTTTTTCCACGGGTTTCTTTGCTTTCAGGTGTTCCTCAGTGGCATCCAAACAATTCACTGTGATTAATTATATTTGCCCCGGTAACTTTATTATATAATGATGTGCTTGCTGGTGATATAAGTGGCATGTGATTACCTGGAAGACGATTAGCTGTCCTGTAGGCCCCTGGAACACCTTAATTAATGTTGAGGGTAAGAATCAGGGTCAGACTGTGGCAGTTCAAAGCATTTCAGGTTTGGCAGGTTTGGTACATACATACACAAGCACATGGGCAACATGATACGCATTTCTGACAGTGGTTTAATATATAGATGGTGGTGACATTCCAAAACCAGAAGCAATGCACCAGCAAAGGCAGGACAAATAAGTTGCTAGCAAGAAGACATGGATGTGAACAATGCAGATTTCAAAATTATCAAAAAAATTGGCATTGCTAATTATTTATGAGGAAGGAAATGCATTCGACACAGTTGTTAAATGACAAAGACACAATGAGAAACCTTGTTTACAAGAAAGCAAACAGTTGTTCCAGTTCGTAACTGTAGTAGTTGTAACCAAATCACTGGTTATTTGAATCTGAGCTATCTGACAATAGAACAACATACAGTGTTAATGGTTGTGTGTATGTGTGATGACCCCTTGATGAAATTACATGCAGTCATCAGGAGAAAGTTTAAGCATACAGTCTGTGTTTGTATGCCTCTCTGTATGTATCTTTCATTATTATCTATTGTGTTGTATGTATGCTTAAGGTTAAGTGTGCTTCAACTTTATATTTTCATGGCGGTGAGAACGGATAAAAGCATCCGATGAGACATGTTGGAGAGAATCTTTTGTTGTTATTATTATGGAGAGGGGTGTACTCCTTCACGTGTTTTCGCTGTAAAATGAGTTTGTCTCTGCACAGTAGGAAATACTTCTGACAACTGCAGAGCCCCGGAGCAAGAAACAGAACACCAAGCAGCTCCACGGAGGCAATCCACGATAGGCTTCTTTATTTAGGAGTAATAATGGGATGAGTGGCATGACGTGACTTGTAAATGTTCAGAGTAGAGAGAGACGAGGCAGGCAGATAACTACAGGCTTTAGTTTGGATCAAACATCACAGGTTAGAGAAGAAAGACGCAGATTGTGCACTGTTACACTTTGTAATTCTGTTATGAAAAGCGCTGCACAAGTATAATCGACACTATTACAGTTATCACTTGGAAGTCAATAGTTCTGTTGCCTTCACTTCCTTAGGAGCAAATAAAGCCACTTGGATTGTGCATTTCAAATAATAAACAAGGAGTGAGAAGCAATTTCCAACACTGTAGACACTATTATAACCCTTTGTTTAAAATATAGAAACATTTCTAAGAACCCAGGAAACAGTTTTAGGAATTCACGAACTTTGCATGCATTTTGAACAGAGTAACCTGGTTCCAGGCATCTGCAAGACTGTGTTTCATTCAGTTCTAAAACACAACTCTAAAAACTGTTCACTCTTGTGTACAGTGTTCATCAGACTGTCCATGTTGTCAATAGTGTCAATTATTGGAGCTGGGTTGAGCATTTTTTGTACCATGCTGTCACACCTTAAAAATGTATTGGTCCTAATAATCAAGTGCAGCAGTTCTTAAACCAAAAGCAAACACAAACATGCAAAAGAAACTTTTATGTCATGATTTGGTGCATAAGGCTAATTCATGGGGCTCATTAGTTACTGGAACTACAGTAAGCTATTTAGTCAAAAAGCAACTAAAATAACTGTATGTAACTACATCCTTGACCTTGGCCTACACCATAAGAAGCTTTCTGAAACCTAACCTATTATAACCTTACCCCACCCTAATAATGTAACATTGAGTGTCACAAAAAACTAAAAAGATGGTTTTAATGACATATTTTGATCAAATCAGACAGTTTTGTGCTAATCTGATGAAAGCCTGGTTTCTTAATGTTTTTTTAATTGCTCAGTAAGTGTGACTTCATCACAATCTCACGATAGCAAGATACTTGGTATTCACACAGAGAGTACAGTACTCCCTTCACAACAGAACGCAAGATTTTAGAAGACGAATGTAGTGTTAATCCCTGCCTTGCAAGCAATAGCTGTTCTTAACCTTATATGTGCATCCATTCAAGAAACTTCAAGACCGTATCGGAGTGTGTTTGTGGTTTCTGTTGCAGCCTCTCAATGACTTTAATGCTCAATTTAACTCTTACATCATTAGCTGGAGCCAGACAAAGTTTAAAAGTTGAAATGGAAATTGAGCAATCTCTACATGCACCGTATTTCATTAATGTGACAAGCTGATAAAATGCCAGGGGGCATGCGCTTGGCTGACAAGCAACACTCGTTACATTCCAACTGCATTAATTAACCCTGCCCGCAACACAGGCCAATTGCAGTGCACAACAGTGGAGCCAGTCGCTGCAGAAAAGCCACAATGTGGCATGTGAAGCACTATCAACACCTCCCTAAGTACAACCTCTAGCTAAGAAATAAATAACATGGCTGTCTTTCCTCGTGGCAGGGCCAAACATGCTGGTTTTGGATGAGATTCAATAAGGCTTTGATTTTGGAGGAAGAAAAAAAAAAACTTGTGGAAGTGAAACAAAATCACCATTTACAGCCTCTGACAGCCGGCAGCTCTTTTTTTTCTGTTTCATGTTTTTTTCGCTCCCCACGCCAGTAAAAAGCTCTCGTTGGGAAACTGTCATCTTGATCCTCAAAGCGCTGAGAGTGTCAGGGCCTGTCAAACTGGCTCCCACCGATGACATGTGTTACCTCGGAGCAATGTAACAAGTTCAGCAGAGGAAGGGAAGTGGAGGCCTGAGTAGAGATACCTGTGTCCCTAGCAAACAGTCACACTTGATGTGCATCACATACAGTTATGTAAGCACTAAATGTGCGCAGTTAATCAGTTTGCTGACGTGACACTAACTTTAATGAATTAGACGAGGTGTAACATAGTCCGCCATTGCGAAAGACCCCGGGTATGCATTTAAAGGTTAAACCTTTATTCCACTAATACATATCCTGGGATACCTCTATGCTTTCCTTTCTTTCCACATACCTAATACCTAATGTCACACCAGAGTTGCACAGCAGCAGCCCAAATGTCTTTCTGGTCGGTCCAACTGCTCCTCCATTCTTGGCCTTACCCTTAGAAAATCTGTGCACATTGCTGCTTAAAAGGGCAGTATGTAGAATCCATATTGTCACCATTACCTTAGTTTTGTTTATTACAAATATGAGTGTAGACTTCAGAATCATATGTTGACTGGTTGAAGGTTTGTCAGCTGAGGAAACTTGGCCATGGGTCAGCTGTTTGACCGCTAATCAGCCTCCCTTTTGTTTTTCCCCTGAGATTCTCTAAATGAGGGGTTGAATCTTTGTGATTAAAACCTCTTAAAATGTTGCAAAATGCAAAATGAACTTCCTTCACACATCGTAAAGTCATCAAAGGTAAACATATGCACCCATCTACCAGGATGACTTCTTCTAACTTCACTGTGAAACTGCTGCTTGCTCCCAGTTGTTTTTGATGTGATCACAAAGTAAAATATTGAAAAGTGTGCACAGTAGACTGGACGCGCCTGGTTTTAGATTGTAGATTAACGGCTAAAAGGCTAAATCAACAGCGTCACCCGCACTTACAGATAATTGTTATAGCTACAACTTCAAAATAATTTACTCACATCACTCTGCAAAGTCTAGGTTCATTAACGGAGCAGCACAAACAGTGTTGTGCAGAAAAACCCTAACTGCAACATCTGTACATTTGGTTTATGATGAAGAGTGAAAGGAGCAGGTCGACAGCTCTGGTAACTAACTGCTGTTGACAGTTCATTGAGACACAGAGCACACAGCTTTCACCAGCCAGCCGTCACCGTCCCAAAGCTGTCACACAGCTGATGACCTCAGTGACACTAAGTCATACACACACTCACCGCGCAAACACTCATTCATCCTACATACTGTATACACACCCAGACAAAAAGTATTTTTTTAAAATATAGATTGTATTTGTAGTGATATTGTCATTGGTATAGTTATATTGTAATTTGCCAAAATACATAATTTCATTAGCTATGTTGTTTTGTTTTTATTGTTATGTTACCTTTTTGGATACACTGGCTGCTGTATGGCCCCGTCCTCAGTGAGGTTGTGTTCCAATAGCTGGTTCGATTTTGGATCTTGCTCCCATTTGTCAAAATATCTGGGTTCTCTAAACTCTGATGCTAATGAGCCTTTTAATCTTTCTTTTTATTCATTACCAAATAACAATGTGCGCAACTTTTAGGCAACATGAGAAGACTTCAGAATCACAGTTGTTGTTTTTGCTGGTATCGCTGCCAGCCAGAACAGCCAAATGAACACTTTTAGCTGTTGACTTGCTAACGTGTTCCCCTCAAGCCTCGTCCGTGCTTGGCCAAAGACTGTTTGGAAGGGGAAAAAGAAATTACCTAACAGTACTGTATGTCCCTGAGTGTACTCCACTGAAACAGTCTGGGTGGTTGCATCACAGGTTAAGGAGTCGCAATCACATGGCTATACTTTAAGGCATATCATATGAATATTTCAAGCTTTTCAACTTGTTAAACTCACATTAAAGCTCTTATTCAGGGCCTCCGGCAAGCTTGGAGCGAGCTTGTTAATAATACAGACATCAAAGTAAGCAGGCTACACCTGTCATTCGCTGAGTAAGGTACATTTAATGAAAGCTGGTCACATATGTGAACTGAATTTCTGGGTTTTATTCATTTGTAACTTTGGTTACTTGCAAATGTTCAAAGCTGAAACCATTTAGATTTGACAGGGAATTCAAAAGCATTCGGATTCAAGAAGTGGACTCGATACTCGATTCAGATTAGTTCAAATGCAGTCAAACCCCAAGCCTAGTACTCGCTCACTTATTTATCTTTCTACTGAAGCGGCCAAAATGCATCTTCTCCTTTCTGAGTCGTCAGATATTGTTTACTGGAAATTTCACACTACTAGTTCTTCCTGTAAGCTGATTCTGTAAGCTGTTCCTATTTGATGTCAGAAACATCAAATAGGAACATGAATTGGAACACCTAATCTGCATATTTGTCCATATCAACATCAGTGATCAGAGAGCAGGGGAGGCAAAAGAACTGAGGTTTAGCCTGTTGGGAGCAAATGGCGCAAATGGTTTGTCTCTTTCACTTCTCACCAGATGCTGGCTGCCATGCGCGGTGTTGCAAGAGGGGAAGAAGAGATTTAAACATATTCCAAAATTGTTGACAAGTGTGAAGGAACAACTTTTCAAAAGGAACTTGGAATGCAAGTTCAACTTGGCAGTGTGCACATATCCTTTTTCATTCGCGGGCAATAATGCCTCAAATCAAATTGAACAATATTCCAGTTGAGACATAATTCCAAGGTAAACATCATTTGTCAGACACTTCGAGCTGGTGAAGTCCTCACTGCTTCCCTATGAGTGTAATATTTTCTATATTCACATGCAGTCTCTCCATCTGGGAACTTCTCATTTATCTTCAGTGGTGGTGACACAATGAAAACAGCTACATGCGGCGCAGCCTGCCACACACAGCAAGAGCACCCAGCCAGTTTATTGGGAAAGGTGCTCTATTGAATTAACCAGCCGCTTTTGTTCCTAAACCAATATTGCTAGACTATAAAGGGGTCAAGGGACGGCAGGCACACACAAAAGCCTGCTGTGGAAGTAGAAGGGCCTGCAGGCAGCTCTCCATGAAAGTACAGAGTTTGGTTTAGGTCAAAAGAGAACTCCTGATCTGGAAATAACAGAACATTCCAGAAGAACACAGCTGTCCCACCCAGCCTCCCAGCTGCTCTCACTCTGTCCGTCTCTTGACTGTCTGTCTTTCTCTCTCACTGGCTTGAAATGTTTATTTTACACCACACTGCTTCTGTCTGTCTTTCTGTCCGTATACCCCGAATTACTGTATCTACTTAGGGTTTGACTGACAGGAGTTTATGAGGGCCCAACTTACAGTGGTCTACATTTTAAAGGAAGACAATGTTCAATAACAGTATTAAATGCTTGTAACATTTAAAGAGGTTGTCAAGTCGAATTTTTTACACTTTTACAGAAGCCTCTTACTGTATTGTGTATATGTGTGCTGCAACTACTACTGCTTATGCTGTGATTAAAGATGGGGGATAAATGAAGAAAGTGTTTTTAAATATAACTATACTACAGCTAGTGATGATCATATTGAAAATGTACTGTAAAATGTGTGCTATGCAAAATATCAGTCTTTAGACTCAGTTAGAAGCTTTGAAACAAACATGTTTCAGCTTTTTTCAAAGCTGTTGGAATCTGTATAGTGATCTAACTATTGCTAACAATCTGCCAATTGTAGTCTGCAGGTCTTTGAAAAAGCAATTCTGCCTGGTGGCTTAAACAACAATAGTGAACATTGTGGTCATGTCACAGGAAACAATTTCCTCATATCCCATGTTAAAGTGTGACATTTTGTTGACCCATCAGTCCCATCTATACTTTATCACTCTATAATAACATAACCTGACTTTCTCCCTCGTCAGTCATAATCATTACAGCAGCTAGGGGGCTTTGTCACTTGAAGATTAACATATGTTATTTTGGGGCATTTTTTGTGATTCTGTCATTCTTCTTGGGAGGACGGACTCAAAAACTGACACAAGTCTTATGTCTGTAATATTATATCATGTCTGTAAGTATGGTGCTAGTACAATGAGCTTAGCTTAGCATAAAAACTGGAAATGGGGGGAACACCTAGTCTTATTCTTGCCAAAGTGTTAAAAAACGAAAAAAGAAAAGAGAAGAATTTTAGTAAAACTGCAGAAAATGAAACGTTTGCATATTTGAAACTCATTTGGGTTGAGTCTAACAAGTTAGCTGGCTGAGATTGGCGGTTGTGAATGACTTGCATGAGCATGTCCCCCCCCTGGATAACTTGCTAACTGTTATTTACCATTTACAGTGGTTCACCAATCAGCGTTGGTATGACAACAGGTTCTTACCACCTCTTTTGCAAGGATTCGCAAATGAGCTTTGTTGTGCCACTTTCTGGACCATGCAAGGCATTACTTATCCAGTGTAACTATATCTTATAATGGGTACTCTAAAATGGGCCATTCTGCATAATGAATACTTTTAATTATGATACTAAAGTATGAAATATTATGCAGATGATAGTAGTTTTTACTCTTTTACTTTAAGCTGCACTAATAACATGTTTATATTATTTGATATGAAGTCTATTTAAGTATCAAAAGTTTCATTTAACCTATTTAGAAAAAAACATGATTTTTTTGCATAAAAGGTACAAACTACACTTAAACTACACACAAAATTATTAAAACTGCAGATAAGAGAATGGAGGAAACAGAATGGTTACCAGCCTCAGGGATCTACAGTGCACACAATTAGATAGATAGTTAGTTTCCAAAACATCATCACATAAACTGTCTGATGTTCACCATTCATAGAAATGGATGATTATTTTGTCATTGATGTTATTTGATACTCTTTTTACTACAAGATTATTGTTGGATTTTTCTTTTACAGCTTTTTTTTGGGAGGGGCTGCTAAGTCCTGCAGTTAATGGATATCCTTTTTTTGACAGCAACACCTTTGCTTTGATGTTTTCTCATCCTTTAATTATAGGAAAGGATTACTTCATCTTTTAAAATTGGGGGCCTTAAAGCGAGCACCTCTCTGAGTCTTTTCCTGTAGGTGGCATTTTGGACATGAACTCGATAGCACTCAGGGTAACACCCCGCAGGCCCAGACATGCTTTGGCATGTATGTGTCCCATGAACTTTCTATGTGAATTATGCAAGAGCCAAGTGATGAAATCCAAACAAAGTGAAGGATATTCACTTCACTTACAGCTTTTGATAAAACCCAAGTGTGTGCCGTGATATTACTTGATTGGTATTTGTGTGTCCGCGATTCCCGGTGCATTATAGCTAAATTCTTCTCAACACTATGGAGGTATCTTCACTGAACCACAGAATGTAAAGTCTTCAGCCTTACAACGTGAACAAAAGGATGTAATTAATGATTTGATCTCAGTGATGGTTCCACATCACACGGCTAAAGATAAGTTTGGAGACGGAAGGCTTGGGGGCACAACATGTGGGTTTCCCCCTTGTTTAGTGCTGTCAGAGGGGGAAAAGCATCAAAGCATCAGAGCCAGGCTGTTATCTCGACCTCGCCGAGGAGCTGTCATAGATAAAGGAGGAAGTGGTTAAAGTGGTCTAAGGCGACTGCGTTCCTCTTCGAAATCCACCGCACACAGTTACAACAGGGCACAGGTGCACGCGTATGTTGGTATGCGCGTCTGAAAACAACATGCACACACACTTCCTTTTCTCCCTCTGATTGTCTATCTTTAGAACATGGGGTTGGACACAGTGATAGTGAACAAAATGCTGATTTGCTGCTCAGTTTCTTGTGCGTGCAAAGATCTGCAGCCTGATTTCCTTTTGCTCGCAACGGCCACCTGTTTCCGCCCCCATGGTCTGCTGAGAGGGGGGTGAATACGGTGGATGTGTATCATCTTCCAGAGCAACACTGACAATAACAATACCTGCAAGATATTGACAGTCATGACGCAAAAGGAAATGAATGTTTGAATGGAAAAAATGATAACTGTAATATTACTTTAACAATATAGCATGTTTCAAAAAGAAGTGCTCCAAAAAAAAAAAGTTTAACAAAAATTTAAATTAAGCACACAGGAGACACCAAATACCAAAAATGAACCTTATTAGATGTTAATTTCATTAATAATGTTTAGACTTGTTTTGGACTTAAGAAACATCTTGCTGCCCTGATAGATTCAAAAAGTCCTGACTGGAGATGTATGGAAACACATTTCTGCCAGGAAAATAAAAAAATAAATCAATAGATGAAAAAACAAGTTATTCATGATACAGACAATAATGGTAACTCAAAATTATAAAATAATTAGTCAAAATGCTGGCTAAACGTGTCAAAATTTTATGATTGTGGTTATTTTGATTATGAACATATTTTTCTTTTTTATATCTGTACCTTATTGTATAATTAGAGAGTTTTAGAGGTGAAAAATCATCTTTCAAAAAGACATCGTAGAAAAAAATTTTTCTTTTTCATCCCCATAACCAGCTTGTGATGTGGTGTTCTAAGACAGAAAATGCCTTGCGTAAAATAAAAGCGTAATAAAAACATGGATAATAATTTTAATGCTTTCTGCTGATAAAATCATCTAATCCAGAAAGAAAAGTACAAGGAAGATCTGAAAATAATAATCAGTGAAAGTTCACACAGCCTGATGTTTCACAGTGTTGCATTAACATGAATGCCTTTTACACCTGTTTGCAAAGTTTTCCTCATTCGGTTTCCTCCCCTGTGGTTGGTGAAACTAAGATTGTGAAAATCTACGCCGCAATGACGTAAAACCAATTGCAAAATTAATGACCTCCCTCCTCGCAAATAGAAATGTATCATTTTGAAAATGATCTTTTTTTTAATTTCTCAAAATCTCCTCAAGTTCAAGTTATTAGATTAAACGTGCTGACAAATGATTAGGGATTGATAAAAGAGGGAAAGCTGAGGGCACGCACCATCAAAAGTAACTTGGATTTATTGTGAGGCGACTGGGCATTATGGTAAGCTGACTGCCTGAGAAGCAGCATCCCTTAAGAGGGAAAATGAAATAAGGGGATTTATCCACAGACACTAATCATTCCCAACTTAGAGCATCGGCACAAAAAGGAAAGAATGTGTAAAGAGCCTGGGGACACAAAGGCTTCTGGGTGATCAAAAGGAGAATTAAGGGTGACTTCTTCCACTGAGCCATTGTCTGCGTGTTTCATGAAGTATCACTCTCGGCAGAGGGAGGGAGGAGATCAAGGATTTCTTGAATTAAAGAGCCTTTACGCTTTTCTCCTTCACCTTTTAATCCACCACCTCGCTCTTGCCATCCCTTGCCACTTTTTTTCATTTCTCCTTCCACAAACAGATCCCCTTATGCTACAAAGTTGGCATGATAACCACATTTGTGTGTACTGGGGAGATTTGCAAATTCAACTTCAAAAAGCTGAGTGCACGGGGAGGACTGGGTGGGCTAGCTGCAGATGTGTGTATGTGTTTGAAGGGTTGGTTCATGTGTGTGTTTTTTTTTTTTGGGGGGGGGGGGCTCAGAGCCACCAGGATAATGACCATGACAGCCGCCCAACAGACTCACCCCCCGCTGTCCTTTTAAGTCCTTGTTTAAGGTTTGGCTTCGGCACCCGCTTTGAACCGCGACAATGATTCCCGATTGCAGCGGAACTCCCAGGATTCTTCATCCTTTGGGCCACGATACGCAGGGCCAAGAGGCTTTTGGCTGCACAAAGTCTTGTCCTTCTGACCAGCGGACAAAAGAGATCGTTCCTTCTCAACTTGATTAGCCAGCCGCTACATTCAAACGCGCACACAGACCTCACACCTGCCAATATGATCAGCCAGCAGCAAAGTTCTTATTAGTTCTAATTAGTTCTTATTCAGGGAACCAAAGCAAAAGAGCAAATGCAGTGAAGAATTTTCCTGCATGACCCAAAATACTTGCATCATGTTTAGCGTAAGATAGCATTATTTGTTTTTGTATGTGGGCGTTAGCTCATAGCCCTGTCTTAGCATTACTTTGGGAGCCTGCTTGAGCATCTGTTTGCATGTTTGGTTGGTAGCAGAGATTCCAGCATGGATGTATTAACAGAGCTGGGTGTAGCACAGCGAGTCAGTCAGGTCATTTATTATTTTTTCTATTACGAATTTATAAATCATGATGGTTTTCAGAGAGTGTATAATACCTATTTTTACATCAGTGTTCAGCAGCTTTCTGGTGGATTGAGACAACTGAGCAGGCCCCAGCAATCAAATATTAATGTGTAATATCATCTGTTTTGTCATTATTTTTCATGTGGGTGTGCATTCCTCTTCAACACTGTATTTTAAACAGTCCAGGAAATGTTTTGATCCAATTATTTTCACAGCGAATATACAACACATTTACTCCGTCATATAGTTCACCGCAATCTCACCTGTTACATTTCCAACCACAAGTAGCATTATGTTTTATGTAGCTCCCATGTTCTCTCTGACAGCCCCCAGTCTATAATAAGTGCTGGTGGTCAACATTCCTGGTCAAATAAAGGTTAAATAAAACAAACTCAGTCAGCGTGTATTTCTATACATGGGAATGTCTGCATAATTCAGTTTTACTTTGGCAAAGTAATGTTTAAATGTGCTTACAAAAGCCATATGTCAGACGCTGGATGTCTGACAGATATATGTAGCGAGAGCACAGTGATCTCATACGGGTTTGTGATTTCCCAGATGCTCCTTTCTGATGGCCAAATACGTTAGCTGAAAGCTGCCAAAACAATTTTTCAACAACTTTAACATATTTGCCCGTCACAACTGAGGAAATCTCTGCAGAGATACAAAGAGGTCACCAGTCTCTCAAGGCCAAAGAGAGGCCAGTTTGTTGATTTTTGTTGTCGCAATGCAGTACAGCATTAGCTAAACATAAGAATCTTTAAATAAGACTGGCTGTTTTTTGGCCACTTGGGGGCAGCAGAACAAGCTGGAAACACAACATGAATATATTGTCACTTTATTAAGGTCATACATGGAGCCCATTTATATATCCAGCAGACACAGAGCAACTTCTTTAGTTGGGGCACGAACACACGGTGGAGTGGTGCTTTTCACCTGCTACACAGACTACACAGAATAACTACATAATCACAGATACATATTGATTTGATTGACATTTTAATATGCAATGTAAAAGCTGCTAGGTGCTGCTGAGGTGTTTATATTGATTATTATTAAATGAATAGTTTTTTAGAGAAAAAGAACAAGTCTAATATTCTCTTTCTGTTTAGCTCTGTTTGGTCTTCTTCTTTGGTGTCTGAAAGCTCTACTATATTCACCAGCTAGTTGCTAACTTTGTCTGTAATTGGTGCAGAGCAGGTAGCATACAGTGGGTCCATCAAATGTTTTCCCTGAGAGCAGCTGCCCCCTGCAGCTGAAAACAAGGATAATGAGATGGTGAGAGTGGACCAAAACAGTAACGTTGCAGGTTGTAAAACCAAAACAGTGAGCTGAAGATGCTATAATGTTTAATAGAGATATGAGTCAGAGGATGATTCTCTGTGGGTCTGTCACTCCAAGCAGCTCCTTTCACATTTGTCTTTTGATCCATAGTTTATATGAAAATAATGATGAATGCAGCTTTAAAATCATTTCTATATTTGATGGGAAACCAATTAAAGAGGCAGGAATAGAAAAACTAAACAACAGCAAAGCACAGTGGTATTCATCTGCACACCAGCAGCTCTGAATACTCAACTCAGTCTGCTCTGAGTTGTTTAAATACACTGTATTGTAGTGAGTCATAGTGTAATTATTTGCGAGCAGAGAGGTAGGAAATCCCCCGCGTTGCTGCTTCTCGTCATGTAACAAATTGGCGTAATTGCCATTGTGGTTGAATTGAAATTGCGGTTACGCAAACGACTATTTTTTCTGTGCGAGTGCCATGCCTTTATACTGCTTTTCAAACAAACACTTTTCTCTGTGGTGAGTTGCCTTTTTCAAAATATGGAATACAAATTGCCACATGCTGCAGACCTGCAGGGCAGAGATAGAGAAGGAAAACACTCCAGATATTTTTAATGTTAAACTGAAGATGCATGTGTGTGATGTAGGATTTCACATATATATAATGAGTGCTAATTGATAAATCCTAGAAAGCTGTAAATGGATATAGTAACGCAATGTACAAGCATGCATGAGCATTAAACTGAAATTTCCGAGACACTGTTGTGATTTCCTTTCAGTTCGTTGTAAATGATTTCATTGTTTCATTGTAGCAGCACAGGAATTTGCTCCTGCAGCCCTCTGGATGCAAATAGAGCCCTCAACAAATCCGTTCCAGCTTCAGACGGACACTTTTCCTGCTTGTTTTGGATACAAACATGTACACAACTGAACTGGGCTGCAATGGGCGGACAGTGATCCAACATGAGAGACGAAAGAAAGAATAGAGAGAAAAATAGAGTGATTGAGGGCTTAAAAATGAAAGGGAGCAGTGGGACACTCGAAGCAGGATGCTGATGTTGTGGTGTTCTTGAGGGGTTGATGGTGGGGTTGGCAGTGCTCTGGTGGGGAGTGACACTGGATTAGAGCTGTCACTATTAATCAAAGTCAGCCATGGGGCAGCTTTTCAGGTGGGGCAAACACAACTCTGTTTGGTGGTTGAGTAGTCAACACTACAGTAAACTCAAGGCCCAAACACACTGAAAGCGGTAATCACTTGATGGTCCTATGGTGCACTGCAGGCATCAGATTTGAAATGCCAGAACCTGAGAACCAACACTATTTTGGGAAAAGGCTCATGTTTGTATGCTTTAAAGACCCCTCCTTCATTCCCTAAGCATTTATATTAGAGTAGCCTATAACATTACAGGAGGGCAACTGCTGGGTGCATGTTGCACCAGACTGATAAAGCCACTGATTTCATCTTGTATTATTTCTTGAAAGTCACATGAAAAACAGACAATCACAGCTCCATACTATGCTAATTCATTGCTGTTGTTAGGTTTATGAAGATTTATGATTCATGATAGATGATACAGGGAGGGTCTGCTATGCTAGCGTAACTACGAAGGATCTAAGAAGCTGGTTAGCTTATTTTATTGTTAAGATTACAAACAAGGAAGGAACAGCTCACCTGATTCTGTCCAGTGTTAAAAAATCCACCTACTACCATCTTATTTGTTTAATCCATACAAAAAACAACATCTGATGTTTTGTTGGGGGGTCGATTTGCTTTAATTTCTTGCCAAGCATCCAGGAAGCTTTCTCCTGGCTCATGACCTACTGTAAAACACATGTACTCATTTCTGTACTCTGTAAACAAGATACAACCTGTTGATTAGTGAGATTTAGAGATGCATGTAAAGAGATTTTGGTACCTTTGGACAAAACCAGCCAAGTTTTTCTCCCTGTTTTCAGTATGTGTCGTAAGATAAGCTACATACACGTGAGTGGCACTGATCAGCAAGAAAATAAATATAAGCAATAATATAAAATATTTCTTTAACAGTGAGAGTTCTGTGCCTGTTCTTCTCTACTGTTTCCTACCCAGTTTGTGCTGTTCAGTCTATTGTGTATCATGGTCTTTATATGCAGTTCACCAACTTCCTGTTTGAACTTTGATCCACCACAATCCTTTAGTTAAGCACTGATATTTTTTTCAATTGAGAATTATACCTCCATGAATAATATGGCTAAATTGGAGATTGTATTCATTGCGCTGTTGCACTCTGTAGCCATAGCGATGTTGCCATGTCCCAGATTTCACCAACTGACCGTTCACTAAACCTCTACCACGAACAATTGCCCATTCATAGCTTAGCAACTGTTACCAGGCACAGAGGGTCTGTCATGCTTTAGAGTTCTCAACGTGCTGCTGTATTAGACGCCGCTAGTAACAGCGATGCTTGGTGTCCAGACAGTTTGGAGGGTCATGTATGAGGAATGGACAGGCTAACTAGCTTACTACTTACAACACTAATTTAGGATTACTGTCAAAACCAAGCGGCTGCACAACATTAGTTGTTTTGTGTGCTTACGGGTTAGAAATGAATTCTAGGACCCACTGTTTAAAAAAAACCAGACATATTCCAGGTGTCAAACGTACACCTGTTTCATTTTAAACTGCTTGTCATGCTAGAATGCGAAGCTTGACAGGTATATAGGTTAGTAAGTAAAGGGGCAGGCGTGAAGTGAATGGTAAGTCATAAAGGTGGGGTGGGGGCGTGGTTAGACATCAACCATAGGCCTAAATCCAATAACTGCTAATAAATAAATAATATTCTCGATTATTTGTTTGGTTTGTAAAATGTCAGCAAACAGTGTAAAATCCCCAAAAGCTTCTTCCATTTACAGCAGGAGGCCGCTGTTAATCAGCTGTCACCTGAATGCACCACAACACATGACTACACAGCCATAGAGCAACCTTCAACAGGCTTTTGCACCAAAAAAAAAATTAGATGAGCCATGAAGGATCCTTATAAAGGATATATGAGTAAATGAGAGAAACTTTTTTTTAAATATCCTGTAAGATGCAGGTTTTGACCTGTTGCTAATTTAGTCTGTCCCGGCACATCCGAGGGTTAACCTGCACTTCCTCTTGATCCCATCTCTTCTGAAGAAATCACAACCTCCTGCACTTTTTTTGGATGTCTATTAGATTACATTAGCAGTAGCTTTTCCTCCCAGCCAGACACTTCCTGCCCTCAGGAGAACTGGAGATAAGAGTCAACTCTCTCAAACACATTTTTGTAGATACAAACTGAACAAATTTCCCTTCCGAGCACTGTCTGAAAAACAAAATCCACAACCAGCAAAAGATAGCGCTTCAAAAAACAAACAGTCCTGGCGGTAGGGGATGGCGGTCGCTCTAGGCGTGTGTGTAGGAGCGCTGTGACCAAACAGAGTGGGGAAGTAGAGATAAATAAAACGGCCAATTTTCGGTTATCTGAGAGAACTCCATGAAACAAAACAATCCTCTCCACTGCCATGTCCTTGAAAAGATCTGGAGAGATGTCCTGAGGAAATGCCATTTCCTATTCGCTGGGAATGGCCCGGGAGCGTTACATCAGCAGGCTGCTCGAGTGGGAGTTTACAATACGAGGAAAGAACACATGATGCTGGATATACAGAGGAGACACATTGTGTGGCCTCGCATCCCATAACAGGCAAAGAGGATGAGCGGTTTCGCTTACAAGTCTACAGTATATCCATTTGGAAAGCTCTCACCTTGAAATAACTTGTATCGGAGTATTAAAAACAGTAGTGGAAAATAAGCAAGAAAGCAAATCTAAGTGTTGCACTTAATAACAATTTTATGATACATGCCCTTTAGCTGAGTTACTGAGCTACTTTTTAGGTTCAAAACACACCAGCTATTATCCCAAACAGCATCCTTGCTAATGGTCTTGACTGTTTGACTTCAATCGAACTCATCAAATTTGCATTTGCACTTGTTTTTGAAGTTTCATCATCTTCCAGCCATTGACCTTTTATTTTTTCCATTCATTTACTCACAACTCAGCAGACACCAGAGAAAAAGTAAAAAGTACGCCCCTCTCTGGTTCACCAACCACTGCTGGGTGATGGATGCCACCTGTGACATTCCGTTTTCCCGGAAACGTCAACTCAACACCCAGTTCATAACACCAAAGAATATTGCAAAGGCATTCTGCGATAGATGGCGACTGAACGGACATTTCTTTGACTGAAAATCTTTGAGATTGCCATTTTAATTGGTATAATTACATCTTACCAGTCAAATTAGGTATTGATGAATCTTTAAGCATTTCAGATATTTTAAAACCTGACTGTCACGTTATATTTTCAATGCTTTTTTTCGTACTCTTTTATAATCTAGTAAATTTGTCTAATATCTCTCTCAGCGTGCTGTATGTACAATTTATCCGATCCCAAAAAGTCAACGTAACAACTCTTATGACTTAACTTAAGACAAAAGGCTACAGGGAGGGATTTGGTCCAACCAAAACCTGATAAAATGTATGCTATAAGACAGAAATTCAAATACATAACTTATAACACTTATAAAACACAAAGGTTTCGGTCAATAAAAGATCAAAGTGCTGTTTCAGTATATGTAGCAGTGCTCCAGGTGAAGACGTACTAACCTGCACCAATTCTTCCCTCCTGCTTGTAGTTTGATAAAACCACCATTAGGAGGCGCTTCAGACTTTCCTCCTGTGTGAGCTGACTCCCAGTTAACTGCTGGGATAGAGTATCAGCACGTTTGTTTGCCTCAAATGTGTTTTTTTTTTTTCTTTCAGTTTATGTGTGAACATGAGTGAATAGTCACACATTTGCATGCAGGAACGAACTCATTTGATCATTTGTGTTTGTGTGAATCTTTCTGGGGGAAAATGTGCTGCCTGTTGGTGCATGTGGACACAAGTGACTCCATCTGTGTGTGTGTGTGTGTGTGTGTGTGCAGCTGGTTGTATTTTGTGTCTGTATAACGTATGTGTGTGTCGGGCATTAAGCCCTATCTATTTAGAGAGCGGGTATGTTTGGCCAATACTTCCTGACTTCCTTGCTCTTGGCAAACAGACAGACAGCCACAGTTTGTGTATTGTTTTAGAACGGTGGAGATTGTTGGTACTTGAAAGAGATTTGGGTCTGCTGGTGTTTGATTTATGCACTGTGTCTGTTTGATATCGATCATAAACGATAACACAGCTGAAGGAAGGAAAACGCATCTCCTTCCGAAGCTGTGCGCTTTGATGTCAAGGTTGAAAAGAACAATGCTCTAAGGTACTTTTCTGTGTTGCGCTCCCAGATTTCTCTCATGTGTCAGACAGAACGGCTAAACTTTGCCAAGAGGAGGCCGCTGAAGATGGTGCTCTGAAGCTGATGCATATTTATTTCATTATGCTAAATGAGACATGGTGTAAATCTTTGTTTCCACTTTCTCTAAAAGCATAAATGTTTTTCAAGGGTGTGTTTACACTCTAAAACTGAAAACATCCATTTTATTATTTGTTTTCTGCGTATTGATCGTTATCATGGCCAGAAACTTATGTAACAACTTGCTCATCGGGCGAACTAACTGTCTTCCTGAGTCTGATTAATTTGGCTCCTTAGGAACAAAAAAAGCGCAGCGATTTTCACTTTCTTCTTCATTTTCTACAAAGCTCAGTCGGAGAATTGTTGACTCTCACTGTACGAAACAGTGCGTGATACTAATGCTGATCACGTGTATCAGTAAGCACATGTGATGTGACCCAGCGTTTGCATTTACTGTCACCACACTGGCCTCTGCTGGTGCTCACTAAGGTTGCATGTGCAGCAGAGAAAAGTTCAACAAACTGATTAAATGTTTTTCTGTAGGGTCTCACTTCTATGACAGATAGGAGCTCTTTGAGACTCATATCGAAAGATTTACATTGAAGATGTTCACTACTGGTATTCTGCATTAAATGTGCTGAAGTACAATCGCAGTGATGCCAAATATATACAAAGATTCACAGTTTGTCCCAGAACTGTATTTTCTATAGTTTGGGAAATCCTTTAAAACGACATATTTAGACCATCAATACATTTGCGGTTGTGCTCCTTAAGACCTTTGAAATAGTGATGAAGGGATCATTGAATACATATATCAGTTCTGGTAAAGGATGGAGTTGATTCTCTACAGTATCTGCTTGTTCATGTTTCATTTCAGTTTTCACAAAATATTTACAACAATAGACAGGAAGGAAGGAAGGAAGGAAGGAAGGAAGGAAGGCAGGAATGGTGTTATATCTAGTTCTGAGGTCCCCCATAGACTTTTGACATCTCACACCTATCGCACAACCCCATTTTTTTTTTTTACCATGCATTCTCTTACAACTAATCCTCAGGTCAAGACAAGGAGAGAAAATCTGAATAGGCCCCAAATGTTTACTCACACTGTAACTAATGAAAAAGTTCCAAATGCCCCTGGTGGCTATAATGGTGCATACAAGGAAAATACTGTAATACACACTGTAGTTTGCCTCATTATATTATAATAATAGTATAAGAATAAGATAGTATTCCACAAACGTACATTATGTTGTATTGGCCTTATGACAATCCAACCCTCAGACAATTAACCTCAGTCCATATAAGCATGATATTGCTCACATTACCGGAGATAAGTTGTGGCACAAATGTGTTTTGTCTGAGCTTTTCTTGTTTTCTTGTCTAATTTTCAGTGGATGAATTTAGGCCAATCTGTTTTTGTTTTTTTTCTCTGCCAAAGAAGCGGTTATGTTGGTCAAGATTACTGGCAGAGACAGAGCGTCACTGAATGCAAGATGCTGTTTCTAAGCGTACAAGGCCAAGCTGCTGAACCAGCTTCGGAAAAAGAGATATGTTTGGGCGACAGATGAAACTGTTTTTTATGTTTCCGTGAATGCATGCAGGTTGTTGAGTAAGTTGGAACATGGTTTGCCCAGTAGTATCCTTTAGTTCTTATTCTTTAGCGTCAACAAATTTTCATCCTAGTTCGCATTGAGAAAATGAAGACTGACCAGGTTGTGGTATTTCAGCAGAAGGCTACTGGTCTGTTTCTGGACACACAATGAAGCCGCCACATGTGTGTGTGTGCTGTGCTCTTTAATTAGTAGGAACTTGAAGGCAACAGGGTACCTACAGCACACAATGCACAGAGCAGTAGGATGGGAGTCGATAAGAGTCCCAACAACAAACTTTTGCCCTGTGGCCTCCTAAAAGATTAATCCGGCCATGCAAAGACAAAAAATACAAAAGAGTGAAGGTTTTGCAGAGCTGACTAATCGATTATCAATCAGTTAGCATAATTTAACTCCGTAACACCTGCTGCAGTACTCAGTAAAAGGTTTCCTGCTAACCTCAAGTGAAAAATAACTTGATTTTGTTCAGACAGATTAGAACAGATTTGGAGTGTGTTTGCCTCAAAGCCCTGAGTGCAGAAGGACAGGAAAGACAGGAAATGAAATGTTTTAAATACTGCCGTTAAAATTTATGACGTGGAATTTGTGCAAAGAGTGTAGCGCTATGGGCTCGTTCCGGACACTTGCATTATTTCACTTGTGAGATGGCGTAAATGTCCATTTAGGGATTTAATTTTCTAACTGAAATCACCGAGTACACTGTAGAAGAGTATTAAAGCTATGAGCCATCTTTACAAAACAGCTGCTACTCATGTTTGGGTTTGAAACACTGACTGATGAATTTCATGGTGAACTTTTTTCCCAAAATGGCCATGGAGTGTCTTGGAATGAAGCCGTCCAGTTCCTGTCCAGCTCTGAATGTGTAGTTTTCCATCAGCAGCATAGCAGACATAGCTAAGACAACTTATGTTTTATATGGACAATAAGATCCTGCCAAAAAAAAAAAGTCTCAAATCTCAGGTGCTGTAATTCTGTTAGCACTCGAGCTGCAGAGTTTGGCATTCTTCTGTGCACCGCGCTGTTCAACTATGCTCTCTAGTAGTAGTTATCACTCTCAAAAATCCCTACAAAAATCTGAAGAATTTCTCCAGGGGCTCTGTGTATTTTTGTGTGTGTGTGTGTGTGTGGGTGTGTGTGTGTGCTCAGTCACCCCACAGTGCCCCAACCCCCTCTTTACTAGAGCTTTGACTCTGGGTTGTTGTACAAGAGAAATAAAGCTAAAACAATGAAGTCGATTTCTCTGACGAAATCTGTGATGTTATTTTTTTTTTATTGAAAGAACTGAAAACACCCCTGAGGTGAGGTCTTATTTATATATATGATTGATGATTTTGTTACAGCATGTCAAGCATAGTTTTCCAGATGAACTGTGAGAAATGTATCCCACGCTAAACTGAGGCCTCCGAGCTTATTTTTCTTAAAACAGCTGAGGAGATGTGTTGTCAGTTAGACCAATAGGAAGAGACGAGTTCAGCTGAAGTAATCATCCGACTGACAAAGCAAACAAAAATACTAAATACTGTTTTTTTTTTTTTTTATTTTGCTTTTATTTTATTTAGTTTAAGGTTGGACACGGTGACTTTAGTGTTGTGGAATAGAAGTGCATGTACAATCCTTGCATAAACCCCATCCACATGATGAGAAGTTTTTGACTACATCAATGAGGGTGATGTGATTTTAAAGGTAATATGACATCAACGCCTCACAGTGTCATTAACAAAATGGCACTTGATTAATAACCCATATTCAACATTGTATATCCAGAACACATATGAAAAAAAAAACATCTATTTTTTACAATTCAAATCACTCAGATGCAGTGTATCCTGTTCAGTTCGACATGGTTCCTGACTTTGCCACGTTAACACAGCACCGGGTTTTTAATCCAAGTTCATTTGAAAAGAACCCACCTACTGTCTGCTGGGTGAAGAATGTGAAGTCAAAGAGAGGTCCTGATGATGTTTTGGCTGCAGACTATCCAACTTACTGCACATCAATCCTGCGCGCGGCTCTGCTGAGTTTTGACTGGACAGCAGACCCCAGACTCACCCCGGTGGGAATGCTGAGGGTCTGGCCGGCCCTGACATCCAGGTTACCCCATGCCGCTCTGAGGCCTGGATGCTGTAATTATGGAGCAGCAGAGAGAGAGAGAGAGCCTCTTTCCAAACATGCACATGTACAGGCACACACATAAACACATGCGCATGCACAGACACAAAAACTGACATAAATGGACAGAGAGAAATGCTTAAAGGGAGATACGCACTCATGTATAATTCAGGTGTTTAGAGGCAGAAATAAGGGCAAGACATAAGCACACAACTCGCCAAAAATATGCACTTTTGCACAGACATGAACAGGCTTACCTGCACAGAGAGGATACTTGGATACAAACACATGCACAGACACAAAAACATGCAGGGACACACACTTACACAAAGTCAGACATACACAGTAAAGTAGACTCCTAGGTACACACACACACACACACACACACACACACACACATACGTTGAGTAGCTGCCAGCCCCGTCATAAATCTGCCAGCTCAATTAATCAAGCGGTTCCCCTGGGGGGTTGCTGGAGCCAGCCTCAAACCCTGCTGACGTGCCCCCAGCGCCGCAGAGCACTCCCACAGGGCTTTAGAGCCCGCTGCTCCCCGGAGAATGACAGGAGGAAATAATTGTCTCAACTGCAGAATGCGACCAGACTCCCATGTGTGACCTCTCTGCTGTGAGTGATTTGAGTGCAAAGATGGAGAGGGAGAGAGAGAGAGAGAGAGAGGGACATGGACTGAGAATGGAATCCATTTTAGTTGATTGTGATGTACAGTAGTGGTCAATGGTGCTGCTCTGAAAGTAGTCTGAGTGTAATTTCCATATAAGGCAAAACACCTATGCAGTAAAAGGATTTTTGTCCATAAGTGAGTCCTCCTAGTCTTATTTCTTACATTAGTTAAAAAAAAAACTGCCAGGAGAGAAAGATTCTTTCATCCTCCTTCAAATAAAATTCCTCTTTGAAGTATTTGCTAAAATCCAACTTCATTCTGCAGAAACAAATTTCTGGAAAACTCTTGAAAAAGTTGATTTGAAGTGACAAGAGTTGAGGTGGAAACCACAAATCACTTAGCTGATTCAAATCATTTCATTCAGAGAGTCATGGTCTCTGACTTTGTAGTTGATTCACTTTTTTCCCAAAGCTACGCGGCCTCGTCGCTGCTCCAAAGCGCTTCATTACTTACAACAGCAAGTGAACATTCAGTCTTCAGTTCAGTACGTTCACTCTGTCACAGCGCAAGCTGTCACATTCAGTTCAGTGGAAAACCAGCCTATACAAGCGCTGCACATAAGGTCAGCAGCACAGCAGCCTCTTATTTACAACTGAGTTACCAGATTAGGATTGTGTCTGTGGCTTTTACTGTCTTTTAATAGACTTTTAACATATTGTGAATCACAGCTGAGCGCTTTCAGTCACCAATGAGAGGAGCTGCACGGCTAAAAGCTGCTGATTCGCTCAGTGATGGTGGTCAGATGGTGATTCAGTATAGTCACTTGAAACACCTCAGAAAACATGTTTTTGCAGTGTATAAACATACTATAAACATGCACATACATTGATGAGTGATGGTGATCTAACCATCGCCATAAACTGTGAACTGCAGCAACAAAACTATAATCAACTGACAGTGTTGTATTGGTACACTTTCCTTTATTTGCTAGTGAAGCAATACTATCCAGCATTCCTGAAGGAAAAAACAAGAAGAATATTAATGTTTCCATTTCTTATAATCTCATAATCACATTTAACATCATGTCTGGGAGAGATGTTTCCTCTCATACTCTCCACACTGCTTGTGTGACGCTTCCTAAGTTTAAGCTCAGTTGTTCAGAGGAAACAGCACCCTCTTCTGAATTAGTGCCTTAAATGTGAGTGGAGGCTGGTGGGCTGTAACACTAACAGACTGAAACTATCCAATATAACTCATGCTGCAAATCAGGATCCCACAAAATGAGTTCCTTTTATACAGATCTGTTTTTTTTTTTTTTTATATATCTTACTTTTACGCGGGAGAGAATAAACTGGTCCTGTAACGATGTATCAGGCTTGCAGCAATACCCCTCTATCAGGTCTGGAGAGCAGCATGGTAAGTCTGATTTCAGTTCATGTTTTCATAGCTTTAGTGATACAAGGAAACAAAATGTTGAGGAGAGAAATAGCAGATAGTACTTGATGTTTTAAAGCAGCAGCAGAGACACAGACAAGGCTCCTGCTGACAGATTTAAACAATATCTACTCCACATTCTTCAGACAGCTTCTTTGTACATCTCTTCTCGTATTCTGAACATGGACTTCCTGACAGATCTCAGTATTTGCAGCTCAGTGGTTTAGTCTTTGTTCATTATTTACAATGGTGAAAAACCCTACAAGTATTTCAGTTTTCTGACATTTTGTACTTCTACTCTACTATACAATTCAGAGGAAAAGATGGTACTTTTTTAATTATTTGATTCATTTGGTTTCAAGTTCATAACAGTACAAATTATAATCAACAAATGCATTATGATACTATTATATCTTTAAGACTTAATTGGTCCAAGGGTGAAATTGCAACCTACACATGAAGTTTTATATATATATACAGTAAATATATGTGTGTGTATATATGTGTGTGTGTGTGTGTGTGTGTATATATATATATATATATATACTGTATATATAAACAAATCAAAATAAGCCCCACATTTACTAGCTATAATATTAAAGTGATGTACTGTACACATTTACATCATTAATTATAGTACAGTAATATTTGCATTATATTTTCAGTAGTATATTTTGATGCAAATACTATATGCGTTTACTTAAGTAAAATTTTAAATGCATGACCACTTCAAACATCTTCAACAACTTCTAACACAAACTTTCTGCATTGTGATGTTGCTAATTTAACTTCATTAAAGTTCTTAGTAATTCCATCGTTGATTGTTTAACATTTTATTCTAATAAATGCTGCGGCATAATGTTGTCAAGCCTGTTCACGATTCAGCCATCCTCCTCCTGTCGCAGGGAAGCATAGCAGACGTGTTATCGTTGTCTTTATGTTGTGGTACAAATATTTTCATGCACGGAATCTTCTGAAAGGTTTTCTTGACCTTAAAAGCGGTGAAACATACATCGTTTTAAATCCTTTAAAAAATACTGTCCTGTGAATGAAAAGCCAGAAACAACAGTGAAATATTCTTAAAAAAAATCTCCATGTCATTGTATTGAATTATTGATGCATGACTGTGCAAGAAACATTTAAGTTTAAATGCTGCTGTGTAGCATTCACTTATAGTTTATATGTTGTGCCTGAGCTGTTGTGTTGTTGTCACAGGGCCCGCAAATTCTAGTGGGGTCCTTAACCCCAAAACTAACATTTAGGCAAACACATATGACTGGAGTCTACTATCACCCCAAAGTGACTGACAGATCATTAGTTCAAAGACTGCAAAAATTACACGTGAATTATTGATGTTTTCTGATAATGCAAAAGGTTTTTTTTGTTTAAAACCAAAGGAGTTAAACATTTAAAATTTGAATTAGTGTCTATTCTGTCTTATTCCTCTGTGAATAATCTGTAAATATCCAGGAGCCACGAATACATGGAAACCAAAAGAATCTTCAAGAAGGAGCCAGAGGGTGCTGTTGGGCAGGTTTTCATGAGGGCTCACTCAATGTTTTGTCCTTTTTCACTGTGAATGCCAAAGCCCTGATCCCAACAGATCATGCCCATGAACGATTATGAATCTAAGGTTGTCAAATAAAACATTGGTTGCATCTCTACTTGGCACATGTACAGTAGTAGCTACTGTGTTGGACTTAGGCTTGAGGACATTCTTTAATTGATACAGGTGAAATATTACTACTATTAGCCTTAATAAACTAGTCAGAGTTTCCAAGTTTTCTATCTCTGTTTACAGTTCAGATTTGAACCCCAGATTTCTTCGCTTATTTTTCAAGTCTGCTGTAAGGCACCCTGGTGGCCCAACGGTTAAGGCACCAGCCCCCCTGACCACAGTTTTAGGTAAATATGCCACAGGAAAAACAATGGCAGAGGTCCTGGATAAATTGCTTGGAAAGGAGACAAATACACAGTGGCAACTGATTTTTAATTCTCTTTTTCAATTTAGAAACTGCACTGAATTCAAGCTGGATGAGAAGAAATTAAGAAATTAAATAGAACGATGAAAAAAGGTAAAGAAAACTCTAACTCAGGGTCCAGTAGATCAGTACTAAAGAAAATACCTTTAACATCAAATATTTTGTGTGGCTGTAATAGGGGTAAAATAGTGAACCTACAGTTCAACTCCTCTGAACTGCTGCAGAGTCACTTACAGTAAACAAGAAATACTGCCAATGTGCCTTTGAGTAAGACACTTAACCTTTGGCAGCACGGAGTAGTGGCTGAACACAGCAGGTGGCTTTGTGAGTGTGTGTGTTGTGAGAGAGAAATGCCTTGGAGAGGAACGACAGCAAATCTGCCCACTGAGCCGAGAGGATGTCCTGACCTTTTCTAACATTTGTGAACAGCCAAGAGCGCAGTAGCCGCCAGTGTGCTATGCGTCTGTTCGCTTAGTTGTACGTTTACATCCAGCCAGCAGATGGCAGGAGCACACTGCTCTGAATGCAGCCAACTTCCTGTGCTGAGTGATGTGGACGCCGAGCCTGACTGCCAGCTCAGGCATTATCTCACCCCGGTTTGATTCCATTACACAGGCAGACGAGGAAAATAAGGCTGACTCACAGCGCTGCTGCTCTCCCAGTCAAAGAATTAAGTGTTCCCCAAGACTGACTGAGATAGGGCTCCACTAAATCTTTACTTAGTACCTCATTACAATCATCAGTGCTTTTTGAATATGGCCTCTTAAAGATGATAATAGCTGACAGCCTGAAATTCATTAATGCAAGGTCATGGTTGCTGTGTAGGAAACCTGTTGGCAGTCATGATATTGGCTGAGTTTTGTTAATCAGCTTGTCCAACCTTAGCTCACTTTGTTTTTGTTCCCACTGGGTTGAGTGACCTGGCTTTTTATCACCTTGTGCACATGTTACAAGGCCCTACTGATGTAATCTGGCACTGCTGGTGTCAAGGTGTTAACACGAGGTACTGCACTCACTGAGGACACTATATGTGCAGAGAAGAGACCCATTAAACAGTGTGGACAAATATTCATATGTCCTGCCCAGTTACCACAGGTTACGGTGGAGCAGCATTAGACAAAATGATAAAGGATGGTCAACAATAATCTCAATATTGTAGAAGTGAAGATATCGACAGCCATTATTATTTACCATCACCTAATATTAGGCCATTTTTATGCCAAACCTTGAGGTATTTAGGGAGCCTCTGTAACAGAATTTAGGGCAATACAACTCTGATTTTATAAAATGATTCTTGATAAATGAAATGTGGCAGCAGAGACGCGCCCTGAGTAACATGGCTGGATGAAACTGAGTGGTTGACTTTTATTAAGGCATAAATTTCAACCAATATTGGAGCTGGATGGCGTATTAATAGTCTGTTTCTGCGACTGGTTTATCTGACACAATCATAAATATTGTGAGGCGATTAACTCTGTCCATCTGGTGTTCTAAATGAATCAAAGGAAATGATTGTGACTTAGTATGGTTTGAACCACATCTGTCATCCTCAGCTGTATATTTTTCCTCTTTTCTATCGTACGCAGAGAAGCAACTAGGCGTGATTGCTGAAGTATGATGTGCCGACACACACAAAATAATAGCGATGAAACTACAGAGAATTATCATCTGACTATGAATCAGTTTTATGGGGCTTTACAGTGAGTTTCAGCTCATTGTTTAGCTGTCTTGCTCACACTTTATTGTTTTGGTTCACTCACACTGTTCTAATAGCGTTGTTTGTGGCCGCAGTAGGCCAAAACCATCGTACACTACCTGCTCAGCATCAAACAGCAGGCAGACGTGGCAAAAAACCCAACTCCAAATGAAGGATAATGTTGCTTCATAACTGCTGGATGTGTAGATAAGCAACTGGTTCACCATACAAACTTAAAAGGTAATGATTTGTCAGTGTTGTGTTCACAGCTCCTTTCCACTGTCCCCATGTGACCAAAGAAATCTGCTATAAATAACATAGATGCAGTTAGTGAAAGAAGCATAGGTGTATGCTCTGACAGCAAATATTATGCAGCACAAACTTAGGGACAGTCGCACCCACACAGAGCTGAAGATGTTTCAACTGCCAGGAGTTCACTGAGACCTAATGAGAATTCATTAACATATGGAGACAAGTGGAAAAATCTGGGACTCTATAATTTTGCTAGGTATAAAATATCTAATCTAAGGCATCAAGTCATACATTAGTCTTTTTTCAATAACTGTAGATGAGTTGCATACCTGCATTATACATATTCTTTTACATTTTGTTTCCAAAAAAATCATCCAGCCTATTCTTTTTCCTATAATCACTATTTCTTCCCTCACTAGCAATTCAAGTCCAGAATTGCCCACTGGATTCATTCCATTATAATGCATCATTATCAACCACCGCACATGAACAGCATTTCACTAAGCAGACCGCATACTGCCTTAAAAAGTCAGTGGCCAACAAGTGATCTCTGGTGGAGGAAAGCGGTTTTTGGAGCCAATTTACTGTATGACAAAGCAGCCTCAGAGTGGAAGTGGTACTGACTGACCAGCTGGGCGATCAATCAGTCACATGATAGATCAACCAACCTACAGCGCATTATGTTGCGACATTTTAAACGGAGAATGCAGTCCAAAGTGCATTAAAAATAGAATAAAACTTAATTGAAACTAAAGGCAGTCAAAACAATAAAGCATCAAACAGGTGAAAAACAACATTAATGATTGAAAAAACACCAGGAAAAATAAAAACAAAGCTCAATATTGCATTCTTTCCCTGCCTGTCAGGGTGAGGTCACCAAATACTTTCCATCCTTAAAAACTGTTATGGCAAAAATACACTGTATGATTAGAAACAGATACCCAGATCACTGTAGCGCTGCGCTTGATTAATTTCCGTGTGTCAGACCGTGCATTAATCTTCAGTGTTCGTGGCTCTCTACAGGCCAGCTGCATGAGGAGAGAAAACCCATTTCAGATTCCTGATCGCTGCAGTGACGTCTTCCACTCTCCTGCGCAAGGCTCTAAACCACTAATCCACTATAGTGACAGCATACTACGCTACGCCGCTGTTATCGACATCCTGCCACGCTACATAAGGGTACAGCTCAACATTATAGACCAATACGGTTGCGTTTGTGAGGGGATGTCAAACCTTGATAACCACACTCACCAAGTGTGAGAGCCTCCCGACAGAAATAACAGTTATGACTCATTGCTTCCTCTGCCATTTTCTCTCTGACTAAAATTTGAGTGGCATTCAGAAGTTGGAAGGAAGATTGCTTCCCGGAGTTCACTGTAATATTTTTCCTCTTTTGACCTGTTTACAGAGGAACCATATTGTATGTGATAATTTGAATAACATCTCACATTTCTGTTTAAGCACAGTTTTGTTCAGGTTAACATACAGAGATTATCAGCACTTGGGTCCCTGAGCAGCTGCCTTGCATTACAGTAGAATCTACATGTGAATCAATGAGATAATTAACATTAGAAGTAATTAGGCTGATGCTGGCCCAACAGAAAAATAGACTAAAGTGACCAGGTCTTTAATATGTAAACCACTAGTAAGAAGTGCAGGTGTCAGAGCTACAACACAGTGGCTGTCACAGAATAAGCTAAACAATCATCTTAAGGTTTGCTTTTTGAAGATACCTTAGTAAGTGTCAAACAACAGAGAAACAATGATTATTCATCAGTTGGTGAACTCAGTAGCGTGATTATTTGCGGGGTTTACTTTGTTATGTTTTCTAAGGACTAGCTACAGCACTGGTTGAAATATAACACGTACTTTAACACTGAAAATCTTGTCTTTGCTGCCCTCGTGTGGTTAAACGTTCCACCTCGCTGTAATGATGTGTCGGTACACTGTGACATCAGCGTTGGGTGTGGCTACAGGTGATGAAGAGCACACGTCAGACCACGCTTAAAAATTGAGGCGAGCAAGACCTGAAGCTTTCAACCAGAGAGGGTAGTAGAACACTTGCTTTTGAGCCTTGTGTTACGTTACACTGCCATATTTTACTCCCAAGCTGCTGTTGATCGAGCGCTAATGTACAAACACAGTGCACTGACACACTCTTGCTATTCTTCTATATCACTGCAGCATGGTGAAAGCCACTTAGACAAGAGCCACTTGGTACATTATTCATTAACATTCAAAATATATGACATGGCTTTCTCTGGATACCTAAATGATGGAATGAACATAGTAAATAAGTGCTTTGTTACATTTTAAATGCATTTCCAAAGTTCCTTTTGAGTAAAAGCCTGAGTAAATGGAGCTTATTGGGCTGTTGAAATGCATTGCGGATACTCTGAGTGATGGCCACTACATGCTTAGTAATTACCTTTAAGTGGTTTTGCCAAATAAAAACAGCACAGATCAGACTTTGGCCTTGTAAATTTAACTACAGTAATTTTAGCCACGGAGCTCCAGGACTTTTAAATCCACGGTCCCTTTAATAAATCCAAACCCTAAAGGAAACAGTTGTAAGAGATCCAATATGTGTAATTAAAAGCTATATTTTTATACTTAATGGATAGTGTTGAAGCGTAATGAAACAAGCCATCACACTTTCTTACGAAATTACTTATATCTTCAAGCCAGCGTGTCTCTAGGCGGCCCTGACACCTCTATCGTTTGTCAAGCCATATCGATTGCGTGTCTGTCCGCAACCAGCATCTGATGACGCCCGAAGATTCGAGAAGTGTCACCACCTTCCTTGTGACCTCTCTACGGGGAGGCGAGGTGTCGACCTGTCACTTTGCACCATGCGCCTGTCATTATGTCTGAGTGGGAAACTGCCACACGTCGGCTGGTCTGACCAGCTCTGGAGAGGTTCAAAGGCTTCAGGGAATAAGTCATTTCAGTCCACCAAATGGATTTCTATAATAGAATTTTCAAGGGCAGTGGAATAGTGAATAAAGCCTGCTGCTGTATGAGTGTTTGATGTGAGCTGATCACAACTCAGCAATATGAAGAGTTCAACCCTGCCCAGTCTAATGAAAGGTGCTGAAATGAGCACAGTGTCTTACAAATCATACAGTATATGCTCTGTGCATTCCAAGTGAGAGAAGCACCTTTTCCTACCTTTATAGATAATACACTAGGAAAATGAATGGGGTTATTTGAGGCGCACTCAGGTCCAGAAGCAAAAGGAACATACTTTCTAGGCTTTAATGAATATCAAATTCGACCAGTTAAATTATCTGTGCAAAGAAATCTGCAACTATGTAAGAAAAGATATGGCTCTTTGATAAAGAGCCAAGGCTGAGTGCATGAAAACTGAGAGAGAGAAATGTCAACTATAGCACTCAATGAATATCCTGTTACACAACATATAATCACAGAGCATAAAAGTGTATTGCGTGTGCTACACACATCATATGAAGCTACGTTACGCTACACAACCCAATAACGCATGCAAAAATTGAAATCAGACTTTCAGATTTTTGAGTTAATTCTAGATGAAGTCAGCAACTACTATGTGCTGCAGCATCTTGTTCTCATAGTGTTCCGAATTTTTATACAGCTCTGATTCGCATCTCCAACTGTAGGAAGCAATAGAGCGGCACTATATTTAGAATTATTCATCCAAGTACAAACAAGGAAACGGTGACTTCACAGAAACAAAGTTGTCTCTATGTTAAGAAACATTGAGGACTCGATTAAATGTGAACTTTTAAATCCTAATTTATAGCTTGGAAAATATTTTTGGGAACTAGCAGCTCCTCTTAATTTGCAGCTTAATTGGAGGAGACATAACTGGAAACGGAAAGTAATTCAAATGTTGAAATGATGGCCAGAAGTAAGTGGACAGCCCACTTGCAGCCGTCTTTGGTTTGAGCAGAGCCTCTTAGTTCCAGTTAAAAAAAAAAAAAATCTAAATGTCACAGCGTACAATGACAGGAGTGTGTGTGGCCAACTTCCCCCTGCACACAGTGAGGTCCATGAAGAAATGGTTTTCTGAGTTTAGTGAGAAAGAGCTTGACCTGCAGGCCTCAAGCCCATCCAACACCTTTGGGATGAAGTGGAACACCACCTTAACAACCCATATTAGTGTTGGACATCACTTCTGGTGTTGTTGCTGAATGAGAGCAAATCCCTACAGTCAGGTCCCCAAAATCTGGCAGAAAAGCTGAAACCAGAAGAGTGGAGGCTGTACTAACAGGGTTTTGAGATGACATGTTCAACAGCCACATATGGTTTAATCGTGGAGTGTCCACATACGTCTGGCCGTGTATGTGTTTAGACGCCCAATGCTAAATTAACTGCTGATAGTGAACCACACTAGAATATACACCATTTACTAATGTTGGCACTTAAGTGGTGTATAATATTTTCATGTTGGAGAAAGTTCATCTTCACGCCATTATAGATGATGACAGTATTCATGTCATCATTCATTCAAAAAAAAATGTGGTTTGCATTTTAAGGTTCATGAATTTTATAAAACCCAACCAACAACCACATCCCTGGACTTTAATTTACTGTCTTCTGAACTGAAGAAGACGTCATGCTCTCAATTATTACCTATTTAGATATCCTCGTTACCACTGTTTACTTTTTAATAGCATCCCTGTTTTCATCTGGACTGTAGTTCTGACTGAATGTCTAGTTACAAGTAACACCAAGTACTGTATCTGAAACTAATTTGCCGGTCACTCTTACTTAAATGTCACTATTAAAAGCAAAATGGCCAGAAATCTAAATGCAGATATTTCTATTTTACTTCTAACTGCTAAATCAGAACTATTGCCCATGAAACACACTCTTATTTAAGATTATTAATTAGACAAGAAATAGGTTTCTTTCAATATCCCGTTGAGAGTCCCATTGTTAAGATTGAAGGCTGCTCCCTGACTCAGGAAATAATCTGTCTGGTGAACTCAGTCCTCGAGTTTTTTTAATTACCTTAATGCACATCCAGGCGGAAGACAAATCCTTGACTGTGCAGTCTCTCCTGGTATATTTCTGAGAAGCAGGAGGAACAGAATGTTATAAATATCACAGCGGTAATGGTTGGACTGCTGCTTAGCAGTATATCCCAGCAGTGTACTCACAGTGAACATCGTACACTCAGTTGGCGAGAAATACATCCGTCTTGTGAGTACGCCATTTACAATTAACTATATTAATTTTTTAAAAAGTTTAGAACAATTCACTTGTCGTGAGAGGCATGAAGTCCATTCACTGCATCCACATACTGCTGGCTTAATCCTTGACCAAAGAAAGTGACATGAGCGACTTTGACACTAGTCTTTATATCACTTGCACAGAAAGAGACACTTTGCCAAGCACATCATCACATGTCGGCCTGAATCACTTTCCTCTCACTCCATTTGCCGCTGTGCTCAGATCAGCTCCCCATCTTGACACTTGCTAATGTCCCCGCTATCCCCACTAAGGCTGCTCTCCTTTGGTGGGGGGGAGGACCTTCCCCCTGAGGCGTAATGGCTGCTCTCCAGCTTGTGTCAGCTGCTGAAGTTCAGGGCCTCTGGCTGCTGTAGTGCCTGTGTCGGCCCGAGTTAGGCGGGTCTTCAAAAAGGAGCAGGGGCCTTGTACTCTGCCTCTGCAGGGCTACACAAGGTGCTGCGGTCTGTGTCGAACGGAGTGCCGTAGCTTCTGCTTTGTGTGCTCGGGTTCTGCTGCAACGTCTGCACGGCCGCGTTTAGTGCCGCAATATGTGACACCTTTCAACCACAGGAATTTAGGTTCTACTGCATTATCCATTATTGCTGTCTTGCATCTCGGTCACAGGTGGAATGAGCGAGAGATCCTTAATCAAAATCAGCCCAGAAATTAATAATAGTCTGTTTCTAAACATCTCTCTCTTCCAATGCACAAATGAAAGCAAGATTTAAACTAAAATGTGCACAATACAGTATTCAAACTCCTTATTTGAGCACTCACCGGTGAAATACTAAAGCAGTGAAGCATGTAAGTCAAAATGTACATGACTACTTGTCCAAAAAGCTATATAGCTATAATGCTGTATACCTTTCTTATTTTATGCTTGACCACGTCTCTGTTGGTGACTGGCTATACTTTTCCCCGCAGCTGTGCTTTGTGATGTGCTGCTAAATCACCCACAGCTCCAGACTGCTGAGTGTACTGGATGAGGAGTGAAATACAGAATACGGTGCCTCTGTTTCACACTGTCTCATTGCACACTGTTTACTATGGAAGCACAAAGGGGACTATATTGAAATGATGATAATATGAACTTGAAAATGGAAACATAATTCTACAACAGCGTTCCAGTTTTTCACATGTACGAATGTGTTATTTGAGTAAAAAATGATGATAAAAAATGAATGATTTCACATACTTGTGGTGTTCTAAGACCAATATTAAAATGAAAATGGAGAGTTTGTGGGTGATGTTCCTACATTGTTTGGAGGTGCAATGCTAAAGTACTGGAATCGATTTTGGCTATTGTATTTGCAGTTTTGCTTACATTTGTCATCCTGTAATATATTCATATTCACGAAAAAATCATTCTTTATAGTGATATTTCAACCACATTGTTCAACCCTGCCCCCAACAGTGACTGAATATCCCTGACACCAGGATCTTGTCATTTTATAACATGCTTTTAAGCCACCAATTTCTTTTATTCTGTCCAGTTTGAATTCATATACACATACAAAGTCAAGTCACAGTATTGCACATCCGCTTGAGAGTTCAGGCCTTGTAAAAAGAAAAGTGGCCAAGGGGTTACTTGATAAGTGATGATATGAGGAGTTAATGATTTCATAGCGATCAGTTGATCTTGTTTAACCTGCAGTCATGAGGTGGCCCTCGTTTTTCTGACTGGAAGGCTATACTTGCTTTTAACAGCGCTAAATCTTCTAGACTTTAAGAGCACTAACGGCTAACTCTGCCTCTGTATGTTTTATGTGCTCCCTATAACCATATATGTAAATGAGCTGTATTAGCATGCTCAGTCAGAATTGCTAGAAGATTTCAAAGACAAAAGAACCCCAATCCATCAGTATGCATTATGAACTGCTGCTCGGCAGCCTTCCCTGGTGAAGACACCGAGTTCAGCCGGGGATTGTTTATGAATGTTTTATATCACTTTGTCATACAATGAATATTTTCTGAACTGGTCAGGATACAGGGTGTCTCACACAATCTAGGAGAGAGAGAGCGAGTGTAGCAAGGCAGACTGCTCCAATTAAAATATTGAAAAGTAGTCGTTTTTTCCAAGAGAACTATCTTAAATGTTCGACCCTTGTGCACACATTAACATTGTTTGTGCCAGGAGAGGTTCAGCATCTTTAAAGCTTTTGAGCTACAGTGCAGTCTCTCGAACCAGACCACCCTGTCAGTGGGATTATTCTACTGTTTTCGTCCTCTGTCAATATTTATAATATACTGGGTATGCACCATACTGTGAAGTCATAGTGATATGACTGCAACACAGAAATGTACCACATCTAATGCAGCATATTATCCATAATCCAGTTTCGCGTCAGCCTTTGTAGGTCCTACTCTTTTTTTTTTTTTTTTTTTATGTTGAAAGACATCTCTTTGTTGTGTGGAAGGTCCGGCTCCTTGTGTGATTGCATCAAATGGAGCAACATGATACACTCCTACACTTTTCTGCACTTTGACAAAACATCCAGATGTAATCACACACAAGCTATTGGTCATAATTGCTTCCCACAACTTCTGCACACATCCTCTTGCGCTGCATATCCCTGCATTGTAAACAGTGCCTTTGTGGATGGCTCTGTGCTGCGTTGTGGGTTTGGATCAATGCCATGCGGTAATGGAACAGTAGAGTCAAAGACCACTCCTGCCGTCTGCAAGGTCTTTGTTCTTGCTATTGTCAGCAAATGCCGACCGATGATGTGGGGGCCACATACGGTAATCATTTCTGTCTCTCAAGGGCATGACATTGTGGCAGTTCCTTCGACTGATGATGAGTTTTTTTGTGGTTTAATCTTTGTAACACGGCGTTTGAGAAGAGTGGCACAAGCCTACCTTGCAGAGAATTGGAGGAGCTTTGTCCCTCTTTTCTGTGTTGTCTGGTTGACTATGATCAACCAGCAAGTACAGTTACAGCAGTAACATTTAAACCCTGTGATTCATGTTTGGTTTTCACTCATTTGTACAGAAGGAGCAGATGAGTTAACCAAAAAGGGACCAAAAAGGTCATCTTGCAGCAAGCACTGCTCTGAAGATATCCCCCTTACATAAAGTAAAGAGCAAAACGGGGAGGCAAATGCAAATTTTATTATTTAACAGAATCTCTGAGTACTGCTTTAGAACCTTTTTCACTTGTGACTTTTTAAAGCGAAGCAATGGCAATTGGCCACTCATGGTCACAGGATGAGTATGTCTGTTACAACCAGTTTAACCAAAAAGTGATGTTTCACTCTGAGATTGTTTTATTTTGTAGCTTAGAGCCCATCATTTCAGTGGGTTTTTCCCAATGAAAGAAGTAACAATTCTAAAATAATAAGAAGAATTATACATGTATATATTTTTGTCCCATCTGATTGGCCCTTGACTAGTTTTTCAACATTCACAATAGATAAACGCCAATAGAATTTATTGTTTCTCTTTGAGGTGAAAAATGTTAAAAAAATATGTCTATCAGTGATTGCAGCCATGTGACAACCCATCTCCCCTTATGGAGTTAAATTATTAATTTATTCTGATTTACATCCAGTTCCTGCCAATTACATGGCATTCTTCTCTAAAGTGCTTTGTTTTAAGGGACAGCTGCTGTAGGATCACCTTATGGCCCGAGGGGCACATTCAGAGTAAAGCATCCTGCACACAACACCTCCTATCCTCATATAAATGCCCACACACTTGATACACAAATAAGCACACCAGCACCATTCACAGTACAACACTGCAACCTCATCCCTTATCCTCATCTGCCCAGTATTTTTCAGACTGGGTTATATTCCAGAGCTCCACGCTGTTAGCGATGGAATGCTTTTCATCGAGATTTGAGCATGCCAAACTTCCCTTGGACTGGACATGTTCGGGTGGCGGGTGTCTTTGTGCTCGCTAATTAGAAGCAGCTTGGTCCAGCATGCCTGTGTGCACAGCGGATCCTTGCAGAATAACCTCTTCCCCACCTCCACTCATGGCACACAACACTGTAAAAAATTACAATTCTGGCATAGGACTGTTAGCTGAGAGCCAAATTTGTCAAGCAAGCCCTTTCAGGATATTCATACTGGAATTATCTTACTTTCCATGCAGGTAATGTTGCCTTTGTCTACAATGATAGGCCTGAAACTTCTCTTTTTTAAATATCTTACAACGCTGAGGCAATTTGTGAGTAATTTAAAACTCGGTGTGGAGTCATGGAATTGAATATGTAGCTAAAGTAACAATAGCCTTAGTTGACCCTTTTAGCTTCAGTCCGGACCAAAAGACCACCTGCAATTTAGCCAGTTTGAGTTATAATTCAGCACTCATGTCATGTCATGTCATGTCATATCATCAGATGGGAGGAATAGGGAAACTTGTTGCTATCCATACTTGGGGTGTTAATGCATCTTTCTAAGACAGTTAGTCCCACTGATAGCATGTAGACACACCGAGCAAATGGCCTTTGAACTTAACGTAGCAATTTTATCATGTATTTGTAGCAGTCCATTTACAAGTGCAACTAGATACAGTTTATGAATATCAATAAATTTTCGTTGATATTTTAATTGTTTAATCATTTTAATTCAGATTCACTCATTTTGTCACTGGTTTGCTTATTTAAATGGTAAAATGGTCTGTATTTGTTAAGCCTAAGCCTTTCTAGTTATTTCATCTACTCAAAGCGCTTTACATGACATCCTCATTCACCCATTCACACATCATTCATACAGGAGGAATGTAATTTGCACATTCACACATTCACACACTGTCAGTGTGTCATTCAGTGTGTCATTCACACACTGAAGCCATGCTTCAGAAGCAAGTTGGGATTCAGTGTCTTGCCCAAGGACACTTCGACATGCTGACCCATAGGAGCTGGGGATCGAACCCCCGAACTTCTGATTGAGGGACGACCCACTCTACCACTGAGCCACAGCCGCCCGCCCGCTTTAGTTTTGTGTTTTGTGTTTTGTTTCAGAAATCCCTGATAAAGTATGCCTTTGATTGATGTGTTTGATTATGCTGTATTTACACTATAATGCAGTCAGAAGGCAGTCATCAAATCTCCAGCTAAGTTCACCATTTTTTGCAGTGAGGAAAAAGGTAACTTTTTAACTGTATGAATAGCTGACTGGTGGAGCACATTAGATTACAGAGGATGTTACTGCTAAAGGGCTGCGTTGCCATGGCTTCGCTATATGCAGTACGCACACCTCAGACGTAATTATTAATACAAGTGTCACTTTTTCACAGTGAGATAGTTTTTCTCTGAATGTTTGATGTAGACACGCATTTAAGTGCTGGAGCCTGTAATCTGCGGCAAACTACCACAGTGATGGAGGATGTCCATATAGTATCATTTGAATGAATACTTTCACAGGAAGTTTTTGTAATGCATTCAAATATTAAATCTTAATGAACTCATTAAAACGTAATCTAGTGTGCGCTCACTCAATTCACAGAGCCTGAAGGAACATATTGTTATCAAAGAGCCGACAGAATAACAATTATTTGTGCGTTCGTGTACGTTGCAGATTCCAAGTCATCTGTTTTTGGATGGGCAAGGGCTGCAGTCACACTAATCTTGGAAAGCACTGAGAAAAATATAACAAGAAACAAGAGGCACCTTTCCTTTTGAAGGTCAACATTTTGCAGGTTTTATGAGCAGTATCTAGAAACAAATATTTTACTAACCGACAACAGTGCCTTGGAAAACATCTTGAGTGCAGAAAGGCTTTTGGATGCACGAGGCTGTGAGCTGTGACAGAATTTGTCTGGATCCCTCTTGTCCACGCATTACTGACCAACTTGAGCCAGCAGAGGAAGTGAAGGGAGGGTGGGGGGGGTGCAAGAAAGAGAGAGACGGACGGAGAGAGAATGTACTGCAAAACAGCGTCGCCCTGGGTTTAATTGGGAGAGCTTTGGCATTTTTCCGAAATGAAACAACAGGGAAACGGGAAATGCAATTACACCCACAGAGAAATGTGTCAAACAGGTTGCGAGCTCTCTCGCCATGCAGTCTCACTCCTCTGTAATGAACAGCTCCCGTAGCCAAAGGCACTGAGGGTGGTTTCAGGAAAGGTGTGAAGTGAAGCCTCTGTGCTTTGAGGTTTTTAGAGAGACAATTGTGCTCCCTGGGCTCGGTGAGAGCGAGATAAATAGTGAAAAGCCATGATATCTTTAACAGACCTCACTATCAATGCCTGTTGTGTAGAGGACACATCGGGAAGACACATAAGTTGACAAGGAATCTACCTCACGTTCGATGGCTCATTCCTTGAGTTAATAGCTCCTTTGATTAATGTAAACAGATCATTTTGCAGGTGATGAGATATTAATAACTGTTCAAAAAGTATACAGATTAGACAAAAATGGTTCCCTCAGTAACCCGTTGTGTGCACTGTATAATTGTCTCTTATCTTTAAATGGCATGTTGCATGCTGGGATAATGAGAAACTGCCACTCAGTTTGACACAAATGTCACAATGATGAATGAGAAGGTCAAGAGATGATAGTAGTGCTAATAGGACATTCTTCCCAGCACAGCATATTCCAAAAGTAAACATTGCCTCATTTATACAAATTCAGACTATGCAACATAATATTTGTTTACTATCAGGATGCAGAGTTCATAGTACACTGTAAAAAATACAAGTCATCGGTCCAAATGAGCAAATGATTTGGGTGAACGAACCGAACTGAATCACTTACTGAAACGATCCATTGATTTCTCACTTCAGTTGCGCTCTCAGTCAGCTGCGAGCAAACGTCGACAGTCTGGCTAAACAAAAATTGTGAAGCTGTGAACCAAAATTGAATGTAACAGTCCCCTCTAGTGGAGGCTCAATGACCTTGTGCCTGTGTTTACAGTTGACAGTGCGTGGTGAAACCTGCAATATGAAAAAACAGGTGGCTGAAGACTGTCTTAGATCCTGTCACTGCGAGGGAATGGTGCATGTTTGGTGATTCACTAAAATACAAAAGTACTCCACAGTGAATGTTACCACTGAGTGATAGTGAGCAGCTCAAACTGCTGGAATCAGGCTCAAAAAGTTCAAGAGTAGTGCCGAACTATAGATTAGTTTAAAAGACTCAGAAGTCATTGAAAACTTGCATTCATCTCTGATATTCAGAGAGGAAACTTCAAATATCAAGAATTATAGCGTTTTGCTGCGTTTGAGCTGCGTTTCAGTTCAACGAGTGGGACTACGCAGTCAGAGCTCTGGTCAAGCACTGAACAATTATGTGAAGAAATCTTTTTAATGAACTGATTCTAGTGAATCAGGACCCTAAAAAGAAAAAAATGTTGCACATCATTACAAGCTAACCAATAACTGGCTCAATGCGAAGGATCTGCAGCTTTACTCTGAGGTCCTCTCGGATGACCCAGAACTCTGACACAGAAGCTCATTTTGGAAGATTGAATTTGCAATCAGTTTCATTACATTACCATAGGTGAGGGTTTGGAAGTAGATCGACTGGTAAATTGAGAGCTTCACCTTCAGGCTTAGCTCCTTATTAACCGTCTAAGTATGGTATAGTGAATGCATCACATTCTCTACATCTTTTGTACATTGCCTTCTTTTTTTTTTATATTTATAATAGTTTTTTTTTATTTTATTCTTTTGTCTACGTGGAGGGAAACGAGCAAAGTAAGAATTTCATTGCTCAGTGTCACCACCGTGTTCTTACTGTGCACATGACAAATAAACATCTTGAATCTTGAATCAAAAGGCAACGATCTTGCCTGTCTGTGGCATTTTCCAATGTATCTTCCCTCATAAGCAAAATAACCTGAACTCCTTCACTTGGAACAGTGACTCACTCCCATCCCGAGTCCAAATGGAGCTGCAGCTTCAGAAGGAAGCTCTCGTGTCCGGATCAGTGAGAGCAGCATTCCCTCTTGGAGGCCTGGAGGAGGTGCCCGTCTGTGAGCACCTGGTAACCAGGCCTCCCATGGAGCCAAGGAATGACATGGATACACTGCGTTGTGGGCCCGCAGGCCTTGCGTTTTGCCTGTTTGGTATCAGTCTAGGGTGTGTTGATTTCAGGCAATGGAACATAAACCCCTACTTTTCCTGTTGAAAGTGCTAATAAAGCATTTGTATTTTCATTCATTTAAAGTTGCAGCATAAATCTAGTTGTAGTGTAGCTTCGTGTTGGCTAATGAACATCAGGCTTCCACACAAGTTTCAACCTTCGCCACAGTTTGAACTTAACTCTAATTTCCCATGACAGCTGGGGTGAGCGGCAACAAGCAGAAGTTATGGATTTCAGCTTCAGTGTTTATAAGATTAACAGTGTAACTCCCTTCAGATCAAAGGCATTAGATGTTATTTTACTATTGTCTCAGCATGTCATCATATTCATTTTTATTCAAATGCAATTTCATTACCTCGCGTTGCTTTCATCACTTCCACTTGAAACGGAGATGTGATGTATTCATATTTTCTACTTTATTGCAATTGAATCGAAATGAATTATTGTTTCGTTGGTCTTACTCAGTATAAAGTCCTCATGAATTCCCCTGTGATGAATAACTTAAATTATTCCTTGTTCAGACGTTGGTCACTGTCTTAGCATGTTGTCACATTCAATTTTACTCTGGTTTATAAATAATTCTGCATTCTTGCTCTGCTGCGCAGCTTGAATAGGCCTGGAAACGCTTGTTAGTCTTTCTTTGTCAGGTCACACAGTCGGTAGGGGGAGGTTCCTGGTTGGCGCACACAGATGTAATATAGCGATCTTTCCACGTGATATAGTGTTGCAATCAGTCACAGCACATGCTACAACCCTATTATCCAACTTCACTACTAAAGGAAAGACCTGCTTTGATATTTTCCAAATGAGTGGAACTTTGTGTCAGGAGGGCAACAGCTTATAAGGTTGATTCACAGTGTGCCATACATGTAATCAGTGTTCACCTGGATTAACAGGTTCCCTGGGGTCATGTTGCTGGTGTTAACACCCTCTCTCGCTCGGTGGGACACCCAGGACACATCTGGAAATGCCATCGGCTGAATGCTGGTTCAGACAAGGAATCATTGGCCATTTTATGAGTGTATCAAGCTTTTGAGCTGGGGTTTGATCAAAGCCGGGCTCACTCGACTTTGTCTGGTTCTCCCCCGTAGGCTTTTCATCACATCACTTCACAAGGACAAGCCAAAGCCTTGAAAGGGTAAGAACCCAAGTCAGAGTGATTACAGCAGACACAACATGCCACCGCTGCCAGGTGTAGAAAGAAAAAGTATGTATTAAGTGAATGCTTTTCAGTAACGGTATGTTGCCTTGATATTGGTATTTAATAGCTTTCGGGGGTCCAAGGGTCATCAAACACAGTGAACATGTAACTGTTTTTAACTGAAGTCTGAAAAGAGAAAAAATTACAGCTACATGTTCCTTTCTGTGGGAACAGCGTATCCTCGGGTAAAAATCCTGTCTTTAAAATGGCAGCTTTTCAAGATCAACAAAAACAACCTTGTTTTGAGCTTTGGCACTGTGTGTTTTAAACCTCATCCAACTGGTTTTGAAAGGATCGAAGGCGGGGCTGAATTTTCTCATCCCAAAGAGGAGAAAATTCTTAATCCCTCATCTAAAAATTGAAAAAATGAAACTCGTCAAAAACTGAAGGAGGAAATTCTTTAAACATTAACAGCTAAATATTAATGAGGATCATTAAGGATATCTTTGCCCGTGGTTTTTGTTCGACTCTGATTCAAGTTCAAAAGGGTGAATGTTTAAGACAAGGATTCTAAAATAACATTAATCTATTTTGGATATGCACTAATTATGCACTGGTCTCCTTTTTCCCACGTCAGGAGACTCACAACCCATCATGCAATTGTCCAGTCTTTGCACTCACCACATGAATAAATCACCTACTGTACACTTATGGTTCAGTTCACTCATCTTTCACATCCCGCCACCTCCCTTTCTCCTCTCAAATGACATCAGACATCACATCTCCATTGTCCTCTCAAGAAATATGAAATACAATCCAGCTGTGGTGTTTCAACACAACCTTGAACTGTGATCATGACTTCGATGCTGTGCTGCAGCAGAGCCAAATATGTTTCACAAGCATTCCACTGCACCATACCTAATGCTCTTCTCTCTTGCTGCAGTGGAAATATGAGAATCTCCAAGTGGTCAATTGTGATGTGAATGGGAATAAACTTTATAATATATATATATATATATATATATATATATATATATATAATATTCCCCTCAATGGTTCAAATACTAAGTGCAGTGGTGTTTCCACACTGCACCTTAAAAAGATCATCTGTCAATCAGAGTGCACCATAGTTCATCTTCTATTTATTGCAAACTGCTGCTGCAGCTGTTAGTGGTATAACGCACATCATCAGGCAGGGTTAGGGTTAGGGTTAACTAACCCTAACTGCTCAAATTAAACTCTGCTAATGTTAGCATTCAGATCAAAGCACAAGTGAGATTACCAAGCTAACAACATGTACCTGTAGAGTTATTTGAAGGTATCCCACATAGCCTAATGCTAAACCACATTCCATTAATCATCCATTAATTGCAGGGTTTGTGGTTCAGTCCCACGGTCCTCCTGTCCATATGCCATAGTGTTGTTGAGCTATCGTAACCTCTCGTACTTTTACATAAAAAGTGACATCCCTAAAATCAGTTAATTATTTTAAGCCATACTTTTCCAGCCTCGTGTTAGGATTCGAGGTTACTGTTAGAAATTAAAGTAAACATGAAATCATGCTGATAGTTTTGATATGATTTCCAGTTTTAGCATATTAATGTAAAGTTTAGCATGTTACCATTTAGATCAAAGTAGTTGTGGCTAGTGGTAACCTCAGTCATTAGTTTTTCTTGAAGAATCATCAGGGGATCACCAAAGTTATTAGGATTTATCCTCTGGGAACTATGAATGTCTACTCGATATGTCATTGAAAATCAGTCCACTACTTGTTGATTTCTGTGAGTTGACTAAAGCAACCTGCTGTAAGCTCTGGAATAGAAAGACAGATCTGTCCCTGGGAATTCAGCAGTGATGTCCTCTGAGCTTTAAAAATGCAATGCAGGAAGGGGAGCAGTGCTACTGGGGTTGTATTGGGTTAAGTTGTAGAACTTTTATTGATTTTGTCCCCATGTTCTGTGTTACATTGTTATAAAATCAGGTATTGCTCTTTTATACCCACTCAACAGACCCAAGATGGAACAATGCGTACTGTGTTACCTTTAATACCTAAATTTGGTTCTTTACTTTTCTCTTGATCTCACGAGAGAGACAGATGGATTTATGTGCTCTGCAAAATCAATTTTCAGCTTTCACCTGAATTCACCTGCACAGCCTAATTATGTTTTGTCCTTCATAATTGGTCACAACTTGCTCTTGGTACAGCAATTACCAACAGCGACAAACTGCCAAGACCTCTTAATTTTCTGACAACAATGGCACAATAACTCAGCTGGAAAGCAACGAATGCTGCTGAACCTTTATTTAGATAGAATCCTGATGGTGCAAGTCAATCAACAGGGCTCCAAAATGTGAAATATGAAAATATATTGTATTCAAAAGCTTGAAGTGCATTGATCTTTTTGTTGTTTTCCATCAGGTATACTGCCAGCCAATGGTCTGCCATTTGACGGCTGTTGACATCAATGACTGCTCTCCCTGGTGGATGTCTGATATGAATGTCAATCCAATGGCTCCTGGGAAATAAATCTGCTTGAGAATAGGTTATATGGTGGTGCAATGGTTGGTGACAAAGCTCCATTAGTGAAAAGGTTACACGTTTGAATCCCAAATATGCAGGATGGTTATGTGGCAGCCATGTCTTCTGAGAATATTTAAAGCAAGCTATATTGGCTGAATTACTGAATGAAATCAGATACTAAATTGATTAAGTAGATCGTTTTACCTACATGATCATGGATACACATTGATTTGATTGATTTATTTAAAAGTCCAATGTAAAAACACCCATAAGGATGCTCTGCTGTAGGGCATTGCCTCGGGTACAATAAGATATTCAATTTAATAACTTTCAAACTGATTTTTTGTAGTTTTTACTTGTTCGAGGGCCATGTAGCCATGTGAAGAGAAAAGAAAATAGACCAGCCACATAAAAATATCGGCATGATGTCTGTGCGGCTTCATAGGTCTGACAGACGTGTTGCACCACGTCCGTGCCCCAAGTATGTCAGCCGTTAGTTTTTATAAACTCCTCAAAATGACTGTTCAGCTCAATGGGAGTGTTATTGTATCTCTTCTCACACTGACTTTATTTTTATTGATGCTGTCTGTGCTTCCACTGTTAGAAAATCTTTACAATAGAGTGCTACTTTAAAGCCTAGATAAAGCAGCACGATGGCATCATCTGTCACCTATATTGGTGTTCTTTAGTGCTGTCATTTGTTTCAGGATTCAAAATAGGTTGTTCTGTTGTTACTTTCTTATATTTTGGTCAGGTACAGTATTTAACTGGGCCAGCATGGCAGCACATGCATCACATTGTCAGTGCTGCAGTCGATTTTGTGACATTACTTGTTTGGGCGAGAAGCCATTAAGTTGGCAGCCTGGTCAATCAATCAAAACAACAGAAATTACATTGTTACAGTCACCTCAGCCTACGTGAAATAGAGAAATATGGGGATTTTTAAAGACTTGATAGTTAGGACACCTAACAAAAATGTACAGGTGACACTGATTGATATAACTGCTGTCTTGTTGATACATTGATGATAGATAGGTGCCATTAGTCGAGAATGCAAAATTAGAAGCAAGGTGGCAAAAGTAAGACAAAAAATATCATTCTAGTGCACATGGTACTTGGTAAATGACTTATACACCCTTTACAAATGATGCCTCATTATGTTGTACTGCTGATACCTCGTCACCAGCTTGCCACAAGCAAAGCAAAACCTTTTTACATTTTCACTTAATTTCAATATATCAGTTGACTAATGTAGGAATGACTAACTTAATGGTGTTAAATAAAGTTGAGAATTTGAGTCTGTATATTGGTTGGAAAAATCTGGATAGGGAGAGTAAATATTTATTGCTTCCATAGAAAAAAAGACCTTTAGAGTGTTTACCCACCACCTGCTATAATGCAGCTGCTCAGTAGCCAACAGAAGACAAACTAATTGTACTGCAAACCTCCTGGGTGTGAATATATGCAACTCACTGAATTACAATCACTGCTGCCTAAACCAGCATGTGGGCTAAACCTTCATAGAAGACCAAATCTAAAAGATGCACAAATAGATAGGTGGATAAAGATCTGCATGGATCTAAGTTCAAACACAGTAAAATCACATTCTATCCTAGTATCCTGTGCGATCACCCTCTGGTTAGCTTTATGACAGATGTGGCACTTTGGCAATCAATTTCAGGCAGGCACCCCCCTGTTTATCTGGAGGCAGGGCACTCTGGTCCCCATTCACGGTATTGATGGTAGGTCCAGAGAGGACTCTAATCTCCTTCTATGACATGTCTGCGACGGCAGCCTATAAATCATCTTCTTTAGGGAGGCTGTAGTAGATCTCACAAAGTACAGTACAGTCACATATGTGCTCACACACGTACACAAAAGCCTACATATTTATTGCTCATTGTTTTCTTCTTTTATTGATTTTTCAAAGGGAAAATATGCCTACATAGTTTAAAAGTAGCAGAGTTGTTCAAACTGATTTTTCACATTTAATTTCAGCAGTGCGTCTTCTGCATTAAGACACGTCCCAAAAAGAATCAGATAAAAGAAAATGTGGGAAAAGAAACTTCAAATAAATGAATCAAAAAATCTAATTTAGATTTAGAATATCCGCAATTGTCAAATGTCTTTCAATGTTTTTTTCAAAAACTTTCTTCATCAAAAAGGAATCTTGATTAGATTATCAAGTTGTATTCTATGATTTAACCTGCAAGCTCCATAACATGGTTCTGCAAGTCTGTAAAAAGAATAGGTCCTATCTTTCTTAATCCATCAAACATACAACACACACAACTGTGAGAGCACTTGCACATGCACAAACGCACTGCTTGCACCTTTATTACAAGGTGTCTCATTCTCTTTTGTCTCTCTCCATCCCATGACTTTTTTTCATCTGTCTTCATCTCACTTCAGAGTATTTAATCTCTCTGTTTTGCCCCTCCTTTCACCTCCACGTCTTTCTCTGGCTCACAGGAAGTGTATCTTAGGTCTTACCAAGCAGCTCCACTTAAGCACGATAAGAGGCCTTGCATGCAACGCCACGAGCCAATCAACTGTCAGCTCTGGCTGCAGGGCCACTGCGGGGACATTGCACTGCCTTACAAGTAAATAAGCCACTTGGGAACTTATGGAGTGCCTCCCTGGAGAGACAGAGGGTGCGGAGACAAAGAGATGAGGCCAAGAGAGCAAGCTTAATGGAAACACTATTCTGCCACCCAGGGGACCCCATAACCTTCCTGAAAAACACTACCATTATCAGCTCATTAGCTGTAACACTGAAGGATTTTATATAGCAGAATGCATCTTATATGAAGAATATATGCATTTTCTTTTCCCAAATACATGGAGAGAGAATCACTCACATGCCTGCCCTCCCAAATTTAATCTGATTGTTTGAAGTGTTCGTAAAGTCAGGATGAAATCCCAGTCCACCATCTGTCACTTAAAAAGCCAGTTCTTCAAACAAGCCAAAAAAAAAAAGCCTCCTCATTTAGATTTAGCTACTGTATGTGTTACTCGGACTAAATGAGCTTTCTGTGTTTCCTAACCGTCGCTTTGTGTTCAGACAGCCGCAGATTAGATTTAGTGAAAATGATTATTATTAAGTCTTCTTGCGGAAAACTTGACTCTGTTCTTCAGTGAAATGGCAGATTGTTTTCTTTAAACTCTCCAGGCCCTCCCAGAGTGTGCCAACACTACAGCTTCCAATGTCAGAAAAAGAGTTTTGCTGGCAGTGACCTTAGTGTGACCATTTTTATCAACAATGCTGTAGAGTAAGATTAGGCAGTTTTCAGATGCCATGAACCACGCATACCCAGCGAAACAACTTGTCTCACATTAAGCGACTGAAAACCGATATCTTGGTAGCTTGCTAGCTAATTAGGTCACTCGCTAACGTGCTTCTTGTAAACAGAACTTACCTTTGAATCAGTTTCAGTGCGGTACATAGTATTGGGCTTTCACAGATGCAGCCACCTCTGTGTGCATTCCCCGGTTTGTGGATATGGAGAAAAAAACTGAGTGAGAGAGGGAGGCTGCATGGCCAGAAGGAGAGGGGCAAAAAGAAAATTAACTTTTATTGAATAATTACACGATATAATTCAGTTCAGTTCATTTATCAATGAAGTGATAATATGCTCACAGACACACACAGACACACACATACCATTGTGCACTACATCTGTGCTAGCCAGTCCATGGAGAATGCCCAATGTGACAGCTGTTGGCACATTTATTTTTTGTCTAAATCAGGATAAACACAGTCGTTTCCCATGAACCATTTTCTAGACCTTGCCAGCATACAATTATACCCCACATCAGCCTTCATTCACACACACACACTCACACACACACACACACACACGAGTGGTATGTCAACAACTGTACACAAGCTAACATACGTTCTCACTTAGTAGTTAACTTTACACTGGATATATTGTTAGATTAAATTCACTGTAGGCACAATCACTCATGCTAAAGACCACTGAGTGTTAAATGCCACACGTCCCAGTCTGTAGCTTTTTATCTCACTACTGCAGAATTAGATGATTTGTTTGCCCTGTTTTAGCTTGGTTAATCAATGTAGCATTTATTGTCTTGCTTTCATAAGAACAAGCTATATATGCAGGTAACTTCCATTTATAAATGCAAAGAAACGCCACATTGATATGGACACTCACTATAAAGTGCCTTTTCAGTTTATCTACATCCAACTATGGGATGCTAGATAGGAAAAAAGCAATTCTCTGCCACCATGAAAAAAATATCTCAGCATAAAGTCTTTGATTTGTGGCGTAAACAAAGCTGCGGATCAAACCGGAAAGTCTCTGAAGTGTCTTTTGTAAAATGGTTTATAACTGACAGAATGAACATCTGACCCCTGTAAGCTTTAGGCTGAAAACAAACACTCGAGCGCTGTCTGTCTTTGAGAGAGCACTGCACTCCCTTAGACGCAGCATTCAAAATATAACACAGGCGTCACATCTGACAAGTGGGTGTGAAATATTTTCATTAATATATTAAACTGAAGGTAACTGAACTGATATAATAGAACTGATTAAATCTCCTTGATTGCATGACGTGGATGCCATTTACATGTAGTTTGTATTTTTTTCTCTTTGAGTAACAAATACATATTGATAAATCATGAATTTTATATGTATATATATATATATATATTTAGCTGGGATACAAACCGGCAACTTAGTGTTTAGTTCATCAATGGCTTTATCTTTGGACTTAAAGAAAATCACTGTCAGATAGGCACGAAGAAAGTTATGTGTATTACATCTGGCATAAATAAAGAACTGGGCAGGTTAGCATGAGCAGCGATAACGTGCACAGGAACTCAAACATCATCATCTTGAAAACAAACAAACAAAAAAAGAAAAAAGACATTACGTAGCCCTTGTTTTCATCCACAGGTGATCTCTGTTGCAGAATACCTGCAGCTGTGACTGATCAAAGGTCAAATCAAGGTGACCTGACAGGGTTATGTCTGAAATCTCTGCCTATTTAGTAATGTACTGCATGTACTATGAGCTGGCTAAAACTAGCCATCTGTTTTGGTTGGAAGGCACAATTGAATAGTCGGCTTTAATGATAATGATTATCAGTTAAAATTTGACAGCTTTGCTACAGATGATCAATCTTCAAACTATACCGGTTAAAAACTATAAGTGTCTCTGGGAACAAATTTTAGATTAGCATGCACATTTTTTCACGTCTGTCCTTAGCGGGTACAAACATGTCTGCACACTCATCACAATGTACTGCAGTTTCTAAGTCTTGCTGTAGATGGTGAATAGAACACTGTATAATACTCTTCTGTTCAATATCATATTGACAATTCAAAAGAAAACTATTTGAAGAATTTTTGACACTTCAATATGGAATTTTGTGGTCTGTGTTTAGTAGTGACTAATGCCATAGCAATCGGTTGTTTTGCAGCACAAAGCATTAGACACAGCCAAACAAAGGGTGAGTCCATCCCAGAGCAATAATGAGAACCCTAACTGGGGAGCAGTTGTAAAAGGTTAAAAGGGACATGACACCATTCGATGAGAATCTTTTTTGGGGGAGGGGCTGATAATGTCTCAAGCTTTCTCTCCGTTTCTCTCCTCCAGCATGGTGGCCCATCCCTCATAACCACCAGTAAACACCATGTAAACAGGCCACAGTTGATCCAGTGCTTTGTTTTAACACAGAGATTTATATAACTAAAGTACTGTAATGTCCGCTGGCTTAAATAAGCATCATGGCATATGAACGTAATAGCTTAGCAAAATCCTATTCACAAAGTTCATTATCATGCTGATTATTAATTAATTATCAGAGTCCTCTGAAGACAAAATGGATTGTTTTTGGTCTGATAGTTCCTTTCTGCTCCACCACATTGATGCTGGTTCATGCAGCAGCCAATCTGCAGCAGCTGTTTGTTTTCAGCAAAATAGTTAGCAGCCAAACAGCCAAACATTTCCCTGAGGAGTTGGTGGAGACCCAAACAAAGCATGTAGTGTGGATATTCAACTTGCATTCATATATATATATATAACAGGTAATATTTTGCTTTTGTTTGTCTGTGTAAGGTTATGGGAAGCTTGTGGTCAAAGCAAATAGTCTTAAGGGCTGAAGACAAAGACTCCATGCATCTATTTGTTACAAAATCTGTCTGGCAGTCAGGCTACAAATCTCTTTGTCCAAAAAATGACTATGGTACATCTTCAAAGTTTTTCTTATTGAGGAAAGGAAAATCAGCCAGTGGTCTGTCCTTTCTAACCTTAAAGCATGACATTTTAAGTTTAAGTTGAACTTTCTTAAGACCAGAAAGAAGATTTAGGGAGGCTTTAAACAGCCTCCTTACAGGTTGAGAAAAGACTTTGAACTATTTGATCAGGACACACTCAGCATTTTAAGGCAAGAGATTCTTTTTGTGAGTGCAGCAATTTAAAGTCTGCTCCAAGGTAAAGAGCAGTGCTGCAAGTACATTCTTCAAGTCTCTTCAAATAACAGCAGCGCTTGTGTTTTCTATAATAATGACATCTCCAGTGTATCCTTGTGTCTAGCACTGCCATATGTGACTTTATTTCAATCTTCTGTACAGTACTGCAAAACCAGAAAAAAACATCTGGTCATTAGGAATGATGACTGAAATAAAGCTCAATGTGTTTACCAATTTCCATTAATAAAATGAAAGTTTCATGAATTACACAGATTACGACTATCATGTCGTGGATGTCAAGACATTTCAACCAAAGCTGCATTGGAAACAGTCAGAATTAATTTTAGAAAAAAGATTGATTATTATACATGGAATATTTTCTCCAGCCTGTCTCTTACTTCAGAACATACTCTTTGGAGCAGCGAGCGCCTGGGTGGGAACAGACTACAAAGCATTACCAACCGGCTCCTGGCCAACAGCCTCCAGCACCCACATCTCTCTCCCAACCCCACCACCATAATTGCAGGGCCCTTGCACTCTTCATCCAAAATGGCTTCCATCCACTGTGATGCTGTTTGATTACATGAGAGTTCAGTTGTATAATCGTGGAAATAATCCAGAACAAGAGGACAAAAAAGGAAAAAGGGCATGGCAACTATAATCTCCTTTAAGAATGAGATGGCATGGAATACATGAATATCTGTATCTAAAAAACAAACGCAGATACAGAAGATAAAATGGATGGATGGAAAAACATATACAGATTAAAAATGGATAGATGGATGGATGAAAAAATGCATAGATTGAGGAATATAAAATTATACAAAAATGATAGATGGACGGAGAGAAATAGGTGGATGGATGGGGAAAATATTTGCAAAATGTGTATGCACACAAAAAAATGGATGGATGGAAAATATACTCATTGATGAAAGATGGATGGATGGATGGACTGATATAACAAGTGGTGGATGGATGTAAAAATGCATGGATGGGTCGATGGGTGGTCGGACAGGTGGATAAACTGACATAGAAAATTAACCAAAATAATGTTCATAATATTCCATAATCTTTATAGTTCTATATAGAACCATAGCCGACACAAAGTGGCATCCAACTAATGTAAACCTTGCCATGTGCCTGTATCATCCTAACATATGCACACTCACTGCAGACAGTGCATGTGCTGGCAGACAAAGACAAATAGGAACCAGGAGCCTTCCCACAGCTCGAGGTGAAGCTGGCCAGGCTCCCCTGCTGTGGCGCCCCACCTTCCTGTCCGGAGTAAACGGACGCAGGGTGCTAACAAGTCAAGCTTCCCTTTCATCTGGGCCTTGAGGGGTGGGGGGGTGGGGGTTGAGTGTGGTGGATTTGGGGGAGAGGACGTGTGGGTGGAGGTTGAGAGGTTCAGGCAGCCGGGCTTGCATCCGCTGATAGTCATGAAATATGTATACACACTGTGGCTCAGCCGGGACATAATTGATCAGAAGACAGCATTAATGGCGCAGCCTGCTTTGGCTGCACCTGTGAACCCCACCCCCATAGTTAACGAGCTATGACGATCAGACAGACACAGGGAGCAAGAGGGAGATTAATGAACGAGACACGCCCAGAAGCTCAGTCACAGCCAAAGTAATCATTTTCTGTCAACGTTAGCATTGTGTCATTAGCATATTGTTGGGTTGCTTTCATGCAGCCAAGCTTGGCTTTAGCAACTATTTGCAGCTGATAAAATATCAAGTGCACTATCGTGTTTATGACACGACAATATATATTGCAAAAATGAAACTGTTGTCACATTTTTCTTGCTGGATGGATTGCTGTTGAAGCACCATTACAGCTAACCTGTGATCAGTAACCTCAGTCACACTCTGTGAGGAAATTACACTGGAAAAGATCCATGTGGAACAGTTTCATTTCATTTACATCTTTACATCGAGGCGATTAGCTGACATTTTTCACCCCAGAGTGATTAACTGTATAAACAGAGAGATAGTGGTGCTTCAATGCTTCTTACAGAGGGCCACTTCATCAGCCCATGTTGATATATGGACGTGTTGGCTGTTGTGTTGTGAGGCTAGATGAACTGTTAGAGACAGGTTTAAAAAACAGAATAGGGAACTGAGATTAATGGATGAAAACAGAGTCGTTGCAGCAGCATAAAAATATAGATGAAGCAATAAAAGCTATAAAGACCGATAAAGCTAAATGTGCCTTTAGAAATGATTCATCCACATGTTTTAGCATAATGACATACAGTATTGATATTTCAATGTTAAATTATAGATTATTTCACTGTGGACAGCTAACTGATGGCAACAATCTCCTTTGCACAAAATAGAAAAGTCCTGTGCCTCTCAGGAACAACTCTGCAAAATACAAAATCAATGATCAGTGGAGCAGATCAGTTCCTCCTCTCAGAGACTGCGTGCTCATCACATACAAGATGCAATACCAGTTATTGTCCTGAGGGAAATTCAATTTGCAAGGCCACTGGAGACAATGGTTCCTATCAAACAAAACAGTGGACTACACTGGACAACAGACAACACACTGCCCCATTAAAAATGTTCAAGGTTCAAGTATTACTGCTGTCCCTGCATTACTGGTGATTTAGAGAGAACAGTGTCTTCATCAGCCCAAATGATGCCTCACTAACCTGCCAAATGAATGTATCTATGAACTCAAAATTGCTGTTGGTCAGTTTATTTAAAAGAAAAAAAACCTTCAGAAGTGTTCCTGATGCAGCTTACAGCTCAAGATAGCTGGTAACTTCAATAATACAACCTGTCTTAAATGTTGTAATTCAGTATAATTTGACACTGATCCATAAAAAATGAAAAGAGATGACATTCCTTTGAAGGATGTGGCTGTTGTTGTTCTTTTGTTCTTATTGTCCATAAATCCTATGACAAGAGGAAAAACAATGTCTGTCTGTGGCCCTCAGGCCCATTTTGTCCTACTAAGGATGTAGATATTTAAAAAAAACATTCAAACCATTTCCTAAATTCATGTGTTAGTGCCAGTGTTAGTGCATTTGTTGTGGACTATTGTTAGTAATACACATTTAAGGCTCCACTGAGTATTCATGGCAAAAGGATTACGTGTGTGGGATGGACTTAAATTAAACTTCAAAGATTGTGTTCAAGGCAATAAAGGGACATTAAAACATTATAAGGTGTTTAGTATCAATTGGTTCTGTATGCAACCTGTTATCAGGCTGTTTTTTTTTTAGTTCTGACCTTCAGTGTTAGGGGGAATGCAGTCTATCACGTTGAAACCGTCCTTTAACAAAGGGCTTGGTGAGTCAACAATAGAATCAGTTTCAAATAAATCCCAAACCTTCCCTTCATGATGACTGGCTGAAGGTCTGGGTGCACACTGGTAACAAAGGATGAATTATCTTCCATTCATTCCAATCTGGTGATTCCTTGTGTCTGTCCAGTATATATCATCTGTCTGTAGCCCGTCAATTCAGCTGTTGCCCTGCCTGTGTGTGTGTGTGTGTGCGTATGTGTGTGCAGGAATAGTGGGGGCTGGTAAGTCAGGAAACCTGTGCAACACGTTTGGACAGCCGCTGAGAGGATATTGATTGGCTCAGAAATTATTAAACCCCCAGGAGTCAAAAGAGGCTGTTTCTGTGCTCCAGGAGCCAATTTTAAAGCTCTGTCCATTAATAACCAATGTAAAGACCAGTCCTAACAAATATTAGTATGCCGCAATTATCTAGAATTTTTATGGAGAAAGCACAAAATCCTGTGAGGTAAAAAAAAAAGAAATACCATTTTGAAGAAATCCATTCCATGGAACCTAGATAACTGAATAGCAAACTGCCCTTCAACACAAAAGATTTTCAGGTTATAATCAGATGCCGTTGTTGAGACCATGCAGCCAACAGTTTAGTTGTCTCAACTTGCTGCTCAGACATCTCCATGGAGCTTACCCACTAAATCACTGTCTCTTTAACGTTAATCTGTTTTTCCTTTAAAGCAGCTAGCTGAATGCAAACAATAGGATTAGCTGCCATGTCTGCTGCCTAGTCATCTGACTAACTTTCTTAAGTTAGCTAATCAGTAGTGAGTGACATATTTGTGGCACAATAATACGGTCAACATAGAAGGTGTGGGAGCAGTTTTATAGGGTGTAATGAACATTTTTTTATATTGATAAAAGAAATGTGTAAATTTAAGAATTGGTATTTCTGTAATGTTAAGTTGACTTACAACAACTTGTTCGGCTGTGTTGATCTCAGCCGGTCTTTAACACCCCATAAGATCATTTTAAATGAACAAGGCCAACTCTGTTCTATTATGTGCAGGAATTATTCATTAAAGGGAATTCATTAACTAAGCTGAGGGTCCTAATCATGACTTTGTGCATAGCTACCTGTGATACCTGCGAGCCTCCACACTGCTCTCAGATGAAGGTGCCAACTGTGGTTGTCAGAATATTTCTGACTCAGCTGCAGAGTTCTTTACAGACATAAACCTTTGACCCACCTGATTTCCTACCTAATGAATAAATTATAGCAGAATCAATATGATTAACTCTAACTCATACACAATTGTGTGGCGAGGACAGTGATCCTCTGGTTTTCTGAGTGAGGTTTTCAGATGTTGCTGCGTACTTCATAGTCCCGTCTGATTGCAAACTGATTACAGGGTCTTGTTTTGTTTATTAGTATTCTGGAGATTAAAGGCCATCGCCTTTCCTCTCGTTTCAATTCCTCAGCCGTGAAATAAAACGTATTAAAAGTATGATGGCTGCATACAAATTGTGACTTTTGATGACAAATGCTGTGAAGTTATTAGAGATCAGTTCACTTCAAGAAACTTTCACCCATACATACGAATTGGAGCTGAAAGTAAATACACTTGAACATTCTGCTGTCAAAGTTGTCTCTTCTGACTTCACATTGTGTGTTGGTCCAGTTCAATGCACTTCCAATGAGGGTTTAAGACAGGAGTCAACCTGTTAGTGTGTAAACAGTAAGTTATCTGTAGCATGATTGTAACACAACACAATAGTACACCAGAGAAATAAAACAGTTCAATTGTCTGAATTATATTCATACTGGAAATAAAGCTTTTGAAGTTTCTCAACTTGAAAATATTATTCAGTGCTATAAAGTCAGTGGGATTTATATTTCAGTATTAAGTATTCAGTAGTGATTCAATTTGACAACTAAGAATTAAGTTGGTTTTAAGATTCAAATCGTGGCCATGGCCATTATTTGCTTCCATAGTCGTCACTAGCAAATTGCATTTGCAGTATTTAAAACAACACAACATTCAAAGATTTTCCTTTCAAAGTTGTGGTTTTTTGCATAACTGAGGCCCTGTGCATACCTGACAATAGCATGCATCTTGGGTGATCTGATCACAAGTGGACAGCTCTCCACATGCACTGTGAGTGGATGTCACGTCCTCGGTCTACATGAATTGTACAAACATTTATAAAAGAGGGTGAACATTTTATTTGAAATATGAAAAAACAAAAAACTATTCAACCTGTAAAGCTCCGATTGCCCCCCTGTGTCCTGAGTTAGGGTTAGGCTGGTTTGTATTTTTGCCTAATCCTAACCCTGGACATTAGCAGGCAAGTGGTGTTTAAGAGGTTAATAGCAATCTCTCCTCTATTCAAACAACAGCTGCCTTTAATATCTTTAATATCGCAGTCCTTATGGAGCACACAGCCAAGTTTTGCATGGCATATGGAGAATGAAGATGCATGGTGTCTGATCCATAGAAAGGAGACTTTAAGGATTTAATATTCACTCGTCACTCAGTGATCATTGGGGCTCAGCGGGCAGACGTGCCGCTCTACCAGAAACATCTTTAAATACACACAGATTTTAGAGATTATTTTATAACATCTTTTAGTTCTGATACAGAGTTAAAATTGCCTTGATATTGGCATGCGTAATGCTTAGGCAGAGGAGGTCAGTTGAATAGGCGGTGAGGCCCATGAGACACACACACACACACACTGCTGACAGAGTGTGGTCATATGTGGCTCAGACCATCTCTGAGTGTGGTCTGAGCAATCGGATCTCAATGTGTGTGTGCATTCACACCTGTACTTCAAGCTGTCCACTTGTGATCAGTTCATAAAAGACGCTTGTTAATGCCTGAGACTCAATCCCTTCAGTTCACAGACATAATAATAAATAGTAGATAATTAAATAGCCATAATATTGAAGATGTATAACTACGCCATGGCTGTCTTTTTACAATGTTCTGGCACTTTTCATGGTCCAAATATGAGACTACAATGTTTTGCTGTGAAATAACTCCACGTTAGATCCTCATTAAATCCTTGTTCTGATAACTTAAGTCTAACTCAAGTCATTTAAAATATATATTGCTGCAAAAAGTGATGATTGATTTCCTTTCACTAGACTTTAATAAACTTTATATTATCACATAACAGGAAATGGATGCAGGCAGCAAGCCTCTGACTACCGCATTGTTAAAAGATGGTTGTGGCGTGTAATGACTTCCTGTGGTAGTACAAGGCTAGTTGGATGTCCTTGTTGTCTCGAAGGATGTGATATAACCTGCTCGCATCCTGCTTGCACTGTGTGACCTATATTCTCATGCACCCGCCACCACCAAGTTCCCTCATGCCAGGAAACACAACGGTAAAGGTGCAATGAATCAAACAAGGACACATTGAGCGACAGACATGAAGCTCCTACACAGGTCACTGAGTTGAATAAAGGAGCTGAGTGAGTGATCGTGGTCCAGTGGGTTTTCTATGCACCACACGGTGACTCTTAACAGACACTGTAGGCATGGATAAACTATAAATGAATGAATATGTGAGTAAGCTTCTTTCTCCATCCACAAGTCACAGTATTTGAAAAATAACACATAAGTATATATTTTTCTTTCTGAGAAACAGACAATACAAGCAAAATATAATTCAAAATGCCCCCACCCCCAAAAAAATAAAGCATGTACAACATGTAATAAATCTCTCAATAATTGCAGATTTGGGGTTCAAACACAACAGAGAATATGTAGCTTCATTTAATTAACATTTTCCCTCTAAAGATATAAAGACTGGAGTTGCAATTGCAGTTTTAGGGCACTTTTTTCCTCTATTCATTGTCCAGTTTTGACATTTCACTGACCCATGTCTCATTAAGAATTCTCTGTCGTTCACCATTCATTCGCCCTCCATGCAGGCTGAGCAGTAAATTGCTGCAGGGGCGTTGATGTGCAAGAGGAGCCGGCAGTCTTAATGGGCGACATGAGTGGGTGGTCTGCACTCTGAGGGCCTTCTGCAGCCCCTTACCTCGCTGTAATGACTCATTCAGTTCAGCTTCGTCACCCTGCTCTTTGCTGGTTTTTGCATGGTATTGAAACATGTTGTAAAATTGCCAAAATGGGCTTTTCTATGCCTTTTATCAAGAGCTAAAGGTCACTGATAACTATCAGCCAGGAAGATTACTACCGTCCGAAGATGTTCTAGTGACTTTTTTGTTAAAATTGCACCTGAAGAAGATGGATATGATTTTCATTATCATTGGCCTTTCTGAAACATTGGCTTCTATTCACTTAAGGGGCCGGAGGAGGGAAAATTCCATCCTGTCATCCTGTTCATCCTATCTTGTATCCAAGATCATCTATATGACTGTTCCAAAAACTATTCATATTTGTTGTGTGTCATGAAATCTGCTTTGACCTCCATGGTTGAAGGAAAAGTCTGGCCTTGATCTGTTTTTCTTACTTTCTTACTGTCAACAGATCCTATAAAAAGGCCAAAACCAACAATGCACTAGTCAGTCTCTTTCCTTTTCAAATTCCCCATCCTATCTGTGCCAAGCCAATTCCAGACAAATCTTTAAAAGATGGGTAACAAATCATTTTTAAAAAGGCTAAAACAGCTGGGCACTGTATTTTTCTATTAAACTTCAGTCAAATAGGACTAAATAGTGCATTTGCTTGGGACTATTTTCAAATGCGAATTAACATGCACTAATAAATATTTGCAGCAGCAGGATGTTGTATGTGGGATTGGTGTAAAATAAACAGGGCCAACATTCATTGTAATCGCATATGACCCAGTGCAATAGTAGTAGAAGTAGTTCCTGTTAATAGTTATAGGTTAATAATTGAGCTTGATTCACAGAGGAATAAGATATATCAGAGTTTTGATACACGTTCATGATTCTTTGTTGGGTTTTGTCTTTTCATGGGCTTTGTAACAACATTTGTAATGAAATAGAAAATATCGCCAGCTTAAAGCTTTGTGAGTAAGATAAGAACTACAGTGGTCATGGTTAGGAAAAGTAATCCTGACCGTGCTGGTTAGAGAAAAAAAGCCGACTGTTGTTAGAAGATGGGGCACACTTTGCAAACCCCTTCATCCAACATCACACTCTTTAGGATATTGTTTGCATCAGTGTAAAGTGTGTCACACTCCTTCTGCCTTTGGTACTTCTTGAGTACCGTCATTATTTGCAGCACCACAAGAGGCTACATGTCGGGAAACGTAAACACAGATCATTCCACCGCTAAAAGCAAATTGCTGCATCAGTGCTACTTATCATCTGACATTTCAACTGATTTCATGCCTTAGACTTCAACTGACATTTCACCCGACAGCTGACCGTCAACTACTTTCAGCACTTAATGCAAACTGACATTTCAAGCTTCTAAAGGGCTTGAACTTGAAAGTAGCGTTACATTTCAACGGCTGATTTCAACCGCTTTGTGCCCTTACACTTTTAGAGTACTACAATACTTCAAACCATTTCGCTCCTTTAACGTTAACTAACACTTCAACTGCTTTAAGTGCACTTCAGCTGCAACGCCCATGCAAAGTTCCTTGTGCAAACATTTAACATTTTAGATTGTTTATGGTGTCCACACATGCTGTTTTCAGCACACTTCTATTGGTATAGGAAATTATGTCTTTTCGTGTATCATGTGTGTTTCAGTCGAGTGTGAGTACTTACTGTTTTTCTACATCACAAGCTGGTCTATATCTCGAGACAGGCATATATCTATTTATAATAAGGTGTTCCTCATTTCGAGTGAGATCAAAATCAAGTCAAATACCCCCTATTTTACTTTCCACATAACATGACAGTGTTGTTCTAAGTAGATATGCTAAACATTGTTTACTCACATGAGTGGACTGATGAAAATAGCAGCAGCTCTTTTAGTGTAACATACAATTATACAGGGATTTTGTTGGATATGCTGGTCGTTTACTGCACTGCATATTTGAAGGCTGCAACAAACACAGGGTTTAGCAAAGCTTTGCAGAGCACCAGTGAAGGAGTTTTCTTTGGTTGGGGAATGAAAGTTTGTGAGTTTAGAGGCTGCTGTAAAGGGAAACTAATTAGAGTTGATTTGCACCGTAAAATATGTCCATCTCCTCCATTCATTCCACTGATTATGAAGCCATAAACTCTGTTTTCAAAATAAACGTTAATATGCCATTACAGTAATATGCACCCACAAGGTCAAGTCATGTTTCTTGACCCAGAGATAACCAATTTGGAAAATAGACTACAGATACAGGTTTTGCCATTCAACAAATGATTAAATTACTTTGGACAAGGGAAGCTTTTCCTGGAGACAGCGTGCATTCATATTTCTCATTAGCATTATATCATGAATGCCAAAACTCAGTTTGATGAAATTAATGCCGCCAACAACTTCAGCTTGGAAAGTTTATTGAGGAATTAATCCTCAAGCTATTGATAAAGCTATGCTGTGCATTAATTATAGGTTTGTTTTTCTCTCAAGAAAAGCTCAGAAGTGCTTTAGTAGCTCAGTCAAATCAACTAAATACACAATATACAATTAATGAACAAAATATTTTGCTTTGCAGTTACAAACACAACTTTTTCAGGCTATTCCATTAGAGCATCATTCAATTTTAAAACAATGTTCCCTTCTATCAATGGTACCGAGGCTTGACATCCATTCCACGTGACACCTTGCTGTCTCCTCCTCCAAACCTCTCCGACTGCACGTCATTGGTGTAAACAGATAGGAAATGAAGGGCAGGATCTTGCCTGTAGTTTCATTTATATGTTAATCTATCTGTGGACCTTGGCTAGGATTTGAGTGATTCCAGCATAAGGTTTGGTAATGCATCCAACTGGACATATTCTGACAGCAGTGGAAAGCCTATACATCCTTGTATCGTAGAAGCAATCTGTCATTTGAGAGGTTTGGCAGCATGTCGGCCCTCCAGACTCCATAACTGTTCAATTTATTTTGAAAACTACCTGTAAAATATGTTGAATTTAGAGCAGCCATGCACACTGAGGTTAACTTTTGACATAAATCCAAAAGACGAAGTAGGAATTTTCCTGTGTATGATTGACTATACTCTTTCCATCTAGTATCTTGCAAACTGTAAATGGCAAATGTGGGGAAGAAAAGAGGAAACAAGATTATTCACGGGCTGCTAATGCAAATGCATGTCTGCATTTCTGCAAGCCACGGAAAGAGTGGCGTGATGGATGGAAGCTATTGTCTGACACAGAAGGGGAAAAGGCTTTGGACTGTGCTGTTAGCTGCTTTGAAAATGGAGCAAATTTTTAAAAGCTTTCAGAGTTAAGCAACAACAGAAGCTTGTCTGTCTAAACAGTTTGATAATCTAGCACTTGACACTAAAATGTTAATGCTGTTTATGTCATGTCAATACTCTTATTATGAGTCATTTCACATCAATTTGTTTCAACTTTTTATTGCTCTGTTATAGCTTTTTAATGCTTTGTCTTTATTTTACATGCTGCAGCGCAGATTTATAGCTTTTTCATAATGACATTTCTCTTGATACTCTCATATTCTATTTATTGAAATCTGTATGACAGCTGCAATTGCATTCAAAAACTGGATTTCAGACAAAACAAGGCTAAGAGGCTAGAACCGTGCTAGCTGCTCCATGTGGCTGGATTCAGACACTGCAGTGCTTTGAGCTAAATGGCTTAATGCTGATGTTTAGCATTTATAGCATTTACCATGTTCACTATCTTAGTTTAGTCTATTATCATGCTAACCTTTGCTAGTCATCATTAAACACAAAGGGGCTGATGGGAAAGTCATTAGTTTTGAGGATATTCGGTCATGAAACAAATTTTGACCTTATGATTGTGTGAGATGAAGAGTCAGAAGACCACCAGAGTGCTTACAATTCATCCTGGGGGACATAAATGTCTGGACCAAATGTATTGGCAATCCATCCAATAGTTATCCATCATTTTGGTCTTGACCAAAATGGCAAAAAAAAATTGATAAATAAATCATCCCCACATATTTAGGGAAGTACTGTTTATACAAATCTGTCTTCCATATGACGGCATCCAGCAGGGGAGGAACTCTTAGATCTCCTCCTGGCACTCTGCAGATCAGTCCATCCTGCCTCCTCACCAGTTCTTCTTGGCCATTCGTCGACAGACCCTCCCCTGGCTGGCTGCCATGGTTCCTAATGAGGTCAGACTCCTGCCTGTTCGGCTGCTCTGATCAGCAATTATGTGTGTCATTTTGTGTGTGTGTGTGTGTGTGTGTTGGAGAGAGAGAAAGCAAGCAAGACAAAGAGAGAGATTCACAGAAAGGCAGAGTGAGTGTGTGCGACTTTGAGGGAGAGAAAGAAAGTGTGTAAGAGAGTATGTTTGTGTGTAAGGGGTGTTTTCTCTGTGCCATAGGTATTGACCTGGAATTGGGTTAGTGCTAATGAGGAGAGAGAGAGAGGGTGACAGAGAGATGTGAGGGGAAGTACAGGGTTGCCAGGTCAGGCCTAATTCACATTTACGGGAGTCCAGATTGGAAAGGTCATGCACTGGTTGTGCTGAAAAGCAGCTACTTTCAGGGTTTGGTGTCACACACAAAAGCTTGGCCAGAGATTTGAATGGCGGTAAGTGAATGTCAAGAGCATGAATAGACACCCCAGGCAGCAACCATTACTAATACTGTAGCAACCGTGCAGCCACTTGGAGTTTCAGTTATGCAAATGTATCTGTGAGATAAACACTAGACTAGAAGGTCTCCAGCCTGCCAACATTTACTGACATGAAACACAGCTGATGGGAATTTGAATTTGAATCTTCTTTTTGTCAGTGTAAACTGTACTTTGTCAGTTACTGCTGTAGGATACTTATGTTCAGTTAAGCTTTAGACAGAATCAGCATTGTCAGATGTATGATAATTTGTACAATAATTTTACCCTCTTTATGATGTGTGATTAATAATGCCAGAAGTGGCATAATGTACGATAATGTGATAATTTTGTGACGCTTACCATTAGTACTTGATTTTAGACTATACTGTCCTTTTTCCCTCACAATGCAATGTAGTGTGCTTTTATCTCATTGCATTATTGTAGTGTTAGATAAACACACTGATATCTTTGTCCCAAAGTGGCCACCTTCCTCAATATCCATCTCTGTTGTGCTGTATACATAGTGAAAACTATCCGGTAAGGTATTGAGGCTGCTGATTAACATCTACTTCAAAAGTTAAATCAGGTCAAATCTGTTAAGCACTCAAAACAAATTTAAATACTGGCAGAAGCAAGATCACAAAATTCAAGCAAAGAGGGCAGAGTCTGTGCCTTTTTTTTTTTTTCATGTGTTCATTTGCAGTTGATCAGCAGCTATTTGTGATATCATGGCACTCCAGTCTTAGCATGCCTTGTCATTTTATTATTTCTGCCTCTGCTCTGTGCGCCAGTGAAACTCAGAGAGCGTCTTTGTTTCATCTTCACTGTTCTCCATCTGTCCCCGGGCCCCGTTACACCCAAGACTTTGATTTGGTCGACAATCGGTGTGTGTGTGTTACAGAAACAGCAGCAGAGCAGGGTTTTGTCCTGAGATGAACTCTGCAGCAGCCGTGGGGAGGGCTGCTCACTGCTGACGGAGGGAAGAAACAGGGTGAGCGAAAGCACAAGACAGGGGAGGGCAAATAACAGACATAGAGTGCGACAGAGAAGGCGGACATGACAAATAAGAGTAAGAAGGCAAGGCTAAAAGAAACGGAGAGAAAAAAATCCACAATAACAGAATAAGCAGCAAATGAGCAAGTGGTATGAAAAGAAAGAATGAGCCATAAAGTGTCAGAGCAACAGGAAAACAGCAAAGAGACAAAGAGAGACAGGAAAATGGGAAAATTATGGAATAAAGGGGTCAAAGGGAGGATGACAAAGCCAAGAAAACAGTGACAGGAAAAGCAAGAGAGGGGAAAAGGAAAACATGCAAAAAGTAAGAATCACAGAGTATGGAGGTATGGAAAAGGGGAAAAAAAAGGAATGACAGAGACAGGAAATGGAGAGAAATCAAAATACAGCGGTAGAGTGTGAGAGAGAGTGAAAAATAGACAAATACAGTGAGCAGGGGAGAAAGAGAGTGGCAGGAAGACGCACAGAGACTGAAAGCAAGTAAAAAAGAAATGAAAGAAGAAAAATAAAGGGAATTGAGCCAAGAAGAGAGACAGAGCCAGGTAGCGAGAGGGAGTGAGAGAGAGAGGACAAACCTTTGCCAACACTGTGAAATTTCCTCAACTCCTGGCGATAATAGCTCTGCATAATAAGCCGATTTAGCAGCTCAGTACCAATAAAACACCCAGGTGGTGCTCACTTTTCTCAGCTTGATGGGCAAACACTGTGTTTCAAGCAAATCTGCCTCTCATTGTTCTGTTTGCGCTGTACTCATAGTGCTCAGCTTCAGTAAGAGCAGGAAGGACGAGGGCAGTGTGTGGGGGATGGGGGTAGGAGGGTGTTCACAGGATGTCATTGATGATCATTCTGGCTTAGAGAAACATTAACATTATGGTGCTGCGCTTATTGATCTGTCTAGGCATTTGATAGAGTAGGACACAACCTATTGTTGAAATGCTTTACAAGAACTGGCTTTGATAATTCTACCTGTAGATGGTCCAAAAATTACCTGCAAAACAGATCTCAGTATGTTTTGGATAAAGTGCAATCTGAATTTTTTTCAGCATCAACAGTGAAGAGCAGAATTTACTTATAAATGAATGTCAGTAATTGTGGACTAAAGCTCTATGCAGATGACACTATATTTATATACAAACACAAACCAAACAAAGTTTTCAATGCTTACAAAGACCAGTCTAAAACTGATGGCATTCTTCACGTCTTCCTGTCCTACCGACCTAGAGAATTCTAAGTTCTAATTTCTTAGCCTTGACAGATCAAAATGTCTTTTTTCTTCTCCTGAAAAATGTTGCTTGTGGGTAATAATTGCTAGTGCAGTAATGTAATGGAACAGAGGTGTGTTGGATGTGAGTTGACAGATCACTGAAAGAACGTGGTTGAGCTCAAATTTGCTCACTTCATCCTTGACCCCCACAACCTGATCTAAGGAGGGGGCTGGAAGCGAAACAGGTGTCAACACCTTTGTATTGCTCTGATTGTATAGAGACTTGTGTTCTCACAACTATGCCCGATTTTGAGTGATCCAATCAACCAATTTGATCAAACATCTCTTGAAAAATGCACCCACATATTTTACTTCCCTCTGAATTACATCACATTATTAAAGTTGCTCTGCTGTTTCGCTGTCACTTTAAGCAGCTTCTGTCTTACAGTGCCATTTATTTCATGATTGGTGAAGGCTATGGTATTCTGCCTTTAAAGAAAACTTCTATTACATTGTGGCTCACCCATGCTCTGCTGGAAACTCCTAAGATTAAGACAAACCTTAGACTTCAGCAGTGGTATAACAATCACAATACTATTGGACTTGGCACACTTCATTACTCACAATTTTCCTCTTGTCAGTGAAACACTGCCACAAGCTGAAAGTGAAGTTAATCTTCACTTCCCTGCTTCACTTGTAAACTTTTTATCTCCACCTTTCAACTTTTGTCAATTTGTGTGCAATATTAATTTTGCAATGTTGTCCATTACCTTGCAGCTGCATCTGGTTTTGCCAATTATTATTTTGTACAACCTAGTAAGCAGGACACAGCTTGCACATGGCTCTCTGTCAGTTTCCCCTGTACATATTTAAAGCTTTCAACTCCCAGCTGCCTCTAACAGATTCCACTCTCCTACATATCATCACTGTTGGGTGCAAACCTCATAGCTTCAATGGGAGGGAATTGGAGGATTATATGCTTCATGATTTGGGAAAGTTCTATCAATTTCTTGGGCTTATAAAACCTTTACAAAAACATTGAGTTCAAAACTGGATTGTCTTCAAGCTGTAAACAAAGTTGTTTTCCTCAAAAGCAGACATTTTGGAGGTACAAGGTTTGCATCTGAAAAGTGACTGCGATGGAAAGAAAGCATGGAGCTATGAAGTGCTAACTTACAGGCAACTGCTCACACAAGAATATTTCACTCAGTGGAGCTACAGCCCTTTCATTGTGTGGAGCTCTAGTCTATTTATTGTCCTTGGCTTCAGCCATAATGATTAATGATGCATAGTATGACAGTGCACTATAGCCAACTCACCCACGCTCAAAAGGCCGGTGTTTCTATGTTTTTGATTTTAGATTTTACTGTCAGGTGTTTCACTTGTGCACACAGATGTTCTACTTTCACTAAACACTGAACAGAATGTTGGGCCACTGTGTTGAGCTTCAAAGAAGAAAACAGGTTTTCCACAGAGACTTGATGAAAGCTTTTCATCCACGCTCCTTGATGATAGACCAGGGATTATGTAAACAGGCAACAAAGAGGAAGACAGTGTGTATAATCTCTCATTCTCCAGCTTTGTTGGCCATAAGTTACTTCATTGTTGTTGAGCGGAGACGGCTTTCATAGCTGCCTGTTTTTAAGTGCAGTTTTTTCCCCCTCAAAATTCTCAATTCAACTGCTGCTGCACTGCCACAGATAGGAGAGGGTACAGTTTGAAAAAAGGAAAATCTTCTTTTTGTAAAATTTGCATTCATAAAAGTGCATGCATTCCATTTGATAGATCTGAAGAAGACCTGCGAAAACAGAAGAGCAGAAGAAGTTATCTTAGCCATGTTTTAAATGTGTGATTCCTGAAGGCCTCATGAATATCTACGTCCCCACCTGCTGTACTGTGCTGACATAAATCCAGAGTAGAACAGCGTTGTTTAACTCAAGCACTCTGTGTTTGAACCACTGCCAATAAAGAGTATAAAATTCAGCAGGCTGGCTGTCACAACAGCATCTGAAACCAACTTTGTGATTACTACTTGTTGGCATCGTGGGAGTCCAAAAGTTTATAGGAGCCATAACCAAGATTTATACTGCCCCACAGCACAAAATGATCATAATGTATCTGCAGGGGGCTGATGGGATTTTTGATCAATACCAATGACTAAATGACTACTTCTGGAGGGTCAGAGATTCCTGGCTTTAAAACTCACTTTGGAGGTTGTTGGAAATAAAGCAAAGGTTCTGTGAATTATGGCTGATATCCAGATCATCATTGATTGTTTACTGAAGGGAGGGGTGGAAACAGGCTTACACAGTTTCAAGTTTATTGTCACATGTATAGCCTCTCATGCATGAGAATCAAGGCTCGACTAGTCATTACAGGATACGTTTGGCCTTTTCAGGTCTATTTTTATTCTTTATACAATGCTGATATTTCATATGTATGTTGATAGTGTTATTTGTTGCTTTAATCTTTTTTACTTCCCTTACATGGTAAGACATGGGGGACAAAATCCAAAAATGCATTCTGAATGAGGTTTATTTAGCAGTCTGAGTTAGCCAAATCAAGTGTTTTCCAAAGCTATGCTGTTTTTACGATAAAATAACTACATAATGTCTCTCTGCACACTTTCCTAACTGAGGTCGAAAAAGGAAAAATTTTATTGTAGTCACATGTATGTTTGTTGCCGGGACAACATGTGGGCAGTCAACCAACATGCAACTGCCAGAACAAAGATACCTACTCAATTTGGCTAATTTAGACTACACAAGTCTTCATTTTCAATCATTTCAATCTTCATCTTCAAACATTCATATTAGCATAGCATCACGGAGCGTTTTAGCCATGAAGGCTCAAAATTGAAGACATAACATTTTTTCCTTCCGCCACAGATCAATGACGTCATGCAAGAGAGCTGTTGATGTTGCGACTCCTTGATCATTAAAAGAGGTTAGTAACAAATCACTTGACTTAAACAATCTGGATGGGAAATCTAAATAAGCCCTGCTGAGGGATATAAACTGACCCTGTCTTCACGAGATCCTACATAACTTTTGCTGAACAGAGGCCACAAGTGGCAATTAATAACATTAAAGACTAAACTGTAGAGCCACAGTTAGATAGTATCAGGCATCATTGGCAAATGGTGCTACAGACCAAGTGTAGGCTGAGGCAGCATAACCCCTGAGTGCATTGAAATGAGTAGGGGTGTTTTATTCCCTCTGAGTATAAGTCTTAATCTCTGAGAGAAATCAAGACTTCCTACTCCCTGCAAAACTTGACATCATCTCACTTTGAGAACAGCTGGTAGGTACAGGTGTGTGTATTAATTTAAAGCAGAGCTTTGGTGACCACAGGTGTGGTCAGAAAAAGCTTCTCTTGGATATATTAAGGTTAGAAACGGCATGTTATTAATAAAGAGTGGAAACAACAACAGGACTGTGATTGACCCTATGACTTCTAAATCATAGTAAAACATAATTTAGTAAATGTAGCTGTGAATGTATTCAAAGCCTCGCAAGGTCAGCGGACCTCCACCTACAACATGAATTTCCATTCAAAACACTTAAATTGCTGTCGTTTCCTCCCCTGAATTGTCAAGTAATTGCTGTGAGTTTGGAAAAAAAAATTACCTTTTCCAGCTCTCAGATTGAACAACCTCCTACACTGGCAACTCCAGTCAATCCAATTTGAAACCCGGTATGATGAAGGGCTCTGCATGGCTGCACTTGTGTCATTATAAAAAATGGATGGACGGATTTAAATACCCCTTTGTAAAATTTCTTCATGAGTCTGCCACTTGGCCGCCTCCTCACCAAATCACTGCTGGCATTGATATGCAGGAGTTGACTATTTATGCTTGTATGGACGCCACTTTCCCAGAACAGCAATTAAGAAAAAAAAATGGTCTGACAAGACACTCCTATACACTGTCACACATGCACTTACTATATACTATGAGTGGGAGAACGAGTCCGTTTATCATATATATATATATATATATGTGAATAAAAACATGGTCATATAAGTTAATTTATTATTACATTACATATTACATATTGTTACATTAAATGAGTCTTGAGTCTGTTTATACACAGTGTACAATCAGGGATATGACTGAAAAAGAGAAATGAGCATGAAATCTGTAATTTCTCCAAAGAAACAAGATTTGTGGAGCATACATGCTATTTTTTCAGCAATCCATACCACAGTCACATGGCTGAGGAGACATTTGTAAATGCACAATATTTGACACTTTTCTGACAATTGACTGACAATTTTCGGCCCCCTATCCTAGCATTTTACATGAAGTGACAACTGATTTTTTTTTTTTTTAACCGTCTCTGAAAACACCAGGTCTTAGTACTGTAGTTGTAGAAGACACAGGCTTGTCAAAAAGGCTTATGTATCACTGTCATGTGACAACATCTCTACTCTATCTGTAATCACATGTTGTGTGTCAGTATAGCTCATCATGACAGGGTTGGAAACATGACTCCAGACTCACAGCCCTACCAAACTGCAAAGTTATCTTTACAGTCAGTAATCTCTGATCCCATCCTCTTGTTCCTGCCCCATGTCAGCCAATCCACATCAAGAACACACTCCCAGACTGTCATCACTCAAAACCCAGCTCTTAAGGCTTGCCCAAGCTTTCTGAGGCAAGCTTGGAAAAATGTTCCCCACAAAGACACAAGACTCAACAGCCTTTTTTGATTTGATAATTACCTTGACCCTGTTTGGAGCTATGTGTATGTAGGTTTTCAGTGGAGCCAAAAACAAAGCAGCTGATTTCACTCAGTAGTTCCTGCTAGCCAGAGCTTAAAAGTGTTAATCAGAGAAATCTTTTGCATAAGTGTTTTTCTGGAATGAAAACCTGCACCCATATGGCTCTTGATGGCACATAGATGAAGGCCATCGGGTTTAAAGTTGTGTCTGGAACGAGTCGGCCACAACTGTCGCCATGTTTTGTATATTGCGTGGGAGCTTGTTAGCACTGTATCCAAAACAAGGGCATGGGTGGAGAAGAACCAGATGTGGCCATTGGCAGATGATTCACAAGGAGATCCTCCAAGCTTGGACAGTACACACTACATGACATCAGTACCAGATGGTTTACTCATTGACTCCCACCCTCTAAAAACACACAGAAAAGTCTGTGCTGAAAAGTCCAAAAGCATTAATGCCACTAAAGCTGCTCAAGCACATTTTTTCATGAAATGCTGGATGATGGCAGTTAATTGGTGTAACAACCTCGTCCTGTCCTCACTCTTTGGGCCAAAAGCTAAACTGCTTCTCATTTGTTTAAATGCATTTGAAACACAGCTTAACTTTGCATCTATTTAGAATTTAAATGAAATGTCAGATATGATTCATGACAACCAGTTATGGTATCTAATAAATAATGTATGCAACTTGTGAAACGTGTATTAAAACTAATCCTCAAACAACTGCCATCTCTGTTTTTGATCTCTTTTGCAGCTCCTGTTTGACTGAGATCAACAGTGTGAACTAGGGACGGTGATGGCACTTGGCACATTTGTTTGTTCCACTTCAGCTTGATCCATGTGTTGTGATGCCTGCAGTGTCCCAGTTTGGCTGTCCACCATCAAATGACCAACAGTGGGGAAGGTATTGACAGGACAGCCTGTGGTTTGCAGACCCAAAACAGGGTTAAATACTTCAGTGGATAAAGAATGGCCTCGGGATTCACTTTAGATCACTATAGATTTGCTAATCTCGGGTAGTTTCCATTCCCTGCTCAATCCCCAATCTTAATTTTTGCTGTCTATTTTCTGTTGTAAAAGTCAATGGAGCATCAGTGCTAACCACTTTTCATATTTATCAGTCAGCCTTAAATGTAGCAATATTTGGCACCTCAACTAGGAAGACAAAAAAGTGAAGAATCGTCTTCAGTATAACTTCAGATACCAGACATATTAATTGCACTCTGTCTCCATAATAAGAAGGCTTAAGAGTGCTAGAGCATATATGTATTGTATTCCCCAGTTCTATTTATATATGAATGAATTCGCAAAAGATTTATTTCTCAGCAGTAAAGCAAATATGTTTATTAAGCACTTTAATATACATCAGAAAATTCCACTTCATATAATACAGGAATTGTTTTTAAATGAAAGTTGAATGTACATGGTAAGCTATTTACAATCCAATCATTGACAGTCAAATCAAAGGTGACAGACAAAACACAGTCAAGACAAACAAGTTAACTGCTTAATAAGACTATACAGTATGTTTTCCAACACTGTTTCTAGACCTGATCCTGCCTTGAATCCTTCTATTGACCCTTCATGGCATACGTATGAGCTACTGTAGTTCTGAAGAGCTGAGAGCTTTCACTAGGGCTTATAAGTGTTTGTGCATGCGATTTCTACCCCCCCAATCTGAGTTCTTGGCAAAAAATAGCTCACTGTTGACAATATGAAAAGCCTGCAAAAATATGACACAGCCTGTAAACGCTAACGCAGCTCCACACAGTTCATGAGAAACAGATGTTTCAGTTCCCTCAGCGTCACAGTCGAGCACCTCCGCCCCTCCGTCTTCAGCGGGGTTAAATCCTGTTGAACTGGTATTCGGCTTCTCACAGGGAGAAGGTGGGACAGAGTAATGTTGTTTCAACTTTGGCTTTACAGCTCTGCATTTCAAAACAATATCATTCACAGCTATGAGTTGTTTTAATGGCTGAACCCTTTTTAGCCGTTTTGTGTCATGCCCCTGAAAAATCCAGCAGGAAATACTGGAAATTAACCACATGACAAGAAGGAAACAAAGCTTGAATTTTGTTTCTTGCATTGCAGTAGGTTATACATGTAACGCCGCACACAAATGCATTTCTTTAATTCGCTGCTTTCTCTTGAAATCGCTGCATTTAGCACCAAACGTTTGCTGATGGTACACAGTGGGTTATTTAAATATTTTTTTATGCACACACAAAATAAGAACACACGAGCAACTGAAAAATCCCATAGGGACAAAATGAATTTTTTTTTTTTTTACATTTTCAATGAACCTCCCTCCTTTCTTAGATATTTGTAATAAAACACAAAACGCACAAAGCCAACAAAACTGGGAGTCCAAAATAATTGCAGGCAATTTCTGAACACAGCACCATGGTAGAGCGTAATGCAACACAAAATGCAGCAAAAGTGGCTTTTTTCCAAAAATAAATATGCTTGTATATACTCGTGAAGTAAACTGCCATAGCTATTAACATATTACACACAACATAGGTTTAGCACACTGATCAAGGTTAACACAGATTATTTGGGGTCTCTAGAAAGGCAGACTATCAATGCGCTTAAATTCATAACCATGGCATCAGTTACTGCAATGTCTTCTGGTTTGTGACAATGTACTCAGTGGTACATTGCTGTCAGTGTGAAAAAGTAGACAGAACAAACATAATATAAAATAATAATAAAAAAAAAAGCATTGGTATGTTTCTCTCAAACAATTACTTTGATAAAACATGGATGGGATACAAAGTGAATAGAACAAATGCATGTCTGTCATTTAACTCTTTTAAAAGTGCATACACTGTTTATTAAATAGCATTACATTAAATTAAAATGATAGTTTGCATGAATACATGAAGAAGGCTGTAACAGATGTAGGCACATCGATGTATCAGTTCACATAAGCCTTGGGCAGCAATCAACAATTGACCCTTGGTTTTATTTTGCGGTCTCCCACTGATGAACAGAAATTGAGCATTTTTTATGCAGATGAAAACAGTTGCTTTGGCACATTCCCTCCAATGTCCACATGACGAATGGCATTCAAGAAATCTGAAACAGTATAGGAATGATTTCGGTTAATGTTTTGTTTGGGAGGAAAAGTCTGGTTATCTAGATTGAAGCATTCTTCATGCAAGTCTGAATAAATCCAACTAATGATGGTTGTGTTGAGCGCAGGCCAGTATAAACTAAAAGTTATTAGCCTCTGTATTGGCCACTTTAATGAGCCGATGAGCCGAGGTCTTGCTCTATGTGCTGCCAACCTGACCTTAATTTCAACTTTGAGACAAATGCTTGATGTATTTCAACAAAAGCACATGCTGGAGGATTACTTTGAAAAGTATCGCTTACCAGCTATAATGGAGTCTCCTTTTTGTAGTTAAACCCAGGGTCTGATCCTTCAATTTGCAGTTTCAGGGCTTGTTTAAGGCTTAGCTCAGTTTCCCCTACGGGATAGTTCTCTAGAACATCCTGGTGGCCCCTGTTCTGTACAGTCCGAGGAACTGATACCCTACTCAGGAAAACCTGATTACCCTGTAGATGATAGTTGGGGTTGGTCATGATGCCATTCCTCTTCTTCTCAGAACAGCTCTGCTGCTGGATAAAGAATTGATCTTGGCTTTGCCCCCGTTCCTGCCGAATCGAACCGCCAATCATGATCTTGCAATTGGGGTCCTTCACTGCAATGTTTGCTACTGATTTGTTGAGGGCAATCCTTTTGTCAAACTGTGTCATTTCATACTCCAGAACCTGACCTTGGGTCGATCCACTGTTCTTGACTTTTTTCTTGTCTGCTAGTGCCCCTTTACCATTCGATGTCCCATTTCCGGTCTTACTTCCCTTTGTTGACTTGACACTAGATTTTAACTGAGACCAGTCAAAGTCATTGGATGGAGATGATGGCTGTTGACCAATAGACTTAGTCGTAGAGGAAGGGGACACAATGGACTGTCTGCTCCGGCTGCGAGGCAGTGAGTGCTGTTGGATTTGTTCTGTGAATGTCAGTCCGTGAAAACTGTCGATTGGCACGGTTTGTGCTGTGGCTGTGGATGATGTGGTTCTCAAGGAGGAGTTTTTTGAACTCTTCAGGGAATTATTTGAAAGGGATGACTTCTGTCTATCAACTGTGGAATCAGGAGACTCTGACGGGGAACTGAAAGCATGGACAGGACCGTTGGGTAGACCACGTCCAGACGACTGCATATCTCCTGCCCCAGTGCTGCCAGAGCTACTTGATTTAATGGTGAGGGACTGCATTTTACCAGTCACAGCCAGTGGTGTTTTTTCATCCATGGTGTGTACTGGAGATGGATTGCAGCCATTTAGAGTTGTGCCCCCATACTTTTCCAGAAGTTTTATGATCATTGAATGGCCACCTTTTGCTGCAACTCTCATTGCTGTGCGTCCAAACTGATCAGCATGGTTGGGGTCAGCGCCATTTTCAAGAAGTATTTGCACAACATCAATGTGACCCTCTTGTGCAGCTATGCCTAGTGCTGTTGCTCCTTGGTTACATGTATGATCCACGTGTGTGCCATTCTCTATCAAAAACTGCACAACTTTTGTGTGTCCTTGCCAAGCAGCAGACTGGAGGGCCGATCGCTTCTCATTGTCACAGGCATTCACATCAGCATGATAGTTAATCAGCAGCCTCACCATTTCAACATGCCCTTGCCAGCAGGACACGTGGAGGGCTGTTCTGCCCTCAGTGTCACAAGCTTCCACATTTGCTCCATTTTCAAGGAAATACTCTGTCATGGCCAGCTGATTCTCAAGAGCCAATATGTAGAGTGTTGGGCGTCCATCTGCATCTTTGTAATCTATATCAGCACCGTGGCTCAGCAGCAGTTCTACAATGTCCCTGTGGCCTTCAAGTGCAGCCACCCTGAGAGCATTCCTCCCATCATATCCCCTCTCGTCAATGCATGACTTGTTTTCCAGAAGAATTTGCACACAATCATAATGTCCTTCTTGTGCAGATAATATCAGCGGTATTCTACCATCATTATCAACCTCAGTACAACGAGCTCCTTGCTCAATAAGGGCATCGCACACTTGGCGGTGGCCCTCAAATGCAGCCATGTGTAGCGGGGTCCAGCCTGCATCGTCCCTGTGATTCTCGTCGAGACCTCTGTCCAGCAGAGTTCTGACTACCTCCACATTACCCTGAGCAGATGCAATGCTCAGTACTGTCCTTCCCTCACTGTCAATGCTGTCAACAGCAGCCCCCCAGAAAAGTAATGTGTTGACAACAGAGGCATGGCCCATTGATGCAGCAGCAAGAAGAGGAGTACGACCATTGTTGTCTGTGTGATCCACATCAGCCCCACCCTCCAAAAGCAGGTCAACTACATCGACATGTCCTTCATAGCCAGCCACAAGGAGTGGAGTCATGCAGTCTTTATCACAGTGGTCAACCTCTGCTCCCCTGTCAATCAGAAGGCTGACAACAGAAGCATGGCCTTTACTTGCAGGAACACAGAGAGCAGCCACTGAGAGGGCAGTCCTTCCGTCCACATCTTCATGATTAACTTCAGCCCCGTGGTCCAACAGGTGCTCTACGATCTCTCTGTGTCCCATGTATGCTGCAGCAATGAGAGCTGTTCTTCCTTCATTGTCTGCCTTGTTGACCTCTGCCCCATGCTGAAGAAGGTTCAACACTATGTCTTCATGGCCTCCCCAAGCAGCAGCTCTCAAAGCAGTTCTACCATCAGCATCAGCACAGTCCACTTTGGCACCAGCATAAAGCAGTGCAGATACAACCTCTGAATGTCCACCCCAAGCTGCTGAGCGCAGGGCTGTCCATCCGTCATGATCCGTGTGATTTATGTTGGCTTCACAACCAATTAGGCAGTTAACCACTTTGGTATGGCCCTGCCTCGCTGCAAGAGTAAGTGCAGTTTGTCCATGGTTGTCTTCTAGCTCCATGTTGGCTCCTCTTGATATGAGCAAGTTGACCACATCTAGATTTCCACTGTATGCAGCATTGGACAGCAGAGTTCTCCCACTGGAATCACACTGGTTCACAGATGCCCCATTATCAAGTAATGTCCGTATTGAGTCCTCTCTTTCCAGGGCCTGCTGTACAATACATGATGCATGGTCATCCTCATTGTTTACATGAGCTCCAGCTTTGACCAGAAGTTGAAGGACCTCCTGTTCTCTTGGTATAGAGGTGGACAGAGAGTCTTTCGCAGGAGTTCCATTCCAAACCATCCAAAGAGCCAGATTAAATGGCTCAATCTGCAGATTGGAATTGACAAGATGCAGTGCAAATTCCTGCACTTCGAGTGGTTTGAGCTGCTTTGCCCGGCAAGTGTAACTCATTGCCAACATCCTATGTCCCTCTGCTGCATTACACAAGTACTTCTGGGTGCAATGCTTAACATCCAGTAGCCACTCCGCAAAACTGTAGTGAAAAAGGATTTTAGTAGTCCCGAGGCCGTCAACCAATAACTTGGAGAGTATGTCCATCTTTTTCTGAAACTCTTCCATAGTCAGTGTCATGTTTTTGGTCCAGACTGCATGGTACAGTTCCTTGACTGTGAGTGGCCTGCAAGTTGCCAGGATTACATTAAGGATAGGCTGGACTTTGGCAAACTGTTTTCTGACAAATAGTCTCTGGCAGAGCCACAGGTAGAGGCCGTTGAGTGTGCCAGGGATGTCACGGATCTCACGAAGCATGATAAAGTTCTCAACCACACCATCCAGTACACGCTCCAGGTAGAGGAAGCAGCCACTGCTTTTGATGTGGAGTTGGTTAAGCATCTCGGCTGTCTCCTTGGTCAGGTGCTGCCTCAGGGCCTCCTCCTGGTCCAGCCTGTGGAGGATGTACTGTTGCACGTCTTTGACAATGTAGGCCTTACGCAGATCGTCAAGGCTGATTTTGCGGAATCCTGAAAGAAAAGAAACGGACATAAGGGGAGCCTGATGAGAAATGGATACTGTATAGAGATCTAGAAGATTAAAAGGGCATTGCAAAAATAAATTGGCCAGAATATGAAAATATGTAAAGGATAAATGTTACAATGAAATGCAGTTGTTGTAGAAATCATAGGTGATGATGAGTAGTGTTACATTCCCCTAGAGTCATTATCTTAGGTCTAACCTTGAGATCATAGCCAGTATTTATCCACTGATCCTTGTGCCTTTGGATAATTAGGTTAAGCCAACCATTAATTTTCTAAAGCATAGGATAATTAACAATAAAGCCGTGTTGTTAAAGAAAAACCTTTCAGAGGAATTGAGAGCATAACCCCTCTGGCTGCTGGAATCAGACATGATCAGTAGGAGTTCATGATTAGTTTAGTCTGTTAAGAACTAAGGAAAACAAAATCATGGCAATTAGTGCACTATATTTTGTCCGATGCAGAGGCAATGTGCTTGAGCCTTTGTGAGGAACAAAACCCAATAATTTCAGTAAAATCATGACTGAAAAAAGGAATACGTTACATTAAAAATACCTTTGCTTATCCCTGCATTGAAACGCATAAATACTACATACATAAATACAAAACAGTAAAAGGGAAAGCACCACTCTCAGCAGAAAACCTTTGATATAACATAATGATAGCTATGCATAAAAAAACCCAGATGTCCTTATAAAAAAAATGTAATTTCTTTCACCACTACAGGCAGTGGATGGGTTGACTGACCAATCAACCCAACTCTAGGAGGTTATTAGCACTTAATCAGCAGGACCAAATCTGTAGTATAGGCTAAAGATTTGCAAGAATTAAAACGGAAGAGAGCAGGGGAGACATCACTTTCATGCCTGTAGCACATCAGTGGTCTGTAAAACATCTTTCCAGTGCCCCATTTATTATTGTGCTACATGCTCTCAGCACAGACCTTTAGAAAACCTTCTGAAAAAAAGAAAAACGAAATTATCACAGTGGGCCTTAATGAATGATCTTTAATGGGAATTCCTCTCTGAGACATGGAGAAATAGCTCCATAATGGCCTCAGCTAATGGGCTTAAAGTGAACTTTCTTCCATGTTAAAACAATCTGTTCATGGTCTGCGTGGACACCATCCCAAGGGCAAGGAGAGCATTTTGGCATACTTATATTTACAGTTCCCATGGTTTTCAGGGTTACTGGGACAAGAAAAAAAACATTGTAGGCTCTCTCAGTGTTATTGACATACTGTATTTTTTCAATTACTAACAGGCCTCCTACTATGGGAAAAACATTTGCTTTCTTCTCCCTGAAAAAGTGCACTTATATTCCAGGCTGAACATGTTCTCATTAACACTGACCTTTTTAAAGTTAAGCTAATTAAAAGGTTTAATTTTAGGCATCTCATTACCGACTGAACATTTCATGTACCGACGGGAAACTACTTACTTTTATCTTTAACAGTTAACTGTGATTGTTTGGATTATATAACACAACTTTTAGCCTGTGCATAATATGAATCAGACTCTGTCACCATGCCCGGGGCACTGCTGTGTTCATCTGACTGCTATTGTGTGGGTAGATAGGTCTGTGAAATCTTACACCACACAGGGCCGGTGCTAACCACACCTGGAAGCCAGATAACAAACCTGATGAGTTTAACAAGAGTTCCCAACGCAGGTACTGACGGTTTGGACAACAGATCATGGTAGAGAGAGGGAGCAATGGGCTTTCTTTATCATCTCCTTCTGAGTTTGTTTAAGATAAGCACATGTGCACCAACTGCGCCTCACAATAATCTTCTTTTACTTTGTCCTTGAGGCTTTTGCGATGAAATTATGGTATTTACCCCTCACATACTGGCAATGTTTATTAACATCATTAGGTACGTGGCAGAAAATTAGTCAGACTAGCACTGATTTTGATTCTATTAAGTCACACTCTTAGGTTGGACTTGTTGTAAGCACAAATTATCTTCCATTAAATATTTGTGAACAAAGTTTCTAACCCTAGACAAGGAGCTGTGGGGTTTGTGACTTCATTGTAATAGGGATCACACGGACTGATTTAGCTCTCATGTCTAAACTACAATAAAACCTTAAATAAATGCGAACAAAACCTTCCAATTAAAAAAAAAAAATCCATATTTAACTTATTCTGAATATTCATGTCTATAGCTGTGCATGTGGGTTCAATTAGCAAAGCTCTAAAGTATCACTACCCGGCATTATATAATATAATTGCCCAATCATCAACAAGAACTCAATGACCCTAACCCACTTTCAGTCTGTCATTGTTTTCAGTGACTGTGTGCATTTTCCACCCTCCCTTCACCCTCTCTTTTTCTGGCTCCGTGACCCCTTGTACCAGATTCCACTTCTCCAGTCCTGGAGAAATCACCCATACTACAAGGGGCAGATGCACAGTAAGCATTCATAGTAGCTATGGGTAAGTAAAAACACTTACGCACTTTTAGAATGCCATTGAAACCATTAAAGATGATTTTGTGTATATTCAAAACCTTTGTTCCATGAACTGGTTGATCATTTTGACAGGACCATGAGAAGAAATGTAGTGGGCCATTATGAGTCTGGCAATGGATTATTTCAGGGTTTTCTTTTAAATCAAAACATACAGAAAGATTTAAGGTACCTAATGATCCTAATGTGAATTCCTGTTCTCAGTGTACTCACTAGTCCTCTGGCTCAAACTTCAAGCATTAAAGATCAAATTTCAGCCTATCGTGGGAGCATCAGAGGAGTTCTCAGCCTTCCTCTCCTCATTTTTTTTTTTTTTTCAGGCTTTTCTTTCATGTCAGGTACTTAATATTCTTTTGTTAAGCTTGAAGGCCAAACTAGTTGGTGTACATGCTTCCTTCCGCTTTTACTGATATTTTTGAATTCTGCTTTTCAGTCTAGTGCCTCGGAGAACGCAGGCACATGGTATCAAATTTACATGTACGATTCATGTTAAAGAAAGGCATCTGATGTCTGGTGTGATTCCCTGTCTATGTGTGACTGGTGCTCTGACGTCACTGGCTGGTCCTCCTACTCCTTCTGGATCCAATCCTTCTTTGGACATTCTGGGTTTGCTCCAGTTGGGACAGGAAACCCACTGGCTGAGAGGGGGGAAGAGGCCATTGAAGGGGGAAAACAAGGACAAAAAATAAAAAAAAAAAGAACACTTCAGGGCACCAAAAAGAAAAACTATTTTTCATCCAGCCAGTGACTTCAGCAAAGTGTGATGTTTAATATATTGTCTTGATGTTGGTTTGTTCTATTCACAGAGGGGCTAAGAAAAACACTGAGCGTGCATTACAGCCCAATTCTGGAGATGTTACTCTATCATGAATATTTTCTCAGTGGAACAAAAGAAAAATGCTTCTGAGCTGTAGTTTATGATAAACAGTTTCTCCCACATTCCACGGTCGCTGACACACCAATTATGAGGATACAGTGACTAGTAAAGCTGGAGGAGGAAAGAGGAGACAGAACTTTGTCTGCAGCCACCATGAAATAAAGCACTTGTCTGGATTAAAAAAAATGCTTTTTTAAAAAAAAAATAAAACATTTATTTCTACATGCAAGAAAACAAAAGAACAGAAGCAAGAACATCCCGTCAGAGTACACCAAATAAATAAGATGTCCTCTTTCAGTTGCTGCACTTGGTAGAAGATGACCTACAATTTCCACTTTAGTCGTCTGCAGACATCACTTCATGAGGCTTGGATGGCAACTGTGAAGTCATTGCATTATTACAGCCCTACTACTGCAGATAAAGCACTATAACAACCACAACGGGATAATCATCCAACCTGTATTTGATGACTGTGGTGTAACAGGAACTACTATTAAGTACTACACAAGAATGCAAGAACTTTCATTGGCTCCAAATATTCAAATGCCGTCCAAGAACCATTTTCTTTCTTTCCAAAAGCCAATAGTCATGAAGGCCTAGGTTGTGCGCCATTATGAGTGGGCTACACAAACTGTAGCTGAGCATTGTGTGTGTTCAGGCTATCTGTGTGTGTGTGAGAGAGAGGATGGTCCAGAGTAATGAACAAAGACGACTGCTAAACAAGCAACAAATGACACATTCATCAGGGTGAGGGATGCAGCTCCCGAGTACAGGCCTCTGAGCCAGCTGCTGCTCGTTACAGAACTGGATACCAGCCACGGAAGACAGAGCCCCACGTACAAAAGGAGGACTGTTTGCCTTCTAGATTAATTTTTCAGATGACAAACGAGGCAGCGTGTGTGCATGTGTGTTGAGAAATGAGAGGTCCGAGCTCGTCAACCGAGATTTCAGGGTGGCAGCGTCTCCAATTCAGCACGTTCTTTGCGAGACACCATCTTAGGTCATCTGATCCATAAAGAAAACAGAAACCCAAGCCTCGCTGCCCTCTGCTCAGGCTCTCCAGTAAACCCGCGCTCGACAAACGTCTGTTCGACAGCTGCAGTGTTCCCGGCTCCAAAAAACACGAGAGCGCCAACCTCCTAAACACAAGTATGTGGGTGAGAGTCAGCTCCAATGGTCTGCAAACAACACTCCTTTGAAAAGAGCGCTGCAATTCAATCTTTCAAAAATACGGTTACATTCCTTGTTTGATTATATACACTCTCTAATTTCTACTCTAACAGACAATGAGACAACACTTTCTATTTTATCTTTGATGAATATGGCTTATTCACAACGGAGAGTAGACAAAAGCAGGCACTGAGAAGCTTCGACTCTAATGGGGCTCTAATTCAACTATGCAAAGTAACTGTTGCAGGAGAAAATCATTTCAGATTAGCAGCTACATTTTATGTGTGCTGTATATTTCCTGCCATACGAAACGACCACCAAGCAAGACACTGAAATGATTACACTTTTACACAATTAATTTATGTTACGCTAGAGGCAAAGCACATGAAAACACTCCGACCCAAACACGCCTCTTGCTGAATTTCAAACAGCATGCGAAAGCGTTTCCAGTCAAACCTGTTTGCCCTACCCCTCAGCTTGTGAGAGGTGGGGCTAACAGGAATACAGTTAACACACTTAAAGCCCTTTTCAAACATGAAATATTTAACATGTCTGGCTTCATCTATCTGTGAATGACAGCATTTTTTTCCTGTTATGATAGTTACGAAGAAGAGCGTTTTCTCTTCTCCCACAGGCAGCATCACTGATGGATTTTAAAAGTTATTTTGCTGGTGAGGCCTTAACTAATGACCATTATGAGCGTGGGGGATGCTTAACCCCATTTTAAAACTACTGATACATTTTCACATTGCTTTACTCATGTTATAGATGGCAAGTTCTCCTGCCTGTTTCACGATATCACAAACGCTGAACAGGAGGACAGTAAGTTGAACATTGGAAATGCATGTTTGCCAGGTTACTATAAGAGGAGATTTTTTTAAAACCTCTTTTGCTCCAGTCGCACCGAGAAGGGAAAAATAGTCTTGAAACGACTGATCTGAGAAGACTGATCTACTCAATTCTTTTTAAAAACTTAAGTATTTTCTACTTTATTAAACTGATTTAGTGCATAGGAGACAATGACTTAGAAAGTTAATTCATCATAATGATCTTTGAGGGCTGTACGAGACATGCATTTAATGTGTGTCTCTCTCGCTCTCTCTCTGCAATGTTTTTTTTCCCCTCTCTGCATGTTTCCTGCAGCCCTTATGCTAATGCCACGGCCTTTGATTCACACTTGTACCGTGTTGAAAGCGATACAGAAATGTTACTAGGTCTGAATTACTAAGATTGCTGTTGTGACTATTCAGAAGGCTTATTCAGAAATTAGGCTAACGTGTTAAATGGCCGTCAGATTAACGTAAAGGAGTGCATGTCTGAAAGGCTCAGTGTTAGAGGTGGGCTCTGATAAAGCTACCAAACCACCTGGACAAAGAATAATACATCAGTTATTTCAACCTCTATGCAGAACAGATCAGGAGCTTCTCTTTTTCTTTTTTTTTTTTTTTTAAAGAAGCAAAGAAAAAGTTGCTGTAACATGCTTCTGAATGACAGGAGCTCATTAAGATGGTGACAAGAGACTGAGCCATAAGTCTGTGCACCTGTGCACATGTGTATGCCTTCACTCACTATATCGCATAATGGATATATCTATTCCAAGACAGTTGTCACCATACATCATGGAGCTTGTTGCAGCTGCACGGATGACTGGAAATGTCTTCCAAGTGAAGAAATTCCAGAAGAGAACTGAAATAACAATATCAAGCCAAGAATACAGAGATCAAACGGGACCAGCATTCTAAAAATAGTATTACCGTCATTCCAACACTTTACCAATTTCTGTGATCGCTGAAAAAAGTAGGGCTTGTACAGCCAATAATCCCTCTTTTCATGTCACATGGCACTTTTCATTTTTTGATCTTTATGTTTAAATATATATTCTATGTGCCAAATATGTTCCATGATACTATGTACCATGAAACCCCAAAAAGAAAAAAATGCCCACTGAACAACCTACTAACTAATTTCTTTCTGAAGAATGGCGGTAAGCACTTGTAGTGCTGGGAGTTCCCTGCCCCACACAGGATCAAATTTCATCAATTCCTGCTCATGTTTTTGTTCATCATTACACCAGGCTGACCTCCCTGTGACCTCATTTAGCCCTACCAGCACATGTTTCCATTCACCTGCACAAGAAACTACTCAGTCTAGCATGTCACTAGTGTTTTATTAGCCATCAAGTCAAACAAGCCATTATCTACTATCGACGTGCAGCGCCGAGAAGGTCTGGAACCATTTTTGAAGCATCTCACAGTTTCAGCGCAAGGAATGCTGTAGCAGCTTGATGTGGAATCAGGTACTTGCAAAGTCATTCTTGGCATGCAGGTCAAGTGGCAGTGTGGTATAAAAAAAATCCCCCGTCTTTACCCCCACAGCAAAAGCAGCCGAACACGTGCCAGGAATTCCATTGCATTTAATCCAACTAAATTTAAAGTAAGAATTAATCTAAATACTCTTCAATTAAAGCAAAAACTGACAAGTCGTGGTCTGTACTACAAAAAGAAGAAATAAAAAATGTCAAGTCTATAAAAATTTGGCAGGGGCATGCCGCATACCAAAGGGCATCACCTCAGGAGGAAAGAGGCCAGCCGGTTCGTCTGCCATGTTCAAAATCATGTTACTGCAGTGCAGCACCCAAGGTGTTATAGATACAGACATAGTAGACCTGTAATTTGCCCGGCTGTCAGACTGCATGGTGGTAAATTACAGTATTCAGCAAGGATTATGGTCTTCAGCTCATCCAAAGTGAGGCTCAACATGCAGCCTCACAGACGACAACTCATACATGAATATGGACATAAATCCGCTTGTCTGTATAAGCCAATTTCAAGAAAGGGGGAGGTAAGCTAATTAAACATGTCATCCTTGCTCTTGTTGCCCCGGCATTGAGGCCCAGAGGTAATCAATAGTGAAAACTTCCAAAACAGAGGGCAGAGTGGGCTTTTATCATGCTTTGGTAGCAGTAGGCATTTGTTGAATGTGCCCTTTGGTTTTAGTGTTGTGCAATTAAGTCTCTCTAGTGAAGCTAAAGTGTGTTCGATCTGGTTTTAAAGCTCTTGAAAGTATTAAATAAAGACTTCCATTTCCAGTTCAAAAAGTGCCTTTGAGTTCTTTCTCCTTTAAGTACTGGAAATTTGTTCTTGGCATCCAATCTCTCATAAAACTTAAAATTTTATTTCATGGTTAAGTTAAAAATTCATCTGTTGCATCCATACAACTGTACATCCAATTGTCGACATGGTGCAGCAAACTGTCATTTACTAGGGAGTCAGAGCCATCTTTGTCTCTCTTCAGGGAGCATTCCATGGCCTTGAAGAAAAACCATCCTCGCTGCTTTACGACTGTGTTTGTGTTGTCAGTTGGCCAAAGGATCTCATGGTCCCTCCAGTGAGGTCTCACATTTGACCAAAAGAAAGTTTACAAAAAAAAAAAAACACACACATCCAAAGAGATGTTAAGAGTTTTGTTGACCTTTTTGCGAAGGAACGTCCAAGCCATGTGTCAGATTCACCCACAGGCCTCGGGACAAAGGGCTGCTCAAAGAGGTGGAGGAGGGCGCATTCTTTAAACAGGGCTCCTCTTTTCATTTGTGATCATTGGTGGTAAATCAGTCTCTTTCCTGGGTTGGGTAAAGAAAGCTCCATTCATGGCAGGCAGAGTGGAGGTGGAAGATGCGGTTCAAGTCCTTGCCAGGGTGGGCTACCCTCTCTCCAAATACAGGAAACAAAAACACAGAACCACCCCAGAGTCACATAATTTCCTGAAGGGGTAGCTTTTACAATACAATAGCCGTGTAATTTGTAATGACTTATCTGTGTACTGTGGGGTATGGAAGAAGACCTGCTGATTACTTTTAGGGGGAATTACACTCAGCAAGAGCAAATGTGTCATCTTAGGAAGGAAATGAGTAAACCTCCATCAAATTGCCGCACAGGATGAGTGTCCTCTTAAAGTGGCCACATGCTCCTGTAGCATTTCTTGTAGGATTCCTCAGACTGAGCCAGGAATATAACGGTCTTAATTACAGCTGTGATTCATAACTAAGGGGGGGGTTTTATGTGTGGTTCTCTGTGTACATTTGTGGCTATTTTCCAGGTTTCTTGCTGGTACATTCCCAATGGCTGCCAAATGCCCCCTGTGACCAACTGGCAGAACTAAGAGCAAAATTGGGAAAAGAATGAAAATAATAATGTATTTTATGTTAGTGGAAATCAATCTAATTGAAGTTTCTGTAACACTGGAGAGCAGGGATGTGGTTGTTTTAGGGCAGCTATTATCTTTCACGGCTCCAGTAACACACTGATACTATATTATTATAACTACTGGCACTGCAGTTGACAAATCCAGGCCTTCTCCATCCTTCCTCATCCCTCGCTCATGTTGGCTTTTCTCTCAAAATCTTAAGTACAGCTTGCACATGGTTTTGTTTTGCGTTTCCTTTAAACTGGACCATATCATTGTCATTTGGCTCCTCCTGAATTTGTGGATTAGTCATGACATGCTTCCACATGGGAGGAGAGATTTGAGTGGCGATGCACTATTCACTCTGATTATCTAGGATCTGAACGCATGCATTTTAACCCTGTAGAGCTGCGCTGTGATTGTTTGTAATTGCCATATTTGCTAAACCAACAACTAAAAAACTAACTTTAATTTAATTCCTCTTTTTATGTGGTTATTGACATTTGTTTAATAATGCTTTTGGGGTGCATTTTATACCTTTATTTGATAGCTGACAGTAAAGACATCATGGGAAGAGAGATGCAGAACGATATGCCCTGCAAGAGTTTTGGTTCTTTGAATATCAGGTTTAGATCTTAAATATTAAGTCATATGTAATGTTTAACTAACCTATAGCTTAATTAAGCTATTTCTCTAACTCTATCTGTCACAGTAATGTGATCAGAGTGCTACGGATGTGACCTGGGAGAGCGCCTTTACATACTTACTACTTGAGAAACAGTGACTTTGACAAGCATGCACCATAAACAGTGTTGGGCAGATGGTAGCCATTACAGTTCAATGATGCCCCCTCACGATAAAAGGATCACACACTAGGCTGGATCAAACGCTACGAGGGGATCACGATTAAAATTAGTCTGTAATTATTTTAATGGGACCATAAGCAAAGTGAATTTTCAATGCAGTCCACAATAAAATGTTTCATAATATCAAAATAAGGCTCATTTGATAGTTGAAAAGCTTTATGAAGAATTTCTGAGTCACTGAGTTCTGTCCAATTTTGAGATATCTTCCCTTTATCGGTCTTGTATGAATAAGAAAATGTGACTGAGATACGGTAGAAAAAAAAAAACACGTCTGAGAGGCTGTTTCTATTTAAATGCCCAACCCCCTGTCTCCCGCCTCCACCCCGCCCTCTCTTCCCCTTTCCCTTGCTCTCCCTTCTGCCGGAGGCCTTGTTAAATTGGCACAGATTCTACCCTGCTCCCAACCAAAATCGCTGCCTAAGTGTTTCCACTCCGCTACCCCTATCATGGCCTTACAGTAGCACAGCACACAGAGGGGGTATGCACAGCAGAAGGAGCCTAGTCTCCATAGGTCTGCTGTCACTTGGGACATAAAGAAGCAGCGCCGCTACAGATCGACACAATTTCAGCATAGTAAGACTGTGCATATTTACATCTTTTTTGTTCGGTTCAAAGATAATACCTGAAGGCTGAGGCTTAATCAAAACTGAGTGATCATATAATGCGAGTCAGCCAGACGGATACACTGCGAAATTCTTGTACTCCTCCTGACAAACAGAACAGCCTTTGTTTGTGAGGTTTTAGCAGAGCGGATGCGAGCGAGGCATTCTGCTGCAGAAGTCAAAATGCCTCCTTCTTCCTGCTCAGTCTCAGAGGTGTTGAAAACTTCCCAAAGCACATTCCACTCTGAGACAGACACAAGGAATAACACTTGAGCAAGGAAAGAGGAATTCAGAGTTCTGCTCCTGGGGAAAAAAAAGTCATCTCTTCTAGAAAAAAAAAAAAAAAAAAAGAACATTCCAGCTGATGCAGATAGTATGCATCAGATTCAAGTGAATTAGGCACAAATTAAAGACAACTGAAACTCTTCCATTTCTCTCTTCAACAAAAGGTCCTAAACACTTTCAGAAATCTAAAAAGCCTCTGAGCAGACTTACAGTCCAGCAACATTTCTGCAAAATGACCTTCTGGTTAAAGGTCATTCCTCAAACTTTATCGACACTATATTCACACAACCACAAAGTTCCCATCGCCGCAGACCAGAGTATACTGGGAAACCCACACAACCTCCACCCCAGACAAAATAGGCCACTCGTATAAAATAGGAGTTGGCTTTGCAGGGAGCATGAAAGTGGAGTCTTTTGGCAGGTCATTGCCATCTCTGACTTGTAAACAATATGGTGGGTATTTTTAGGGGACACTTGGCCTCAATTTGATACTGTGAAGTCCTTTGGTCTATTTTAGGTCCAGTGCTGCATGAATAAAGAGTATTCAAACTGCTGTATTCATAATAAGGCGCACAAGCTAATGGAGGACAAGGTAAGCGGGTGAATGTGTGTGCGTGTCTACATCTGTCTGTGTGTCAGGCAAAAAAGCAAGTCTAGCAGAAGAATTTATAGTGTTGAACTAAAAGCGGAAGACTGAATCTAGACAAAACAAAAGACGCTGCTAAAAGCATCGGCAAAGGAGAGAGGCCAAAGCTTACTGTAGGTCTGCAAGAGCATGCCTGTGCACAAAGTCAATAGGATTAGCATTCACTCTAGACAGCATGGTCACATAAACACAGCAACACAAGCCAGAAAAAAAAAAGAAAAACTAAATTACATATGTCCTTCACTCCTTTCAAATGGGGACATCACATCTGATGTGTGAATTTTGCTCTGATCCTCTGTTCAAAAGGAGAGTCTTTTCTTTAAATCAATTGCTGTGCAATTGAAATAAAGGCTTGAGAAGAGCTTGGCCATCATCAAAGAGGCAGCACAAATGGAAAGAGATGAGAAGCAGTCAGAAAGAGAGAAACGACTAAAGAAAGAAAGAAAACAAAAGACAGACGATAACTGTTGGTTATCAGATTGTTCCAAGATGAAATTCCCTTAAACCATATCTAAAACAAAAAGAACAGACAGCTCATCAGCTTGCATCATAGGATGGGGAAAAGCAAAAAGGCAATCACAGAACTCCCAGAGATACTTTGAACCGATAGAAAAAATTCCCATTAGCATTTACATCTGTGGCATATAAGACTATATATTCCCCTGGTGATGCCACTGTCGATTTTATGTGCAACAACAAATAAAATCTGACAATTTGAATCTATGGTTGAGGCCAGACACAGCAGACAGCACACAAACACACACACAAACACACACACACACACACACACACACACACACACTCGATAACCAGAAAGTACAATTTAATGCAAATTGCTACTGAAAGGAAATCAAATATAAAACTTCTCTTCCATCTGTGTTGTCTGTGGGCTCAAAGTTTTGGAAAATGCTGTGCGGATGCTTTATGCTACATTGCGATACCAATCCAGAATATAATCTACCACGGGCACCTACGTAGAAGCTTTGATGTTAGAGGAAAGTGTGGGTGGGCATGTCTTTGCAATTATGGAGTGGGCAGCTTGCATCACAGTTGGTTTGTTGAATTAGATGCATGACACCCACAAAAGACTCAAAGTGAGTCTGGTGTCCTAAATACACCCCCCCCTGCCCCCCCCGCCACAGTCAACGGTGATCACATCTACACTCATCTAAACTACACTTACATCAGTCTGATGCCTACACTTGAGATTTCCCTTAATCCCCTACACTGCACCCAATCATTTACAACATACTTTAAAACCACAACATTGAGTTAACATGACAATCATTCCCATGACAGACAGGTGCTCTGATATTGGGGACACTGAACTGCATCGTGACATTATACCCAATCGAGGTGATAATGAAGATTTGGTTAAAAGATGATGTTCAAAATAAGAACACAATGAAAACTATAATGATGCACATGAAGATGTAGGAATTCATATAAGTAGAAAAAAGTGTGTAACATCCAACTACGACTCAATGAAAGTATCTCATTTTGCACATTTTTTGTTTCATATGTTTAAAGGGCAGCCACTGAAAATGATCAATTAATACGCCAATATCTTAATCATCTTGTCAGTAGAATAATGAAAATGTCCATAATAATTTCCCACAAACCAAAATAGCACCTATAGATTCCTTGTTAAGCTGTGATGATAGAACACAGAGAAAGATCAGCAAATGCTAACATTGAGGAAGCAGACACCGCCCATCGTTTTTGCTTCCAGACGACTGAAATGATTAACTGACTACCAAAATAATTGCTGATTATATGCATTTACTATTCTGTGATGTGTTTTGAGGGATCCCAAAAGACCACCTTAAGAGAATCGCGTACAAACTGAAATAAGAGTAAACTGACAATACAGTTGTGCACAGGTCTGACTTTGCTACATATAAAATGGACATATGAGTATGTGTAGGTAAATCATTGATATTGACCTTGCAGCTGGTTTAAAACATGCCTACGCATCATCTCCCTTCTAGCATACCTGCAAAGCATCATGGCATTCTCTGAACATATGCCAGAGACTGAATTCTCCGCTCACTAAAAGCTAAATGCTGGTCAAAGTTATTGTTGGTGCTGAATATCAGCAGATCAAGTCCAGTAACATCTTAATGATACCATTTGCATGCCTAATTTGTGTACAGCGACATTAAATTAAATGTCCCTACTGGCCAGAATATACTCCCTGACACATAAATCAAAATGGGATCATACCTGCATCATAAAGGTCCCCGTTTGGCTGCCCACTGTGCTGCTCTATGCAACGCATCAGCTTCGAAATGTAGAAGCTGAAACTAGAAATTTTGCATCGCTCCTACATGATGACACAAAGGCAGGTGTTTGGGTCTTGTTTTGCTCACAATGTGTCTCTATGGCTCTCTGTTATTCATGATCATAATCCAATGATCGTTTATGCAGCAAAAGGAGGAAACACGTGTGGCTCGTTCAGCCCTGAACCTGATTTCATGCATCTCTCGAGAGGAGAGTAGCTCAGAAGTGATTGCTTAGACTGCTGGGATATTACGTAATGGTTTAAGAGATGAGCCGAGGGCAGGAGAAGCTCCCACACTCGGTGGTTTTGGAAAGGTAGAGAGGGCGCACACAGCAGTGCGAGTCTGCGGAGGAGAATTCCTCCCACACAGACAGGTTCTTGATTAATGTTATGCCAGCTCATCACCACAGAGTAGGCTGCTGGCCTGACAAGGAGATAATGGCAGCTGGTATGGTACAGTGTCAGAGGACATCAAGAAAGAGCTGCAACCATGTTTTCAGGTGAAATGCATCGCATTCACACAGAAAAACAGCTGCTATTGAGCGGAAACAAGCATGGAGCAGTACTGACAGGCGCAAATATTTTCAAATCAAACTGTCCCTCTACATCTGCTCAGTTCAGTTGTGATGAAGGAATCAATTATTTTGACATTGATGCACCGATTTTGATAATGACCCGGACGGTTTACCTGTAAAGAGTTTAGTGATGGCCTTGTTCTGTCGTCGCGCGGAACAGATGAGTAGAAGCCAGGGCGGCAAGAACTCGTGATGACTGGCCAGGAGCTCGGCGATGGTCCTGGGGGAGCCAGGGGAGGACCTCTGCTCCCCCTCACCCAGCTGACAGCCTTCATCAATGGAGTCCACCAACAGGAAGAGAGACTGCTGAGGAGGCTTAACACTCAGGAGAGGCAGGAGGACGCATCTGTAACAGCAACGAGAAGAGAAAGAAACAGAGAGTGAAATGTTGTCATGTGCTCATCTGGTCCAGATAATTCTTCAGAGAATTTTTTCCTAGTAAAAGTTCAATGATTTAGTTAGTACAGTATTATTTCTCAACAAAATTGGCAAATAATAGTTTTCTTCCTTGGAGGTAGCGCACTTTGGGGAAGGCACTGGTCTGTCAGAATTCATGTGTTTTGAGGCCAGTTTGATTTGTATTTTTTTTTAATGGGACTGTCTCACAGTCTCCTGTACACTATAAATTCTGTCTGGTACAACAACTGGAATCTGCAATCAACTGCAATCTAAGTGCAAAACATATTGGGGCGATGTTACTTTCTGTTCTTTGCTTTTCCACTACAACCAACCACACTTTTCAATGTGATCTACAGAAAACTTCCCACAACTGCATTTAAATGAAAGGAAACATCTTTTTGAACTTCATCTACATGTTGAGAACATTATGTTGTATAATGTCTAAACAAAATGTCACGAAAAGGTCTGGTTTCTTGTAGTTAATTAGTGTAACATTGTTTCAATGTATTAAAATCAACTGCGACACCCCTTTAGGTAAGGGGTAAATCGGTGTTGATTCAGTGCGAGTCGTGATTAAAAATCTGACATCTATTCAATCTGAAACATTGTGAGTACTTTTAGTTTGGTTTCAATATCGGGCATCACTGTAGATTCAGTCTAATTCAATTTTGCTATTTGAGAAGCAAGGCGACCATTACACTATACATATGGTGAACAACAGCGTGATTTTCTTGAGGCGTACCATTCTCAGTTCATCAGTCTCAATTGGTAAAGAGTGTGGGCGTTAAAAAAAAAATGTGCCCATGCAATCCAAACTGCATCCACTAACAGGCCCACTGTGGATGATTTGAGCTCACAGACTCACCCAGAGCAGATAGTCATTTATAATTCAGTGGGCAATTTTGTTCGACAAAAAACTTTGCCCAAGAGCTACATGTTCATGAGATTATATCAAAGATGTGGAGATAAATGTGTTCAGCAACTATCATGACAACATGCAAGGTCAAATGAACACCAAATCTCTATGCAACAAATATGGATGTTTAAATATATGAACACCCATTAAACCCAGCCCTGTGGCTTCCAGTGATGAAGCAAAGATGCTACATCAGTACTCAGCTGAGAGCCAAAAAAAAAAAAAACTCTTTAAATGCTACATTAACCTTTTATCAACGCCAAACTGCAGGCCAGACATGGAATCTACTTGCTCCAGTGCTAATGTGTAACTTCACACATAAACGCTCACTGAAGCGAGATAGGCAACGCGTGCATTTTTTGTTCTGAGGAGTTGTGTTTGTGCTGGCAAACCTCTGTTCCACTGTGACTGCCACCAACAGTTTGAAGCCAGCCCCTAAGACGTCCGTTTAGGAAAATGTCATTTCCCCAAGACTCATAAAATTACTTCCAGCTCCTCTGGTCGCTACACAGGATCTGAGGATTTCATGTTAGTGGCATTTTAATCTGGGTATAGGTTAATTAAACATCTAAATAGGGGGCTGAACAAATCAATTAGATGACATGAAAACTTGATTCAAGAGTAGAGACAGCTTCAAGGCATCTTAGGCTTTTTCTCGGGTAGCTATCATGCAGATAAAAATCGGTCACCTTCTGGATGATGGGACTCTTCAACGACCACTTATCCTTAATGGAACTGACATTGGTTGTAAGCTTTGTCATAAAACACTAAAATACAGTTTTAATGAGACTTCCTCTGGATGCTCAACAGACTGTCACTAAGCCTGTGGCTTCAAAGCCATTCCCTTTAAAGTATCTATGATTTTAGCCCAAGTTCCTTGAGCACATAGGAGCAGAAATGGCTGGGGAGAAGGTCTGTGCGATTTCCGTCCAAAGTACTGGGACACACGATGGAGGCCATTTTTACGATGCTTCCCCCTTGCTCACTATGGCAAAGTGGAAGTGTTGACACCACTTTAGTGTTTGACTACATTTCCCAGAGAGAAAGCATGCAATATCAGACAAGTCTGATAGCATTTCATGCTATGAATCAATTGCAAAGCATTTTTCCTTATTGCAACCGTGTACAATATGTCAGCGCAAAACAAAAAGTTGTTGTGCATAGTCTTGCAGGAAAACGACACTGGACTGTTAAAGTTTGTGTTGACGGTTTGCACTTTAAAGACTGCTTTATGTGCTTATTACAAGTCTCATTTCTAAGTGCACAGTTTGCTGTCAGGTCTTTTGAAATCACACTTTCCCATGGACAGCACTTCCCATATCATACCAGCAGGCAAGACTGCAAATTAAAACCCATGCTCAACTATTTGAAACATATTTTCCACAATAATTACCTTTCTGGAATTAAATTTAGAGCTGCTACCAAAGATTATTTTCATTTATAAACTGTCATTTATTTTCCCCCGACTAGCTAATTACTTTTAGTGTACAGAATGAACATATTGAATTAATTGGTGATGAATTCTGATCAGCCGTTCCCATAGCCCAAGGCAAGGTATTCAATTTGTTTGTTTTATCCCACAAAACAGTCCAAATCGTTTAAGTACTCACTTTATATTGTGAAAAGCAACAAATACACACATTTTAGAAGCTGGAATCAAAATGTTGTTAATTGTTTCAATTACCTCCTCTACTGGCAATTTCCACACTAAATGAAATCCATCAAAATGTCCCCTCAGGTGGACACCGGAGAGTTAAACCCATTTTTGCAAAGCTACAAACTTTAGCTTATATTCAAAACCTTTTCCAAAAAGTTTAAACCCTCAACAGGAAAGAAAGCAGTGCAAAGGTCTACAACCTTCACGCTGTGTCGTGATGTTGCTCAGCCTTTCAGAAACAGTCAATCACTCCCTCTGATGGCTGCAGCCCACTGAGAACCTGCAGCGCCATCTGGGAGCCTTGCCAAAAGGAATGTCCATCCACAGGGGTGACTGTGTGTGACTGTGTGTGAATGGTTGTGTCTGAGGCCATGTTGCCTACCGAGACAATCAAATCCATAGTGACAGCAAGTGGGCAAAACAAAGAGTCATTCTTCTCTCACAATTCAGCTACTTTCAGGCTGTCAAAGAGTCAAAAGACACGGACTGCAGACAAAGAAAACTCCATGGGTTACTGGAGATGGAGAGAACATAAGCTCAGGAAAAGCTGATTTAGTTTGCCAAACAAACCTGCAGCATACCTGAGCCAGAAAACTACAAGTAATTCAGCCCACACACCAGGTCTTGGACATTTGTAAAAACTATTTTGGTTCTCACTAAAGTCCTAAACATATGTCCACGTTAATGCCAATTTCTATTTAAGACTACAAAAAAAAAAAGGCGGAAGAAGGGGGATGTGAAACGCATCTAATGCACTCACCATCTGGCGCGTTGTGTTCGCGACTGCAGCGGCCGCAGCTTCCCCTACTACGTGCAAAGTGAAGTGCAAAGTGTGACGTTTAGTGAAGATGTCTGGGCCGACAGGGCAGCGCCGGGCAACGCGCCAGAGCCTTACAAATTTACACAGCCCATTTTATAGAGCGGGCGCAGAGCCTGAAATCCACGCCACATTCCCAAACACCACCACACTCGCACATAAACAGTGACCGGGATACAGCAAATGCGCAGGAAAACAGAGGGTGAAGTACACTATCTACGTCCGGCCTTGACACTGCTCTATTAATGGAAGAAGGGGCCAACTGGTGAGTCGAGCTCTCAGCCTCAGACAGATGACCACACAGAGTGAAACTGACAAAGCTTTCCACCATGATCGGTGGAAAACCAGGGAGGCCTTTTCGTTAGAAGAACCCCCATCTCTTCATTTAGAATCCAGTCAATTTGGAAGAAGCCTGCTCAGTGTCTTTTCAAAGTCAGGAGAGCTTAGTGCCACAGAGCTGAACAACAGCGGCTGACTCATGCACCGGCTCATCCAAAGTGAACGACAACTATCTGGCAAATTCATCCCTCGCGCTTTCTTATGCCATTCTTGTATTATGCATACACTACCGCAATCATCTTGTTCAAAGTAATCACACTGATGAGGACACAGAGTGAGAGCAAATGTTCCGAACAGTCAGACTCAGACACGTTAGCTGTATTCTTCCCGTTACATCGACCATATGCTCCTTTCCTCCTCAATCTGTTGTCATCTCACTTCAGTTTTATCTGATTGGACATGAACTCAAAATGTAAGGCTTTATTGCAGTTTTTTTTTTTTTTTAAATGAACATGTGTTGAATAAAGCTTGTTTTTAAAGCTTCTAACAACTGAAGGGTTTGATGCAGAGTGATTACACAGGTGCAGAACTGCAGTTACGCAAGCTGCAGACAGACATGTTTACATTAATTTCATTTCATTTATCAGACAGATAACCCTCTGAGGATGTCAAGCTTGTGGCAGTAAATTAGTTAATTTAAAAAAAAAATACAGAAATGCCCAACAGGGTTCCTATTGAGTGGAGAACTGGGCACCATTTAAAAACATTCCTATTATGTTCAAACAACTGCATAGTGTCTCGGTACAAATGAGCTTAACCCATGCTGACATTTTTTTTTTTTTAAATTTAGTGCACAATTTATGAACATCTCCCCTGGCATGAACATTCTCTGACATTTCATAACTCTGGGTTGTTTGCTACTTGGGTTAGGGTTGGGTTATTAGAGCCAGTTGCAGTTTGGAATGTGTGAAGCCTCTCGGTCTGTCTCTGTTGGTCGGCCCACCACTCTGGTCCTGACTTAAATATGTCAACAACTAGTGGATTGATTGTTGCTAACTTTTCTTCTTTTCTAATCTGACGCCATCATCATGCAAAACTTAGAACATTCCCATCGGCCTCAGCTGTACTTGGCGTTTAGAGCGAGTGTTAGCTGTAGTTGGTGAACATCTCAAGCATTAAACCTGCTACAGTTCAGTGATATCTAAGGTTGTCCTTACTCCAATAAAAAGATTTCTAAACTAATTTATGCTTTCACTGAGTGGTAAATAGTGTGTGTAAATGAGCCACTTTTCCTTTACTGAGTGAAGTGCAACGAGCCATTTTCCTAATAAGAATAAACCCATCCTTTGTTTTTGTGGTCTGTGGATGGCATTCCTTAAAATATATAGTCATCAGTTTTAGGGAACTAAAGGTTTTTTTGCTCACAAAGCTTTTATTGAACTTTCAGTAACAAGATTTTTCTCACAAAATGGAAAATCTACCTTCATTTGGCGCCAATCGGGTGTCAATTTATGACCCAGTCTGTGTGGTAGTGCTTGTGTGTGGCAGGGTGTGCCACGGTGTTGGTGGGGGGCTTTTAAATAACGATGTTACAAAGGTAGAGCGCTCAGTGGTCGATGACTGTCAGCCAACATCCATCGATACCTGCTAAACATCAGCAAGTTAGCATGCTGAAATCAGCATTTAGGCCCTAAATACAGTCTCCAGTAAATGGTAAATGATCTGTATTTGTAGAGCACCTTTCTAGTCATTTCAACTACTGAAAGCTCTTTGACATGACATCCTCATTCACACATCATTCTTACAGGAGGAATCTAAGTTGGAGGAGACTATTCTTTCACACACACTCACACACTGAAGCTACGCTTCAGGAGCAAGTTGGGGTTCAGTGTCTTGCCCAATGGACACTTCGACCCACTCTACCTCTGAGCCACAGCCGGCCAAGAGGTGCTTGCAGGGCTGTAGGCTGTTTGTGTTGTTTTATACGCATTCAGGTTGTCTATTAGTTAATGGAAAACATGAAATCTACCTGGAGAGGCTCTAGTTTTACTTCATAGTTGTGACTTAAATGATTTTTAAAAAAATCAATACTTTCTGAGGGCTAATAGACGAAGCATTCTATTGCCAACCTTTGCTATGTGAAGCAGTACTTGGCATTTGTTTAGGGTCTGATTCTTAGACTTGTTTCCTTTGAAAATATCGGCTATTTCCAAATTGAAATAAGGACTGCTAATTTCAGACTATTTTATTTATTTATTGTACTTTTGCTTGTGTATGGGAACATTATAAACTCACCATTTAGTTATTGGCTCTAAACTCAGGTATCATATCGGTGCCAATAACATAATTTTTGAGGATATCCAGCTCTGCTCTCTAAAAGCTGGAAATCTCAAGCATGTTCCACCTCAGACCACACCTCAGTCAGTGGTGTCAAAGGGGGAGTTTTCCACAAGCTGTCAAAGATAAATTTCCCCATATAATGACGTAATACATCAGCAAAAAACACTCCAATTACTTTTGAATGGTCCTGTGAGAATTTTAAAAAAGTGCTTGTTTCTGCTGTTCTTTAAACATGCTGGACAATGCGAGAATCTGATCTCGGCTTAATGGATTAGCACAATCAATTCTGTGCTGGACCTCAAGCAGACAAATGCCTCCAGCTGTCTGAGAAACAATGTCCTGGAGACTGCTTGGTCAGGGGGAAGAGAGGAGCGTGTGAGATCCAAATCTGGGTGATTTAAAAACAGCAGTTTCTTTTCTCTTTTGGGCCCAAAGTGGTTCCGCATAACTGACATTTACTAACATCCTTACTATGACAAACTTTATTTGATATCTGTCTTCAAGACGAAAGTCATATGATGTTTCTGATTCTCAACACTCTGTCATGGGACTGGTCACACGCAGTGATCACACTGTTTTTGTGAGGGCGAGGGCTGCATCTGGCCGTGTTGTCCATCTTGAAATCTAACCCATTCACCACCCTTTAATTACGTCACATCAGACTGTTTCTGGTAAAACAAAACAAAACAATTCTTCTCTCGACTTGCCATAAGTCAACTTGATCCATTTTGTGAAAAGACTACTAAAAATCTAAAGACTTTAAAAAGATGAAATTTTAAATTAAAAACAAATTGAAACTCCTCAATCATCAGCTAAACTTTTTTAACCCCTATAATACACTCTTAATTATTTGCAAAACTGTAAACATACTGCACACTTCTTCTCTGGCCAGCACATACCTCAGATAACTATTCCAAATCCCCAAGCTCTTCCCAACCCAGACGAGGTGTGCATTCCTGGCCAGCTATCCAATACTGTCAAAGGAATCTGAAATTTCATCCTTTTGAACCCCCTCCCTCATCTCCCCATCGACACCCCTGCCACAGTTTGCCTCCAAAACTCTCTGGTCTCCTGCTGCTATCCTCACACGTGGAAACACAAGCGTCTGTCCACAAAAGCCTACAAAAGCCTGCACACGTGACACTCAGTTCACATGGATTTCAACACCAACAGGTAAACCTGCAAGGTGTCCAGTGCAGATTTTGTACATGGCTTTACGTCAATTCAACAGATTTCTAGCAACAAAAGGCAGCAGCGTGAGTTGCCTGGCATGGATGAGACGCCCTGAAAACGCGTCTTCTTCAATCAGCTTCTTACTATGAGTGATGGGATCCAGCATATACGAAAATTTTAAAGAAAACAGTTTGGATGTTTCGCAGGAGAGATTTCGGTCTCTGCTTTTGCCCTCGCTTCTCTCACTGGTTTCAAGTGGGCAGACTCGGTTGGAAAAAGGTGAGGTCAGACATTTACATCAACCAGTCAGAGTTTAGCATCTAAATGTGATGACAGCTGTGAGGTTGTTTGCTTATGCTGCCAAAATGCTGTCTATCAAATCTGATGAAACCACACCCACACAGGCCTTACAAAGCAGATTAGCTGAATTTTGACTTAACGTTGGGTTCTAGGAACACATAATGAATATTTTACACCATTTTCTTATATTGCACAGAATAAAAAAATACTTAGTTATAGCCCTCCTTCGTCTTCATGAATGAAACTAAATTTGCATCAACTCTTCCTTTCTCTATGAGCTGTTACACAGCCTTGAGCCCAACCATACATGAGCTTTATTTATTGAATGGGGTAACAACAATATGAATGAGTTATGTGTGCCCACACAAGCAAGAACACACACACACACCATCCACCGGTGGTGTGGAGACAGAGGCTGGCCTTAGATTGCTGAGTCATCATTGCAGCTGCACCAGTGCTGCTGTTTCTCCTCATCTGCTCAACTGGAGTTGATGCGTCACATTGGAAGCATTTTTTTTTTGTTTCTAAAACGTGGCCCTAATCTGCAGCGGGTTTTCCACAGCCGTGCACCACATGAAAGGCATGGGGGCCGCTTTCATTTAGCGGCCTTTAACCCTCATAAGCAGGGCCGCCCAATGTGCAACAGTCAAAAAGTCCAAAAAAAAAAAAAAAACACCACAAAGCTCCCTTGCCAATTTAATAAAAAATGTCTTTGTTGGTTTTACTTGAAACTGAAGTGTGCCCCAATTTGAACTGTGCTCAAGAGGGTTTCTCCCATTTAGGTAAACGTTAATGTCAAGATATCTTTAAAAACATCTTCCTAAGTATTTATATCTCTGGCTTTGCTGCTCACAATTTCCTACATTTCCAAGAAGCAATAAGTAGAATTCACTTGTCAAAATGTACTAAAAAAAAAAAAAAGGTTGCTCTTTTGACAAATGTCACTACTTATCTGACTTATCAAAATTTATTTGGAACAACGCAACAGGCAAAGTTTCACGAAGAAATGTTTGATGTAGCTGCCAGAAAATCAACACTGTTAACCGTCTTGTAGAAAAATATCTGAACTGCTGCATCAATTTCCTCTGTGGACACACTCAGTGAATAAAACACTGCCAAGAAACTTCAAGTCCTGTTCACAAATTTAAGCCACGGCCATTCATCATTTCTGAAGTCTGTGCCCTTTACGAAGAAATAGAAACGTGTCCAGCTGCAATTCAAGCCGAACTCATGCTCAGTGGAGAACAGCCCACAGACAACAGATCCACATAAGGTCACACCTAAACTAAAAGGCAGCTTTGTCCCATCAGCAAAAAAAACTGTTGCCTTTAGTTTGACCCACATGACTGGGTTAACTCCACCTATTTGAAGCCAGCTCTTTTGTCCAGAAGGGAGAAAGTGAGGCATGTAGGATAGCAGGAGGCTGACTGGTTGTTTCAAACTCACAAATGTATTCAAACTGGAGGACTCCAGTCAAAACACAGCAGTGGCCTTTGATAAAGCTAAGACAGAGACGGTGAGGCAGAGGACTGTGCTTTGGCTCGGTCTACAAATAAAATCCTTGACGATACACTACAACCCAAGTGTCAAACCCTTCAGAGAGCACTAATGGCAATGGATTTGACCCATTCAAGCAGCCAGTGTACCACAAGTATCAAGTTTATTGTCTGAACAAGACATCAGCTTGTGCTGGTAGACTTGAAGGAGAAGAAAGGCAAGCTGAAAGGTGAAACTGCCTTTTATCTGGAGAACTGTGGCTCACGAACTTTGCTGCCAGGCATCTGCCCTGCTCATGCATCACATTACTTTCAGTGATACATGAAATACTAATGCATTCTAGAAAGGCCGGGTGATACGTCTGAACTCAATATAACAATATTGGTAAAGACAGTTTTCAAATATATATTGATATTTAGACTGCCACTGAAAATTATTGTAACACACTGTGGTATTTTTGCTGTTGCCTTGAGTGAATGATCTTAATACTTCTTCCTCTGCTGACAACCACTACTGCTAAACCCGGTTATATTTCATATGGTTTGGCTTTTTCATTTGCATATTTGCACACAGATAAAACACAGGGCTAGGTTTAAAAAAAAAAAAAGTAGGGGAAAAAAACTATGCAAGTATGTAAAAATGAGAGGGGGTTTTATTGATAGAAAACCATAAAACTCAACTTTAAATGCCCGTGGAGTGGTTGGCTGCAGTTGCAGATGTACAGATGGGAAACGCAATGATCAAGTTGCACAGGGTGGACGTAAACCCGTGTCTGAACCAGCTTCAATGTATTAACATAAGACTGGTGATTACTATCAGCAAACAGACTTGTTTGTCTTTGACTAGGCTAAAGAATCTGACAGGGCCTCTTGCACTCACTCCCTAGCTAACATTTAAAATCACAGCTGGGAAGGGGTCGGGGTGTGGGGGACAAAAGCGCCCCAAAAATCTGTGTTAAACATATCCCTTAACTAAATAAAACTTGAATAAACTTTTGGTGAGTAAAGTACTGGCCTGAATCTGTGAATTTTTCTCCCTGATGTTAATGAGTGGCCATGATGTTGGAACAATAATAAAGTTTAACGCCATTCCATTTTTTTTTTTCTGCTCCGTCTCTTTTTCACTGCCAGCAGATGCAGCAGACAAGTTTGGCTTCTTAAACCCAGATAGCATCAAGAAACAGCAGAGGAGCCGTTCAGATTATTTGTGTACAACGGTGCCTGGGACGCTGTTACACCTGAGATGGCGATAAGGCATTCACCGAAGTGCTTATTTGGCTCTCAAACAAAACAGGGGGCGATGATAAGCCGTGTGTCTTTGTTGTCAGCAGATTTAGGGCCCGAGGCTTCAAGTGCTACAGAATATTTGCTTCATGAGGCGAGGCTGAGCTAATGTGACTGTCTGCAAAAGGCCATCGACATCCAGCGTGACACAGAGCAGGGCTGAAGTGAGAAGTCCGTCCCTGCTGGGTTCACTCTCTGTTTATGTCCCTACAATAACCTGCCTTTTATCTGAGAGGGTCAAACTGAAGTCAGAGTCATCTGTAGAGCCCGCTTGATTACGAGCAGATGACAAGAGGAGCTCACTTCCTTGGGAACGAGTATGTTAAAAAAAAAAAAGAAGAGGAAAAAAAGCGTGGGTTGAGCTGTTGACTCTGGTGAACGTTTAAAAAATGATTTACCTTGCTGAACATTTGACCTACTTTTTCCCCCCCGTGTGTGATGGTGAGATGGTGCAATAAGCACCGCCAGATGGCCAGACAAGAAGCGTGAGTATGTGTGTTCAGTGCTGCATTCCAGCCTGTGTTGCATAGACTGCCTGACCTATACTGTGTAGACAAGTCGTGCAAGTAACCCACATACACACACGCTCACGCGCAGCTCCTTTTAAAGCCTCTGCCTACAATAACAGTCCATCTTGATCGTGTTACATGCCCGGGCAGGGCGCTGGAAGTCCTCAAGCCTACTGTACTTCAGTTTCACATGTGCACCTCATCTTTCTGCACTGCAGTCACTCAGGTCAGTCAGCCAGTGAGTCAGTCACAGTTCAAAGCTCCTTCCTCACGAGTCTCCGGCCACCTGAGCTTGGCTGCAACTTAAAAATATCTGACCTTTCTTGAATCAGAAGCCAAGCAGGGACAGTCCCACCCAGCATGCCACACCAGGGGGGAAAACCAACACAACCATGACATCAAATAAGTGGGGAGGCTGCTGAGGCGGAGCTATGCAATGACTGTGAGCAGTCAAAAAAAAAAAAGGGGGGGGGGAGGGGTGCATCAGGGTCAGGAGGTGGAGAGGGACGGGAGGGGGGAGGGGCTGGCTTTGCATTTTACATTTCTAGGCAAGCCAAATTCCTAGATTTCAAACATTACCTGGAACCACCAGAGGGGAGTGGAAGGATCAAATTTGACTGCTCTCATTTGAAAAGTCACAAACGATTATCTACAGCAAGTATATGTCACAGACAGCAAAGAATAGGCAGGTTTTTAGTCTTCATTTCATATAGGCCCACTGTCTTTTGTTTTTATTAGAGATTAACCAGTTATTTCTTGTCGGTTCACTCAATAAAATGTCAGAAAATTGCTCAAGGTCGCCTTTGCAAAACACGACCAACTGTTCAAAATATTCAGTTAATAATGATATAAAACAGAGAAAAGCAGCATATTCTAAAATCTCAGAAATTGTTTTTTGGCAGTGTTGCTTGATATGTGATCAAAATTGGTGCAAGTTAACTCTCCATCAATCGATTGCTTATCAGAAATAACTTCACGGATCATTCTTCCGGAAGGTGCTAATCAGTGCGATCATCTGTCTGTGAGAGCAATAAAAAAGGAAGAGGGGCGTTTGTGTGCGCGCTTGTTCGACCTTACCTTTTGAAAGCCTCTGTGGGGTTCCTCTCACACTCTCCAGGCTGCAAAGTGCTCTGCACAGCTGGGTCGCGCACCTTCTCCTCGTATCCCGGCACAAGCCCGCTGCGGCAGATCTGAGCCACCAGACCTCGGATGAACCCGCCGACGCACAGCGTGTCCGAGTCGTCCGCCCGGCAGAAGTGGAAAGCCAGGCTCTGCTGGTGCAGACCCCGGTGTGTTCCCTGGGCTGACGTGGGCCATAACAGCTCCGTGCACAGCGCGGTTTTCCCGCTTCCTGGTCCCCCCACCAGCAACACCCCCCAGGAGCCACCTGACTTTGTGGATCCCGATGTCAAGGTGCCAGGGTTGGACGCACCCCCGCCGGGCGTCAGCGGGGGCTGCTTACTGGGAGTGCTGGTCACTCCGCTGAGGCTGTTGGTTTTCTCCTGGAGGCAGTGCTGGATCTTATGGAAGACCCACTCCCGGCAGTAAAAGCGCTTCCCCTGCAGCAAACTGGTTTGGGCCATTTTGATATAGTGCTGCTTTTCCACCTATTCCTCCTCTTCAAAGGAGTCCCTTCATTCTGCCCCTCACATTTTCAACTCCAACAAAGGCCGGCAGTAAATTCGAACATCCATTTCGTTGGCTGAAAATGTGCTTCTCAGAAAGCAGGTTGCAGTCTAACCCTCCTTGGTGTTGATGTTACGGAGAAGCCAGAGTGAATGCAACTTGAGTGAAAGTAGAGAAAGAAGCAGAGCTCCTGCAGACGGCAGGAAAAGCAGCCGGGCTATGGTGCGTTACAGAATATCTAGGTCAAAATAAAAAAAAAAGAAATCAAAATTGAGGCTCAAACCATAGATTTTCCACCAACTTTTTCCACAGCTTTCCCACTGGTTGAACTGAGTGCTCCTTGTTATTATGAGTGTGTTGCTTTAGCATGGCGCTGGGCATGGCAGGGCACCCGGCTCTTGAGTGCATCCACTGGCAAACTCAAGCCACCACCGCTTGATACAATTAGCCATGGGAGTTGCTGATATATTTCCGTTGATGCATTTCAGATACTACCGGGGGTGACCAAAGCGCGTTTCCATTACATTAACATGGAAGAGACTGCCAGTGTAGTCAATTTCTCCAATAACATACTAAGCCTGGCTCTTCCCCTGGAAAACAGAGACAGAAATAAAGGCTAAATTAGGACAAATTTCAAATACAACTTCATGCTCATGCACAATTAACCCTTTTGCTCAGCCAGGGAAGTAGTACAGAGTAGAAAGTGAGTTAACAACCACCAATATGAACAGAAATCAGTGTATATATTGGCTTCAAAAACATATTCCCCACATAAGCTGCAACAGTTTGCCAATCCGTATCATACTGCACATTATTGTTATGGATATTTTTCAATTTACAAAGAAGGGTTAACTCAATTCCCACAGCTACAAAAGGTGGGTACGCTGGTTTCTGGTGCTTTTATCCTCCACAACCCACATCACTGCCTGCCTGCCCTGCAACTAAATTCTTGGCAGGGGTTCGTCCAGTTTCTCTAGTCTGTCCACCGACCCGACCCCCCCCCCCCCTTCCTTCCTATGTGGCTTTAAATCCCAAACAGTCCACATCTGTACTGAACTGTGTGTGTGTGTGTGGGGGGGGGAGAGTCCAAACGAGAGGACCCCCTTTCCTGCACTTAGAGGGGTCGTTTCCACGGGTGGGAGTGGAAGGTAACCCCATCTGAAAAAAATGGTTTAACGGCTCCTCCAAAAGGTGACAGAAATCTTGCAGAGCTTAATCTCAAGTGCATGTGATAGTCGGTGATTAGGAAATGGTGTTTAGTGCCATGATGATGGAGGTTTAAAAAAAAAAAAAATTTTAAAAAAAGGGGGGGGGCATAAAATGTAAGCTCCTTCTCATTTAATTTAACCTTTTTTTATTTGTCCATTCATCACTACCTAGCCCTGCTTCTCAACACTGGAGGAAATGCAAATATTACCCAGCAAAAAAAAAACCCTACACACACACACACACACACACACACACACACAGTCTTGCTGGTTACTTTGTAACGCTGCCAAATAACAAGGTTTAACACGAGCTGCGATACATTTCCACCTCTGTTTTTGTGAGGCGCTCCCTGCCTCCAGCACAAAGCTCACCAAAGAAATGTTAAATATCTCAATGGCCAGTTGTGTTTTTTTTTTTTTTTTTTAAAGGCGGAAGGCGACAAATAATCTATCAGAGCAAACGACACGAATTCACTCCAGTGACTGAAAAGGCAGCGCAAGTCTTTTGTATGGCAACCTCACCCATTTCAGATGGGATACAATTTGCACCTATGGGGGCTTTAAACACCCCTCCACACTAGCAAACAGTTGCATGCTTTAAGGACAAAAACACCCCCCCCCCCCCCCCCGAGATAAACGCTCAGTGTCGCCTGTCGTGTTGCTGCGGTCTCCCAAACTGTTCCTTAAACTTCAATTTAGCCAATTGTGGCGCGTTGCACTATTTTCGCTACAGTTTCAAACGTCTCACACATCCCCAAACGGTTTTCCCCCTCACCTCTTGCCGATTCCTCTTGGTGTGTGTGTGTTTTTTTTTTTTTTTTTTTGGAGGGGGGGTTTGCTGAGCCCGTGGTCAACACCGTCTCTGTCCAAAACCAGCCGCTTCTGATAAACCATCCGACCGTTTCCTCCGCCGCGATTCAAAGCTCATATTTCTGCATTTGAGCAACGTTCACGTCTTTCTTTGAATCGGTCTTTTCTGTCGGCGTCGGCTCCTCCTGCTGCTGCTGCCCGACACAGCTCCACAGTGAGCCTCCTGACTCTCCGCCTCCAAACACTCCACATCTCTCTCCGCTGCATGCAGAGCACACGCTTAATGAGCGGCGCAAGGTCTTATGGGACGTGGAGTTTTACCCCTCTTGTCGCCGTTAGTCATTAACACAATCGCATCTGATATTTGGGTGATAAAAAAAAAAAAAAACAAGTGTGAAGATGATTGCAAAAAAAAAAAAAAAATTTATCACCTTCCCGTGTGATCATAATTTAACCACCATTTTCTTTAAAAGTAAAGATGTAGTTATGAGTATGGATGTTTAAAAGGTTTATTCATAATAAAATCAGTTGTGTGTGTTAGCTGGAACGCTGCAGAATATGGTACTTAGGTAATGAAACATATTCTATTGTCTTTTTTTTCATGCCTTCATTGGTAAATTGTTATATTTTAAATTTTATTTCATAAATTTGACAAGTTTGCACCATGACCTGTTGATCTGTTGCACAGGCTGTGTTGATATGATAAGGTATGATGGAATGAGATATAATATATGCTATATAATATTGACTAATATCACATTTAAAGGTAAAATGATCAGATGTGACCTAACGTGTTATTCCAGTTACATCCGATAAAAAAAACCACAAGAATGCAAGTGCTGCTGCCCTTCAAATCTTTCTTTTTAATGAAATATATGTACCCTGGACAGCAGTGCTGATAGAGAGTGGATTATCTTGGTGAAATGAATGAACTTGTTGAACTGACTGAAATGTATTTTAAGTTTCATAACCGACTGAACATTCGCCTTTCTTCTCTGTCCTTGTCTCTCCGCCGTCTCAACGAACATATAAATTCCCTCCATTATAATGCCATTGTGAAAGCAGCATCGAGACAACAGCTACTGCCTTTTATTGTCTCTGAAGAACAAGGTAAGGACCAATTCCAAAACCTGTGTCACACACACACACACATGTTGTAAGTAGTGGGTGCACATTGCATTGCTGGGTTGAATGTTGGTGATGTTGCTTCAATGGTACTCTGGAATATTCCCTTTGGAGTTGGTTTAAGATACAACTCTCCTTTTTAAAAACATAAGTTATTGACTCCTTGTTTTCAATCAGCCCAAGGCCTTTAATTTTAGGGGATCCTGTGTATTCGCAACATCTGGCCAAGGTTGTTGATGAGTGGGTCCAGACAGCACTAGAGACTGATTATACAACATTGGACAGCTGAGCAAGAATCTTTATCAATGATATCTCGTACACAACAGACCTGTTGCCTACGGAAATGAATGTATTCCCTCATACCTCCCTCAGTTATGTATTTTTATGGATCATGCTGGAAAATAATGAAGCGAGCATTAATCGAACAATAACAGCACTTGCAGGGTGTTCCTTCCACGGTCTAGTCGTTAACAGTGGTGTGTTTCCTCACAGCTGACGCGCCAGATGTTGTCACTGTTAGTGAGCAGCAGGCAGGTGTGTGTTTTGGAATTAGGTTTTACTTTTTACAATTATTTGAGGAGCCTGAATATGAAGGCTGATAATGAATGTTTTTTATTTGGCAATCTGTGAGTTTTTTTTTTTTGTTGACTTGTTTGGATGTGGGAGTTTTTTTTTTCTGGTTGTGTTTTGTGTCGTCCCTGAAACAATGAAACTTATTGTTTATAGAAAATTGAACACTTTGACTTGTAGTTTGCCGTGTCTTTTGTTTAGAACAAAATCATATTTGTTACATAAGCCTTTAGAAATGAAATAGTGCAAGTGAGCAAGTTCTAGCTGAAAGTGAGATTTTTAAAAAAGTTTTTTTTTTTCCTTCCTTCTAGCAGGGATGCACATGGGGCTTCCAGGCTGATGGGTTTTGATCCAACTGGAGGCTGCTGATCTTACAACTTATTTATCACTCCCTGAAGAATTACTTCAGGGAGTTTTTCTTTCAGGTGTAGCTGCAGTGGGTTGTAATAACTGACAGCGTTACCTGCTGATGCTGTCTGTGCTCACATAAAGATAGTGTTGAAGTTAGCTTCCACTTCCACAAAATGTCTTTCCCATAGTGCTGCTCTGGGTTAGTTTTTGATTTAGGTGAACATTAGGAATTATGGTCAGAGTCACAGGGATGATTGGTTGGGGTTGGAGCTCAGTTTGGCCGATTTAGGAACAGACAGTGACACAACATCTGTCAAAGAACAAAAGAAAGTAAAGTAATGCTTCAAATGGCCACGTGCTCTGACCGGGCGCGCTTCCTGCAAGCAGCAATACCAAGCAATAAGTTGGCATCGACTGGACACGGTTTCTGGCCGAGCACATGTTCTAAACGGCCTCGCCCCGAATACTGGTGCATGTAATTGCACTAGTGAATGTAATTTCTAGGAGATAGGGTTGTGTCTGGCTGCAAACTCTACCCTCGACTACACCCTCCCTTTCAGAGGAAGCAAACTGTCTAACTGAGAAGTACAATGACGCTGTTTGATGAAGCAGAATAAGTGTAGATTGACTCAGTGAGAAGTGTGACTGTGATTTGCACAATTTACATAACCAGCACGTCAGGGTTGGTTCGCTCAAGCAAATGATGTAGAGGACTCTTGATGATAATGCAGAATTCAAGTGTTCAAAGCCCGTGACAGTTATTTATTATTACTAACAAATAGAGTGTGCACGAGGGGCGTCGAAAGTACCAGGCTCAGTGTTTGTTATTTGGTTGCACATAAATGAATTGATCGCAAATTTAGAAGTATTTGCAATAAGAAAATATAAACTAAGAGGGGCACTGCATTGTCATCGAATAGTTTTACCCTGTCTTGTAGAGGGGCCATGTTTTCAAATCTAATTTTAAGACCTCAACTGTCTAATTTATTTAGCTTATTATTTTGCTCACATGGTGCACATTCCTAGAAGAGATGGTCAACTTTTGGCCAACTTTTTGGCCATGCAGCACAATGCCTGCTGTCACTGAACCAGTTCATTTTAAGTAGCTCCCTGCAGCTTCATGTTCATGCTGTAAATTGACCAAAAAGTCTACTTCCTCATCCCCAAGTTTAAAAGACAAGGACAACAATTTAGAAGTTGTGCCACAGTAATACGCCTAAGTCTGATAAAGTCCCTATAAACCCATTCATTACTGAGTTCCACAAACACATTAGGAGCCCCTATTGGAGCACTGTAGAGAAATCATAGTGATCTTTTTGTTAGGTTTATCGAAGAGCAGAATAAGCACTTCATTGCAAAACTTGCAAGACAAGGGAAAACAAAACCCTCTCTGTATACTTACCAGTTGTCCGCTGTCAATTCCGTAACAAATTAAGCTTGACTCCCTGCAGAGCTTTTAAAACAGTAAATATTACATTAAGGACTCACATTATTGAGAATTTTGTGAACTTCTCTCACAGAAAATGTGTAGAGGTTGGTGTTCACTCAGTTTTTATTCTGGCGGATGTGTAACGTGTTGTGTTGATGTTGCCGTACGGTGCTGGGAACGTGGAGGTGCCCCCTGTGGATGCAGAAACAAGATAAACAAATCCATACATTGAACTGCCCTCCAGAGTTCCCACAAACACTGATCGACCTTACATGATACTTCATCTGCTAATGCCTGCCCTTCAGCAATCAAGCAAGAGAAAGACAGGAGGAGGATGAACTGACCAGGTCCTGTATTTCACCTCATACCCCACGTAATTGTAGGGCTGCAAATAATGATTAGTTTCATCATTGATTCATTCATAAGCTCCTTTTCCTGATTAAAGTTAAGAGCTTCAAATGGCTTGTTTTACCTAAGTCCAAAACCCAAATATGTTCAATCATACATTGATATGAAACAGAGAAGAGAACAGGGGAGTTTGAATCAGCAAAGGTTTGCTTTAATAATTAAGGAGTATTAGAATTGAAGAGTAATAATCCATTATCAAAGGTCCCTCCTGATTTTAATAACACAGTCATTTCCAAACTATTGCCAAGCCAGCTTTTGTAGTTGTTGTTTTCATCTCTTGTCTTGTAGTTATTCCCTGGGAGGAACAACACAACAAGTGAAGCACGGTACATCTCCAGTTTGTTTGTAATACACATGTGGTTATGTTGTACATGTAGAGCGTGGGATTTCCCTATTTCTGACAAATCAATTAGACTGGAAAGATATAATTCTTCTCAAGAGAATGGGAATGTTTTTCTGCAGCTGCAGTTCTCAATGTGCTTTCAAAAGAATGTCACTGCCTACCCTGTCGACAGTAAGAACATTTGTATCATTTGAAATTGGCTTAATGATAAAAACTGAAGTTAATTTCTTTAAGGCTTTTAGTACTTGCAGTGAATATATCACAACGAGTGTAATTCTAATACCTAGTCTGATTCCTGTCCTCCAGACTACACATTCTGGCTGCAAATGATCTCCATAAATTCAACAGGATGCAGGAAAACAGTCTCTGACATTAACAAGTTTCTGGGGGAAGATTCCCAGATACCCTGGCTAGGTTTGGTCTCCCAGCTTAGGCCATGATGTGTGGAGGTTGGGAAGAATACTGATAAACCATACTTATTCATCATTGACCAGGATTATTGACTTGACTTTTCGTCAATAAATGCTTTAAAACTGAGAATTTGGTTTCTTAACTCTTTTACCAAACGTTTGTCAGGGGGAGTTAAGGAGTGCTGACCCTGACTCACTTTGTGTTTGGCACTATTTAGCAAGTGCTGATATGCAAACATGCTAAAATAAGATGGAGATAATGGTAACATGCTAAGCATATTAGCAGATATGGCCTCTAGATACAACCTTACGGAGCTGCTATCATATTGTTATTACATGTTGCACACATTATGGCCTATTCTCAGAGAGTGCTCTCCAATCTGTCTGCCATTCCAACATCAGCAAGAGTCAAGTTACAAGCTCAGTCCTTCCCACGGATAAAATGCGAAGCCCAAGCTGCTGTTTATTCCATTTTTTCACACTGAGATGGATGTGTATATCCGCTCCCACCACAATCACCAATGTGCCAAATTCATATAATTACAATCAGTTTTTGTCCTTGTGTTTTCTAAATACCAACTGGACCAAGTCATAGTCCTCGGGAGACTGGATCAGCATCACTCACCATGATTATTTCCTCTTTTGTGAATATTCAGAAATATTCTCCACTTTGTTATTAACAGCATGATGACGCACATTTGGTGATTGGGGTTTGGCTCAGAAACATTAGGTTTGCTTTAGAAAATTGAGTCAGACTGGTCTGTGTCTTCTCTGTTGTGTCTCTTCTTCTCTCTTCCTGCTGTAAGACCTGAGTGCTGTAAGACAGAAGCAATGGATGGTGTTTGTTTTTTTTTTTTGCATGTTTGACTGACACTAGGGCCGATCATTATTATTAGTATTATTTGTTTTTTTGCTTTGATTGTTCCTCATTAGCAGGCAATTAGCATGGCACCATTGCAGCTATGTTCGTGTTTTATTAGCTGTTATGAGTCTTTGTAATGTGTATATGTTTTAACAAAGCTCATGCTGTCCAAGCCGTATTCATGCTATTCCATTTCTTTCATGTTGAATTAAACATCTTGCACCTCATATTTACTTTAGTACGCAACAATTTTTTTTTCTCCATTTGTTACTTTGAGAAATAAAAACATTTCTCTATTTAAAAATCCTTCTTTTTCATTCAGCAAAAGAAACCAAAGCTCTGTTTAGGGCTGTCTACACACAAGCTGCCATACAAGAACTGTGTCTGAATAAAATACTAATCTAAAATTGTCAATCTTGTCTGTGGTTAAACTAAAATTTGTGAAGGAGAGGAATTTGAGCGACCATTCGATGGCAACACTTGGGACTGGGCAGTTTTCCGTACTGAGTGCTATAATTGCATAACAAAAAAATTACGAAGTTCAATACTCAACCCTATAAAAGATTCAGTGAAGCAAAAAGCATCCAGAATTCACACACTGAACTAAAGCTCCTGAAAGTTATCGGACTGAACAAATAACACCTCTGTCCAGCTAGGTCGTAATGGCTGCCATGAGAGAAGGTAGAGATCAAATGTCATGCCCTACCAAGTGAGCAAATCAAAAAACATTTAATATGACAGCGTTGTACAAGTTTCAAAAGATCCTCTTTCTTGGAAAATAAGGAAAAGGAAAAGGAAGGAATTCTTCCAACAAAATGGAGAATTTGCAACTATTGCAGTTACAGGATGATTAGGTACATCACGATGCCGGAAAATAACATTCATCACAATACTGAAAAATGTCCTAACAACAATAATCTCAGTTCTTCTAAGTGTCCTATTAAGTCATAACAGTGGGCCAGCATGCACAATACCAGGATATCCCAAATCCAGTAAATAATGAGCCATGTAGGACGCACAGAAAGATGTCCATGTGCATGCGTGTGCATACGTATGAGAGCTGAGTGTGGTTGTGTCCTGGCATTTCATTTGATACAGATACCCTATGACTGATGCTAGAATGAGGTGAGTAGATCGGGAGGTGGGGGGGGGGGGCTTTTTTAAAATTCAGCCACCACCTTTCAAAATGCCCGCACCTGTCCCCGCAGAGCAAATACTGTGTCATATTATGGGAATGACTTCTACGCAATGACAAGCAAAATCAATATTTTACCACCCAGAATGATAATGTGGTAATAATGAACAATGAGGATGCTGACCGTGATAACTCATGCAACATCACTTCACTCGGCCCCTGAATAGAGGCTGAGTAAAACATAATTGGCAATCATGGAACCCAAAGCCACAGGCCTGTAAGCCCTAATTTGCAATCACAGGACAGGGGAAACGCAGGCACTCCAAGAGTTTTATTTGTGAGTCTGTATATAAGTGTATATATGTATATATATATGTGTGTGTGTGTGTGTGTATATTTATGTGTGAGTATATATACATATATATATATTTAAATATAGCTGCATGATCAATTTCTGTTACTGTGGGCAATGATAAGCTGTGTGAAAACAGATTAAACCTGGCATGTACCTTGGTAGCATTCACAGCTGATTAGGGTGTCCATTTATTTATAGAATAATACATCATTAAAGTGATTCATGGCGGCACGCACTACATTTATAAACCAGTACTCTGCTCCACTTAAATTCAGTGCATCTCTTTGAACGTCAACCAGCAAGCAAATACACTGCAAAAAATCCTATCAAATCACTTCTGACTGTAAGTGAGTCCATAAAAGTTTTATTTCCCTCAAACAAGTGAAGAAAAGCTACCAGCATAGTAAGTATGTTAAAGCGGTTTGAAAGTTTCCAAGTCGTGTTATATTTCACATGAATGTCAAGTGCATGTAAAAATGTCAGCATTAATGTTCTGTTCTGTTAATTTACACACATACATGGTTTAATTTTACATCAATTAGTTAATTATAGAGCATAAATGGCTCCATTTCTCATTTCACCTGATTAGAAACATAAACTCAAGTGTCTAACAATGTACTGGAAGTTTTGGCTCCTTGTCAGTATGGAAAATAGTTTTATGAAATAAGTTTTTATAGGTTTTTAGAACTGAAATCTGGGCAGAAATCACACTGTACAATGTGCAGAAAGTCAATGAGTGTCTTCTTACAAACAAATATGTATACTTGTCTTTATTCCAACACTTGTTTCTGAATAAACAGTCATGTCACTTCTTTTGGAAGAAGTGCAGTTTACTACTATGCTCTGGCATGATGTTTTCATTAGATCAATTTTTCCCATCAAATGATGGCTCAATAAATGAAATATGTTTCTTTTTCTTGCTCATGTCAGTTTGCAGAATACGTTGCTTTTCTATGATAGCTGTAGAGCCCAAAGCCCTTTGGAGAAAATAGAGATTTTCCTTTTTTTCCCCTGTCAGATTGGACAAGCCTTCCCTGCTCGGTATCCTCAGGCCTATACACAAACAGTTGACAGGCAAACTGCGTGATTCAGACGAGCGACCCTTCGGAAAATGAGGGTGCACACTTGGCAGTTACAAGGCTACTGAACTGCACGGTCTTTGAAAGCAGAAAATTATGTTGTGTTTCGCAGCACAGCTTTCCTCAGATCAGAGAGATGCGTGATAAATATGTCAGGAGCTGGAGTTTGGAATCAAATATAGATTTTTACTTTAGGGGAGAAACGTGATATGTACACTGGGAAGGTGAGGCCAGAATTAAAATGTCATGCTTTTAAAGAAAAGGAAGTGAAAATCTTTACCAATTAGCTCATGATAATGTGACACTGCAGGAAAATCCATCTGTTTCTGATTCTACATGTCAACACTTGCTTCTTTGAAAGGTGAATACAGTTGTCATCTTTTGTAACGTTCATATTTTATTTAAGTACTTTGAGTACAAAACAAAAGAAACTACATTGGGGAAAAAAGGATATAATAAGTACTTAAGATATAACATCTTAAAGAGAATCATCTCAATCTACTGGTTTACATGTTTAAAGTACAATTTTAAGACTAAATAACAATTTTTTAAAACTTGTTTTGTGATAGCAGAGACCGAATCTTACAATCAATTTATTAAAACACCTTCAGGGGACATTTTGATATTTTGGAATCATTACCTGAAGTTGTTGTAATTGAACATGCGGTGTCCTCATGAAGGTAATGCGGCTAATTGATTTAATGGGAGTCAAAGGTCAAGCTGAGACCAACCTGAGACAATCCACTTTCAAGACAGATTAAAAAAAAACAAAAACAAGAAGCCTCTACTGCTTAACTGAACACTTTTATTTATTTTCTAAATTCTTAATTCTCCCCAAATGACTTCCTCTACATGAAGCCACAAAATCATTAAGCCAAGATTGCTTCTATCAACTTTATTTTCTCTATATGGGTCATGAACTGGAGTCCCTTTACTCTAGAAACCGGTGTTAACTCCTTTGCTATGGGCACGTCCAGCCCAGCAGACTGGAACTAACAACAACTCTCTGAAATATTTATGTCCCTGGAGAGAGAGAGTGTGTATGTGTGGAAAAGTGGCACACTATATCATCCAAGCCAATGTTCACTGCATTAAAGCAAAGGTTTTTTTTTCTTCTCTGTGCGCCTGCAGGCTGTTTCTTTCACTGTTACTGTCAACACTATCTTGACTTCCGTCAAATACCGAGATTGTCATGTAAACAAATCAGGATTTCTTGCAGATTTTGTCATGGAAATTCAAAAAGATTTTATCAAACATCTCAAACAATAAGCAACTTAGCACTGGTTTCTTTTTTTTTTTTTTGTCACAGCTGCAGTTAAAGACATTAGTTCAATTAAAAAGATTAATGTTTTTTCCCCATCATGTCTATCGGTTATGATCCTCACCCCTCAGGGCTGGGATAAATATCACCACAACAGGCAAGGCAAGACATACGAGATGCCAGATTATCCAAACCACTTTGTTTTAAGGTAAAACAGAAAGTCAGTGACTGTGAAATGTCAGTAAGAATCCCTCAGTGCACAGGAAAACCTTGTGCATACATCTACAGCAGGTACATTGTGTCAGAGTTAAACAAATGCAGTCAGTTTGTGACGGATGTATATGAAGGGTTTGGGTGATTTCCTTCTTACGTTTACAACATGTCTAATCATTTGACTGCTCATTGTTGTGCCCTGTTTGACCTATTTTTAGCTATGTCGCCGCATTCCTAAATCTCAGCTATAAAACCGATGAGTGAACTGTTTTTGGTAGCGATAGAACGATGGCCAAAACATGATGAGCTTGAAATAAAAGTTGTCCTTTAATTGCTTCAGTCAAGAAGACAAACTTAATTACAGCAATAAAACAAGTTTCCTTTTTACTTTTAGCTGCAAAGCATGGCTCTATGGAAGACAATACTACTTTGACTGAAATACTACTTTAACTATCAAAGGGATTGGGATGGTCATCCTCTTTCCTTTTGCATAGAGCAACCAGCAGGTCATAGTTGCCACTCATCCAGGATAATATCTCAACATCTACCAGATGGATCAGCACAACATTTTGAGCATTCATGTTGTGCACATTCACTGTTCGGTGAGTCCCTCACTTTTCATGTAGCACCACCGTAAGGTTGGCATTTTAGCTGGAATGCTTCCAATGACATCTATTTCAATTCCACTTACTTTCATGCACTTGCTAGACATCAGCACGTTAGCGCTGTGATTGTGAACACGTTAGCACGCAGATGTTAGCATTTACCTGACAGCACCATTGTGCCAGTTCAGTTCTTAACGTCTTATGGACCAGATACGCTTACATTTTATCAAATGAATCAATCCACACTGAGACCTTTTGGGTTACGTTTCCATCCTATTTTCTCACATTCCTCACACTCACTAGGTGGGCAGGGAAACAAAATCAGTTAGTCAACAGGGTACATACAAACCTTGTAGATTTTTTCCATGGAACTGACATGAAAACTGTTTTGGAGCTGATGCTGACACTGTTTCAGAGTCGGTGTGGATTGGACGACAAAATGTTAATGCACTGCACACGTCTCGCCTCCCATGTGTATTCCCAGTTACACTTAACTTCATTTTTATGTTGCTCTGCTTCATCAGTCACCTTTGCCAATGGGTACAAGATACTGAATAACTAACAAACAAACACAATTAATACAATTGATCAACAAATGAATTAGCTGAATACATAATCCTCATCAAGACCTAAGTCAAGCACCTCAGCAGCTGTGAGCAAAAGGTACTACTACAGTTTCCATTCTGAAATTCAACACAAAATTCTCATTCTAAATTCATAACCCCTCTGAATAATTGATCCTGAAACAACACGAGAAGACATCTTACAGCTACATGTCATCTCCAGAAATCTGGGACATGGAAATCAACCTGTGAACACTGTAAAACAGTTCATACAGTTTGTGCATCATTAATGACAAATCTGCTGAAGGAGATGATAGAGGTGAGCGAGGTGTGTGATGTTTGTTCCTCTACCTCTGCACAGCACTGGGTTTAAAAATATCATCCTGCTTCTGTTACATAAGCACCACTGAACAAGTTACAGGCATCATTCTTCATTCCGTTTCTCCCTTTTTGTGAATCCTGAGTTTCCTAGTGCTTTTTACTCTGAAGCCCAAAGGCTTGAACTACTGATGTCACACAGTCACTCCTTTAAGGGTGGTTTTTCTCAAGCAGGGGTCTCAACCTCCAATAATCTCAAATTTCAGCTATACACTCTGACACTCTGGCAACTTATCTTTTGCTTTTATCTCCCTTGTACCTAGCATTCTCAGCTGCTTGTTTAGTTGAGTATTGCCACATGAGATTGCAGTCATTGTGAACGGCAGCTTTCCTCTTGACAGTGAAACACCTGGGTCCTTAAACGCCACAAAAAACAATTAATTAGTTATCAATGTCAACCTCTGTACGCTACCTGCACAGCATCAAGCTGTAGATGGCTAAAGTTAGCAACTTGGTGGTGAACAGAGTCAGATATTTTTTTTGAGGAGGTGGAGACCAAAAAAAGAGCTAAAAGACTCCAAGTGAATCAAAATGTTGTATCTATTGAAGGTGTAAACAAGTTTCTTAAGTTAATTACACAGAGCAGATTTGAAAAGACCAATTCATATGATAATTGACATGACAATTACAATATCATACTGTTCACATGTCCTTTCCAGTTTATCAGTTATAAATCATACAGTGCCACGTGTCAACCCCAGTTTTGGACTACCTGCTCCCTGACTGCATAGACACCGAAAATATAAACTTAAAACGAAATTGTAAAATAGAGTGGTATGCTTTAATAATTCCCTTGTTTTGTTTTCCATCACAATAAAAACCAAAAATTGAGAATCAGATCCCAGGATTGGTTGGTTTATGTGTAATTGCAAACAGACAGCAGCATGAATGACACAGAATTGCTATGAAAGCATGCATGCTCTGCCCAAAAATACTGTTGTACCAGAATTGGCTGCTTATGACGCTTACTGGAAAGAATGCTTCATTAAATGGGATTCTGTGAAATTAAACAAATGAAGGTTTCTTTTTCTTTTCTGTTTCTAACATTATTTCTACCTCCTCTTAACATTTCTGCCAGTCTTTAGAGAAGAGCTTGTCTGTGTGATTTTATGACCACGATACTGCTTGTTTAAAGGACACACTGTCTCAGTTCAGACTGCAGTTTGTGTTTGTGGAGGCCATAAAGTCAATTAGAGCATGATTTCACCAGGCATTCCTGCTTGTTGTACCCTTATTGTATCCTCTTGAAAAGGACTCATCTGGTGCAAAGACTTGGAATCCTGGAATATCATAAGCGCTGAATCAAATAGTGTTAACTGTCAACATTTTAACCAGTTTGCATCTATAAATGTTGATATTTTTCCACTGCAGATTCAGCCTTCTTGACAATTTTTGTTTTGCCGTTGAAGCATAATTTCCATTGTTTCAGGGCTAGTGTCAGTATCTTGAAACAACGGAACAAGACATTGATATTACAGTAAGAAAGTGTTTTCATAATCATCTGAATTCAGTCTTGTAAGAAAAAGAAAGAATCTCATCATCCAAAGTGGGTTAAAGAAATGCAATAACACGTTTTTTTGGCCACTTAAAGGCAGCACAAATTAGTTTTAAACACAACTTTGACATATTATCACCTTTTAAGTTCATATTTAATGAAAGTTCAAGTTCAAGCAAACAGTTACTTAACTAAGTATCCAGCAGGTACGTTACCATTCATTTCAGTCTCTGGTCATTTGGTGATTGTCCAATTTTCACTGTCTTTTAGCTCTGTGTTTGGTCTCTACCAACTACTGACGCTCTTTTGCTGCTAAGTTCTCCACTATGTTCACCAGCTATTCACTGACTGTATCTGTCTGCTGTTTGGTGCTGAGCAGGTAGTGCAGAGTGGGTTTTAGGAGCTTTTTTGCTGAAAAAAGTTTTAATTTTATAATTTTTTGTTTTTTTTTACATAATGAGAGCAGTGGGAGTGAACCAAAGCCATAAAGTGGTGGGTTGGACAGCTAAACAACGAGCTGAAACTTGGAATAAAGCTCCATAAAGCTGAAGGGGGCTGCAGATTCAGGTGATAATTCTCTATGGGTTCATTACTACAAGTGACCACTTTCACATTGTCATATTGTTTTTACGGTGTCATTTGATAAATTGTTATTATGCAAATATATATTTATATTTAAACATAGCTGCTTTACGGATTATTTGATGTTACAGCAACATACATATAGTCAAGTGCTGGTTAATGTTTCCCAATGTTTGCTCATAAATAAAATATGCCGTTTGATACGACAGAATAGCAGTTCAACAGACATCTGCCAAAAAAAGCAAAGCATTTTTTGTACATGTACTGTTCTAGCTGACTGGTCTTTCAATCTGAACATCCTGCATTTTATGTTCAATGGTGAACCACTACTGTATATCAAATATTGAGATGTCCATACCATTCTCTCACACAGCCTGACTCTGTTGATCTGGTCAAGGCTGTTGATAGCAAATGCTTTTTTTTTTTTCCAAGTAAGGGGGTGGGGGTTGCTCTGCAGTGACCTTGCAACAAATGGCTCAATTATCCCAGGTACCAGGCAGACTTCATGCATTCTTTGGTTAACCCCTTGCTGTCACACACAGTCACACACACACTCACTCAAGTGTGCACCAGCCAAAGAGTTCAGAGGTCACCGCACTCAGAGCAGAGCCTCTTAACTTTTCTTCTCTCTCTTCCACTTGGACTAATTTACTGACTTAATGACCAATGCCTTGCAGGACGAGCTGGCTTGCTGAAGGTTATAAGAGGGGTAGTTGAAGTCATATGCAGTAAAATTTCTCATAAAAGCCAGGTAAAGTGTATTGAAGCCATAAAATGCATCATAAAGACTCTTTGCAGTTAGAAAAGTTGGATTAAACAAGGACCTCTTTATACTGTAGAGGCTGGTTTTGGTTCTGTGACAGTCAGGGACAGTGAAACCCATCGTCTCAGTGTGTGAAAACTGAAATCTGTTTCATTAGTCTTAAAGTCTTTAAACAAAAACCTCAGCCGCATTAAGTCCCATATACAGCAAGTGTGTGAGATGGAATGTGAAATGAAAATCAATCACAAAAATCTTTTGCTGTTAAATATCCCTCCCAGTTTCCCTTCTCAGCTCTTATTTCGTGCACAGCACCTTAACATGAGATCATTCTGGGTTGCTGCAATATTTTGCACAGACAATAGCTCTAATAACTACATATTATTACAGATGTTTACTGTTTACTGTATAATAACAATAGTAAGTATCTCAGATTATCCTAATGTTGTACACATTGCAAGTTACACAAGAGACTAAACACTTGCATGCATATGTAGGAGTCGGAGGAGTGTTAAATGAGTTGACTAAATCATGTACCGTTAACATAAAAAGGAAAACAATCTGCATTGAATCTGCATTGAAATGCAAACTATGCGACTGAGAAAGTCAAATTAATCATTTCCCTTTTCTCACAGAGTTAAACATATTGCTAAAATTAGAAGATCGTTTTCAAAATCTGAGCCGTGACCCACCCATGAGTTGTGGGAATTTTGAAAGGGTTCCCAGGAGGACACAGAGAAAAAATCAAATCATTAACCAAATATGATTTACAAACTTTTTCCCTCTTCCCTGCAAACCCTCAGCCACCCACAAATTTAACTTATGCTTAAAGAGATTTTTTAGTCTAGTTAGTATAATAAACTCTGTGTTAAGGCAGCTGTATGAGTACCATTGCTGCACTAAAGTAACATACAGAAGCCATAAGAAGTCTATAGAAATGTAATGAAATAGATCTTTAAAATCAGGTACACGTACATGTGTTTTGTCAGTAAAATTGCATTTGTGAAAAATATATTTGCTTCCCTTTTTTTTTTTTACCTTTGGGTGACCAGATTTCTTTATAAGTAATCAACATAATGAAGAAAAAATGTTGATACTGACCATATTTACGAAACATTAATGAGCACCACATTTCATTTATTGTCCTATTATATCTGCGTATTGCATCTAAAGTGGGATAAAAGTTTTAAGGGTTGTGCTCAGGCACTCAGCATGTTGGTTAAATATTGCGTCTCATACAAAACCTCAGTCTTTCTCTCACCTCAACCAGCGTTTTGCTGCCTAAACATTACCACGCGCTGGCCTGAAATGACAAAGATCGATATCTGAAAATTAACTTAATTTGAGACTTGAACGCATTAACTTAGCTTTGAAAAGAAAATGTTCAGAGGTCATTTCATATCAATAAAGAACATCCAGAGACCTAAAACAATTGTATCATAACATGAAATTTCTTTATGACCTGTAACTCAATGTGAGACACGACTTAGATTTGTCTTAAATGACTTTGAGAATCGCAGCTCTGTGATCCTGTCGAGTAAAAATTGCAAAAGAAAAAGGATTATATTTGTTCCCTTCAGTCCTGGATTTGACTGGATTTATTTCTCTGGGGGAGGAGGAGTGATTTTAACATTACCTGCTCTGGTCAGGGATTTTAAGCAATTAGACTATACAGATAAAATGGGTTGCTGTACGTATTCATTTTTGCACCCTAGCTTTGGCCCATATTTGTTTACATTTTGGAAAAACGATTTAAAGTATGCCAAATGAGCTATTAGGAGTTCCTTTTTTGCCAAATACCCATACATGTACTGACACCTATCACTGTATTGCTTTGACACTAAAGAAAACGTAAAAATATAATGACTGAAGTGGACTTATGGACGTTTACTCGCAATGGGCATCAGAGATAATTGGGAGGACATACGTTTCATGTGTCTGTGTTAAGATTTGACTGAGAGATGACTCAGAGAAGAAAAACCCTTTTTTGGCTCAAATTCACCTGATGCTGAATCTTTGTCACACACCTCTCCCACCCCCCCCACCCCCCCCGGGGAGTCTTTTGGCTTTCTCCTGCTGAATACCCATGTCTATTACAGACCAGATCCTGTAATTTGCTGATAAAATGCTGTCTGGAGCGATGACTTAAAATAGAGAGGAGCACAGTGAATATATAATCCCTACCTCCCACTGTAATGTTAATCCCATCCAAATAGGCCTTTCGTTTAATGTAGTCAATTTCAGTGGTTAAGTAGCTGACCGTAGAAAACAGACCAGAACTTTTTTTGGAAACCCTTGCGTCTTTAGTTTTCAGGGGAAGATGTTTTTCTGTTCTGCAGTCGTATGCTGTCATTTAAATTGGTGTGTTTTTACATAAAAACCTTGCTCAGTCTAGCTTTAAGTCCCAAGATTCCACAAAATTGTTTTAATTCCTGTAACTCTAGCATGGTTCCTCTGTTCCAGTAATACGACAGCTTTAGGAACTGCTTCACTGAATGTAACCTGGAAGCACAATAGCAAGACAACAGGGACTTAATGCCTAAAGAAATATACAAGTGATCTGCAACATTCGCAAGCTGCTCCCCTCTCTTCTTTCTATCTCTCTCTGTTACTCCTCCCCTCCCTCCTTTTGAATGTGCTCCAATGCATTTCAGAGAAGATTGCTCTGTCAACCTCTTTAAAGGTGGCGATTCACAGCGTGCCACTTCCTTTCCTTCAACAACCAATATGCAATTATTGCCTAAAGTGGGCTCTATGCCGTACCAGGTGCTGGAAATTGTGTGTTTTGTAGGAATGCTATCCATTCAGGGTTTATTGACATTAACTGTTCCCCCCATGCTATTATGAGCCTTTTATGGTAACACACTTATTCCTAAGCAGGCCTAAAAAAACAGCATGTGAAAAGCATGTGAATTGACATCGTTGGTGACTTTGACTTTGATTGTATGTGGCCTGCCTTCCTCCATTGTTGCGTCTTAGCTGTGACGGGAGAAAAAAGCGGATGGGGAGGATGCAGAATACACACAAAAGACACTATTTCGGTAGAACACGGGCCCACAGCCGCCTACACTGAGCTTTTAAGGTTTTTGTTCAGAGTGTTATTTATTTATTTATTTATTTGCACAAATATAACCTCACAAAGTTTCTGTAAATGCATATATTAATACTACTATATAAGCATATATTCATGCTTTATAGATCAGGTACAAGTTTCTAATTAGAACAACTTTGGGTTGCCAGTTTGTGATCAAATGTCTGGATTCTTTGTTTGTGTACAGTATTAACAACTTGTGAAAGATTTTTTTTATGATGCACCAACATTTATAAGATCATTCACATCAAGTTGATGAACCCAAAATTTGTTTTCATTAATAGCTTATAACTGATCCATAAAATATTACTAATACATGTTTTAACCAGTGATAAGATCCATTAGTTACAACTAAGAAAATGCTCATTAGGGCTACCTTATTAGAAGTCGTACGACATTTTCAGCTTTCACTTTTTCACTTGTGAACAATACTTTTCCTCTCTGCTGTCATAGTTATGTTGTTCTATGCTCCTATATATGTCCATGTTAGTACTAGAAATAAAGGCAAGGCAAGGCAAGTTTATTTGTATAGCACATTTCCGCAACAAGGCAACTCAAAGTGCTTTACATATTAGCAAAACAAGAACATAAAAGCAAATTTAAACATAAAGTTTTAAACATAATTTAAACATAAAGTGAAACAAATGATGTATAGCTATAATAATTACACCTTTGTTTTTGGAAGAATATTTAGGTACATTGCTTGCACATGTTCATGCAGGAAACATTAACTTGTCTGAATTGTTTGCCATATAACAACGGACAAACCAGCTGAAATTATTCAAATATAATGATAAAAAACTCTATTTAGAGAGCGCTTTTTGAAAACAAACATACAAAGGGCTTTACATGGTTAAAACAGTTCAGTGCATGAGGTGAATCAAAATTAGATGATGAATAATAACAGAAAAACACCGACCCTAAACGATATTGAAAAGGTCGTAAAAGCTACATTCACTGATTTGTTGGGTAAATTTCACTTGAAGCCAATAGCGCAACATGAGCATTCATTGGTTGATTTCAACCTGTTTAGGATGAACGTCAGGTGTTCCACTGTCTTCAGCTTCTACTCAAGATGTTGAGATACAATGCTGGTTACACACTCACAAAAAGACATGTTTCTTAGATAGAGAGATATCTTATATTGTCTATACATATGGGCCATTGTCTGAAGTATATTCCTAAGAATGATGAATGAGGGTCACCACTGTGGTCCAACATACTACAGACATTTACATTTTACCCATCTGAGTCTGGTACAATGGCTTTCCTTTGTCCACAGTTTGAAACAACAATGCTGTATTCAGAGATACAGAGAGTCTGCAGGGACTTTTCTATCGCTTGTTTATTTTCTCTTGGACAGTGGCACCAGCCACCAATACTGGCATGCTGTGTAGCGCATACACAGTGGCATTGAAACACTTCTTATATAAAGATTGTGTCTCGTTAAATTGTGAAAAGCTGCTTCTTGTTAGAGGAGAGAAAAGCTTCCCTCGAGCTGAATTGAGGAGAGCTCACAGAGTGCCCAGATGGCCGAGTCTGTGTGAATGTTGGGCAGTGGAAGTGCTGACGAAATGCCAAGTGAGCTATGAATTCAAGTGATGGATATTTTTCATTTGAATTCAGCCAGAATAAGGACTCAATAACTTTAAAGTTGCAGGGAAAAGTCAGAGTTAATTCCAAGCAATGACAGTTTTTTTTTTATGGTTCCTTTGACATGCAAATGCTACAGAGCTCAATAGATGCAACTATATCATTTAAGGCTGGCATTTAGCACTAACAGCGCTTCATGGAGTTCACGCACCAGAAAGCTCAAGCCTTTATTTTGATTAACTGAAGGTCACATGATTCAAATTCTTCAAGTGTTATGTGTGTATGCTTTTATTTCCATGATTTTTAAGGACAAACTTAGCAAATAATGTGAATTAAAGATACATTGTGGAGATGTCTATGGCAAAAGGATTAGGCTAAACTAGATTTACTCACTGATTCCTTTGCACTTGCAGATTTACAGATTTCAGTAGATTTTAAATTGAATTTTGTAATAATTTCATATAATTTGGTAAAAATTTAATTTAATTCCTAGTTAAATACATTATTAGGTATTCAGATTCTTGTTAAACAGCAATTTAACAGCAGCTGAAAAAACTTGTTTTTGCTGGCCTCCACTGGTTTAAACATCTGCAATGTTGTTAAAGTAAACTACAGGGTGTGTTAGTACACTGTGACATCACTCACGGCTGTTGTTACTGTACAGGTGGAGCACACCGCTGAACGTCAAGCATTCGAAACTTTCAACCAAAAAGGGCAGTGGTGGGCTGCTTTTCAGCCTGTTGTTATGTCACCATTCATGGATATTCCTTGGTGATAAACGCTGAATGTAAACAAAACCCCACAGTGTACTACCTTTAATCCAATGTATCTAATACATATAATAAATGTCCACAAAGTAACTTGTTAAGCTGGTTCTCAATGAAAAAAAAGAATCTCTTGATTTGGGTGATGTGTGTTTTTCAAAATTAAAGCAACACAATAAAGGGTCACACATTTGCTAAAGACTAAAATTAGTCTTAATTCTAGGTTAATATTTTTACTAAATATTTCACTGATATGTTTTTCTCCTCAAGTGGATTTCAGATTTTCCTTCCCCTTTCATTTCTTTCTTAATTTGTTTGAGATTAATTCCAGTAGATACTGACACTCTAACAAAACTGAGTTTCAAGACACAAAGCACATTTGGATTTGCTGCCATGGAAAAGCCCGGAAACCAGATAGAAAACATGGAAGTCAGCCTCAGCGAGCTGGCCCACGAGTCACAATCCTCCATGTTCCTCACACCATCTGGTGATGAATTCTGGAGACCTGTGGGTGATACGTAAGATGTGTGTGCGCCAACATGAATGTGAATTCTGTGTGAGTTTGTGTGTTTGTGCAGGAAGCAAAACCGGGACATCAGGCCTGTGAACTTTATATTAGAATATACAGAACAGGAGGAGGGGAGAGTCTGTGAGGAGTGATGGTTGCATGGTGAAATGATTGCATCGCTTGTTGAAAAAAACGTCTGAATGAGCAAATTAGCTCAATGAGGGGTTTGACGTCTTTCTCACATCTTCACGCGAAGGGTAAAACCATTAATTTAATAAGTACTTCATAGCAAAATGATATGTGTATATGTGTACAACTGGCATACAGTTTCACAAATAAAATGTCTGATATAAGGAAAAATATTACACAAAATGCAATTTGTAATGTCCTCAATATAAACTTGTGTGCCTGGCGTGACTACATGGCCTCAAACTATGAGAAAAGACCGTCCTGTTTCTTCTTCTCCTGCTTTACCGTTCAGTAAATGTGTGTGAAAGCACATTGTTCTTACATAAGACTGCTGAACATGTGACCTCCTTCAGCCCTTCAGTAGGCTGATGGTCCCCGCCTACTGAGAACCTGCTCCTTCTCTATCATTTTTGTTGTCTCACTAATGTTGGCTCCAGTAAAATGAAGATGTTGCACATACTAGCAAAGCAATACACGTTGCTCTGCTGTTGGCTGCAAAAACCAACACAATACTCTTCATGTTCTCCCACCATCTGTGGAAGTGAAGACCAGAGGATTTACTTTATTTTGGAGGGCAGTGTCAGAGATGTGTCCCCACAATGACTTAAAAAAGAGGAGCTTTCGTGTGCGACGTTATTTTACTCAGCTTTCTTAACAAGGACCAGTAACGGTACAAGCTCAGGATGGATCGATACCGGCTGTCTGTGACTCAACTTCAGACTTGGAAGCTTTTGCTTTGTTTTATGTTGTTTGCTTTATTTGGCAGATTAGTCTGTTGCACTTAGCATTAGCATGCTGTGCAGCTAAAGTGTTTTCCCTTCTCAAGTGGTTTCCCTTCTCTTTCCCTTAAAGAGACAGCAGCGAAAAACCATCAGAAAAAGGTGAAAAGGGCAGCGTGCAGTATGCATCATCCACGTTTAAGGATGAATGATGCACTGACAGAGTTGTGCTTGACTTGACAGAATTAAATCAATACCTCCATGATGCAGAATCATGCAATGAGTGAGTAGTCTGTGAATAATCACATCTGCAAAAACTGAAAACACGAAAAGAGGATAACAAGCAAATTCTATTATTCTATCATCTGCAGAGATATTTGTTCACCTTTCACTAAGCTTGTTGGTTGAATATCTATTATATATACTTTATCTTATATCATTTATACGTTATTTCAATGCTGCATAATGAAGATTAATGTGTTGCTAAATATGATAATAACTGATAATGTTAGCTTTCTTACAGTAGCCTATTTGTATATTTTATTACAGAAAAAGGACAGACAGAAAGATAAAAATGGTAGGAAATGTAAAGAATAAATAATAAAATGGGGGAAAACAAACAAAAAAAACAAGAATCACCATGTACTACATGTAGCCTATGCGTTATATCAGCAGCAGTTGTGATAATCAACAAACATTAAAGTCAGTGTAATGTTGTTTTGCAAAGACCCTTTCTTAGTATTGACACTACACTGTCCAGGTGATAAATATGTAAACAGTTCCAAAATATATGATGTACATTATACCATGAACAAACAGATCAGAAACCCACCAGATCTGATTAATTCCCCGAGCTGCTTTGGCAGGAATACACTACGAAACATAAGGTCAAAAGCTGGCACTGACCTTCTACACATAATGCAGCTTCCTAACAGATGAACAGATACATAGTGTTTTTGCGCATATACACTACTCCCAAAAAGCTAGGGATATTCGTCTTTCAGGTGAAATTTATGGAAAATGTAAAAAGTGAATGCTACAGTGATATTATATCATGAAAGTAGGGCATTTAAGTAGAAGCATGCAATGGGAATTTTATTCATCTTAAACAATTTATTGAAAGAAAATCTAACAACAGTGGTGGGTATACCACAACAAAAAATTTTCAGTGTCTCAATAAATTGGGATGTGGCCAAAGGACGTCCACTCCTCTCCTTTCTGTGACTCTTCCAGTCACTCTGTATCACTGTTACAACCTCCTGATGACACTCTGTGACCCTCTAAGCTCAGTGAACACCTCCGTCTGAGGACTTCCTGTTTGAAGCCTCGCAATGGCGAGGTGCTGTTGATCAACTGTTAGGTGTCGTCTTGGTCTCATGATGTCAGAATGTGAACAGCACGATGAGGAGGACTGTTTAAATACCAATTCTAACTGAACCAGGAAATGTATTGGTCGATTCATGGATCAAACCTGTTGTGAATTTTGCTGTTAAGCTTCTTGTTAGAGAACAGCAACTTGTGCAAAAAGTACTGAAACACTGAACAGTTGGACATGTGCATTCAAAAGTTTAGAGAAGGTCACATTAAGTTCACCTGGAAAGTTTAGAATGCATTTTAGGTTCATCCTGAAATTTCACCCGAAAGCTGAATATCCCTAACTTTTTGTGAGAAGTGTATTTTGTATTTATATTGATTGAAGTGGAGCAATTGAAAACTACAAAACTGCCCCAATATTGCTCACTATTAGCAAAAATTTGAAAGAACTGGTTAAATGTAACTTAAGAGGAAGTCTGAGTGACATGAATGTATTAATTTTTTTCTATTTGGCATCACTATGTTACATGAGAACAGAGTGAGAGGTCATTTGACAGTAGGAGTCCTTTATCACAAGTCCTGAATCGGGATACAAAACAAAGTTTTTGCCAGCACTCCACCACGTCTCAGTGGCATGTGAAGTATGTGTGAGGGTTCATAAGGCATCTATTGTCTCTGACTGTAGCTCAGGAGGCAAAAGACGTCAGCGTTACAGTATGAGTTATCAGTGATTTTCCAATCTGTTAACAAAGAAAAAGCAAAGGGAAATGCAGAAATTAAAGCTGAACAAAGTCTCTCCATCATCACCATCAACACAGAGTTAAATCTAAACAGGGGATGGATCATCAGAAAGAAGAAAGTTGAAACTTTGCAATGTCAACTAGACACTTTAAGAATAAGACACACTAAAACACACTCTACACACTCTGTAAGGACATGAATATTACAATAAGACTAGATGTGTTTAAAACAATTAATCTCATTTGTCAGTGCCTTCCAAAAGGTTTAAAAAAGGTTTTTCTGACATGACACTTCTTTGGTATGTTGGTCTCAATCGCTCAGCCCATCCTCGTTCTGAAAATGACAGCAGTGGTCGTTTTTTCAAGGGGTTTAAAGTGGCCAATGTTTACGTAAGTGACCTTTAGTTGCGGTACTAATTATGACTGGTGCAAAGGAGCAAGTAAGGTGACATATTATAAAGGAAGTACGCATAGGGAGGAGGACTTTTCACCGAGGAGACCAACAATTGTGGTCCATGTGAAACCAGAAGTTGTTTTGGCATGAGGACGTGTTGGTTCTCAGCGACAACAATCACTATTTGCACAACAATCTTCTGATCCACGTGGATGTGGTTCTGTTTTCTACTACATTCTACTACTAGATGTCTACAACTGCCCTTGTGTTTTCCCATGTGTAGTCCGCGCAGTCACACATTTTGGGCTTCACATGGATACCCCTTTCCATTATTCATACCACTTGTCTTCACTGGTGTGGGGCGGCTGGAGCCAGTCCCAGCTGACATCAGACGAGAGGTGGGGTACACCTTGGACTGGTCGCCAGTCAAACACAGGGCCTACACATAGAGATTCACATTCATTTACACCTTAACCTAACCTGCGTGTCTTCGGACTGTGGGAGGAAGCTGGAGTACCCGGACAAAACCCACGCAAGCAAGGGGAGAATATGCAAACACAGAAAGCAAAATTTTATCTTAACTCCAAGGTTGGCATTGTTTGGGTCAAGGATGACTCAATAGCTTGTTATGGCGCCCGTTAATGAGAAACCTGGTTTATCATATAAGGGAGTATAATAAATCACAGATAGCGTTTAGTTTGATTGAGGTAGAAGGTGAAGGTGAATCCTCATTTCAAAAACTATGTTTCCCATTTGCTGTAACTGAAGATGAACTCCAGGCTTTAAATATTCATAGCACTGGGTAAAATAGGATCATTAGGTAAAGTAATATATTTCATGTGTGGAATAAAAATGCATGCAGTGAAGTCGTTGTGTGGCATTTTGGATGGATCTGACAAAATGCTAAAAATGTCTACGTGCAGATTTATCATTTTTCTAGACACATGACCAAAAATGCCACTGTTTCACATGGCCGTCATATTTCACATGACAGTCTGTGTGTGTTGGACTGTTTGCTGTGGGCTGCCATTAATCAGTCTGTCCTCCACAATTTGAAGGAGGGAGGTTTGTCTGAGAATGTGAGGCATGTTGGTGGGAGAACAGTGTGATTGGCAGATATGGAATGCTGGCAAATGTTGTATTGAGAAGTCATAAGTGAAAAAAAAAAGGAAAAGTTATTCATGAATGTATTTTTTTAGCCAGCCCTACACACACACACACACACACACACAGACCTGGAGAGGTATCTGCTGTCACAACAAACAGAGTGGTGGATGACCTGTGGAGTCAGGATGCATCTCTGAGATCAGCTGTCTTTGTGTAAAAACAGTCTCTTACTGTTTGTACAACTGGGTCATTCTCGAATCTGGTGGCACGGGTGGAAACGCACGCAGAGAGCCGTGAATTTCCAGATAAAGTCTCCACCCTCTGTGGCTGTGGAGTCTTTTTAAGTCCTGATTGCTGATAATAGGGGTTTGTGCACACTTAGATCTATGCAGTGTATTCATTTTTGAGCTTTCGGTCTATTGTGCCCACTGCCAAACACATGGGAATCTCCTGTTTTATTCCAGGGCATTGAGCACATTGAACTGGATAGAGGGAGGAAAGAAAGATGTGCCAAAGGAAGCCTTTTTGGACACTTTGGCACTGCATATATACTTTAGATATATATATATATATATATATATATATATATATATATATATATATATATATATATATATATATATACTTCAGCCTGTGGGCCTACACTTAAATGTTGATGTGTGTGATGCTGTAATCCAAGATTCTTCTTTTTCTCATTGAGTAATATATAGTATTTGGAATTTGGAGTGTTGTGTTGTCTGGTTCACCAGGTAGACTGCATAACATTAAGTCAAACTCCTTACTGCAGCGGCCTGGTTTTCAGTCGCTCTCTCTCCCCTGTTTCATGTCACTATTCAACAAAGCAGAAAATGCCCAAAAAATCTAAAAAAAGAATTTGCGTCAGCGGTTGATGATGGCCTCCTCCTGATACCCCTCCACAGTACTCTGTTGTATTTTTGTTCTGAGATTCTTTCTTCTCATAGATCTGGCTGTTTTTCCATTATTCAGTGGATTCCTACTCTTTTTGTATTTCATAATAAGTGTGTGCTTCCATGTGTACGCTTCAGTGCCTAAAAACTACAACTCTCAAGAAGGTGGTGCACCTACCACTAGAATATTCTCACTGTTTATCACCAATGAACACAATGGGACTGGTTATTTTTACTTGTCTGTCCTTTTGTTGTCTCATGCTTACTCTGTGTCGATGTGATAGATGGAAAGCTCAAAAATAAAGTGATCCTCTTTTATCAGTCTGCACTTTTTGATGCTTCCAGCACCTTAGCAAAGATTTAGCCAGGCAAGTTTATCCTGTATTAAGTCCTGACAGCTAACAGTACAATCTGGCCAAACTTAAGTGCTACACTTACACAGTTGTGATACGTGGGCAACTTTTTTTACACATTGCAGATGGCCAATGCTGCCCTGAGCATGGAGACAAGCTGGCAAGAGACAAGAATCGATATTTTTTTTAAACATTTATTTAACCGGGCACTTAACAAAGAACATTTCTTGTTTACAGAAATGGTCTGTCAAAGTAGCTGCAGGGAAACAGGGAGCTCATAGAAAACACAGCAGGCGGAGGCAGAGCCTTCTGCTGCCGGATACTGAGCTACTCCACTGGAGCGGATAGTGGGTAATGGTTTGCTCAAGGGCAACTGGACAGAGGAATGTTACTCATCACCATCCCCTGATCTGATTCTCTACAACAAGTATAGACAGAGCTAGTCAAAAGTTCAAATCAATATCATTATGTCAATGACATTTTACAGATCAGAATATGTTACATTAATACAAAACCAATAACAACAACAACAATATCAATAATAGAAATAATGATAATGATGATAAGTTGCTGAAAGTGCTTGGCAACACATGGAATAAATTTAAAAAAGCAGACTAAACAAAAGTTAAAACATTTTCTATACAACAGCTTTAGAACATTAACCATAAACCATTACAAACAAGAGATGATTGTAAAAGGTCAATTATTACTCCTCTTTCCAATTTATAATCCATCAAGGTCTAGTGAAGGTTGTAACATGTTCCCAGAACTTTGTAAAGCTATTGTGCCTTTTGGATCCCCGCTGATGTAAATCCCATGTTTTGTGCCACCTGCATTGTACAAAGGTACATTAATTTATAATAAATCCTCTCCATGTATCTGTTACCAGAAAAAGTATGTTGGTATTGAACGATTCTGCAAAACCCAGGATTAAATTTAATGCCAATGGTTTTAAATGTCCAGTGAAAAAAGTCATTATTTCTATGATAGCAGTTACATTACAGTAAAAGTCAGGGAGAGGTCGTGGTTATGGCTGAAAAGACAAAGTGAGCATTATGTCTGAGTCTGGCAGCAAACTCTGGTCTCTGTACAAAAGTAAAATGTTACACACTCATCCACCTCCCAGACCTTGACACTCTTAACTGTTGATGAAAATCATTGTGCGTTGCATATTCATCTAATTAAAGCTGATTATTTTGTGTGTATAAGAAAAATAACTTGGTGAATTATTCCAACTCTAGACAGGAGAGTACAGACGGACAGACAGACAGACAGACAGACAGACAGACAGACAGACTGAGAGGTGAATAGGAAAAGAAATAGACACATAAATAAATCAGTCTCTAGCTGGCAGTGTAAACCAGGTCGCAGTGACAGCTTTAATGCTACAAACAGGAGCATCATGGCTGGTAAAGAGCAGCATACCCCCCCCCCCCCCCCCCCCCACAGCCCAGCCCCTGGCCCTCCTGTAGACAGCAAGTCAACTGTGTCATTGGCCTGCTAATGGGAGGGATCACGCATGGCTGTATAACAAGAGCAGGACAAGCTGTCAGTGGTCCTCTGACAGGTGCAGCTTTCCCAGAATGCCTTGCAGCCGTGCCGCAGAGCGCCGTTGAACCCCCTGAATCTCCGGCTGCTCTCCGCTGACGAGCCAAACGCGTCCATCTCCCACAGACACAAGTAATTAGGTTTTCACCCAGGCCTTACACGGCAAACTGGGAGAATACTGCCGCCGCTCCTTCGCCCACAGAGGCTCCCACTCCTCCTGTCTTTCACCTACATTCAAACTACCACCAGCTCTCACAATGAAGAGGTCTGCGCGCGTTTCTTCATGAGACACAAGGGAAAGAAAAAGAAAAAAAAAAACACACGCACAGAAAGCCTGAGAGAATGAATGATGATGATGCACAAAGCTCCCACAGCTGATAATGATTCTTTACAATAACTGCCAAAACATCTCATGGAGCAAACAAGTGTGGGAGTGGAGACCTTGTCATTCAGTAAGGCACGCCGAGCAAACACATCATCACAACAACAGCTATTTATTTACATAATGCAGTTACATAATGGATAAAAGGACTAATGCAGCACTATGATGGTGCTAATCAGACTGCTGAAAGTAAAAGCACATAGAGCATCAGTCTGTTTACAGTTGCAAATTAGATGCATATAAGCAGAATTTATAAGAGACGTTGTCTTCCATACTCAAATAACAGTACAACATCAGTGGACATGATACAAAAAGTTTCACAGAATATCCAGCAAACATTTCGATACGGTATAACATTACTCAAAGGATTTACAGCTAGATCACAGCAAAGTTTCAGATTTAGTTTTTTCTAACTAGGCTTTGTATATACAAATATGTTTGTACTGCACATTCCTCGACATGAGATTCCTACTCACGAGTTTGACTCGTATGCTTAATTGAAGCTACAGAGGTAAAGCTCGCTCAGATGTAACGTACGGTTCCTGGATCGCTGTTTATATTGTGATAAACTTTTTTTTTTAAAAACACTGAATAGAAAAAACAAGCAATGTATGTGTTCTGCCCTTCATTTTTGAGGCCATTTGACATAAGTAGGGCAACAGGAGGACACGGAGCATTTTTCAAAAGGATTTTGGAACACACACACTTAGAGGCCAGAAGTAATGTTTTTGGTTCTGTCGCTAAAAAATGTGAAATGATGCATCTCACTGTGCGTGTGTTTTCTAGGCCAGGACTGTACGCCAGATTCACAGTGAGTCCCACCACGAAGTGGGAACAAATTTATCTTGGCACTTACTTCCCGGCTGCAGCTGAACAAGACTTCACTGCATCTTGTAGGTGTCGAGTAGATTCTGCACGGCAACAAATAAAGTGATTTTATGTAGCATGGAGTGACACAGTCTGTTTTGTGTTTCATTCGTGTGTGTATTTGTGTTGGTGTGAATATCTGAAAAAAATGTGCCGTCCCAAACTTGCGAACAAACTTCTTTGTTCGCCAGAAAACAATTCTTACAAAGCTTCTGTTCAATCGGATTTTTTGTAGTATGACATCCCAAGTGAGAGCTGACACATGGAGTGGCGATGTCCAATGAAAACTTTGTTAAAATGTTAACTTTTCAAGAATAAAAACATCTTGTTTAGCTTGGCACAGTTATAGATCTATCTAGTGGGGTTTAGACAAGTGTTCTTCAGCGCAAGGATGCTAAAACTTTATGAAACTGTTCCAGTGACATTGTACAAGCGATTCTGGGAAATTAAGGCGCTACATTGTCAAACAACAGTTACAATCCGATTTAGGGGTATCCTGATACACCAGTACTGACGCTAAGTATGATATTCAAGATATACAAATATACTTATACGATAAAATTGTGAAAACAACTCTACCTGAATCCAAAACAAGGTTAACTAGCTAGTGTGGGAATATTCTGTAAAAAAAAACAAAAAACGTGTTTTTCTGTGCATTAATAATTTAATGAAACGACTTAATTTCATGTCTTTTTTATTCATTTAATTAAATGCATATGTGCTGTTTAGCAACCAAATTATCATCGATATATACTTGACCATTAATTTCTGTTGAACTTTAAGCTACTTTGCGTTCCTTGTTATTTACCAAGCACACCACATGATTCTGCGATGAGGCTTGGAGAATCTGCGCCACGAAACAACAAACAGTGATCCAACATCTCACTGACATACTGAATGATCTGTATGTTTATTGTGCAATTGACACTGAAGGATCTCAGTGAGTTTGATTAACAGAAAATATTTTACCTTTGATCATACAATATAAAAACATTTTGCATTTTCTTAAACCCTGAAAGGTTGACTCTGTGAGGATGTAAGATTTTTGCAGTAACAGCCAAAACCACCAGCATGTGTAAAGGAATAATGTGCACAAAGGTAGAAGTGCTGAGAAAAAGCCATATCTGCCAGCTGACAGTCTCCATTAGAAAGAGACTATGCTGCAGATTGGGGTTAACTGGTGCAGATCGAGCTGATATTGCACACCAGCAGCTGCTTTCTCATTCACTGTCTGCTCTGTGTGGTGCTGCTCAACCAGGATCTTTGCTGTTAGAATATGAGACACCATTGTTAACATCTTTGGTGCTAATGCATTTCTTGCTGTGTTTTCATTCAAATGTGTTGAAACGTCTGCACAAAAGAGTCACTGGGTTTTTGCATCACTACTAAATCATTTCTGTAACTGAGCAGCAAGAACTCTGATGGATCATGGCATTTTATTTCTGACTCGCAGTAAGTCACAATTACTATGCGGTTCATCAAAGGCCGTAGTTGTGACTTAGAAAATCAAAATTAAGACAATTTTTGCTCCGTTGGCTCTATTTTCATGAACCCAGCGATGCGGCACAGATCAAAGTCAAGTGTGCCATGCTCATGTCGTCTGGGACACGCTGGGCTCAGAGCAGGAGCAGGTTGTCCACCAATCAGAAAATCAGCAGTTCGATCCTTTGACTTCCAAGGACACTTCATGTAGGAGTGTCCGCGGGCGAGACACTGAACCCCCAATTGCTCGCTGTGCTTCGGTGTGTGTGAGTGATTAGCTTCCTCCTCCTGCCCCTCAACTCAGGATGTTGTACAACACTGACACCCCGACAGTTTAATTCGTTGTCTTCTCTGGTGCCTCTCTGGTGGAGTGGATGTACTGACCTTGAGCGGCAGCAAAACATTAACGCTGTGTCTACAGTAGGAGAGAAGGTACTACAATGTCAAAGTGTGCTACGTGTGAAAACATTTTGTTTTCATAATTGTCATATTCATTTAGAAACGGGAAATGTGCGTAACAGCACAGACAAAACTACACTCAGATGTCTTGTTCTATGGATTTATATGTCAGTCAAAGTTCACCATGTTAGGCTCATATATTGTCTTACAGCTCTAATAGTTATTCAGATGGCTGTTCCTGCTTCTGGAGCTGCTGACTTCTGAGCTACATCAGTCATATTATCGAGCCATTTCTGCCGTGATCGGATGTTACAAAATAAAATTCAGCTGCATTAAGACTAAACCTTGGCAAGCCATTGAGCGTGTTGTGTGTGAGTCATCACTCTTTCATGTTGAAATTGGTCTCACCCACCTCTGTGATCCATATTTCAATGCCTTAGATAGTATAATTTCAGGCACTGCTGTTTCTATTTTTGAGGCCCCCTCAGACTGTGAAGGCCCAAAGAGATTAAATGAATCTCTGTTTGAACTGCTAAAGCAGATTGGAAGGACAGTAAATTTGAAAGCAATATTAGAAAAAGCTGTGGAATTGTAGAAATGACTGTAGAACATTTACACAATTGCACATTGGCTGTGGTAATCAACAAGTAACTGATTTGCACGCAAAACTCCATTTCATATTTAATTTCTCAGCATGCCACAACACAATTATTTCAAGATTTACCACCTTGGAATACTTTTCTGCAGCTTTAAGTGAAATATGAGCACATGTGGTGGATAAGGGACTCCCACACAGTGGGGTGAACAAAGCTCTGTCTTTATACTAAGTACAGCTCTGTTGGAAAATGAAACCGTAGAGCTCCACAGTGGAGCTCAGCAATATTTCTTCTTCATATTCTTCGGACATCCATCTGTAATTGTTTCCCTGACTTGTTTTCAGCTGAACAGATTTTCAAGTGTTATTTTTTTTTGTGTACAAACTGTGAGGACACATTTCATGCTCTTTTTTTCCCCCTTTGTGTAGCATTGATATGAAGTTATAAAAAAAAAATACTATTGTTCGTTAAGTCATCAAAATAAAGTGCAAAGAGAAAAGAGAAATATGCTATAGAGCTATATATATATATCTAAAACTAACTTCCAAGCAGTTGGTAAAAAAAGCAAAAAGCTTTCCATTTTTTTTAGCTGGAAAGTGTATTCTAACAAAACTAGCTAGCAAACACCAACATTGGAAGTTCAAAGATAGCATGCCTCTATATTCATTATCCTCATCTCCAAGTATGTCTCTTACCTTCATAAAAGAACCACAATACACAGCAGAGGGCTGCTGGGAGTGGGACCCATTGGGTCCTGTGGGACCAAACGCAAATCCTATGGGAGTGAACGGTTTGAACCCAGCTATGGAAGGCAGTGGGGAGTCAAAAAATAAGTGGGATTAAAATGATAGAAATTAGCTCCTGTATGTGTGAGTAAGTGATCAACACTGACTTGAAGCTTCTTGACCCAGAGCTGATGTTCACTGGCATTGCTATAGATACATAATAACAAGATACAGTGGCTCCATCATCTAGCCAGGACAATCAGGACGGTCATTCAGCCAAATGATCTACATCATTCAAATCACAGTCTCGCATTTAAATGCAGAGGAGGGGAACATAATTTTATTATTACAGTTATTACAGAGAGGTATGCATTAGAGGACTGCACTGGCATTGGGATCCTGCCGTGACTTCATCGCAGGCAGGAGCAGATGGACCTTAACAAGATATTAACTGAGACAAACAGCATGGCTACTGACTGACAGTCCCCTACAGTCAAACACACCGGAGAGCCTTCGAAGCGGACCCTCTAGCTAAGATACAACACAGGTATTCACAAATTGCCATTCGAGGGGGCCAAAAACGTGCTTCTAGTGACTGTCGGAGCTTCGTCAGAGTCCCATCTTTTAAAGCAGAGGACCAAAGTAAGTCCGACAGTAGCTTTTCACGGCTGGTTACCTCTGACTACATTGCTCTTCATGCTACGTTGAGTGGTGGTCAGTCAAAGTCCCTCGTGTCCCCTGACCCTCCATGTCACACTGTGTGGACACAAGGCCACGCTGCCTGCAGTCATTGCTCCCGCTCTCTTTTGTTGCATTTTTTTACACTTGCTGGGAGAGGAGGTTCCAGCAGAATCTGAGTGTGTAGCTGCTAGAAAATGAGCAGAAAGATAACAGAGGAGATAACAGAAGCTGTCGCGACTTGCGGCCACTCGTGCAGCGCCATATTGTCATGCACCACGTGTAGGGAATTACATGACATCTCGAAAGCAGATATGTCTTCGACGTGTGGTGAAATAACAGTCTCTTGTGAAGGCCAACGTCTCCTCCCATTCTTATTCAACCTCGGATTTTATCCTCGTGTGTTTGTTTTGACTATGGTGGACCAGATTTGATCTGTAAGGAGACACAGCTCTTTCCACGCATGCACACCTCGAGCGAGTTAAAATCAGGAGCCACTTTCTGAAAAAAAAACAGTGTGCAGCACGGCTGTATTCAACACCGAGTGATAAAATAAGAAAGTAGCTACGCGTCATGAACAGCAAGGATTTCAAAACAGCTTGCTTGATGAGCTTCTCGCCCATTCAAAATGACAAAGATGCTTTATTGTGCAGCAGGAATTGCTTCCCAAAACATAAAGCCCAAAGCGATAAAATAGTCAGTGCCTATGAAAATTGTGTGTATTCAACTCAGCAGTACTTAGTGATATAATATATTTACACCTGGTAATTTTATTATTCACGTCAAGTGTTTTTATCACTCTTCCTTCTGCCGTGTGGAGATTGAGGGTCTTTTTAGTGATTGGCTGGAGCATCTGTTGTTCACGCTGTGCTGTGTCTGGCTTTTGTTCCAATCAATAAAGAATCTTTTTCTCACACACTGCCTATTGAATGAAAGAACTAAGGTGGCTAATCCACCATCCAGATGGTCCGAATGAAAGTCCTCCTCCCACCTTCATTTCTTCCTAACTTATGATATGATCCACGATCTCATGTTCGCCACCTGCAGTTGGAAATCGTTATTTGCCACGCTAATCTTGACTCAAGGCGTACTCAGTAGTTCCCAGTAGTTCACTCACTGAACAATTCAGAGACTGTAATGATATAACATGCACACAACACAAAAGGACAGAGAAGCTCAGATTACAAACACACAAAAAAGTGAGTGACTTCATTCTCTGCTTATGTCACCATTACTCCAGTGTTCTTATATAGCAAATACTTTTTTAATGCTATATTAAAAGGCGCTGAATGTTGTGTAGAGGACCTTTATAGAAAGGTCACCCCTTGTGTTTTTATTTTTAAAATGGTCTTTTGAATATTTAGACTCCAGGATTGTCTCGATATACAGAAGTCCAAGATATCACCCCCACAAACTAAAGAATGCCTCAGACATTACCAGAGATTGATCAACATCTCTCAGACAGCAGGGAATCCAATACACTGGTAAATCAGTGTGTTTCCATTACCTGAGGGCCAAAAGGTGAAACTGTGGCTCCAACAGACATCACCTTCAACACCTCAGTCATACATAGAAATACACAGCAAGCTAAGAAAGGTCAGAGTTCATTCAATTACAACCAACACCTGCAGTTAAGAAGGAAGGCCAAGTCTCATCAGGCAGAAACTGTCCATCACTGTCACGATTCTGAAGACCCAAGCGCAGGATCAGTGGACAGAGACCGGAGTAAGGCAACACAAAGGATTTACAGAAGGGTAAAGGCACAGAGATGCACAGTCTGTTCCAGAAGTCAAAAATCATGAGTCCTGGGAATCAGACAGAAGCACAAAGTCAAAAGGCAGAGAAGCAAGTCAGAGAGCAGGCGCAGGTCAAAAATCCAGATGATCAAAGAAACAGACAGGCGGGATACGAAGCAGGCAAAACACTAACAACAATCTGGCAAACAATAAGAGCAGACTGATTAGTATAGATACTATGAGATAATGAGCTAATAGGCAACAGGTGAGCTGGCAGGCAGCTGATTGGTAGGCAGATAATTCAGGGGAAGTACATGGTGAGCTAGCGGGAAAACGCTGGCAGGTGCTGACTGGCAGACAAGCAGAGGGGTGTGTGCAGGAGGGTGGGGTTTAGGAGCAGGAAACTCCAGCAGTGTCCATAACAATCATGATAATCACATTGTGAATGTAAAAAGAGATCAAAATAATGCAAGGTCCTGAAATGACATCTGAAAAATTTTTGACATTAAATCCACAAGTATTTACCTCAACATTGTATTTGAGGGTGAGTATTTACACGGACTGCACAGGACTCACTCCAGTGCTCTAAATCCTCTGTCCAAACTAATGAAGAGCCTCTAACATAGCATGAAACCAAATACAATGAGCCATTTTCACAGTAGACATTCGGAGGAGCTAATAACATTAATTTACTTCTCTCCTAAATTGAATATTATCAGTTACACCTGTGGTTTTCCTGGAAAGACATGTCTGCATTAAAAAAGGCCTGTTGATCTTATAAAATCTAACTACTCAAGGATATAGAACACTGCTCATCACACCTTAAGTAAATGCACTGTGTTGAAATATCAAAATTAAAATGAAATAAGAAAATCATTTCAAACACTTGATGTAAGCCTCCTCATTTAGTCTAATTGTCAGGTGTTAGTGAGGCTTACATTTGATTATGTGTATTTAAAGACTGGAAACAGGAGGAAGAAGCTAGCCTAGCTCTTTCCAAATTTCAAACATCTGCCCACCAACACCCAGTCTTTGTGCTAAGCTAAGCCGATTGCCTCTTGGCTCCACCTCCACACGAACATACACACAAACATGAGAATGATATCAAACTTCTCACCTGACTTTTGGCAAAATAAGTGATTTCTGAAAATGTGATCCAGAACTCACTGCATTATTTTATCGTAAATGCATTTGGCCATTAAAAATGAAACTATTAACAAATTCAAATCAATTCTGGAGGCAAATGTAAGTCTTCCAGGAACCAAAATGACTGGCGGAGAACCTGAAAAACGTGTCTCTACACACACACTCACCACTGAAGGAGAAGCACTCAACCTCTTGGGCCACATGGAGGAAAAAGTGGATGGAATGGACTGGAAAAGGGAAGGAGTGACTGAGCTACTATCAAAAGCGAAACTTGTAATACTAATGAGGAGAATATAGAACATTTTTGACAGTTTTGACAAAATAGCTTTGTACATTGCAAGTCGATCAATAACTAAATGATTAATTCATTTGAAGCTGTATGGATTCCTTCTGTAAGGGCCGTGAAAGTCTGCTATTACTTTCAGCAAGCTAAAGCCTCTGTGCTCCAGAGGATAGACCTGTTCTGCTACCATAATTCACTCCTCTCACTGATTGAACTTGACAGGTACTTAAACACCTGACATGAGGCGGAGAATACACATCTTCCACGGACAGGATCTGCCTGCTGCAAATCAGCAGACTGAATTCTGTTCTCCGTTCGCTGATTGAGTCCGGCAGTTTTAATTGAGTTGTTTAGTGTCTTCAGACTGGCAATTTAATCCTGGTGTTGATGTCAAAGGCTGGAAAGGATCAGGGAGAGTCTGATTTTAACTTGCACATATAGAGACTCAGCCAAGCATTAATTACAAGTGATTATCATGCATTGGCTGGTGAATTCCTGGAGGTCAGAGCTGTTGAATCTGTGTTTCAAAGGGGAAGTGAATTTTAAATTAACGGCACAATTTTAAAAATAAAAATAAAAGACAACATAGAAAATAAGACACACAGTATAATGTTTATAATAATGAGTCCAAGCTCTTGAAATGGAAACGAAGGCAGTAGAAAACAGACCACTATGGTTGTTGGTGGGAAATTACAGGTCTCACATGCACGTCTCTCATGTGCTTATTTAGTTTGCTGAATCAAACAAACCTATTTTAAAAAATATATCGACAGAAATGAAAATAGAAATATAAAATAATGAAACGCAGTCTCTCATTTGCCTTTTAACTGTGGCAATCTAATTCACTAAGCAGGCAATAACCGATCACATTTTGTTACGCTTGGATGTTGCACAACTCTTTTCATGAGAAGGTAAGATAGCTGAAAACATTTGTGAGATAAAGTATAGAATACTATACTGTTGAGGTATAGTGTAGGAGAAGAGTTGGGCCACATGTTTAATTTTGATGGCCAAGTTAATTTTTTCTTTTCATCTGAACTTAATTGCAGGTCTGTGGGCAGTATGGGTGCCACTGTGCCCCCTGTTGGAAAAGTGTTGAACTGTAGACATGCATAGCATACTCTGCCAAATGCAAATTAATAAGGTATTAAAACGCTAGAAATAGTTCTCCTCGTATTATCTACCTAAGAATTGAATGCTTGGGAGAGTTTTGAGAAATAATTAACAATAACCTCTAAAGACCTGGCGTACACATGCGTGGACATCACATTTTGGGTTATATTACCATAGTAGTTAATTCTGCTTAGCTGGGGCCGTATGGACATGTATGTGGGCAAAATTGTTGATATTTCATATTGTTTTTTGCACCGTGATTTTCAAAACATGTTCAAAATATGTTTTGTATGTGTTATAAATACATGCAAAAGCAGTCAGGAAAAAAAAAACTGCCATGTTCAGGGTGGAAATAAAGAGTTTTGCACAAAGGTGACTTTATTGTGTTTTCTAGAAATTAAGACTGATTGTCCACATATGTGGACATCATTTTTCTCTAAAACTACGCCATGTAAAAAGATGATGCTTAGGTTTTATACTTATTTGGGTCCAATAAGCCCAAATAGCAAGGAGAAATAAAAAATGCATATCAAACAAGAGCTCGGGTCTTAAGAGGATACTATCTAGTCCTAGCTAGTAGCGTAGCATCAAGGTAGCTAGCTGTCACAATGGCGCAGACATGAAATTTTGATTTTTGGGGGGTAAATAACCAGCTTCTAAAATCAGCAGGATGGAAGACCAGCACATCCAGGAAAACATCTCAACCAGCACCTGCTTCGCCAATGCAGACGAAAAATGCGGCAATGTTAACGTTAGCCCTCAGGATCCCATTGCTCCTAAGTGCATTGCAAGAGTCTTTAATGCCTTTCCACCTTGTTCCTATTGAATGTCTACAGACACATTTCCAATGCTTTGGACATTGATGCCCTCATGAGGGCCTTTATCTCCTCAACCCTTGAACGCCACATTTGGAGTAACATAACTAGAGCACCCAGCTCAGAGCAGTGTAACATTATCAGTGAACAGTAACATTACACTAATACTCTTGCTGGAAAAATCTATTTGGATATGTGTGCTATGGGCTGTTTTACTATGCATAGAGTATTAGAGTATGTTCTTGTCTGCTGTGTGCAACAGGGCCTGTTGATCGCATACGTTTGATTCATATTATAGTAGCCTATGTTATATCAGAATGTGATGTTATGAATTAAAGTTTCACAAAGAACACCTTTCACTCACACTTGTTAAATAAAAAAAAAAACACTTCAGCATATGAGGAACAGCCTATTCATCACAAAGCATAAAGGGCACCTCCCACTAAAGCACACCCAACTTAAGGCCTCTTCCCACGGCTCTGCTTATTTAGCACCTGAATTTGCCCTCTGGGATCAATGAAAACTCATCTTATCTTATCTTATCTTACCATGTGGTCTTCAGTTCCTACAGGAATCAGAAATAACTTTTATCTTAAAGCCTCTGAAAACCTGAGTCACAATCAAAGTTAAAGTTTTGGGGGATAATATCCTTTACAGATCAACAGTCAAAAACTTGGCTAATCTGCTTCATCCTTCTTATGAGAAATAACAGAAACTGTTCAAACTTTGGTGACTTACAGCAAGAAGCTGATTGAGAAAACTGGATTTGGGGGTTTTCAGGAAATTGTTGATCAAATTGTGAGTGAAATTAGAGGTCCTGGCTGCTGCTTAAAGCATGAACAATGCATGTTCAATTGCAAACACACAAATTAGAAAATCGAATGAATGAAGGTTTGATATGAATCTTGTGAGCTCACTAATCCTACCTCCTGTCGAGATAATACATCGTAACCTTAAAATACACACCCTTTTTTTTCCCCCCTCTTGTGGTCACTTGAAGGCCCTGCGACATCAATCACTGTCCCAGGGGAAATTTAACCAACAAGGCTAACACAGAAAATATCTCCCATCATGCACATCAATAGACACCGTAGAATAGATCAATCTCAGTCACAGTGAATCACCTGTATTCAGTCATTCAAAATGTGAGGCTTACTGCGTAGTTTTGGACGGCTTGTAAAAAATATGAGTTATGAGTTGGCACTGGCACTTTTTCACCGTTAAACTGACAGACACAAACAGTATATGACAGCCTCACATCTGCTTTAAATGTGTTATAGGGCTTGAGAACGAAGTTTACTCAAGTGTTTTTTCTATCGCTGGTGGTAAGCCGACCTGTATTTGTATTTTGAGTGACAACGTACAGATAATACTTTTAAATTGTACTTTCCATGGTCGCACCACTAATTACATCCTAGAAGAGAAAACATACCCATAATTGATCTTGTCACGAAAAAGCAGCACTGAAGCTTTAATAATGCAGCAGGATTGCACATGAATTATGGTGCAGTTAATTTGATACATAGTGATCTTTCCCTGCTGGTGGAGCTCTCCAATATGGATTCCCTTTGGCTCTCCAGCTCCCAAATTGGATCTTTGGAGCCCGCAGGGTGTTAGTGTTCTTATTAATGTGGCCAGTGCAAACTGCAGAGAATTGCTCCAGCTGTGATGTGACCACTAACACATCTGTCTAACCCTCCCCCCCCCACTTTCCCTTCCTTTTCCGCTGTTTCTCTACAGGAACTCAGTATATCTCTCTCTCTCTCTCTCTCTGTAGCTGCTTTCACACTGCATCTAAAGATGTCACATGCCTGATGTTTTTCCTTCACATGTGACGAAGATGTGATGTTCTGTAATCAGTGTGAGGGGAAGAAGGCTGCGCTGCGCTGCGCTCCAGTCGTTTTAAATATGAAGAACAAAAATCACAGCATGACATGGTGGGAAAAGACAAGACGTAATGTTTGAACTGTGATTCATCATCAATTCAATGTCAGTGTTGTGACCAAAATGTTTGTCTTGCTTGTCTGAATCAGTGACACCATATAAGGGCAGAAGTAGACAGGCGGCGAAATAGTGATTGATTACAGTTTGAAAAAGCCTTTCAAATAATTGATTTAATTCAATTTGTTCAGTTCATTAAAGATACACTTTAAAAACAAGCAAGAACAAACAACAAAGAAACAAGCTTTCTTGTTAAGAGTTGGCTGAGAATATTAATACCGAGTTTCCGTCTGTACAGAATAAACAAATAAAATACAATATCTTAATAAATGAGTTTGTTAATGTTGAGCTAAGATACTCGTGCCCCAGATCTAGTAGAGGCAAGAGAGAGAAGAAATGTATTTCTTCAAATGCTAAAATATTCTTTTGGTTTAATTTTTCCGCTGTCACTCTATGTGGACCAGATGAACGACAAAAACTGATGTTAGAGACGAGGGTGTGTAACCAGAGGTTCAAGTATGTACAAGTGCATAATGTTTGCATATGCAACACACAGTTCTGATTTTTGCTATAGAAATAAAGGTCTGAAATGTATGTTTGTGTTCTTTGCGTTCTTTTATCTCTATTTCTTTTGCTCCTGTTCCACCTCAACTCTCTTAAAACCCTCTGTCTTTGGCCTTTTTCTTGATTTTTATTACTCTATATTGTGCTTTTATATTGTATCTTTTTAGCTTTCAATTGTATTTTTAGATTATCTTCAGGTGTGTCTTTATTATTATCTGCCTTCTTTTCTATTCTATGTGATCTCTATGGTCTTTTCAGGGTAGTTTGTTGTATTTTTGTTTACACTCCTTTTCTCATTCCTGTAAAGTATTTTATATTCCCTGTTTAAAAAAAAACTGCTTACTATTTACAGTCTCTTTTTAAAATGCATGTGCTAAATTCTGGATCTAGTTTATATCAAATTGTGGCATCTTGTAAACCCATATTTGTATTTATATCATGACTATTATAGTCAGAAATTAATACTGATGCCTTACTGTTGATATGGATGCAGTGTAGTACAGTTTGAAGTTTAGTACTAACCATTATGCTCTCTCTCTTTCTCTCTCTCTCACCTCGAAGACACCTAATTGGCCACCGCAGTGTCAGGTTTGCTCGCCCTCCTCTATGACGCCTGCCTGGTGGGTATACATCAGCTCAGGATTAACGGCAGACCGAGGTCAGCACATAATCACCCCTGATGAATATGGAGGAGGGCCTATGGGTTTACACGGGAGGACTGCCAAAAATGATAACGACCCCTCCTCCATACCTCCCCGGGGACCCATACGCTCTCGTCTCAAGGTTGTAACTAAAACATAAGGCAGTGCCTTATGGGGGAGGGCGGCATTGGAGCTCCTCGCCTCTGAAGACATGAGCTAATGTGATGTATACAAAAAACACATTGGATATCCTCTGAAATCTGATCTGTGTTAAGTCATCTCAAGTCAAAGCTTAAACATGTGGTACAGTTAACACCTTATGGTTTTTGGATTAGCATGAGACTAAGTAATCCAGAGTTAATACATAAAACTGTAACTGCCTCAAAATCTAGCCCAGATCCAAACCTTTTGGAGCAACAGAATTGTACAGTTAAACGTAATTTCTTTGATAAATTTGATACTGTTTTTCTTTCACAATGGCACAATGGGCTACTCCTACACTTGAAAATAAAACTTACACCAGCGACACAAAGGTTTTATTTATCCTAGTGGTGGCTTTGCTATTTTGCCAGCCATAAACCTGAAACTTAATTAATCCCATTTTCCAATTACTCCATCATTAACAAAACAATATACACCAGTCTTATAAAGAAACAATTCACCACTCTCAGTTCTGGAGCCACAAATGTGTTAAAGTCATGAAAAATAATCCATGGAAAATATCTATCACTCACAGCCTGTAGGCCTTAAGGTGGCTTTGGAAAAGATTGTAGCTTGGTCTTCCTCAGAGGACAGCAGCTGCAGTCAACTTGGCAACTCCACTTGATGAAGCTTTGGCGAAAGTTCAATGAGGACACTCTGGCTCTGCTCCACCACCAGCAGCGTCTAGACTCCAGGGATTTCCACCTTTCTCTTCGTGGACCTAATTGAAAATACATCACATAAAAGGGGTTCTAATCGCCATAGTCCAGCTTCTCATCAGAGGGCATGTGATCTGAGTGCTGATGAGGCAGTTTTTAGTCTGTTTGTTAAACTGCAGACCACCACGAACTACTCCATGGAACCAAAAAAAGCAGTTGTTGCCGAGGCAACATCTAATTGGAACCATAAATAAACAATGAACTATTACAATAAAGACATGAACATGGTTACTGACTAAGTAATCATGGTGATGGAAAGGCTTTAGCGCTGATTACTGTTTTATTCTTGTATCAAAAGCATGCACTAGAAGCATGGTAATTATTGTGATGATTAATGAGTAATCAATGCACAAATAAATTCATTAATGAATTCTTGTTCTATTGTGATTTTTTTTTTAATTATTAAAAAAAATGGTTCATTCTAAGGTGGAGGCAACACAGGCAATACATTTTTGATAAAATTCATTCACTTCTAGCTGTCCGTTCTTCGTGTGCGCTGAAAATAACCCTGTGTCCCTACACAGCTCTGGCTCTGCCAATGAAAAACAAACAAAGTGGCTCAGACTGAGCCATTCCCATCAATCACCAACAGGTTGCGCTGCGTATGTGCACATGACCATAAACTGTTTATATGGAGTGGACGTAACCATTGTGATGACACCCGTTGAGCCGAAGCCTTGAGTTTTGCTTTATGGGCGTCGCCATGTTGGTTTCATGGCCATCGCAATCTTGGTTTCTTGGAGCCAGAAGTGACATTTGTTGGATGAAGACCACCTCTGACTGGTAAGTCACAATGTAGTCTTGCCCTAAAGCATACCCTGCTTTATCATCTATTTTCCTCTAAATGGGACCAAAATTCACTAAATAAACATCTTGCTGTGTTGAAGAAGACTTGAAACTAGTGACTGAGACTCGTAAACTCAGGTAATAAATCAACTGAGAAATAGAGTCATTATTTCATTATTCCATTCAATCCGAATCCTTTTTGCAACCAGCAGAGTCTCCCCTGCTGGCCATTAGAATGAATGTAGATTTAAAGTACTTCATCATTGGCTTTACTTTTCAGACCCAGAAACTACATCCACTTTTATACAGTTTATACATATGATAGCGGGGGAGGAATAAGTGAGCAGTGGAGCAGCTGGTGGGAGCAGCAGTTAAATGGAGCAGTTGCAGCCGCTAACAGGAGCAAATAATGGCAGCAGCTTAGACTGTATATAAGAAGTGGACATAGCCATTCTGACGTCACTCATTGCTGCCGCGTTGAAGCCTCAGCCTCATTCTGGCCTTTGCCATGTTAGTTTTTTGGAGCCAGAATTGAGGCAGAGGACTGCCTCTGATTGGAAAGGTTTAGGCATGATCTGTCTCAGATTGGTTTGTCACAAGGTACTTCTGCATTGGCTTCATTTTTCAGACCCAAAGCTACGTCCACTTCAATTATACAGTCTATGGGCAGATGCAGCAGCAGCTAATGCATGCAGCACTGACATGAGGGGTGTATTACTATTATTATCACAGAAACTGTATTGCTGTCTTTCGTCAGAGTTGCTGACCGTGCTTAGGTCACTCATTTCAAAACACCTGAAAAAGTTAAAAAGTTTCTCCATGTGTATTATACAGTTCAATAAAGTCAAATTTGAGGACAGTCAAAACACAAAACTAATAATGAAATAATAAATAATAATCTACAATTCCCTCGTCTGAAAGTAATGAAATAAATAATGATCAAAAAGTGATTTGAAATTAGAATAGCAGGAAATGAGATCTGCAGCATACATGAGATATTGTTTGAAAAATGCAGCATACATTGAAAACCAACTTACCTAAGAATCAAATCAAATAAATAATGAAGAGTAATTTTTTGGGATGATTATGATCTGGATTTATTCCATATCAACATCACCGCATCACAGAAGTAACACACATCACTGTGTTGTTACTGCGTAGAGATAGCAGGATCCTGAGATGTCGATAAGTCCTCTCCTCTTTTTTCCTGAAGTGGCTGTTTCAGATCAGCTCATGAGTTATAGAGGCTAATTAATATGGGCAGCACAGGGTGTGACAGGCTGAAGGATGGCGTCTCTCAGCCACAGTCATTTCCCCTTATCTCCATCAGACACTCAGCAACTTCACCCTCCTGATTCACAGCCTCCCTTCTGCTAAGATGGGAGATGCATACAGCTGCATGATACCGGTCACAAACTGCTTCACAACAAGAAAAATTAACAAATAGAAAACTAAAATATAAAACGAATTTGGAGACATTTTCCACCACTGACATGTTTTGGACATTCAGCTTGATCTGGTTCTGTGATATTACATTACTTACAGGATACTATTCATTATTCATTCAGGAGTCGTGGAGGTGATTAGGAAATTCAGTCCAGCCAGTAAAAATAGACCCATGTTGTCTGTCAGCTGAATTTTTATCTGCTTTCTGAATGGCTGAGCTCAGTTACAGCCTAAGCTTATTCACGCTGTCAAGAGAATTGTCAGAGCCTGACAGATCAAGAGAGCAGGTGACTGATATCTACTCCCTATCAGTAAGAGAGGTGACATGCAATGCAATTAGATTTATATACTATTATGATCATGGAAACAAATCTAGCAAGTTTGAACATTTCATTCATCTCTGTCATGTTATTATTTCTTTCATCTTATTAGCCAGTTGGTCAATTGGTCCAATTTTTAAAATTTTTATTATCATTGTTATTATCAACAATAAAAACGATCAACCCAAACAAGTGTCTTCAGTCCAACAGATACGTGTGAGGTGACCGGCATAAACTGCTTTTTAGACTGCTGGGCACACCCATCACCTCCGGCCTGACACAGCTTTAAAATCTCGTGCCACTGCCAAGCTAAATTGTTTGTCTGCAAGGGTACTTCAGCTCTAATCCATTTTACGCCATTCAGCAGCAACGGGGCATGTAAATGCATCAGTAACAGATAATGTTCTTACATACAAACCCCCTGTTTCGAAACAGGAGTTAATCTTTACACAATCAAGAGGAAGATAAATTGATTTCAGTTTCATTATTGAGATAAGTGATTTGGGCATGTGTGTGATGTGTGTGCCATTTTTGCTCTTTGTGTTTTTACGTTCACTGTAATATATATATATCAGCTATATATAGATCTGGCTCAGCAAGCCGAGCTAACTAGCTTCTACTCAGAAAGTGGAAGCCATTTATCTTAGCTCGTTAGCTCCTACTTTCCATGTGGCAAACATCACTCAACTCTGGACCGCCCACCCAGGGGGTTGAAGCGTAGATGCTGTTTCCACAAATATATCCCAAAATAGTTGTATTACTTCATGAAAAATTAAGTATGTACAATAAAAATTTACAGTCACTTACGTTGAATTCTATGGCCATTCAGTTTGCTACTGTGTTGCTATGTACTGTACTTGGAAAAGCAACATCATTTATTTAAATACATTAGGTCATAAAGCTAATGCCTGTGCAACACCCTTTCAACTGTTTTTAAACCCCCTTTTTTGCTCTGTGAGTCTAACCAGACCAACATGTCTGGTTGAGGCTCCTTGATCTTTTATTTTTAGTCAGGCGGCCCAAAGCGTAACCTCACCACCCGCCTACTCACCACCCGACCACAGACGGTTTGGATCGGACTCATCTCTAGGGGGGAATGAAAAGGCTTAGTCCAATTAATGGTTGTGATGCCCCCTTCAAGAGCAGCCGCACTCAATGCAACCGCCACCACACCCAAAATGAGCCGCATGCCAGAGCATGGTGTCTCTGCCCGCCAAATACATCTGTTCTGTATACTGCTCACATGTTAGTGACTCTAAAACGTGTTGCGTCTTCCTCTGTGTTATGTAACCATGTCATCTGCTCAGGGTGCAGCAGGGTGACAAGTGAAGGTGGACACATGTAGAAGCAACACCTGTATGATATGATGCAATGCAAGGCAACAGCTATGCAATAAATGCTACCTATCCTGCTTTATTGTGTTCAGTGTTTGTTGCTCAGAGACACTGATGTAACTCTTTAGTAACCTAATAATAGTTTATTGTACCCAGTTTGAAAAGTCCAATCCCCATGTACTGTGGTGGGTTTTTGACATGGTACCTTTTTAATCACGTCAATGCTAGAATATGAAGTTTCCAATGGGTTACTCACAGAGGCTTTATTACCATTACAAATCAACCAACTTATGCAACTGAACACCATGTAAGGAATGGAAATGTGTCAAAAAAGGGACTAAATTGAAAAAGGGAAAAGGCACGCTCACAAATGTGTGGCAGTTTTCCATTTCTTGCTATCAGGAAGTTTGGTTATAGATTCGCAAAAGTTTTTAACTTGAACCGAGAACATCTGATGTTGTTTATGAGCATGAAGCATGACAGTTCAGTCTTGATCTTTTGATACACATTGCTGTCCTTTAGCTATAATGTTTAGCTAATCTTATACAGTGTTGTCCCAGCCAACTCATGGACCTGGTAAGGATTTAGACAGACGTAGGCCTAAATATGCTTTGCAGGAGGAGCTGTCCATTTAGGCTTCTCCAGTCACTATAGGTTCTAGTGCCTCACTGGCTTCTGGGCCACCAACATTAGCGTCTGTCTTGCAACATATGATCACCCTCATGCTACTGAGTACTGAACCTCAGCTGTTGTACCTGGTGAGTGTTTGCACCTTCATTGCTGAGTGCAAGGAGAAAGGATTTTTTTCTAGGTAAGGGGAGTAGGGTAGGAAGTGTTAACAGACTGTCATCTAAACTAAAATATTTTCTACCAGTAATGGTTTAACATAAATATTCCAACAGCCAGATATTTTAGCAAACATCATCTTGATGCTTAACACCAAATCTACTCGATACTGTGATCAATCTGCAGCATCGGTACGATTACGAGTATCACAGCATGTTCTTTTTTTCCCCTAAAGACAATAAGACATTACGTTTTTTGATACCAAATTGTAATAATTATTTGTTTAGTTATTGTAAATATACAGTACATAGTTTGCCTTTTAAGTATCCAGGTAAAAGAAATTTATTTAATTCATTAATTAACTTGAATATCCCAGTTAGCTGCACACACACAATGAATGAGATGGAAACCAGTATGATGTAAACAGTGCAGAGTGGTACATTGAATTATTAATACCGTATGCAAATGTTGCATGTATGTGCTTTATAACATTCATTGATCGTTAGATAACAATAATTTTCAAAAACATGAATTAATCACATAGATGACAATTTGTCAACATATCTAAAGATGATTCATTTAGAGTATACGGCAATGATAAGCAAAATCTATTGTACGAGAAGAAGAATGAATCAAACACTAATCATCAGTTATACATAATAAATTCATGAAATTATTAACAATGCTCTGCATCAAAGTTTACAGATGCCAAATTACAAAATCAAGAAAAGTGGTCACTGCATAAGAGAAATAATCCTATGGAAAAAAAATTCACTCATTTTAATGATGGAGGAGGCAGAAATCTCAGAGTCAAAACCATGAATCGAGAATCGTAGTAGAATGAATTGTTGGGCTTTGTCTTTTCATGGGGTTTGTTGACAATGAACAAATAAAGAATATCAACAGACCTAAACACTGAAGATATATGTTAGAACCACAACCCAAAGCCACAAACCATCACCAACAGTGTAAATCATTGTGTTCTTATTTCTCACAGATCCAGAGCTGTTCGGCAGAGCAACCATCATCGTTCCATTCTCCCACATTTCCTGAAGATAAGTGCACCATTTCTCCACAGTCCTGGTTCCCTCTGTAGCTGTTGGGCTGGCCGGCCTGCCAGTAGCTGGTGTACAAGAGAACAGAAGCATAAATTCTTTTTACAGCACACAGTTTTCTGACCTATTGTTTCTGACCCAAACTGTGATTCAATGTATTACAACCCTTTTGATTTAATTCTTATTTGCATGGAAAATAGTACTATGTAGGGTCCTCATGTAATGTTTAAACCGCCCCCATCACCACCTCTGCATCTTTTAAAAAAAACATACACACAAGCTAATGTCTATGCAGATGCAGTTGTGTAAGGTTTGACAGTACATCACCTCCTGATTCAGTGGACCAGATCTTTTAGCTGAATGTGCTCTACTTTGTGGTTAAAATGCTTTCGAAAAGCTTCCTCCACATTTTCTAGTACTGCATTATTTTTTGGCCGAAATTAGACTTAGTTTATAGTTATAGTAATGCCGGTGTTATTAGTACTGTATGAATTGTACTCCAGTGTCATCATTGCTGTTTTTCAAGTTGTTGGCATGCTTTCAAAACTATATAAACAGTGAAAGTAATGCAATGTTTATGTGATATCAGCAGTTGTCTAATAAGGTAAACAAAAAAATTATTCATTGAGAGAACTGTGCCAATTGTACTTACGTTGCACTGACTGGGGTCCCATCTACCCACAACCAAGTTCCCTCTTCAAGACTGTCAGTCAGGCCAATCCAGGCATTTTGGTCATGCGTCAATAATCCGTGGACAAATATCTGTTAGTGTAGCACATAGATAAGACAGGAATGATTAAAACATAAATATGCAAAAGCATGTCTCCTGCTTCAGACTCCTGACCAACTAACACCAACTTTGGCTATATCACAAATGCAAATAATGACTATATAGATTTAAGGTGAGTCAGTGATTACTTATATTTCACATGGTGGAAGTAGAAACACAGTTTGTCAGCTGTAGGAAGTTAATATGACACATGTGATTCCACAGTCTACACAAAGGTAGCTCTACGGAGAGTGAGACATGACCAATCAGGGGGTCACCCACCGTCAAAGGGCAGCGCAAGTTAAATCAGAAGAAAACGAAAGCTTAGAAAAATAACCAAAGCATTTAGAAATATGTTGGTATTTAAAATCCCTGCTGTTCTCCTGCTTCACTCCAAAGAATGTCAGCACAGGAATTATTTGCCACGCGAACAGGATCATGAAGTGTTTGTGTTTTTATGGGGGAAAAAAAAAGAAGATATATAGATAAAAGCACAACATGATGCATTTCCACCCAAAACAATCAATCTGCCACCTCTATCAGCTCTATCACCTACACATCAAGCCAATCACAAAATGATTGATCACAGAGTGAAGACAAATGTTTGCATTTTAAATGATATAGCACAGACTAACAGTGTGAGCTGTCCTTAATTAAAGCAGGTGCTTTTTCCTGTCATTTTCTACTGTAAGTAAAACTGTCTGTCCACCACCTTATTAACATCCAGGGCTCTGTAGACCCAATTTTTGCTTCTGCTTTTCAAGCAGGCTTCTGAACTGCTCGATTTCAGACCATATGTCTTTCATCTCTCCCAGTCTTTCTTTCTTTCTTTCTCTGTCACCTGTTCACTCTTGCTGTTTATGATGACCAGTTCTGCTCCCTCGGCGATGCAGGCTTGTCTGCTTGAAGTCCAGTTTTTCTTCACCGTAGAAACATGGTAACAGCTGGCGTCAAACTTCCTCCAGCTTGTTGGACAGACCATGCCTGCAAATTGAAAACATGGCACAAAATACCATAAAAAGACAACAAAAAAAACCTGTATACTAAATGTATTAAACTTTTTGAGAAACATTGTACCCTTTATTTTAGCCGCCATCTTGTCGACCTTCTTCTGTAATTCATCTCTTCCTGCAACCAAACTATTGTACGTGGTCAGTAGCTCATCCTTCTCCCTCTGGAGCTTATTATACACGTTTTGCAAATGCTCCTTTTCTTTCGACAATGAATTATAGCTGGTTTGAAGGTTATTGTTATTTATATTCAGTGTATTGCAGCGTCTTTGCAACTGCTGCTTGCTCATCTGCAGTGAAGAGTAATGGCTCTGTAACTGATCCTTATCTGCCATCAACGAAGTAAATAATGTCTGTAACTCATCTTTTTCTCTGTGCAGGTTACTGCAATTGGTTTGTAGCTGCTCTTTACTTTCATTTAGATTATTGAGATTAGTCTGTAACTCTTCAAGATTTCTCTGTGTGTCATTACAGCTTGTCTGTAACTGATCTTTTTCCCTCTGGAGATTATCATACCTGTTTTGCAATTGCTCTTTCGCTTTCCATAACGAATTAGAGCGGATTTGAAGGTTATCTTTACTTATATTCAATGTATTGTAGCTTCTTAGCAACTGGTCCTTTTCGACCTTAAGTGAAGAGCAATTGCTCTGTATCTGCTCTGTGTTTGCCATCAGTGCGGTAAATGAAGTCTGTAACTCATCTTTCTCTTTTTGCAGGTCACGGTAATTGGTCTGTAGCTGCTTTTTACTCTCCTTCAGAGTGTCATGATTAGTCTGTAACCCATCAAGTTTTCTCTGCGTGTCATTATAGCTTGTCTGTAACTGATCACGCTCTTGATTTAAGGTGTTGTAACTCCGCTGCAACTGGTCTTTTTCTTTAGACAGGTTACTCAGTCTGGCTTCTAACTGTATTCTCTCTGCAGTTAAAGCATCATAACTGCTGTGCTCTCGATCTTGAGTGTTGTAATCGGCCTGCACTGGCTCCACAGATGGCGAATGGGTCATCATATCTGTGAAATGCAAAGGAATTTTGAAAATGCAGTGAAGTATTTAAGATATTTGCTTTGATTATTGGATCTTGGAAAGGCAAATTACTTACAGTAGATAATCTGTCCTATGTTACCAGCCAAGAGGACAGCACATAGTAATCCAATACACAAAGTCGCACATTTAGAGGGCTTCTTTGTTCTCTGAGAATCTGCTAAATCAAAAGTAAGAAAACAGTTAAACTTTTTTTTTTTACATCAGACTTTTTGTCAGTACTGCAGTTCAACTAGTTAGGATTTTACAAGATTTTATCATAAAAGACACAAAGTAAACAAACTTGCGCTGTAGTCAACATGTTATGGCCGGACGGAGAGTTAATTAGTTGGTCATGTTGTTGATTAACATATGTGAGAAATTATAAAAGTGTTGACAGTGAAGGTATCCGGAAAAGTTTCACTGACAGCATGTTTAATTTCTTGCTATACAATATAGCCTCATAATGACTACAGTGTTATAAACTGTGGTTAAATATGGTTATGTTTAGGCACTTGGTTATGGTTAGGGAAAGATCATGGTACTGGTTTAACATCAGCAGTGAATCAGGAACGACAATGTGGTTATTAACATTTAACGGACACAATGATCTTTCCCTTAATGCTTTTGGTGCCTGAACACAGACAAGAATCTGGATGCAAAGCCGCTAGAGTCAGACTCTTACGCTTTGTACGGCTGCTGTTCACTCCTAGTTGTAGCCTACTTAATATTCTGTCTGTCCACGTGTTTTCAGAGTGATACTGTACCTTGGAGAATAAGGCCTTGCATCGTGAGGTTGTTATTCATATAGATGTTGTCATCGATTTCCATTGAATCCATTCTGATAAAGGTCTCACTGTTTTCCTGTTTAGACGACATATTTAAAGATGTTTGAAAAGCCACAAATACACCAAAGTTATAGAAATAAAAAGTTAGTCTTTAACACTGTGTTTTTACATCCTTCTTATGTCAGTGCTTATACGTACGCTCCAATCAATTGTGACAAGTTGTGTTTGACTAAGTTTTATATTTACGTATACGTAAGTATGGAGTCTAGACAGATGTAAAATGTAAAAATAAAATCTTGCTTAATTATTGCAAAAATTGCTGCTAACATGAAGGAGCCATTGAATTATTTGCAAGGATTGAGCCAAAATCTAAAATCTCATTTGAACTTTGCAGTGTGCACAAAATTAAGCTCTACAAACTGGAGTGGTAGTGAGTAGAGTTGGTTGAATCTGCAAAACATTTACTTGCAGTGTAATATTCAATAATCTACATTGGAAATAGCTTCTAAATATGCACTTACCCCGGGTCTTCAGTATGACTGTACTCACATTAAGGTGCTGCCACTGCTGAAATGTTAATGCAGCTTTATTTATTGCGCAGAAAACAGGATGCTCTTTTTGCCCGTGTCATCATATGTTTGACTTAAACTTAGATAGGTCTGAAAAGATCTTTTCATTTTTTCTCATCCTCCCCCTGCTTGTTATCTCTCAGACTTCATCATCTCTGGTTTCAGTTCCCTTGTCCAAAAGTTAACTTTCCACTGAGGTAAAGTGAGTGTCAGTGTTAGATGACCAATATATGATAAGGTAAGCCATATTACAAATTTAAATAATGCAAGCTCTGTGATATACAGTAGAAAAACACCACTTCAAGCACATTTACTATTAAGGGCATTATAGTTTTAAGTACGTTGACCCTGAGAGTTCAACACACAACAACTTAATAAAACTCATGCAAGTCCACAAAACACAAGCAAATTAAGAAAACACCTTCATCAATTTGACAACACATGTGCCTCATTCAGAAAGCAAGCGCAAATACATAAAAGTCCAACAGAAAACGCTGCAAAGCGACAACAGAAGTTCCATCGCCTTGAGCTCTTAGGGCCACTGGACTTGAGACCTTATTTCATAAAATCCAAATTGGCCTCAGATTCACTACAGATATTAACCATTCCTGAGGCTTTGCACTTGGACACAGCAATGATTTGAACTAGAAATAAATGTTTGTCATATTTGCATCTCAGTTCAGCGTTAGCATGGTAACATTTGCGTATTAGCGGTAAACACAAAGTACAGCAGTTGATGGGAATGCCACTAGTCTTGCAAGCATTTGGTCATGAAACAAAGCATTGGGCAAAGTGAAATGTTGACCAGACAAGATGAGAAGTCAAATTGATTACAAATCTAAGTTGTTGATATGGTAAGGCTTTGACTTCCTGGCGGTGTGAGAGAAAAAATTAAGGGGATCACCAAAGTCATCAAGCTTCATCATCTGAGGACCATGAATGTCTATTCAACATCAAAATATCAAATAGTTCAACCTGGGCTAAAGTGGTGGACCAACAGACCAACATTTCCTTCCCACAGCCAAAGTGCTAGCATAGCTAAGCAAGGCATTCCAGAGGTTCTTCTCCCGAGCAATTTATAATAGAAATATCAAAATCTGATTGGCTGGTCTAATCTAATGCATTGTATATCAAATTACTTTTAGTGTTGGTCTTAAATGGATGGATAACATTTTTAAGATCTTTTTTTGATATACAAAGTCAATAGTCCTTTGTTTCTGTTCCATTATCAGAACACTTCACTCTCCTCAGCATGAAGAATTTTTCTTAGACACAGCTGTAGCACAGACGTCGGCCTCTGTGGCAGCTGTAACAAAATGCTGAGAAAAGATACAGAGAAATGTGACCGCAAAAATGTGTCATTTGTCAAAGTTTCAAAAACTGACAGAAACGGTTGTCAAGTTGACATGTGCCAGACCTCCTAGCAGTTGACGTTTTGATCCTGCTCACTGCTGCATTAGACATCGGGAGGAGAAGACGGGCTGTCAGGGCAGCTACTGTGTTGTACTTAAGTATTGATCCCTTACTCCATGTGGAGCACTTAACACAGTCTCTTAGCTGTTGTAGGAAACACTGAGAGTGCCTAGTGGTTCTCTAGCTCCGGCAGACTGAACTGTTTGAACTGCTTCACAGAGATTAGATTGTGCTGAGCACTGAATTAAAGCTTTTCTGTAGTTACATACACCATGAAAATATCCCGGTGCCTTGTCAGGTAAATTATCATACAGTATTGTTACAAGTTGGAAGAATAATAGAGCGCCAGAGATAAGCAGAATGGAAGAGACTCAGACACTGTTTTGTATCCTGAAGGAAGTTGGAAACAGGGAACAAGAGGTATCTGGAGAACTTATTGGAGAGAAGATCAAGATGGCTGTAACACACCACTATAGATGAAACTTTTACCAAACATGCAGCAAGAAAAAAATCCTGTTCAAGTCATGCTTTTATCTGATTTAGATTATAACAATACACTGTGCAAACTTACATTGGACTAATGCATGCATACTAACTGGACAGACCTTGCTAAAATAAAGAGGAGGGTTCGTGTGAATAAGTGAAAACACGTGAACCCATGAAACACTTCCTCCCGCTATCATACCTATCGAGACAGATAATTTCTACTTCTTTTTCTTTCATGCCTTTTTATGAAATTGAAAATATTTTGCAAGACAATTTAAAACGTTACACCACAAAAATGGTCCATGTTCTATCTCATCATGCTAAATGTCAGTAGGGTTAAGACTCCTTAAAAGTTTCCCAACAGAAATCTGAGAATCATAATTTTGCTGCACAAAATTAATTCATTATATGTTTCCAACTTTTTAAAACTTTTGCTTTGTTTTGGGCATATGGGTCTCTTCAGGCTTTCAAATGTAACAATCTGAGAAGGAAAAGTTCCTTTCTATTGTAGCTAATTATATGAAAAATATACATGATTTATATAAAATATTTATGAGAAATAGAATATTTCACAAATTAGCCAAAAGTAGAGGAAATGTCAGGGGATCTGATAAGTGTCTGAATGAAAATTCAAGGCAATATATCCAAAAGTTGGTAAAATAGCTCTGTCTTCCTACAGCCATGTCACTAGCACAGCTAAAATATTAAATGTGAGAAAAAAAAAATTGCCTTGACAGCCTAAAACACATGTACATGAACATGCTGTACATTTACTATGATATAAACCCAATTCAAGAGTAGTCAGAAAGAAAAAACGATATGTTGCAGTCTATTTTTTCCTTTATCTAACTACACTGATATATAAACAATATTAGAGTTTTGACCAAGACAGCAGAATCCTTCACATCTATAAAGGCTGCAAACAAAACAGCACCATGTGCCAAAACACCCATAAAATAAAAATCACATAAAAGCTGAGTGCAAAATCAAAATCAAGCTTTCAAACGGCACAGTCCAGCAGACTGAGAGCATCAGGGGCCAGGACTGTCTCGGCATAATGACAAATGCCTTCAAGTATGCTCATACTGTAGCAAGTGAAATATCTGAATGAAGTACGAGCTCTCAGATGGGAAGCAAAGCATTATAAAATGTCTTTTCACATGCAGACATTAAGACACACGGGCACCGACGTGTAACAGAGGTGTATCAACAGCAAACACAGACACGTCATAGCTTCATATGAGCGCCAAAATGTCGCCACCAAGGTAGACGCAAGCAGAAAATCTGCCGATCATCCTCCACAGTCTGAAAATCAAAGCGACGAATGGGGAAAAAAACCTTTGCCTGAGTTTCACACAAGCTGATGTGTCGGCTTTTATTATCAGGCAAGAATCACAGAGCAATAACAAACGACACACACACGCTTTACGCGCACACACACATCTCTCTGTGGGAACATTAAGGTGACAGCCATACTGAAAGAGGAATAGCTTTGGCACTCGTCTGACTAGAGCTGCACTTGGCTGACTGGCAGTATGATGTCTCTTACCACTTTAGACACATTATCTTGATGCAATAGATTGTTTCATGTATAAATGAATACATACAATGATCATTTATAGTATGATTCAAAATGCAAAAAAGATGTGAGCCATAGTTACTTTTCATCTTCATGCCAAAGGAAATTCTGAAAATTCCATATGACACTGTATAGACACAATTATATTAAGTGTATATTGTGCTGTAACTTCAAATTCCAGTTGTCTTTTTTACAGTAGCAACAGAAACTTTTGGAAAAAAAAAAGCAGCAGTAAGGGAAATGGATGAGAACAGACAGTAAAGCACAGCAGCTAAATGTTTAAACACGCAGCCAACATCAGCAGTTCTTCTCCAGTCTGAGGTTATCTGAGAGCGAGAAGCGACGCAGAGCTGCGAGTTCACTGCAAGACAGCACGAACGCCGATCGCTGTGCCGGGTTCTCTTCGTTTTTGCAAAAAACAGACAAAAGGCAGATGGTTAATGTATAAAACATAATATAGATAAACAAGACACAACAAACCAAAGAGCAAAACAAAGTAAATGAAAATAATTGCTGTAGTTTAGATGACTGCAGCCCCAGAATGCACTCTGTTGGTATTAGGCATGTTGGAGTTTTGAATTACTTTTGTTCTCATGTATGTCTGTGCACGAGTTTATTTGTAGGAGTGTAACCTCATGAGAAGCAGCTGTGTCATGCTGCTGTTGCACCACGCCTCTGTCATGTGTCCACTAAAAAAAAGCATCTCAGTTAGGAGTGCCACTCGGGGCCACTGCAAAGATTTTAGAAATATTGAGGTTTTGCCACCCCACCGCCTGCAGAAAGTCTTGACCACTGTAGCCACCAATGAAACGCAACATGGAATCATTTGGAGGGATTTCTAGAAAATATGCAACAACAAGTCTAATAGTCAAGTTAGTGCCATGCATTTATAAACAATAGCTATTAAAAACTGCTTACTTTCATATTACTAAATAGTATTTATTAACTTACCAAATCACAGTTATATCCTATTCGTATTAGACAGGCCTTTCTTAGACATTAGGACGTTTTGTAATGTCTGTAATTGTAGAATTTAACCCATTACATTCCCAGACATAATCTCAATATCGTCAATGGTAGCTACAGCCTTGGAGCGACCGTAGACTGCAACCAACGTCTCTACAAGATGGAGGCAAGTGATGTAGCATCAGCTAATTTGAGCAATCTATTCTATCCTTATGAATATTTGGAAAAAAAAAAAAAAATACTGAAAAATGAGTGAAAAATGAATGCTAAGATTTGCATTTGTTGCCGTCGTCTTAGATCAGTGCTTTAGGCCTGTAGAGAGAAAAAAAATCTCTCAGATAGAATCAAAATGCTCAAGTGGAATCTGATAAGGAAAAAAGGTGCACTGTTAGCTGGCTGAACAATAACCTCTGCTCGCATCGCCTGCAGGCAGGAGGACCTGGCGTACAATTACAACTCCTAAAACAACACAAAGCAGAGAGATAGGGGTGTCTGTTCTGTCTTCCTCACCTCCAGGTGCTGCCTGCACTGCACAGAGCAGCTGAGCGTCTGAGTCAGCCGTCACCTTGCTGCTCCGGCTGCCGTTAGACGCTGCTCTCTCCGGGTCTCTGGGACCACACAGCCTTGTTTGCCACATTCCTCTGGCAGCCAGGTCGAATTTGATTGACACCTGTGGCCGGTGAGTCACAGGTACAGGCCCGGTCTCACCCCCCTAAACCCCCACCCCACCCCCCACCAGCAACCAGCCGCCCTCTCAAAGAAAAGCCTCTGAGGGCAGTAAACTAATCCGACAGCTAACTATTCAGCCTCTCGGCCTCAGACTCCCTCTTTCTCCCCTCCATCCTCCTCTCCTCTCCTTCCTACTTAACTCACTTCTGCTCCTTTCCTTTCTCCTTTCCGTCTTTACTCTCCTCTCCTTCATTACTCTCTTCTCCCTCATCCTCTCCTCTTCTCCTCTACTCTCCTCTACTCCTCGTTTTCTTTCCTTTCCCTTCAGTTCTTCTCCTTTGCTCTCCTTCTTTCCTCTCCTCTCCCCCTTTGCTCTCTTCCCCTTATTCTCTTTCCATCCCCTTCCCCTGTATTCTTCCCTCCGTCTCTCCTCTCTCAGCTACCTTTGCTCTCACACTTACTGTGAAAACACATTCGTGCCTAAATCTCACGCATTAACACATTTTTACACAAACACACACAAACATCTGTTAATTCCCTACGTAACCACATCAGTCAACAGTGTTTCAGGGTGTGCACAGTGTAGTGTGCTAGAGTAAAACACCACAATGTAAAAATACTGCATGTTTGTGCTGCTGCACACAACACTGTGGCATGTGGCGTGTCAGCAGCACTTAGTCAACATTCATCTGTCCACCACCCTCATCATCCTGGGGGAGGGTGAAGGTGGTGGGGGTTGGTTGGTTGGTTGGTTGACGCAGGTGACCTGTCTTCCCCCACACAGCCCATCAAATCTCTGACACACTGTGAAGCCTCAGGGGGATCAAAAACAGAGCTCCCACTCATCAGCGAGGCCCCGGTTACCAAGAATCTGATCGTGTTTTTGTGTAAACACCCTGAAAGCCTCTCCTTTAATTATAAATAAAAAAAAACAGAGATTAGTGTGCTGACAGTTACCTCAATGGAGCTAATTGTGAGTCATTTCATAGAGCAGCAGAGTTGAAAATGACTGTTGGCTTGAGGCCCAAATGTGTCCATTAAAGACAGCTCTGAACTGGTCTTAGTAATGGAGGAATAATCTGGCAGTGATGTCAGGAAACAAGCAGGACTCAAACAATGATCCACATTCAGCTACATAATGGCCAAGACAAGGAAAACCACACCTTTGGAGGCTGGTTAAAACACCAGCACAGGCATTCCTTTATCGTTCCAGCTCAAATTGTTTGCCCAAGCGGTAAAGCTTGATTAGATTGGAAATGTGTTAATCATTACATTTAAAGTGTTGTGCATTTGAGCTACTGTACAAGCTGGGAGTAAGAACTCACAATTACTGTAGCTTCAAGCCATAGAGTAATGAAACTTTCAGTCTCATTTCAGTGTCAATTTTCACAGCGTCTTCCACCACAACTATCTTTTCCTTTGAATTATTGTGGCCTCGAGTTGACACATACACAAAAGAAGTAACAGCATGTTTTTTTTTGACAGCAGACACACCAGTAGGTTTACTGTAAAAAAAAAAAAAAAAAAAAAAATTGAAACAAAACCTTTCTGACTACTAATCTGTAAATGCAAGAAGTAGAGGTTGACAAGTCAGCCACGTCCTCCTAAAATGCCTCCAAAATGATAAAGGGAAAGTTAGAAATTGAGTTTCATAAGGCACAAATCTTTCACCGGTCATTCAGCATTGCATCGGCATCTCATTGTGCTTCATTGATGAGTCTGACATACTGTATTGTTCATGTTAACCAATATACTGTATGTTGATTATTTTTTAGATTTTGCCCCAACCAATCAGTAGTGAGTGACATATCTGCTCTGCTCTGAAGCTGCTGTAGTGATTGCTTTGAGCAGTTTTTCATCACGATGACTGGAGAGATATGTTGATGTAAGAGTAGCTTTTTTTTCTATTAGATCACTTTTAACAACCCGAGCAGCTGCACTGATTTCACGTTGCTATTCCTGTGGCCGTCATTGTCCGTCACAATTTGTAATGGATGAGGCTATTTTTCTGGTTCTGGCACAGGAAGATGACGCCCCCATACTTAATCCTGCTTATGAAGCTCTGATTGGTCTTTGATTGATTGCGTCTCCAACTGAGTAAACTGCTGTCAATGCACACAACACCAGACTTATTTGTATCACTGACAGACTTGGAGATGTTGGCTGTGATTCCTAAGTCCGGAACAAGGCTACCATGTTATTGGCAGGGATATTGCTGAGTCATTGATGCTGTCCATTTTTGTCCCTCGAGTACTGCTTAGTAAACAACCCATAATGTAATTAACCCAGGTATGCAAACAAATTTTTTTGAAACCATCACATTAAAAAAATCCATAAAATTGATTTGAATCCTTGATACATAGGACAAAAAAAAAAAAGATTTCTGATTGGCTGGCAAAACTATTCATATGTATCCCTAAAAGACAATAACATGCCAACACTGTAACCAGTTTAAATGAAATCGCTGGCTATAGTAAATACAAGTATTGGCCTGATCTGTTCCAACATCCCACAAAACGTCATACATGAGCGGGGATCACACGTCCATCTTTACAGGCAGGTCACGTGACCAGACACTATCACATCCACCCTATACATCAACGTTAACTAGCTTACACCTAGCTCAAGTGGCTGATATCATATTGTTGTAAACACATAATAAAATACAAATAGCAGCAGATTCTAACCAGTCATAATGACCCACAGTAACAGGACTTGCTGATCCCAGAGCGATGTGGTGGAACTGATCTAATTAGCACTGCTATGTAATAGAGTTCGATGTCTACCAGACAGCTGCTATATAAAGTCCACCTCCATCAGCTCTTGTTGCTGAAACCTTGATGAAATGTCACCACACTGCTGTTTATTCTGCCTTCACTTTATACATAATCTAATAATTTACACAGATTTTTCTTGGTGTGGTCTGATGATACAGGTGGTTTTTCTAACAATAAACATGTGCTCAAAACTAGCTTGTATGCCTATACTTTATCAGAGAACCACTGTGGGCTAGTAACAGAAAAAATATTTCCTAAGCTGAGGAGATCCAACAGTGGTCCTGTGTCTCCTGTCCTCTCTTGGACTTCCATTGGCGCTGCACCCACAAGGCCAAGTGCAGACTCGGGTCCAGGGGGCACGGACTCTGCCTCAGTTTCAAGCTGGTAAGGCTCGGCACCTCTGAGATCATTCAGCTCATTATCGTCAGAGGTGGAGAAGACTAGTGGATATAGGTCCTAAACCTTGAAAGATTGTTTTGTGGTGAAAGTACTCTGAGAGCCATTGGCTACTTGTGCCACACATCTGCACAGCTGTTAGCGTCCATTTATCACAATATTCAAGTCAGTAATTGAGTGTGTACATACCCTTTAAGCATGGTTTGACTCTAAATGATCTTTAACATAACACATGAAGTCAAAATGTTAAGAAGGAACAATAATATTGTCCAACGAAGTGTGATCATTTTACAGCAGCTGTTGTTTAACACCAGCGTGAGACTTTAAAAATCCATGGCACTGGGCAACAGCAGTGTCTGAAAAGTCTTTCCATAAATGGAAAATAATGACATTTTTCTCCATTGTGCCGCATATTTCTGAAAGATAAATACTCAACACACAATGAAACTCGTGAAAGTCCCTCATAAACTCTCCTCTCAGGACAAAAAAAAAGAATACCAAGAAAAGAGGTGCAGTAATAAACATGCTTTTATTGCAGTGTGTGCATGTTCAGGGCTCCGAGACAGCCTCAGTCACAGATCATTTGCTGGGTTGACAACACAAACTCAAGTCCATCATAACAAGTTTGATAAATGGCCTGAGTTTGTGTACAGAATAACCCAGGATCCACGTTCAGACACAGCAGGCATCAGGGCAGATATGATAAACACAGCATTTCCCTTTCTTTTTCTTTTTTTGTCGAAACTGCAATCTCAATAGCAACAGAGTGGAACCGCAGTGCATTATCCAGTCTGATGAAAGCTGAGATACGGTATGAGCTTGGGCAGTTTGTGAGGGAATGTATTCCACTTCCTTGCACATACTGTATAGTCATTTATGCTGAAGAGAAGCACATGTAAGACCTGAAATACGATCTTGGAAAGGCTGTGAAAATGGTAATATCAGAAGCAGCATTCATTTTCCACTCCGATGAAGATAAGTATACACTTGTATATGTTGGAGTATTTTAAGGACATGGAAAAAGTACATTCTAGATGGTAATTCATGTTTAAGAAACACAAAAGCTCAACATGGCTATTACTACAGTATGAAACTTCGAAGAAAAGAAGGATGATAAACCTGCATCAGTGAAGCATGGGGACGAATTGTGTTGTTAGAAAAGACAGATGAAATATGAGATAAACGCCCCTCAACCCTGATCATAAAGATACTGTATGAGCAATGCATGTGATGAAGGAGATATCATCGGTTTTGTGTTTGCGCACTGATACCTAATACTGCTTTATGGATAGGACATTTATCCTCAGGAATGCAGGAGCGATAAAAGTGGATTTATGGCCAGTTGTGTATGCTGGGGGCGCTGTAAGGCACACATTGTTGAAACTGAATTTAATTCCATTGTTAAAACATGAAACGTAAGTACAGCATTTCACATGTTGTTCCGCATTTGTAGACATGTAAAATAAAGTGTTCACAATCGACAAGGAACTTGAAGATAATATTATGGAAAGCTAATCATGGGGTGGATTTCTCGTTAATTTCTTCGTTAATAACACGGGGCCTTCAGTCACTTTTTAGCAATAAAATCGACTTGTACGAGCCGGTCTGAACTGCAACACTCGTGATGTCACAAATGGAAAAAACAATAATAATGAAACGTTGATATTAAACAGAGCAGAGCAGCTTTGCCAGTTGATAAGATATTTATTACATTTTATAGTGCTAAATAGAGCAAGCTAGCCAGCTGTTGCTCCAAAGCCTCTCAATCTTTTGTGGCGTGCTGAGTCGGAGAGGTTAGTGACAATCTGACCAGAAAATATCCCGTTTCTATCCGACAGTGACCAGTTACTGAGCATCAAGTTACACAGGGATCCACCACAAGAGGGTGCTCATGTCACACATAAATAAATTTATAGTACATTATATGGGTGGAATCCAAATATGGTATTCAGCAAAGCACAAATAGTGGATTTTCACAATACAGTTTATATTATATATAGTTTATGGTTAAATATTTATTCCTGGGTGTATGAAAACCATAAACCAATGTTAGCTTGAAGTGTTCCGAAATATCATATTAGTTCATTTCTAGTGATGATTTAATATCCTAAAATTAGAAGTGTAATAAACACAAAAACAAAAATACTTCAAGTACAAATGCGAATGATTGTGCTCAATAGATACAGATATAGATACTGGGCTCTCTGCCCATCCCTGATATATTAGAAACAAGACTAAGACCAAAAACTAATAAAGTGATGAATAGCATAACTGCAAAATACACAGTCACCAATAGATAAAAACCAAATGGAATGGTTTACTCTGCTGCAGCTGTCATAATTAGTCAGGTTCGGGGCCAAAGTAAGCAATACCCACGGTAGCAGTTGTTATGTTAATAATCCCCAAACAGTCCATGTCAATCAAAATGGATCTGGAGCTTGAAACCAAACAATCTTTGGTGAAAAAAAAGACATACAGTGGTACTAATTTGCAGTAAAAATACATCCCTGCTCCCCCAATATTTCCATGTGTTGTTTTGAGTTGTTTGAAGGGAGACGCCTGTTGGATTCACTCAGTTAAGATTAGACAGGACTGTTCAGCTGCATGAAAACTCATGTAGCCTGGTTTGAGGAGATAGTTCTTGGCAGATATAGAGATTAACTTTGCAAGCATTAAAATTCCATGTAATGCGTGTCTGGGGGTTTGTCGCTACGCCGACAAACACACACTAAAACAGCAGAAGAGAGAGACAGACAGAGAGAGAGAGAGAGGGAAGCTCACAAAGCAGGCTTTTTATTACCCAGAACCCCACTGTCTCCCAGGGAGCACATATTTAATTACAGACGTGACAAGGAAGACGTGAGGGAGTTCAAATGCAAGGAATCTGTCATCCCCCCGCCCTGAGTGGAAATCGCACTCTCACCACACAGCATGCTGTACAGATTAGCTCGGGGTCGGAAATTACAGAACATCTCCCAACCTCAGTGGAACTCTCTGCAGGAGCTTGCCAACTTTCAGGACAAGCTTCCTGCAGTCTAATGAAGCTCCCATTTCCCTTTCAGACTAGCTATGGAGACCTTCCTTTCAAAGACTGTTTCTAGCTTATCGTACAGGAGATGGACGTTTATTTTGCTTCAAACTGAGCATGGTGAATGTGATGTTATAAATAAATTTTATCCTGATTCAACTATTTTTTTTAGCAATAGCTCAAGGCCTGAGTCTGAATGTACCTTTTTATTCATACTTGAAAAGTGTATCCCCAGGCACTTCATAGGCAGCTGTGCATTTGATACCAGTGTAACTCAAGAAATGCTTACGATGTTAAACTTTGCTTAATGGGGTGCCTCAGGGATCCATCTGCACCTCTACTTTTTTTTCCCCCACCGCGACACCATTTACGATATGTGATCGCTGAATCGAGGGACACAAATCAAGAGATCCCCTCTCCCTTGTGGGAGGTACAGTAGGCGCTCGCCCACAGTCAGCACATTTTAACAAAGCTTTTCTTTTTCACATTTTTTATGGATGAACGTAACACTTTCTTAGCTATTATTTTCTGCCTTGACAAACATGAAATCTATCCCCTGGTAATAATAGAATGGCAGGAGGCATTTTAAGAGGTGGCTCAATGTACAATAAAAGATTTACACACTTCTCCTCTGACAGCTTTGGGCTTTTATCTGTGCATGATACACAGCTCTCACATTGCCATAGAGGATAACTTACTTGACTGTATGGAGCTGCATGCTTCACATCTGAGTAAATAGATAAGCGCAGTATAATCTCGGCTGCATGAAGCATTCGTCTCACGACGTACAGCATGCAGTGGTGAAGATGTGCTCAGATCTTTTGCTTAAAGCTGCACTGTTCAGTACTTTTAGATCACCATTAGATGATAAAAATAACTATATGTAATGTGATATGGGTCACTTGTAGTGACAAATCCATAAAAAAATGTACACCACTCTGCAGCTCCCATTAGCTCTGCATTTGAGCCTCTTGCTGACAGTTTCGTCATATCTGTTTTATAAGGCGATGATGTGTCAATGTTGTGTTTACAGCTTGTTTCTGCTGCCCCCAACTGGCCAAAAAAAAATCAATGAACACATTAGAAGTAACAACATCACATTCACAATTGTATTAAAAGATCCATCAACGTCAAATAATTACAAAAGTATAAGAGTGTAAGTCATTTTTAGTAGTGAATCCACTGAGAGTTATCACCCAAATGTGCAATTCTCTCAGATTTATGCTTTGGAGCATTTTTTTGTTCATCATTTTTTGTTCATCATTTTGGTTTTACAGCCTTCTCATCAACCTTGCATCCACAGGAGGTGGATGTTTCCAGTTTTCATTGGCCATAAAAATCTACATATGCTACAATGAGTAAAATCAACAAAACGTATAAAAATAGTAAAAGTACTATGAAGCCATAATTGCCCATTTTAGTTTTATATTGTCAGACTGGACAGGTATTAGTGATTATTCATTTGTAATCAGCATTTTAAAGCTGTATCCAGTGAGGATGCAGATATGTGTCATGTGCTTTATCACAACAAATCTTACTCTTATATTTGAGATTACACTCTTAATCTTATGTGCTTTTATATCTTCTTTATTCTTAATCTGCAAAGCAATAAGTTAGAGCTGTTAAATCAATGAAAAGGGGTAAGAAGTACACTATTTCCTCCTGAAATGTAATGAAGGCTCTTATGTATAAGTACAGTCAAATCCAAGTACATCAAAGGTGGATTCAAGCACTGTTCCTTAGTAAATGTACTTTGTTACTGTCCACACCTGACAGCATGTACGGTGGTCTCATTTCGGCAGTGTTTGCTGATGTTAGAGTAGGAAAAGATGACTCCATAATCCTCCCCATAAGCTTCTATAATGACGCCATAGTCATTGAGTCTAGTGTTAACATCTAATTGTAGAAACTGCTTTTGTGCCTTTTGGTGAAGATTATTTCATCTGTAAAACACTTTGGAGTGTGGAGGCCCAGTCCTGGAGGAACCACGGTATTATCTGAAACCAAGACAACGTGCATTGATTCTTCATTCCGCATGGGGCAGTGCAATAGTCCTGAGGATAATTCAGATATGAACTCATCTGAGAGGGCAAGCAGGCCACGCTCAAGTGAATTACCTGAGCATTTGAAAGGAATCCAACTAGTACTTAACCCTAGATGCCATCAGTCTGACAACAAACCCAGTGTACCATTCAAATTGCATTAGCCTGTGCCATTAAACCAACTAATCATAAAGTACAGTTTCCCGCAACCGCAATGTTTTCATGGCTTTACAAAATGGTGCCCCTGCTGATGTGGTACATGACATCTTCATTTCAGTTTTTGCCAAGTCATTACCTTTATCTTTGACGAGGGAGCTAGTTTATGATATAAGGTATATCTTTAATGCATTAGGAAACTGGTAGAAGGGCCTCACAGCTATAAAGGGGAAAGCTACCATGATTTACCATGCAATAAACTCATATCTGCCTTTCCTAATCAAGACAGAGTAAGTGATTACAAGGTGTTCTAATATGTTGATTAATGTAGCATATTAATTTCATAATTAATATGCTGTTTTCCACAGGAAAAAAAAAATCTGTGTTTAAATCACCGTCCACTTTTTAAGCTTAGTTTAATAATTTTAATTAATGGTCAGTTCCTTTTCACCGGTGAGGGTTACCTGTTAGCAACTAACAACAGTGGGGAGTGCTGCTGCTATGGATACTCCTCCATCATTTTCTGTCTGCCTCTTTATTCTCAAACTATCCAGTAAAAAATGACCAAAAAAAAACCCAAAACAAAAGAAAAAAAACTCATAATATTAAATAACAAAAGTAGATACAGTTTAACCCCGAGAGGTGCACATTAGGTCAAATTTGCAGGTGAGCCTAAAATGTCTTTACCTGAACCAGAAACTAATGTGAGGTCATGACGTGACAGCCAATCAGTGTTGTCCAAATGTCAATGGAGATCCAAGATGGAGGACAAACAAATGGTAGCAGTTTTCTAGCTGTAGCAGCAGCTGTTCTATGACTCCAAGTCTAGGATGTATAAAGGCCGAGCTGGAGAGGAGAAGACTTGGATGAGTTCACGGTAAGCAATACAATAATGTACGTGGTACCTGTAGTCTTAGGTAGGTTTTACTGTCTGATGAGACTTTCTGTCCCAGACACAAATGGCTGTAATTTGTCTCTCTGTTGTCATTCTCAAATTTAATTCAAAAGTTCATGTTTCTAGTGGAAACATACTGAAGCACACAACGACTCCCAAGCAGCGTTGTGTTGCGTGACAAAGTAATCTCCTCCAGAAAGGGCAGCCGTCGGACTCATCTTTAAAATTTGTTCTCCTCACCACACGGTGTTTGAAAAAAAACTTAGACAAACTCTCAAACGTCAGGACTGTGCTTCGAAAGGGCATCCAAAAAAAAGGGGGTCCAGTGCGGGTGTGAAATTGGATAAGGGATCTAATGAACAGCACCGCACTTTCACTCGCTGTTATTTGTCACTGTCCTCCTCACTCCTCTGCAGCCTCAGCGTAGAATTTCATATCAGTATCAAAGGAATCACAGAGCGCAGTCCTCCTCATTTTCTTATCTTGAATCAGGATCTACTGCATGAGCAAAGCAGTTTGCAGTGTGTGTGTGTGTGTGTGTGTGTGTGTGTGTGTGTGTGTGTGTGTGTGTGTGTGTGTGTGTGTGTGTGTGTGTGTGTGTGTGTGTGTGTGTGTGTGTGTGTGTGTGTGTGTGTGTGTGTGTGTGTGTGTGTGTGATAGCTGCCCAACAGTTTGATCCACATCTGTACCTATTGGATTGTTTTCCTTGGTTCAGCATGTGAGTCTCTCCCGAGAAGCATTTCATTAAGGTGGCACAGTAAGAAATAAAATGAAAACGGCAAAAAGAAACTGCTTTGAACTAACATCAGAAAGCTATTTAGAGACGTTTCTCATGAAATCATGCTGATGTCACTCATTGCCAACCATAGAAGTCACTTAAAATGATATTTCTTGCTGGTGTGTGTTGCTGAAAACCTTTAAAGTAACATTTTTTCAGTGTCTAAATGTTTGCTGTGTATGTTTAGATTAATGGTTAATGTTTATCACCTCACCATCCATATTTTCCTGTAAATATGTGGCTATATACCACTCTTTAAATGGAAAGGTAGAAATATTTTGGATAAACAGGCCTGCATTCTCAGGGGGGGAAAAAATGACATTCTTGCTGTGCAGCCCCTTTACTGACACTGTGGAGTGCTGATCAAAGATGAAATAATGATACTACAGTGTCACTTGTGGGTCAGCTGTGGTACTGCAAGTGGAGTGGCAGGCAGTTTTCACAGCGTCATGCTGCTTGTATCATTATTTGTCTTATGTACACACAAATCCTTGATATTAATTTAGCATTGGAATAGAAAAGGGCAAATAAAATTACCCAGTCATTTGAATGGCACATCTGAGTCCCCCAACACTCAAAATTGTGTTTTGCAATTACCTCACTTGGATGTTTGACCTTTACTGTGCAGGAGAGTTTCTCACTAGAAGGCTGTTTTCACATTCAACTGCTGAAGAGGGAACATTTTTGTTATCTTGCAGGATCACAATCAGTCAATATCCAAAATTGGTCCGGTATGCAAATGCATGATGAGAAAACATGAGACATAGTGCACATACACTGAAAATGGACTGCTTGTGTTCAGTAATTGACCTTTTTGTACTATTTCAGACTATTAGCATATTCATAGACTCTGGAGTTTTCAATGAAGGATTGGGAGTAGATGCCATTTTAAAAATGTTTAAATAGATTATTGAACAATTTTCCAGTGAAAAGCATATAAAACACAAATTATCACTCAAAGAGTGTTTTCGAATGTCTTCAATTATGTCTGGATGGGATCTTCAAGGCATTCTGGCTTTGTAGACCGAAAGAATAAAATGACAGAAATGAGAATGATAGAACCTGAGTCTTTACCTTATATGGGCTTTACTGAGCCCCAACAGTCCACTCCAAAGTATTTCCCCATTTCTTATTAATGCATGTGGTTCAACACATGTGCACAATTAAAGTAAGCAAAAAAGAGAAAGGACTAGAAAATACATCACGTAAGAATTGTACTAAAACACTTCATTGGTTGTTGTATAACTTCATTGGTTGTTCTGTGTTCACTTACAGTACGTGGACACCTGAACAAAGTATACGGACCAAGCTGCATTATAGTTAGAGCATCATAGCGCATTTTCCCCGGGAAAAAAGAACGTTTTGAGCAATCCAGTAAATTCACCTGCGTTTTAACCAAGAGAATCAGGGACTGAAGTTTGTTTCTCTGTAAAAGCTCCAGGTTAGTGGGTCCAGTTTTGAAGGCTGACGAACTGCCAGAGTGTAAAGTGAAGAGCTGAACCTCAGCTGACACAGATGTTGCAACTATTACAGTGACTAATAAATTACTAACTAAGTACGGGTGCCACGAGTGTAATACTAAGACAAGGTTTGGACATTTGTGTGTTGAATGGTGGCAGAACGTTTAGCTCCTCGTTTAGTGTCTCTGAGTCCTGGAATAGTTCCTGGAAACTACCTGGTCAAAAGCTTTCATTGTTAGGTGAGGTTGGTCACTGATGTTGGGTGTTAAATCCTGGCTCGTAGACTCTGCATTTCAGTTCATCCCGAAGCTGTTGGATGGGGTTGAAGTGAGGGCTCGGTCAAGTTGTTCCACACCAAACTGGGAAAACCAGTGAATAATAGAAAGGGGTGTCCAGATCTTTGGCTATTTAATGTATTTATCTGCCTCAACGGCCACAATATGATTAAAGTTAATGGCGCTATCATACCAGTCGTTAAATTATACAGTACTGGCAGTTTCATCAGTGAGTTAGCTGTGGCTCTTAAGTGCCAGGATGTGTTAACCACTCCATCACATGTCATCATCCCACCCTTTTCCCTTCTGACTCACTCCAGTCAGAAAAATACTCCTCGTCTCCTGTATATTTCGTCAAAAGATTTGTATACTATAATGCTTGCGTTTCAATATGGCTGCAGTATTTGGCCCTCCACCCTGAAATGAATGACTGACTGTTTGGTTTGTTTGGCAAACGCCGGTGCAAACGATATCTCATACAACGCCCATGTAATGTACCCAGCGGTGGAGTTTACTGATTGATATTTATTTCCTCGTGCTGAGACTTCCTCAGCGTGAGCAGACGAGGGAGATGGAAACTGGGAGAAGCCGAGCATGCTCGGAAACAGCAGGCCCTCACATTACACTCTGCAACAAGGGCTCGCTGGGAACACTGCTGCTGCTAAAAAAAAAAAAAAACGGGACCACAATTTAAAACCCAGAAACATGTTAAACAAATACAGACATGCAATAGATCCACTGTCAGCATTAATGCTCGGCCGTTCGCACACTATTAGAGGAGAGGGCAGTGTTGTTTTCTGGCTCTCGCTTCCCCGAGGCATACAATAACCTTTTTGTAGCTCCGTTTTTAAAAGCCTATTCAACTAAACTCCTGTTGCTGGAGACTGAAACCAAGAACCCGCTCGTAAAAAAAAAAAAAAAAAAGTACCAATTTACCCTCCTCTTCAACATTGTTCCTCCAAGATCCTTGAAGGAGGAGACGGGACTGACCTTGAGAGCCACGCTCAAGTGTCACAGCATGAAACGACGATGATTAGCATCTCATTATCTGTCCTCATATTTAATTTAACTCAAGTTCAAGTTCAAGCTTGATTGTCCCTTTTTGCGTCAGTTCACTCAGGTCAGATCCCATTTCCCTCCACTTCACAGGAGACAGAACATGGTGTGTCAATGGCTGCTTTGGATTACTGCAGCCCTTCATCTTCTCATTGACTCCTGCATTTGATCTTTATGACCGAGCTTTGACTTTACAATATGCTGATGGATTTTATGAGAGCGGGCACTGTACTCGCACTGAGGTTTTTCGGAGTGAAGGAAACAGCCTTTGATGGTCTGAACTAATCTTTTTCAGGGGATTTCACGTTTCTATCTGACATCTGTCTGCCTTATCCACGTTTGGTTATCAAGTGAGCCAAAAGATCATTTCACTTCACTTTAATTTGAACACCCTCATAAACTTGTTTAGCATGCAGCCTGTAGAAAAAGTCATTTTCCACGGTCATCAACAACAAAAGAAATCACTGATTTAGAATCCAACCGTTTTATCAGCCGCAATCAGGTGGCAACAAATAGAGGTAGTTTGCAACAAGAGAGAGCTGCGCCAAATGTTTGTGGAGGTGACATGACGAGATTAATGAGTGGGCAGCTGGAGCTCAGGCGGTAGAGAAAGTTGGCCATTTATGTTGGAATTGAGAGATTGATTCTTGGCTTGTCCTGAACCGCCGAATTGCACCTTATTTGTTTATGCGGGAAAAATATGTCACTTTTGACAAAAGCATCTGCCAAGTGAAGGTAATGGTAAGATACAAACGGTCTCCTTGACAGCAGCGAGCAACATTTTGTCTAGAGAGAGCACGGCTCTCGAATCTGTCGTAGTGCTGCTTACTGACTGACAAGGATCTCTATCGCATTTTAAAAGCACAATGCAGGTGCAATTTGTAAAACGATTAAGCAATGATGTCAAGTAGCAAGAGAACTTCTTTCCTGATCTCTTACATGAGTTAAATATGGTGAAGGTGGACATTGGTAGCTCTTTAGCTATCTGCTCTAATCATTTGGGCTCTCCAGCTGAAATTTAAAGGACAGGACTTAGTAGCTAGAGCCCCACTAGAGGTTCCTGTTAGCTGCAGCATATATAAGCCATTTTTGGGGGTAACAGTTTGAAGAAAAAAAAAAGTTTGGACATTTAAGCCTGAAGTTTTCACAAAGGGAAATCTCACAGAGTGCCCAGAGGAGAAACAGCACATCGTCTGAGGAGCAGGAACCTGCTCTGTAAATTTTGTTACAATCTGTGAAAACATTTGCTTCCGAGGCGGTGGGGATCACCGCTCCTATCCTCTTTAGAGACTGATGGACCACTGATTTCATTGTTATCTGATAAGGTATTTGCAGCATACCCTCTAATGGACCAAAGTGCTCTTCAAGTAGATTTACTGAACCAATGTTGGTGCCATGAATCGTGTCACCAACATCATTAGGAATCCTACTTTGGGATTATAGGTTTAGACGACAGATCTAATAATAATCTGACCAGTAGTTGTTGAGAGGATGTTGTGCTCTGGACCAAGGAAATGGATGGATGGACTGATTCACTGATAAACTACTATCTTTAAGCCCTGGCTCAACAGGGAAAAGAGCTTACTGTAAAGGGAGAGATACAAAATTGCACAGACGAGATGAGAACGGCGACACAAAGGAAAAGGAGAGACAGCTCGGGAATTTGACTGACATGAATCCTTCTTCACAGGCATTTGATGCAGAGCAAAAGCAGACTGAGACCTGTGCCTACCCGAACAATCTGTGTGTTTTCATAATACAACAAGACAGAAGGGGGAAAGCCTCACATACGGGCAGCGAGTCACAAGCCATCTTAACTTTCATCTGGCCACTGTGTTTGCATGTGTTTTCAATGCTGGTGCAGACCAACATCTCTTCCACATCAAAATTAGTGCTCGGATCAGTGGCAGCATTAGAAAACATCAGTCAGCATAAGAGCATTACCTCCAAACATAACAACAACTTGATATTTATATCAAAAGCATCCTGAGAGCTTAGAGGGTGTAATCAGGTTAGCTAAACGTCTCCTGTGGGGAAGTAATCTACTTTGATGCTCTGTCTGCTACCAAAGCATCGAATCTGTGTCAGGCCGCGCAGGCTGAGCTGCTACCACCAGGCCGGCCCACTCTGTAATTCAATTACATTAGTTGACTCATGTCCTACTTAACGTCCAGGCAGCCAACAGCCTGATTACGGAAGCCACAAATTGTCAAATACCAAACCTGCGTAAACATTTATGTCTCTCAAAACCAGGAGGATTGTAATTATCCCCTGTAATGTAATTTCACAGGACAGATGAAGCACAGCGCAGGAGATCACTTCCCAGATCATCTGCGTAGAGACTCAAACAGTTCTTCCCTCCGCAATTAGACTTTTCAGTCAATTCATTTGACCTGGACCCAACCTCACCCCACGGTTTATAGACATTTATCATAAGCGTGCCTCTGGAAATTACAAACGCCTCGAATTCCACACGGCCACATCTTTTCCCACATTGTAATCAATAAAGGAAGTAGAATTAATGCTCGCATGAAAACGCTTATGTGGTTGAAGTAGTTGAAGACAGTTCTACAGTAGTATTATTACCTTCCTGCATTTCTGCACCCTGTTAGTTTATAAGTGAAACTGCAATGTGAACACTGCAGGCTATAAAGTGACAAATGAATTGAAAATACGGATATATGTTTTTATTTACTTTACTAAAATATCTACATTGTGGAGCTCAAGATTTGCATGACTAGATGAATTTTAAGAAATTAAATACGGTAACTGAGTGATGGAGTGTCACCTCAAAAGGCCTCTTAAAACTAAAATAGCAAAAGTTAACCCAACAGCAGAAAGAAACATTTACAAGTGACCAACAAACAAATAAGAAATTGTGATATTTAATGACCATTAAAAAATACACCACTACCCAGAGTGACTAGAATATATTTAACAGGAACACTCAATGTGTCCAAAGACTATTTTCTGACCAGTTTATAATTGTGGATTTGTATCTTCTCAACCCTGAATGCCTTTTCTACAACTTTGCTGTGTGTTTACATTTTATTTTATATGGTGCCATGAATAAGATACCTCTCACTTGTGTCACACAGCACAGGATCATCATATGTTTAAATGTATTTTGCGTGGAAGTACCATCATTTGGCCTCTAGATGGAGCTACTTACCCACGTTTATGAGGCTTGCTGCAGCTTCCATTGAACGCAAACACCTCACCAGTCTTTCTAAATTCTGGAAATGGCAATAAACATGGAGCTTAATTAGACCCCCAATTATAATTGAGAAAAACATCTTTTAGCATCGTGTGTCTTCAAAAGTAACTGAGCCGACCACATGGCGTACACACAGGACAAGAGGCCTAAAGTACATATTTTGGCAGAAATAGAAACATCTGCTTTGGTGAGTAACAAATGATTTTCAAAAAGACACTGAGAGGACATTTGGAAGTGTTTCTTCTATTCCATACAGCAGTTTACTTTAAGTAAAAAGGTTGTTTCTGCAGCTCCAATAAGTATAAGCCATGTTTATCCAGACTTATCATATTCTTTAAGATATTTTAAGGGCAGCATTACAATAATCCTTTAACATTCCACTCAAATGTGATTATAAAGTAACTTTTATGCTTTTAATATTTTAGAGTAATTGATTGTGAGCATTCTTTGATGCTTCTTTATGATTATGATTCCCATCATCACATCTGTGTATTTCTGTATGTTTTCCTTCTACTTTTTTTTTTTTTTAATACTCCCGAGTTCATCAAGACCAATTGATCTGTGGTTGGGAGTTCTTCGGAGCGCTCGGGGCATCGTTACCTGCCTTATTTGATCGACACCCTACTCCACGAGCGGGGACAGCGGGCTGCGCTGCTCAATGGAAGGAGAAAGGCGGTGGGAGGGCGCGCAGGAGCACCGCTATCCAATGGGATCGGCGATGGGAGGGAGTTTGTCGAACTCCAGCTTTGTCCTAACTTACTGGGACTCCTGAGCACAATATGACTGAAGCGCCTGCACCGTTATTCCACGGGACGGTGCGGAGCCTCAGCCGCCTGCACACACTCAACGCCGCTCACTTGCGCCATAACTTTGGATAAACTTTTTTTTTTCTCTCTCTCTCTCCACGCGTCTGCAAGGAGCCAGGAACTTTTGCTTTGTTTTGCCTTTCAAGGGATTGTCAGATTCCGTTTTTTTTTTTTTTTGGTTTTTTGAAAATGCTCTTTGAGGAGTTGGAATGAAACTAGGAATCAGCCTCTCCATCCAGAGGAGTTTGTTGCATTGAAACGCAGCTCTGCGCAGGATAAAATATCACTTCTGGAGTACTTTGGGACACTGAATAAGTGCGTAAAGAGTCTTTCCTGGGTTTTCCATTGAGTTTTCTCTGCGCATTTGCTGGAATACAATGCTTTAGTGACTCGTCCAACCTCAGTAAAGTTGATGCATCATAGGTATGGACTCTGTCTGAGAAAGGTGGACCGGCTAACTGACCATGGCGCTCGCAGGTAGAGGCTTAGGCCGGTTTCATATGATTTTACTCATATTATGGACTCTGTCGCAGTACTCAGCATCCAGCCAAGTCCGTCAAGAGTTCCAGGTCCTGGAGGAGCAGCCCATCGGCACCTACGTGGGCACGATAGAGACCAAGCCCAGCTTCACGTACCGCTTCAGCGAGAACCACAAACTTTTTGCCATAAACGGCACCACTGGAGTCATCTACACCTCCACGGTGATTGACAGAGAGGTTTTGCAAAGTGATGTCATCAACGTCGTGGTGCTGTCCAGCCAGCCCACCTACCCCACCGAGGTCAGGATAGTAGTGTTGGATATTAACGATAACTCCCCGGTGTTTCCAGACGCGTCTATTGTCGTGTCTTTTAAGGAGGACGCCAGCAGTGGCAGGCAAGTGATCCTGGACACTGCTACAGATTCAGACATTGGAAGTAACGGAGTTGATCACACCACGTACAGAATAGTGAAAGGCAACGAGCAGAGGAAATTCCGCTTGGATATTACAGTCAATCCTAGTGGAGAGGGGGCATTCTTGCACCTTGTTTCAACTGGAGGCTTGGACAGGGAAGTGACTCCCTTCTATCAGCTCCTGATTGAAGTGGAGGACAAAGGAGACCCGAAAAAGTTTGGCTACCTGCAAGTAAACGTCACTATTCAAGACATAAATGACAACCCCCCTATTTTCGAGCAAGATCAGTATCAAACCAGTGTTTTTGAGGATGCCTCAGTAGGTTCCAGCATTCTGCAGATTACAGCGTCAGATCAGGATGATGGAGCCAATGCTGAAATCAGGTACTACTTAGACGAAGGATCGCCTTTCCAAATTGACCCTAAAGCAGGTACTATTATTATAAAAGAGGGTTTGGATTATGAGAGTAAGAAAGAGTACTCCCTGACTATTCACGCCGTAGACAACGGGGTGCCCTCTCTGTCAGGCAGAACAGAAGCCACAATCAAACTTTTAGATGTGAATGATAATGACCCAGTAGTGAAGTTCAGGTATTTCCCCACAACTTCTAAATTTGCCTCTGTGGATGAAAACGCGCAGATTGGCACAGTCGTGGCTTTACTCACTGTTTCAGATTCCGACTCCCCCACAGCTAATGGCAACATATCTGTTGCAATCTTAGGAGGCAACGAGCAGAGACACTTTGAAGTGCACACGTCTCCTGTGCCCAATTTAAGTCTGATCAAAGTGGCCAGTGTGTTAGACAGAGAGAGAATATCCTCATACAACTTGACTGTGTCTGTGTCAGACAATGGGAAGCCTATTGCTAGGTCCTCCTTTGCCAGTCTGGTTATTTTTGTGAATGATATCAATGATCACCCACCCATATTCCAGGAGCCAATGTACAGAGTAGATATCAGTGAGGACATACCAAAAGGCAGCTACATTAAAGGGGTTTCTGCAACAGATGGTGACTCTGGGCAGAATGCCAACCTTCGCTACTCCCTGGTGTCTGGAAACGCTTTGGGCTGGTTCTCCATCAGTGAAAACAGTGGTCTGGTTACCAGCGCCGCTTTGCTGGATAGGGAAATAGCATCTGAAATTGTGCTCAACATTAGTGCCAAAGACCAGGGGCTGCAGCCCAAGATTTCTTACACTAAACTTATTGTCAATATAACTGATGTGAATGACCAAGTGCCCACATTTACACAGAGCACGTTTCATGTTTCCCTGGTGGAGCACGCTCCTGCCGGCACTGAGCTGGTGGTGCTGTCTGCTTCAGATGACGACCTTGGGGCCAATGGAACTATCCGGTTCTCATTTGATGCAGAGACTCCTGCCACAGTCCAGGAGCTGTTTCGCCTGGATGCCGTGTCAGGGCGATTAAGCACAGCCGTGGAGCTAGACAGGGAGGATCAGGCCTCCTACTTACTACACATTCAGGCAGCAGATGCAGGCAGCCCTCCTTTGCACTCTGTAGGAAAAGTCAACATCACCCTGAGGGATATCAATGACAATAGGCCAGTTTTCTACCCTGTGCAGTATTTTGCAAATGTGAAAGAGAACGAGCCCTCAGGTTCTTATGTAACCACGGTTTCAGCCACAGATCCCGATTTGGGTAGAAATGGCACAGTCAAATATATAATTACAGCCGGAGACGCTTCCAAATTCCGCATTAATAGCAACACAGGGAAAATTACCACGCTTGTGCCCCTGGATAGAGAAGAGAAGACTGCTTACCAGCTGCAGGTGACAGCAGCAGATGGCAGCGGCCTGCGCTCACACATTCAGGCCATAGTGACTGTAACTGTCATAGATACACAGGATAACCCTCCAGTCTTTAGTCAGAAAGCGTACAGTTTTGTCATGTTTGAAAATGTGGGCATTGGGACAGTTATTGGGACCGTGTCAGCTACCAGTGTAGATTTGAACTCAAACATTTCATATCTCATCACTTCAGGGGACCAGAGAGGGCTTTTTGCTGTAAACAGCGCAGGTGAGATCACAGCATCGAGCCAGATAGATAGGGAGGAGCAGGGATTTTATCATCTTAAGGTTGTAGCCAGAGCTGGGGAGATCACAGGAGAGACCTTTGTTAACATCACTGTGAAGGACTTAAATGATAATGCCCCTCATTTCATTCACGCTGTGGAGCATGTGAGTGCAGTGGAAAACTGGAGCACAGGTCATGTCATATTCCAGGCTAAAGCTTCAGATCCCGATGAAGGAACAAACGGCATGGTGGTGTATAGCCTCAAACAAAACCCCAGAGGCCTGTTTCATATTCATGAGAAGCATGGCCTCATCACTCTGACCGGGCCACTGGAGGTCACCACAAGCTCTTACGAGGTCGAGGTCATTGCATCGGACATGGGGGTTCCCCAACACACCTCCAGCCTCATCCTCATCGTCAGTGTTTACGACGTCAATGACAATTCACCAGTGTTTGACCAGCTTTCGTATGAGGTCATCATCCTGGAGTCTGAGCCTGTCAACAGCCGCTTTTTCAAAGTGGAGGCCACCGACAAAGACTCCGGTCTCAATGGGGAGATTATGTATGACATCATTGGTGGTAACACAGGTGATGTGTTTGGCATTTTTCCAGACGGGCAGTTGTACATCAAAGCGGAGCTGGACCGAGAGGTGCAGGACAGATATAACTTAGTGGTTGTGGCCAAAGACCGGGCTGTGGAACCTCTAAGTGCCATTGTCAATGTCAGTGTGATTCTAGATGACGTGAATGATAACCGTCCCCTCTTCAACAGCACTAATTACGTGTTTCATTTTGAGGAAGAGCAGAAGAGGGGGTCGCTGGTGGGTCGTGTTTTTGCCGAGGATAAGGACTTTGGCCCAAACAGTGAAGTCAGATATACATTTGAGACTCCGCAGCCCCACTTTGAGCTGAACGCCATCACAGGGGAGTTGACCAGTACGCTGCAGTTTGATCGTGAGTCACTCATGAGACAAAGAGGCGCCGCTGTGTTCAGCTTTGTGGTCGTCTCGTCAGACCAGGGTCTCCCCAAGCCCCTCAGAGACCAGGCCAAAGTGCAAGTTTACATTCAAGACATCAATGACAACCCACCCAAATTCACCAAGGACATTTACCAGGCCTCCATCTCTGAGTCAGCTCAAAACCTGACACAACTACTGCGGGTCTCCGCCTCCGACGTAGATGAGAACAAAAATGGACGGGTTCATTATCACATCCCTGAGGGCAATGAGGAAGGACAGTTCACTATTGATGGCAGCTCTGGACAGGTTACTTTAGTAGGAAAACTGGACTATGAAACTACATCCTCCTATTCATTGAAAATCATAGCTGTTGATTCTGGAGCTGTGCCCTTATCCTCCTCTTGTATGCTTAGTATTAGCATCCTGGATGAGAATGACAATTCCCCCTCCTTCCCTAAATCCTCACTGTCTGTGGACGTCCTGGAAAACATGAGGATAGGGGAGCTGGTGGCCTCTGTCACTGCCACAGATGCAGATTCTGGTCAGAACGCAGACATAACGTACAGCATCACAGCCACCAACAACCACGGCACTTTCAGCATCAGCCCCAACACTGGCAGCATCTTTTTGGTCAAAAAGCTGGACTATGAAACGCAGTCATTCTACAAACTCAACATCACCGCAAAGGACAATGGCAGACCACCCCGCTCTTCATCCATTCCCGTGGTCATACATGTAAGGGATTTTAATGACAACCCTCCGATATTTACCCCTGGTGACATTTTCAAATCCATCCCCGAAAATCTTCCCATCTCAGCCTCAGTTATGACAATTACAGCTCATGACACAGACGCAGACATCAACGGGGAGCTGGAGTACTCCATTGTGCAACAGATTCCCCGGGGAAACCACTTCAGCATTGACCCAAATACCGGGCTCGTATACACCAGCAAGGAAGTTGACAGGGAGTTTTCAAACCTGTTCGAGCTGACAATCAAAGCCACTGACCAGGCAGTTCCTGTTGAATTCCGCCGCTTTGCTCTGAAAAATGTCACAATATGGGTCACAGACCAGAATGATAATGTTCCCACTTTTGTGTCCCAGAACGCCCTCGTGGCTGAGCCCAACATAGTCATCGGCTCTATCTTGACAACAGTGGTGGCCTATGACCCCGATGAGGGAGCAAATGGAGAAGTGGAGTACGAGCTGGTGGAAGGGGACTCTAACACTTTCATCATGGACAGGTATAGCGGAGATATACGTCTGGCCTCCCAGCTTGTACCATCCCGACTCATTTATACCCTCACAGTGTCAGCAACCGACCACGGCACTGAGCGCAAGACCTCCAGAACTGAGCTGGCCATCATCCTCCAAGGGATGGATGGGCCTGTTTTCTCCCAGCCGAAATACATCACGATCCTCAAAGAGGGCCAGCCGCCAGGCACCAACGTCATCTCATTGGATGCCTCAAGTCCACGGGGCTCAGCAACCAAAGTGGAGTATTTCATCGTGGCGGTTCGCAGTGGTGGAAAAGCCGTGGGACGTCTTTTCACCATCGGCCGCCACACTGGAGTGATACAGACGGCTGCAGAGCTGGACCGAGAACAAGGCTCCGACCTGTACCTGGTGGATGTGTACGCCATCGAGACAGACGCCAGCCAGCCCAGAACACAGCGTGCTGAGGTTAGTACACTGCTGACTTTTCTATTCTCTACAGGTACTGGAAAGCCACCTTATATTTTGCTGTATTGGTCTATTTGATCTGTTTGGCAGGGAGAGGGCATGAACTCACCCACTGGCATTTGTTATAGACATTTGGATGGAATAAGTGTAATGAGATCAAGCTTTGAACTGGAAAAAATGGGGAGTTAGACTGTCCAAGTCACACATAAAACAGAGCCACCTATTGCATTTGTCTTCTCATTAATTAAATTCCTTCTATACGCACGGTTCTGCATTATATTAAATCATAGTTTTCTTGGACATGAGTAGGAAAGCCTTGTTCTTTGGCATGATAACTTTATTGTTCCTGTCTCCAAAAACATACTAGCCATAACAATTCATCATCAATGTGCCTCCTCTAATATTTGAGCAGTCTTGGGAAAGGGAAATGAGTGCTGCATGTCTTCTGCACAAGCTCCTCTCCAGCTCTCATGAACTGAAATATTCTTATCAGCGGATATGAACTGCACAAATCAAAAAAGGACCACTTTTTAATTTCCTCAGTGTAGACATAAATCATTCAGGGCTGCTGTTTCAGGTTCAAGGCCCATGATGGTTTCTACAGTGTCTCCAGTAGAAAGAAGAGAAAAAGAGTAATTCATAAGGTCTTCCAGTGCAGGTATGCATCATCAGTGCCAGTATTACTTTGAGCTCTTGAGCCTGAGGCTGTTTTGGCACTGGGGTGGTCTTGGGGTACCTTTATACCACCGGGAACTGCTCCACAGGCAATAAGTGACCATTAAAATTGGGTGACCTCTTAAGACTCTATGAAAAGACGCTGAGGGCAGAGAGAAACTTAAGCTGTCCACTGAGTTTGCATTATGTGATGCACCTTTTTCAGGCTTTCCCTTAAGAAAGAGGGAGTTAAATTCTCTGAAGTGTATTGCGGAAACCCTAAACCCAGTTTTGGGTGGCTAAGGCCTAGCCACCAGTGAAATGAGAAACAAATGTGAGTCTATATATGTTTTGGAAATTTCAACCAGGGCTTGAAATGCCATGTTATTACAGGCTTGATGACACACATGCTGCATATGAATTGGACTTTTCAGAGGAAAAACAAAAAGGTGTAAGCCTCCTCTCCTCTTGACAAATGTGTTTTGTGTTACTGCATTTAAAAAATGCCTGATGTGAATTGATTTTACAGTTTGGGATTAGCGGGATGCCTTTGACAGTTGCTATTGATGCTATTTCAACCACTGCAAATATTGAAACTGAAATCCAACACAGCAATCAGTTATTTGGAGACAAACTCGCATATTATTGAAATCAAGGATTACTTGGCAAAATCGTGTTAGCTAAGTTAACTTAAAGGCTTGCTTGAGCCAAATGGGAATATCAAATGTTCTCTCACTTTGCCTGCAGCGAAGATGGCAATCTGCTTTCCTGCAGACTCTACTGTCGGGCTAATGAGAGAATATAGTGCTGCAACGCTCCATTCCCAAACCTTAAACTCTAGATTGGTTTCATGCTAAGCTTGAACTTTTTCACCCCTCTGAGAGATGACTTTACCATACCACCTGGCTGAGTAGTCAATCTCTCCATTTTGAGAAGCGTGAGATCTAATAACTGCTGGAATTTAAATGACCTTCCACATTTGGAAATATGGCCTGGCTTTGTGCTAAAATGCAATGGCCAGTCACCTCTATGGCTATATTTTTAATAACAAAACAGACCAAGCCATAGTCACACTATTTGTATCTCATCTGTCAATTTGATCTCAAAGGATAGTGTGTTACACTAGTGTAAACTTTCAGACTTAGACTAATGTTTTTCCAGTGCACTGTTTATACACCAGATACCCGGTAGCAACTGGGGGATTATTTCTACTCCTGGGGTTGTGACCCTTTCACATTCTCCATTTCCCTTTTTCCCCATTGATTGGATGCATGAGGGAAAGTTGAAATTTTTTTCCTCTGCTATGCACCATGTGTGATGTTTTGGAAACACTCAAACAAAGAGAATTTGGCTGGACACGCTTTATCGACGGCCGTCATCTTAAACAACTCAGGATCCTGCTGGTGCTGCAGTGGAAAGAGTGGAAAGCAGGGATTCTGGGTTTTTTATCTTAGAAAGTTTCGTTGTCAGTGATTGTTGATTAGATTATGAGCCTTTCTTCTCACATCTGGGTCATGTATCATGTGCAATGGGCATTTCTTTTTCACCAACCAGTGGTCGTGCAGTGAATTACAAATATTAAGGTCATCGCATTTTGTTGTTCTACTTCAGCAGCCTGTAAGTGTCAGTTTGGAATGTCTTCATTACCCAGAAGTCTTTGTGTTTCTTCCTCTTAGGAGCTGGTACAGATAAAGATGCCAAAAAAAAAAAAAAGAATTCTTGGCAGCAGATTCATCCATTGTTGGTGAATCCAGATTCTGTTCATAGTGTTCAGGAGGATGTTTTTTTTATTTCATTCCAAGTTTTGATTCATCACATCCTGCGATGTCCCTGTTTGGAGGCACAGAGAAGCCCTTCTCCCCATAATTCATTCTGAGTAAATTCACACTGAATCACCTTTGACAGACTTCTCTTCAAGAGCTTTAAACTTTCAAGTATTGGTTCCACTTTTGGCAACAACCAAATCAGTGACGTGACTGCAGGTGTTTCCCATCAGCTGTTAAAGATGAAACACCTGCACATCATGGATTGGGCTGTAAGCACAAGTGCAGTGTGCTTGAAGTTGAAGAGCAAGGACTTACTCTTGAAATTATCATTTTTCCATATGCTTGACAACGCATCTTGCAACTTAATTATTTTGATACGATTTAGTCAGAATGATCTTTAATTACAGATGTTAATAGAAAATGAAGGGAACAAGTGCAAAGGTTAAAGTCAGAGAGAGATTATGTATGATGGGGGAGGCTTAAATGAATACAGAAAAAGAAGAAACCTATAATTTGAGTATCAAACATTACCAGGCTTTAAGCTTGAAAGGCAACTCTGAAAAGTTTTTGGCTCGGCAGGTTTAGTAAGATGAGATTCACAACAGATAGACAGTGAAATGGTGATCAGGTATTCATAGCAAACAAAAAGAACCAATACGTCCATAGAGACTGTTTATATATTTTTCTGTGACTTGCATTTTATGCCTTTGTGCTGTTATTTAAAGATGAAACATAACACAACTATATTGCACAGATCACAGTTTGTTTGTTGCTAGTGTTGTTTCCTACTCAAAAGAGTACTCCTTTAAAGAAAGAAAGAAAGAAATATAACCATGTAAGAAAGAAATGACAGTGAACAAGTAGAAACACTTTATTTCTCCCCATCATTGCCACCTCCACTATCTCTGTTTCTTGTCCTCTATACTCTTCGCCTTTATCTGCCTCCTCACATCCAAACCCTCCAGCCCTTATAAACTGGACTGCTACGACTGTTTTCTTAAACTCACTGTGAATCAAAATGAAGTGCTGCTTTTTTCAGAGAGGCCCTCAAGTGCCACATCAGTCCTTGCCCCCTCCTCTTATAGGCATTGTTCCCCCTCGAAAATAAACACAGTCGAAGTGTTCAACAGGCCTTCCTTTGTTTTGCCTTTCCAGATAAAGTGTTGCGCTGCCCCAGCCGCAGATCGGGAGTCTTTTGTTATTTTTTTGTCTGTGCCAGAGTCTTGCCTTGGCAGATTTAGGAGTGTGTATGGATGCCCCTGTCAGCCAGCTTTCCTCCCCTCTCCTCACCAGTGAGGGACGCACGGTAGAGCTGTTTGGAGTTGTGAGATTGAGGAGAGAAAGAAAGTGTTTTTGGGAGGGTTCTGGACATGTCAGACGGTGTTATTGGGAGTTGTGGGAATGAAGGAAGAGGAGGGGGGGGGGGGGGGGGGGGCATTTTTAGGGGGGGTTCTGGAAGTGCCAGACAGGCAGTGTTGCAAGGAATCATGGGAGGGAAGAGGCAAGTGCAGGGCTCCTGATCATGTCTTAACAATTGCTCTCAACCTGCCTGCCCAGAGTTTTTGGACATCAGAGAGTACAGATGTCTGAGACAGATGTAGAAATCAGTGTTGATCTCTGTTGCTATGGTTAACCTGAGCTCTGTTATATTTGCTCTCCTCTTAGTTAAGCTGTATATCTTTGTGTTTTTTGCATCGCTTTTGTGTCTGCCAGCCTGTTTTGTGTCTCTGGGAATCTGTTTGTCTCGCTCTGTGTTGTGGATCAGTCTGATTCATAAATCTTGTTGGCAATGAACTTCAAAGTGGCTTTGCTTCTCTGTCTGTCTCTCCTCCATTCCCTCTTTTGCTTTCTCTGTGTTTACGTGATGCTGAACCTCCTCCAAAAGGAACTCTTAGTGAATGTGATTAAGGCATCAGAGGTAGTCTTGAGATTGTAGACAAGATACACACTAAAAAAACTGGTGCTAAATAGCACTAAAAGTGGTTCTTTGGCTTGTAATCATAGGGGAACCACTCTTAGAGTCATGTAGTACCTACCTAGCACCTTTGTCAAATCAAAACCTTTACCCAAGTAAACTTAACTGAGCTGAAGAACCATTGGACAACTTCTAAATAACCCATATTGGAGCTTAACAGGTTCTTTTTATGTAATGCTGCTATAGAGCATCTCCACCACCCCAAAGAACTGCTGAAGAACCGTTAAAGAACCTCAATGTTTTGTATGTAGAAAGCAAAAAAAAAAACCTCTCTGAAAATATATAGAAGTCAAGTCAACAAAGCAGGGAGGGGAAGGTCATGCATGGCTGGGCAATATGATACGGATCCTGGTTTTTGTTTGTCTACTTTTGTCTGTGTGTGAGAGCATTAACAAATATTCGAATATTGATTTCAGAGAAAGGTGGAACGGTGATACTGCTAGCTTCTCTAAGCGGAGCATTTAGTGTTCTTTGTCGAATCAGTCCGAACATAAAAAAGCTCTGATTACAATCATATCATATACAAGCTCAGTTTTAAAATCTCACGCTCCTCAGAAGGGGCGTTTTACAACAACTGGAAGAGGAACGACGCAGAACAAACGGCCTCCTTGTGTATTGTAATTCATGGTCTAATTGTGACTTTTTGAGTGCGTCTTTGCTTATGCACATGTGCTTGACAAAGGGTGGTAACAGCGAAGTCCAGCTGTAACCAAAGTTGTAATTCACGCAGTAATCTGGCTGGACACGCTTCTTTTTTTTTTTTTTAATGGCCGTCAAGGAGGTGAGCATCTGCTCGGCACTCCTGGTAGGTGGTCGCTCCGGGTGAACCTGTGGGTGAGCCGGTGCCGAGGAGTGCAGGTTGTCCCAGCGCGCCTGTCCGTTTTACGAGAAAATGGCCATAAAAGTTGGATAAACATTCACTCATGCATAGATGCGCGCAAGCAAATGCTGTCAAACACACACACACACACACACACACACTGACCACACTCCTTCTCAAGTGCAGGAAAACTTTAAATGGTAGCCACAGTCAAAATAATTCAGTTTCATTTAGATTATTATGATTATGTTACTGTCAAATAAGATCATTGGGACACTTTGTGACTTCTGCTCTGCAGATTCAGACTACTCCTTAATGAACCCAGTGGTTTATGTCCTCCTTTTATTACATATGACTGTTTGTTAGTGTTTGTCTTGTTTCATTTATTTTGCGGCACGGAGATACTTTGTTTGGAGAAGTGTTCAGCAGTTACGGCTGCTCTCCAGCTCATTTGACCACCTCAGACGAATATTAAAGTTACAGTGCTTTGTGTTTTCCTGCAGAACTCTCCTACTTTAAGTCTCTAAAGTTTTAACTGCAATTGTGTAACAAGTTGTTTCACGTTTCACCGAGTTTGACTTGTTTCTCCTCAGAAGGCAGTGACTGACTGACGTAGCTCATAATACACATTTGTCAAACCCTTGGCTGTAAGGTCAGGAGCAGGGTCATAGTGTTCTGCTGTGCCATGTTCTATAAAGTTAAGCCAAGCATCACAATAGTAACGAAAGTGCAAAATGAACTTTTTTTTTTGGCCACAAGCCATAAACGCTGTTAAAACCCACAATTCACCAGTCAGTTTTGGTATTTTAAAAGCAGGGCAGATTTCAAGAATCTTTTTATACGGCTGGTTACCTGCTCAAATGACTGAGGAGTCAAACTCATCCATGGCGTAATTTTTCACCAACATGAAGTGACATTATTGGGCTTCTTGCTTGACTGACATGTCAAGCATTTGTTGTAACCTGCTTACAGATTAAAATGTTCAAGTGTAAGTAGTATGAAGAGATAATGTACAGAAACATACACGCTGCCTTCAGTAAAGCGGTAGAGCATGAAGAGAACATTTTGGACCTGTGGTCCACAAGTAACATTTGTTAATTTACGACCATTTGAATAAAAGAACACTTGACAAATAAAGGTTAGAGGAAACATGAAGCATGATTTAGTGTAGCAGAAATATGTGTTCTCAGCTCCTCTATCCTGTTGACCATCTAGTGTCTTTTGACCTTTTGTTGGGATCCTGAAGCCGAAGTTGTTTTATTGTGGAACGTTTTCCTAAAACCAGATAAGTATTGCTGTTAAACACCCAGCCCCAGACCTGGGTAGGATGTACTGCATCACGTTTTAAGTCTAGTAAAAGTTAAATAAAAGTCCACTTAACTTGAGTTAACATTGTAGCACTCATTGTGTTGTCCTCTGTGGCAAACTGAATTGTCCTGGTGTGGTAACCCCACCCTGCTGCTGCTCTAAACAGGTTAAAACAGAAATTATTCATACACTCTATTTTTAAACTTGGTTTGCCACTAAATCATGTTTATAAAGGGAATGTACATGCGTATCAAAAGAAAAGTCTTTCAGCTCTGCGGTTGAGTGTCCGCAGCCGTTTTTTTTTTTTTTTTCTTTTTTTGCCCCCTGTCTGCCTCATGCAAAGTCAATGCAAGACCTTAGGTTATAATAATAAATGAATGTGGCCAAAACTGTGCATGCTCCGCAGAGTTTTGCATCATCAGGTTTATTTTCACATCAGAGATACATTTCTCTTGTTCTGTGACTTTGATTGTCATGCCTCATTTGGGAGGGGTCATTCCTCTGTCTTAGGCACACATGCTCGGACCAAATGTGCGACTGAAATAGTATTAATCTCCGCTGGGAATGCCTTTCTCCTTTGGTCTGCGGAGTCAGGCGCGATCAAAAGGGAGCCGTTTACCGTTTGGTACTGGGAGGGAGGGATTTCTTCTAGTGCAATCAGAAAGGTCCATCAGAAGCTGTGATCTAAAGTTTCCAAGCTTTATAGTCACTCAGCCGCAGCGTGGTTGATTGGGAGTAGTTGAAGTCGGAATGATCAGGTATAGCTATGATGTGGGTTGTGCATTTTTCCTGAGCAAGTGCTACACAGGGAAATAAATCTTTGCCTGAGTATGACTACATCCCAGAGATTTCTTCATCACTTTTCTCTGCACTGCTCTGACTGTGAAGGGACCATAAAATATGCCCAAGTCTGTCCAGCTTTGAAAAAAAATAATGTTCCACTACTTTCACTTGTAAAACGTAGGGAGGTAGAGAGAAAGAGGGAGAATGGAGGGTTGATTTTGGCACATATTCTCCACAGTAATAATGGATCCCAGCTACAGAGTGATTTGTTCTTACACGTGACTTACCGAGCTCTCTAGCATCAATAAACACTCGAACACATCCACATGCAGAGATACACACACTGCAAATTTCCGTTGTTATCAGAGCTCAAACTTGTGCTGCCTTGTTGACCTGTCGCTCTCTGCTTTTTGTCTAAAAAAAAAAAAAAGGAAAACAAAAAAAAAGAAGCTCGCTTCTGCTCTTTTGCACATCTCACTTCCCGCTGGCCGTCCATCAACGGCGCCTCCAAAGTGACATTTAGTGCGGTCGCCTCCTTCACAGATCCTCCCACCTCCAGGGACATCAAACGAGAAGGGGAGACAGGATGTGCGTTTTCTGCATCGTATGCACTGTTCTCGCGCGCACACACACAGAAATGTGCACACACCTCATCTCCCCAGCTTGTGGTAAGACAGGCGACCCCGAGCAGGAAGGGGTATCTCCTTCTCCTGCAGCCCGGACAGATAATTTAGGAGCTAGATGGGAGATGGAGGGAGGAAAAAAAAAGGGAGGAAGAGAAGGAAGGGGCAGTGAGGTTTGAGCTGGGAGAAAGGGAGGAGGGAGGGCTGGAGTAGGGCTTTAGTGTCAGAGGCAGGAGACAAGCAAAGATAGACTGGCACCAGAGAGCGAGAGCCCGTGTTATTGTTATCTCCCCTCTTATTTTATGAGTTTTCCATCAAGAGATCCACTGTAGCTCCTGCTCTGTGCAGCACACGCTCCTAAGAGGTCCTTTATTAAGAGGTTAACCATATTATGATTTAGCATTTGTACAAAACTTATTTTTTAGGTTATGTAGTTGTTGTGATTATATTACTTTTCAAGCTCGCATATTCTCGTGCTTTTTCTTGCCTGCTCTGCTCTACAGGTCTTAACTCGAACAATAAGCCAGACCACAGTCGATTTACAGCTGCTTTCAATTTAGGAATTTAAATATTTCAGCTTTCAAAATGTCCCTGCATGACTTTTCCAGCACTCAATTCCTATACAAGTTGTTACATTTCGTAAAATCATGCAAGACAGTGAGCCATAATTCTGTCCATGCTCTTCCTTGACAGCTTGTTGGCCTTGACTGAAATCCACTGACCTATCTAGTGTGATCCAATGGGTTTTTCCCCCCTTATTATAGCTGTTGTTTATAATGTTTTGTTCCTTTTGTTTCAAATCTGGATTAAACTTCTTTTGTAAAGAGGCATGTATAGTAATTTAGGAAGGTTATTTACCCCCAAAACTCCATCAACACAGTGGTTGGCAAGTCATTTCGGTGTCACGCTGCGCAGCCAAACATTGTTCAAACCCACAAAACTTTATTTTAACTTCTAGTGGGAGTCCCAAAGTTTCCAAAAATACCAAATATATCAGGCACAATTCGGGGAAAAAGTGTATAAAATGATGACTAGCCATAACAAACACAGAGCCTTGGGTTTGAATATTTCACTAAGCGTAAACATCATATATCTTCATTGAAGAGCTGGAACTAGTTTTACAGAATATATATGATACTGTCGTTTTGTTTAAACCTAAAAGCTACTTAAGTTAAAGGGTCTGTTCACCTAAATTAAAGAACATATTCTCTCATTTACCTCTGGTATCTATCCACGCAGTTAGTTATGCTTTTATTTGCCCGGATTTGGAAGCCTAATCAGCATTACAATATAATATTACAAGTAAGTAATCTTTTTTGCCATGTGGGTGAACTGAGCCTCTAAGCTTTTATTGAACTGACAGGTGCTTTTTTTTCAGGTGTTATTCTGCAGCGTCCTGTACAACGCACAAGCTTCCTTACTCGTTAAATTGCCCGTACACATCATCCTCCCATGGGTCTTTTTGCAGAGAGCCTGTGGTTGTTGGAGCACGTAGCCGAGTGGAACCTCTCAGGAAAATAGCTCGTGGTCACCAAGACAATAACTGCAGAGAATGAGCCCCACTTTGGAGGATTATTGTCTCATTCAAGGAGAGCCTTGGATCAAAGTCTGCTCTATGTTGGTGCGGCTACTCTGTTTCCAAAGTAATAATCCTAAAGCATCTTTTTTTTAGTGGAATATTACAGAGCAAACATTTTCATCTTGCAAAGGCTGGCCCTCGACAGCAAACAAAACACTGTGTTTACACAAATTTCGAACAACTGATCTGCTGTCAGAAACAGAGAGCAGAAAGAACTCCTGGCTTGAAATAGCTAGCCATTTTGGTGAATGCGGCCTTCCTCTCCCCTCTATAGTTGAGCCTGTTTAATTGAAACCAGCTGGTGAGGGTTCTGGGCAGCGATGTGCGGGTCCAGTCAACGTGACTCAGTGCTCTTGCTCGCAATCAGGGTACCTGAGCTGCCCTCCATGGCTACGTTGTCAGACAAAAGTTATGTTTTTATTTAAGTTGGTGATATCTCAAGCTGCAAACGTAAGGAAAGTCTGACTGTTTTGAGCTCTCAAAGGACAAAAGAGAAAACTGTGACTCTGGTTTCGATTACATTCGTTGACAATGTGCTATTTTTACTCTCTTTTTTTGCCCTCTATGATTTTCCTATGCAAATGGGTGAAGTGGCCTAATTTCACCAGGCTTTATTGTGTGTGCATGTGGAGGTGTAATTGTTCTGAAAGTTGATTTTATGGTCTTTCCTTTCAAACAGTGGCTCATTTCAACTTTGTATGCGTTGTATGTGTTTGTGTGTGTGCCTGCTTGCCCATACATATGCCCTTCAAACAGTACATGCCTTGAGCCTTAAATAGTACTGTTCTTGCATACTTTTTGCACAATCTACCAAATCTTGGCGCCCTCCCCTCATTTTTCTGCAGTTATCCTGCTTGGCGTCTCTGGCACTGACACATAGCTCCCCAAGATGAAGTTTAAAAAAAAAAAAAAAAACAGCCCACTGAAAAATGAATCATCCAAAACTTTGTCTAAACTTGGCTGGCCTGCTGTTGACGGACAGATTGTAATGAAGTCTCCCTCCCAGGACATTGTGTTCTTATGGTATTACATGGAGGGTGATCAGATATTGAATTATGTCTCTATCTCCTCCAGGGGGCTGCTGCTATTGGGGCTTCGCTTACACTGAGGTCTGCAGACTGACTGCAGACGCCTGTGGGGTGTATGAGAGAGAGAGAGAGAGAGAGAGAGAGAGAGAGAGAGAGAGAGAGAGAGGGGTGTGCAACAACACAACACATGAAACTTGTTCTTTGCTCTCTGAAAATCTGCCTCAAAATACTCTTCGCGCTGCAAAAAAATCTATAAATTATGAGATATTTTGAAACTTTATTTTGAAATGTACTATGTAAATAAAGTTTATTATTATGATTATCACATGCCTAAGTCATTTCCCTCTGTAAGTTAATTTGCGAAAGAACTACAGAAAAACAGTGCAGCACGAGTATTTAAACCTGTTTCCGATACAAATTAACTTGTTTCAAGAATTTTCCATTGATTAATATCAGTGTTTGTAAAACAAGTAAATCTCTGAGGCTGAAGTAGAGTCCGGAAAAACGAATCTTGGAAAATGCTTGAAAGAAGTTGGTTTGCGCTGAAATTGGGTTTGAATATTCTCCCTGCATCAAGATGAGCTTACTCATCATGTGAAGCATACGTGTAGATCTTCTTTGACCTGCATTGGCAATGATCGGCAATAACGCACCAATTTACTTTTCAAGTGACTTTAAATTTGACAGATAAAGAGAGAGAGGCAGTAGCAGAAGACAAATCCCTCACATGTGTGCGAGGGAGAAAGCAGGCGTGTGTTTGTGCATGCTGTGTGTGTGTGTGTGTGTGTGTGTGTGTGTGTGTGTGTTGGAATTTTACCCCTTCAAACTGCTGCAGTCATCTAACACACCAGCTGCCTCTGTGCTAAGCCCTCCTCTCGCAGATTTACACATGATCGTACAGAGGTTTCATGCCATTTGATGCAGTTATTTGATAATGAGTGAGTGATCCAACGGAAAGCAACACTCTCAGGACCTTTCCGATGAATCATGTGACCTTTGACCTGTCTTGGCACAACTTGAGCGGAAGCACTGCCTCTTGTCTTGGCAGCTAAACAACCAGCTATGTGTCTCTAAGGGTGCGTGTGTGCATACACTCCATAAGAAAGTGTGATTGTGTTTCATCAGGCCAATAAATGTTTGCGTATATGTGTGAATGAGCATGTGCATATGTGTGACAGGGTCCTACAGCGTAGTAGACTGGCAGCCCGAGTGTGAGCTCTGCATGCTTCCTTTATCCCTCTGACGTCTGACAAGGCTGAGGCGCTGTTGGTAATGATGTGGTTATTACTTCCCATCATGCCTCACTGCAGGCTGGGCCGTAAAATAGTACAGTATATTCTCTTTGTCCCTCATCAGCTGCCTATGGAGACCAGCTCTTTGCTTCTCTCTTATGAAACATTTTCACTCTTTTGAGACGCTCACTGACACACTCATGGGAACTCATTCATAAAACTGCCCTCCAGCTTGGTGTGTAATTTCATCATATCATCCTGCCATACATGAAAGTGTAATTCTGCTTACCTCTTTCAAGTCTGAAGACAGTAATGTTTTTAACATTTAATAGATATTGCATTATTGTCAGAAACAAAGTTTCTATTGTATAAAAGGATTTTTATGATAACAATTAATGAGGCCTGCAGCTGTGCTGTTTTTGGGGCATTCTCGCCGCTCTCATCAACCTCTTCTCCAGTAACAGCAAGCAGCTCTTTTTCAGTAAAAATGTTCTGATGAGCCCACTTTGAACTACTTGGCTAGCCTCAACCAGCAGAAAAAGTTAGCACCTAACTTGGACACATGGCTGACCATTTAGCAGCTTTAGAGCCAAATATCTCTCTCAGGAGTTGGTGGTGAATAAAACTGAGCCAAAAAGAGAGTAAATATTGAAGTTACATTTTTCAGGTCACCACAAAGATGACTCCATGTCTACGAAGGTAAAGAGGCAACTGTTTGCCAACATGTTAACTGTAACAACCGTAACCGTGGGCGATAATATGCCATTGGTGTGTGTTTGCAGCTTGTTCCAGTGTCTCTGAGTGCTCCTAAAAATCGATTGCTGCTGCTTTAAATAACCTGTGCGTGTTGAAAAAGCACGTTTAAAGCTAACTGCTCTGAGATACGATGGTATGTTTGGGGATTTATTCCAACATGCTGTAAAAGTAAAATGACTTAATGACTAAAATGACTTATTCAATTAAAAAAGAGCACCTCATACTTTAATAAATTGTTTTATCTTCCAAGCATATATTTTTAAGTCAAATCTTTAAAGCCAATATGTGTTGAATTTGAAAATTATCAACTTTGGCACCCCCTAATGGTAGCATCAAAAAATATTATACTATACTATGTCTTGTATATATAGATTATATACATGTATATAAAGAATGCCACAGTCACATAAAAAGTGCTACACATAGTAACCTTTATTGTATGAGATCAAGAATTCTTTTACAGTAACAGGTTTTTCCTTTTGAGAATCCTCTTTGGGAATTAAACTCTCCTCATGGAAATCAATCAGTAATAGGGCATGGGCATCACATTTCAAACCGTCTTTGAAATGTGATTTATTCTCAGGCTTTATATGCATCCCCCGCTGTTGAGTTTGCACGAGTCCGCTACTCGGGCTGTGAGGAAGCTGTAGTTGCCCCAGGCCTGGAGTAATGCCAGCTGTGGTCATATGGAAACAGTTTGATCCCCTGACTGTCAAAATGCCCCGTCTGCCCCCAGTGTATGATTCCATATGGTGGCTGCATGGACATGGTGCTGTTGGGTATTAACGCAACAACGGCTCCAGTCTCTCACAAGAGTTGGGATTGTATATCTACCTCCTCTTTCCCCACTTGGGGGTTAGACAACTAAGAGGACAAATGTATAAGTATAAAGTGGATTTGACATTGACGCCAAGTAAATATTCTGATTTTAAATTTCTTGAATACACTGTGGATGTCAGGTGGTGTGGACAAAGCTTGCATTTCCTTACCTCTTAACAATAATTTATTAAAAACTGTCACTTTCACACACACAAAAGTTAATCCATACTCTTTTGTAATAATACTTTTTTTGTAATAACTTACACAACAAAGCAAGTTTCAAGAGTATCTTAATAGATTTTTGTATTGTATGAATGGAAACCAATGGCTGCATGACATGAGAGAAAAACCACATTAAAATTTCTAAAATACAGCGTTATAAAGTGCAAAAAGATTAACTGTGATGGGAAATAATTTTTGGTAATCAAGCTAAAGCATGTAAAACTACTGGCATGATCATTTAAATGTAAGTAATGATAATGGATGTGATGTAAAATTAGCATTCTCAGTTCCAATAAAGGACAGAGAGATATCAAAAGTAAGGGAGAGGGAAAAAAAACATCAAAACCTTCCAACAACCATTTACATTTATAATTAGTGAGTTAAAATGTGAACATACACAGTAGAAATTGTGATACTGGTTGTCAAAATTTGTATTTTATAGTGCCTGCGAATTCTCTTGCACCATCTTGAGCGCATTATTCAGGATTTATGCCCAAGAAAATTATATGAATACAAATATCCCTTCCCAACCTCTCATCTTCAAAAAAACATTCTTTTTTGTTTCCCTCATTAATCCTGCTCCGTTCACAAAATCCAATTCATATCATTATGACACAAATTAGCCCCCTGCCATCATTACCCCATTGTTGGGGTTGTTTACATTGTTGTTTTTCCGCTGCTCTGCATACATCAATTCGCTCTCGCGTTAATTAATTCTTGCACTGAAATTAACTTGGGAGAAGTCCCAGGATGATTCATTTAGGGTGTATATGATTAGGACCAGCCTGGAAGATCAGAGGCTCTTTTTAAACTGTAGCACCAATGCTAATTCATCTACCCCCCCCCCCCCCCCCCCCCCCAAACTCCCCTCCTCCTCTCAATCCTTTTCTGTCGTCTAGTGGTTTTACTCTTTCTGATCAGAAAACCTGCAACCCCCTCATGCAGTTTGTGTTGAATAGAGATGCGGACTATCCACTTCTTTAGGGATGGATGGATAGATGGATGGATGGATGGATGTATGGATGGATGGAGGGAAAAGAGACCCCCGTGTGGAGGCTCTCTCTCCGGGTCTCCATTGAGCAGAGATTACATCGCCGGTTGGTGTCTGTAAAATGCAGCTCTCCCCTGGCAGACACCAACCAGGACTCACAGGAGTCTTTTCAAACCTCACCATTGTTAGCGAGGGATTATTCTTTGGGTTGTTATCCCATTATGCCGTAATGGTAGCAATTTTCTGCTTTGGAATTTGGCTTTTTCTGGGAGGAAATACATGCCAGAAAGTTTTTGAATCAAGCATTCATCATCAGAGGTTTGTAAAAAGTGCTAAATAACATTCTCACAGCTGGTGACTGACTAGATGGCTCTTAATTGTTGTCTGGATCCAGAGTGAAAGATATTTCTTTTCACTGAGATGCTAGTATCTAGTATTAAATGTAGAAGAAGATCTTGCTGTATGTGGGCAAAAACTCTACACTAAAATATTATAAAATTACAAAATGAGGCTTAAGATCATGGTTTTGAGGGATTGTTATTTAACTCTGTTGACTTCATAGCAGAATTCCTCAGCACAATACTCAGGTCAAATTCTTGGAATATTTTGGGTATTAATTTTTTTTCTGACGGGAGCAATGGTCCTTTCTTTAGTATGGAATGGGACATCAACAAGGCTTTTCAAAGTAATGCTCTTAACAGGTCATTAAGCTTTTTTTTTTAGTTTTTCTGTAAGTTTGCCCAAACACTAAAACCTTGTGTCTTTCACGTCTGATTAGTGACACTTTAATAAAGTCGTTTAAAGTTCAGCGGACTGAATTTTCCACCTTTTCTAGTGTTTCTATGGTCACGGGGAAACGACCCGCATTCAGGCCTGTACGCAATCTTTTAAATGCAAATCCTTTAAAAGTAACTGTGTAATTCTGTCTATGGGGACTCTCCCGACTTGGCTGCGAGAGAAAGTGTTTTTTTATATAAGGCAACCACGGCTGTTTTCCTTTCTGTCTTCTTGATCTGACAGCAATTGACTAAGCCAGTCCTTAAGGCGTGACAAAAGCTTGGCAAAATCTTTACATTTCTTTTCCTACTTTCTCCCCCCTCCCTTGGCTAACTTTTCTTGGATGGGCCAAGGTGGACAAAGCCTGTCTTCTCTTCCACTTGATTGGGTCAGAAGGCTGAAGTTAAATGTTTGGTTCAAAATTGTCTTAGCATTCCCAGCATCATGTTTTTTCTTTCTTTTTTTATGGCGCTCAGGGAAGCTCAGAAAACTATGTCGAATCGCCCACAATCAAATCATTTACGGTGAGCTCACAGCGAAGGAATTAATGCATTTTATATGAGGATGCCGAGTCTGAGGCAAAGTCCCCTCAGCAACATGTGAGAACGCTCTCTCTCTCCCTCTCTCTCCATTACTCTCTCCTTGCTCTCCCTCTCTCTCTCTTTCTCCCTCCGTTTTACTTATTGAAATTATAGCTGTCACCCACTTCACAAGGAGGAGAGCCAGGGGAAGCAGGTCATTGACTTGATTTTCATGGGAAGGCTGATTCGGCCATTCAGGGTCTGATAGGTCCAGTATTGACAGCCCTTTGCGTGAGGGGAGGGGAGCATGCCGCCTTCATTGTACCCACGGTTTGCTGAGGAAAAACAAGAGAGTGCCTGGGAGACAAAGACCTCAATGGGAACAGTAGCCCCTGTGTCCCCTTGCCTCTGACTGCTGCTGCTGGGAGGCTTGTGTCTTCCATTCTGGCCTCAAGTGCTACTCCCACCCTCTCTCAAACACCCCGCCACCCCCGTCTCCCGCTCTTTTTTCATCCTGTCAAGTGGCTGCAGAGGTGTTGCAGTTTCATTCTCTGACCCCTGACACCCTCCCTCTGAGTCCCATCGCCTCTGAGTGCAGAGGTTGTTTGTCATCTTCATTTGCAGGAGAGTGCTCCTCACTTGTAACCATCAAGGACCATCTGGGGAGCCTCACTGGTGTTGGACTCATGGTTTCTGCCAATATCAGCCTTTTACAGCAATCCAACATGTCCTGTCAGTGTCATTTCTTTACCACAAAGGAAACACTGGCCTCACGTTTCTCCTTTGCTCTCTGGTATCTAAACTGAGAGTATATGGTAGTACCAACAACAGATATACGGTGGTGAAAACTAAGAAAGTACAGTTTCTGAAGTTCTGCCATTAAGCTCAGCACTTTTCTATGGGTAAAATGTTGAATGTGTGCCTGTCGCTTCTAATGGAGGATTTGACCTGTTTGGTAACACCATTTTTTATTTAAAACGTCTCAATCCTTCTTCTTACTACTACCAGCCCATTAGTGCTGTTATTTTTATATTGTCGGACAAGAATTCCAATCTATTATCAGTAAACATTGTACTGCTTTCAGTGTCATTATTTTGCAACTTGGCAGACGTAATTAAAAATGTACTGTCACGTTGATAGAAAATGTAACTCAAGCAGCATTATGCTTCAGCCAAAACACATTTGCTGCTACAAATGAGTAGTGTATAAATGTAATAAATGTACGAGACAGGGTTGTTACCTCACTGTGTGGTACTGATTGTGAAAATTCTTCTGTTTATAGGATAGGCTTCCCAAACTACTATTACTCTCTAAAATTTGCAATGAAACCAACCTCTTTTTTGCTATAATTTACTGTATCCGTCTTTCATTAGCTTGATTGTCTCACAATGGTTTCCATGCTGCTTCAAAGTCTCCACTCTGCAGAAAAAAAGATTCTGGAAGAATGCGCTGAATATCTGCAATTTCTAAACTGTTTATCACGTGCATAGGAGTGTCAAAAAGAAATTCTCCTCTCTAGTATAACATTCCCAAGCTCAATCTCCCTGTCATCCCTCTACTGTCGGCTACTTAATAAATTGTGTATTACGTAAAAATTGTTTGCAGTTGGCATATCATACTTTAAATTAAGTCTCTAATGCAGCACAGCTGAGCTTAGCTCTCTGGCATCACCTGTGATCACAGACAAAGCAATTGCTGAAAGTATTGGCATATTGGCATCTGTTGTCCAAAAATATTAGTTTAAAAAAAAAAACAAGTTCAATACCGGTCAAGTTCTGCTCTGAAGCACTTGCTCTTGTTTTTACAAGTACATGTCAGCCAAAGAGCCCTGGCCACTCATCAGAGTGTGTAGTACACTAGTCTAGGTTTAAGGTTATCAGGTCACTCTTATCAAGGCCTCTCTTTGAAGTAAGTCCTGGCTCTGTTTCCCTCCTGATAAATACTGTATGTGGGCTTAGTCTGGGCAGACGTCCAGGATGTGTGAAGGATGGAATCATTTCTGGTAGTGCGTGTTTCAATATGTTACAAAACACCAACTAATATATTGCCAAGGATTGCCAAAAATAATTTTAACCCTGATTTGATGCTGAAGAATGCAGTGCTGCGTTGTTGGGTACAGACTCAGTCTGGATCTTGACCTCAGAGCGCCATTGTTTCTCCATTTTTATGATCAGATGCGGAACTCGAGGTAAAAATGACAGACATTTTGACATCAGCCTGATATAACCCTGGAGTCTGATATTGCAGGTCAAGATTATTCATCTCATACCGCTTCACAGCTAAATCTGTAATGTTATACAAGGAATTAGATTGTTAGAGAAGATGATTTAGGACGAAAGGCGACCCAGCTAGTTTTTTTTTTTTTGTGTTTTTAAACAGAAGAGGGTAGGCCCTCTGAGTTTACGAGCAGGAAAAAGAAATACAACTGCAAAGGCTGAACTTTAACCCCTCCTGACTTGGCTTCCAACCTCTCAGAGCACTTTTTGACCTCTAACCTTCAGGCTCCTCAGCTAACCCAGGAAATTGCCCCGGCCCCCTTGACAGCCAGTGAACACTGCCTTCAGCGCTATCTTTCCGACATTTGGTGAAAGAGCCATAATGAGAACACAATGGAGAGTCTGACACTCAGAAATCATGCAGTGTTGACAGTAGGACATTGCAGTCCATGAATTTTAGTTTCTAGACATCAAAATGATGATAAGCCAACTGGTAACCATTAGGCTATTTGAAACTGGGGCCTGTATCCTTCAAAGAACACACACATTAACATCTTGGTTCCCTTCAGATTTTTTCTTTTTCTTTCTTTTCTCTTAGTGACCACAGTGGATTGGCATGGCAGACTTTATAGAGGGACTCTATCCTCCTCACATCCCGCACACCCCCCACCAATCTAATACTGGCTTCTTTTGAAGTGTGGATTTTCTGGAGAAGTGCTTCGCAGCCCCTCCCTGCCGCCCCACACCCAAAGCTGTCTATTGATGTATCAGGGCCCCTGCTTTCATATGGGGATATGGTCCCTCGATTTTGCGTCGTGAGCTCTTTATCGTAATTTACTGTATCAGGGAGTGCTTCTCTCCTGGTATGTGGGGATTGAAAGGAATAGTCATGTGCTGAACTGATTAAGAAGTTGGTGGTGACCTGAGGTTAAACCCTTGGAGGGGGGGGGCGGGTAAAAATACAAAAGCAGCCGGAGCGAGAGTAGTGGACGGATAGAGGTGGTAAAAATGGGTCACACAAAAGGTGGAAAAACATCTTGTCCCACTTGAGAAAAAGTGAAACTTTGCAGAAACTGAGGTCAAGGATTCACCCACTGCCGCCAAGGCCTCCACCCTAAAAGAGGTTGAGATAATGCCATTAAAACCAAACCTTCAATTGTCATCTTGACGTGTTTTGGTAGAGACACTTTTTCCTTATCATATTCCATTAACTTGAGATTACCTCACTCCCATCTCTCCGCTCTTTGTACCCTCACTCCTTCTCATGGTTCAAGGCACCACCAGACTGTTTTTGTAGCTGGCTTGTCTCTTTGGAGGGCTGGAGTAAACTGAATGGTGACAGCTTTGCCTGCCAGGCGAGTTGTGTGGTGCAGTGTCTGTACTGAGTCTAGGCTTGAGTTTTTTCCCCCTCAGTCTCTCCCCCCTTGGTGTTTGATGAGAATCAGACAGATTTAGCTGAGGTTTGAGCAAACACAGAGGCCGGTCGGCTCTCCACACACCGCTGCTGCCATGCTAATAGTGGCACAGCCTGGGACCGCTGAGATTACGCGTTACCAGGCCGAGATGTCACAAGCCTAGTGGGCTTTTGTTGCCTTCAAAGGGGCTCCTGGTCAGTCTTTTCCACTGTTAGTTATCACACTGACTCAGATAAAACAATACAGGGCAGAAACAGGGGAAAGGAGTCATGAACTGTGCCCCATCTGCTCAGCCAATTTTTTTCCTTTTCCATCCTATTTTACCGCCTATTGACAGGACCATCCTAGAAACTCTTATTGCAGGATTTCCGCTCTCCCTTTGACAATTAATTGAAGGCTGCTGTCCTTCCTGGCAACAAAGTTACATTAAAAAGCATTGACCTATTTTGATGGTTAACTTAACCCAGCTGAGCAAAGCTCACTCCAGCAATCAGATGAAACAGCATATTGTGTTTAATTTGGAAAAAATGTGTTAAAGACTCTCTGTGAGCGTCAGTTGTCGTAAGGAGGAGGCGGATCGGAAACTTTCTCCCTGCCAAATTGGTGGTCAAAGTGGCAGTTTTTCTGCTCCAGCAGCGTGACAGTAGCCTTATCAAACTTTAACGATTTTCGCCACAGAAGTGAAGATGTCTCAATGCTGTCTTTGTAGGAAACTCTGTCAGTCAGTGCTCAGTGAAAACCGTGCAAAATCGAGCTAAGTGGAATTAATGAGTGAATTTTGCCCTCGAGACCTGAGCTGCCTCTGTCTTTGTTTGTTAAACTGAGTGTTTTCACTGCAGCCCTTTTGCCCTAGCAGGGGCTTGCCAAGATCTCTTGGGTACAACAGGTAATTCCCAGGCATTTCCCCTTGTTTGGCTAAGGGAAAAAAGTAGAGTCTACCCATTCTACCCATCCGTGTATGCTAAAGTCATCAGCCAGTTGGGAAAAAAACACTGAAAAAATTGAGCTTGATGTGTGCAAGAGCGTCCTTAATTCTCATTACTTCATTCAGAAAGGATGTGTCCCATCCTGGGAAATGTTTTAAAACCCGAGACATGAAGAAAAAGGGAAAGAGGGGCTTGTCATCTAAATGGTACATTCTTTTTTACATCTGTCACAATACATTTAGCTCCCAGTAATGGGAATAAAGTTTACTCAAGGAGGAGATGTGTTTTTATTAATTGCAAGCGTTTCCATTCAGTTCTGTGTACATCTGAAGAATAAACAGTACTTTTGATTCCGCTCAGATCTGTTGCAGCTAAAAAATGACCTCTCTTAAAATGAAATAGTTCCATTATCTTCTCTAAAGACTAATCAGTTTTGTTTGTATGAATCTCTGATTGTTTGACTATTAGAAAGCTCAGGATGTCTGCGGCAATTCATAACTAAACATGCTTATCCTATTGCAGATTTGGAGAATAAACAGAGGTTGTACTTTCATTCTATTAATTTCATTCTTGTACCACTGTACGTGCTAATTTTCACAGTATTCTGTTTTGATCTTAATAGAACTTTTCTCTTTTTTAGTAACATTAAGTGATGCTGTCTTTGTCGCTCATCACTAGGTACTATATACTATATGTGGATTCTTATACTTATATATAGAGAGAGCAAAGTCCACAAATGTATATGTGTGTGCACGAGGTCGGTGTGGTGCTTTGTGGGTCTTAGTGGGGATCCTCCCAGGCCTCAGTGGGCCGACGATAAAAGCCTTGTGTGACACTGAATCACTGGCCTTTAGAGGATTTCCACAGCCCTGAAAGGCAACTGTGATAATTCAGGGACAATCCTACTCCGGTGGTCTCCCCATTGGCATCCCTTAATAACTGTATTAGCAATTAAGAGATGAGGCCGAGCCACAGTCGGTGCCTGCAGCCGCCCTCGCAAATTGTCCCTTCTTCCCTCATCTCGTCTGCTTGCGGCCGGATTTAATGGGCTGTGTGAAGACATCATCCATGTACTTTTTAACCCTCATTCATTATGGTCTCACCATAATAGATAACAGACTCAAGATAATGTCACATGAAGATATAACACCATACACAGTGTTTATTTTCAGTCGCCGTCCCTTGACGGCTGTGTAAGATAATAAATGAGCAGATCGTGGAACAGCTGAGGTTACTGATATGGGAATTTAACCCCCGATTTCAACACCTTCAGGCACGGTGAATGATGTGGGGCCCTGGGCTGGATCTCCTGAAGGATTCTGGCAAACATTCTTTCAGACAGACATTAACACAATTTAATTTTGACTAATTCACCAAGAGAATAACCCAACTTTCCTTCCATAATCATAGTAAACCTCACATGCAGGTTTCTTCAGGCTAAATTACAAGCCTCCTTTCACGGCTGCGATGATCTCTCAGCTTACGTCCTCATGAGCCTTCCCTGGGGGTTCTTGAAGCTGTTGTGGGACGAAACCCACATGCACAGCATATTATTGGGCACTGTCACTGTACAGAGTATATTCAGTACATGTTTAGAGTTACAGCAAGCTGCTTAGAATTAAGCAATGTCTACTTGCAAACCTTCTGAGTTGTGAGGTGTTCCATTATTTTATAACCTGTACAACCTTCTTAGACGGCGTCATTCGAATTATTTTTTAGTCTATGGGCCAGCTCCCTAAATGTCAGTACTGCTCAAAGAAGCAAAATGTAGTCAGATTTAGTCAACTGTTTTTGAAAAGGTGTACGTGTGCAGTTAATATCTTTGCTATGACTCGACTCCGCTACTGAGAGGAAGCTTTGGAAATGTAGTCAGCACATGAACCTTGATAAATTGGCTGGTGTTTTACTACAGTATGTATACAGTATCTCGTTCATTTTAATGGCCAGAATCTTGGTCTTGTGAATCTCTCTGTCAAAGAGACTTAAGATTATTTATAAACTTTGGCAATAAGGATCCCAGATGCACAATTTTTAAACTGAACCAATTGTGTTTGGGAAATGTATAATTTACTATAACATTGTGATGATGAGAGATTATTTTGGGTTTTCAATTATGTAATTATGTGTCTCATCTTTAAGCACTTGAATATAGAATATAGCTGAGTTGCTGTATTGCATAAACTAGAAAAGTTTACAGGTAGTTTTTTTCTTCGTTAATCATTCTATAACCCCTCAAAGAGTCCCAACCCTCAGTCTGGAAACCACAGAATATAGTCCCAGATTTAGTTCAGTCTCTGTTCTCAGATTTTAGTTAATTATGTTGCTTTTTATTGTATTTTGTTTCTTACCTACATACATTGATTATCTTCTTAGCTATCAAGGAAAGTGTGCTTATACTTTTAAATTAATACCATGACTTTAGTTTCATCTCATGAATCTCAGCGAACATATCAACAACTTTAAATGTAGTTATAATTGATACAGAGTTCACTAGTCCACATTGCCTTTCCAAGCAGATGAATGCTCTTGGCACTCGGCTGTATCTGTTAAGAATTGTCTAAATGAGCTTGTGCTGTTTCACAGACATTAAATTTCTTTTGGACTGAGCTGGTTATTTCATTGCGCCTGGAAGAGAAAACACCCTGTGAATCATTTACCCACAAAAACATAGCAAAATACACCACGAACACTTGGACGATTTGATCTTCAAGCACATTGCTATTTTTCTTTTTTCTTTTTTTTTTTTGGCACTTGTCATCTCGACTCTCCTCCTCCTCCCCCTCCTCCTCCTCCTCGCTGAGCGTCTCACAAACCCTGTGGTCAGCGAACGTTAAGAAGTTATGGATGAGCATACTGATTCCTCTGATGAGGTACCCCCCCCCCCCTCCTCTATTCTGTCCTAATAGGAAACAGTGGAGATTCATCCTCCAATCCGCCATCCACCCCCGGAGGCCCATGATTGGGGATGTGTATGGTGGGGAGAAACCAGGGATGACAAATAAAGGCTGAACTCTTGAATGGCAAGGTTCTGCTTCCCGTGGCTCTGTTTGCAGCGTGGACCCCGGAGGCCATAGCCCCTCCGCCCGGGGGGTTGTCAGTTACTGATGGCACTGTTGTTGGTTCCAGTGTGAAGGGGGCCGAAGAAGCCCCACCACAATCCCGCTTGTTAAATAGCATGAATTAATGAAGTGGCGGAGCTGGGAACTTCCTACCCCAGAGCGACTTGTGGGGAGAAAAAAAAGAGGGCCACTTCCTTAGCATTTCTATGGGCCCCCAACTTCTTTTTATCCTGTCGGCTTCTTTTCCCCCCAGCCCCCCCAACCCTCCTACACCCTCAAAAACTTCTTTTTTTTTAAGTCCTTTAATCCTCAGGATTTATGCCGGGTTGGGAACAGCAACTGATAAGCAGCCTCAATAAGCAAAACATAAGATGGCTTTTGCAGAGTCGTATATGTAAATGCAAATGTGAACAGTGGTCATGGCTAACGGCACGGAAAGTTGAGATGAAAGAAAGTTGCAGATGTGAATGTTTGTGTTTCTGCTTTTTTTTTTTTCTCTTTTTTGCTCCCTCTCTGAAACACATCCTACTAACTTTTTTTTTTTTTTCTGATAGCTCATTTTGCAGTTCATATTACAACTTAGTCTCGAGCTCCGTCTTCTCTCAAACTAACTGCAAGACAAATCCCTGTGCTTTTGAAGCTAACTGAAATCTTGAAATATCTTTTCATAGGACTGGACAAGGAATGAAAAATTGCCTCAGCAGTAGGACAGCATTCCCATGGTGTACCAGTCTCCATTTTTATTGCCATCCTACCTTTTTAATATATGTTATTTATGAAACTCCTTCAGATTTAGTTGCTGCTTTATTAGTCTTATGTTACTTATGATGTCAGTCTTCTACACACCTGATTTACAGATAGGCAAAGACACAGTAACACTTTTATAGAACTGTAAACTGCTCTGGTGGTGCTGATGGATGGCAGCAGCAGTACAGTACCTCTAGTGTTGCACATGACCACAGGGAGGGGTCAATTTAATATCCCCTTCAACACAAAACTGAGGACAATATTTATCAACCCATGAGGGAAGTCTCTCAAAGACAAATGCCACCTGAGGGAAATTCAGTCTTTTTAGGTATGTGTCTTGCTGATTCATGTGAATGCTGCGCTCCTAATGGTCCGTGAGGCTCATACTTGTTGATTTAATGCACACTTGAAACACAAAGTTCACACATAGCTTTGAGAGAGGGGTCGCTTTGAGGGAAGATACACATGGATCCAAACATCTTGACACCCCTTGTTCTTTTATTTCGCGTGAACAAGTCAATTTTATGGAGACAGAATGGCCTTTACACCATGGCCGCACCTAGACCTGGCTCATCTCAAAGTCCTCCGCAGCGGTCCCTGCAGTGAATCACTCAGACGCAGACCGAGGCCGCTTTGCAGATAACACAGATCCCTTTGAGGTGAAGGCTGGTTGGACGCCAGTTCCCTAATGGGAGCCTGTTTATACTTTGAGTTTTTATCTGCTGTGAAGGACCCTCCACCACACAAAGGCTAGAATTCCTCTCGTAAAAGCTCAATACTGCAGCGCAAAATCATACAAATAAATAAATGAAAGGAATAATCGTCAAGGCGGGTGGAAAGGCAGCAGTACGCCGGTCGCATGCAACAAAAAGGGGCTTCGATGGTATTTCCTCCCCGGACCAGACATGCATGCAGGGTCCACTTTGCCAAGGGGAGTGTAAACACAGCTTCAGAGCCTCAGCTTGCTCATTTTAGGGGCAAAACACTTAAAAGACTCTGATCCCGAGCTTTGATAGGTGGGTTTCCATAATGCCTTTCTTCTTAAAAAGTAGCATTTGCATGGCGGCTCCTGCTTGCCGAGTAACTGATGTAGACATTTCAGTGTCTGGCTGCACCAATTTCCAAGGCAGCCGTTTAACGCAGTTATTATTGAGTGATTATACTTGGCTGTTTCGGTAATGCGTAATTATGCCTCATTCAATGAATGTTATTTCAACCATATCAAATCTATTTTCAGCCTCATGTAGAAGGAACAACTTTGGTTGGCAAATAAACATCAACACGTTTGTGGATGAAGCCAAATGTCTCCCTCACATGAAACAATGCAGCTGGGCCAAAATACAGATCTGAGCCACTTCAGTTACCAAATGAAATAGACTAACATTTATTTTGGTGACAGTGGAATATGAAGATGTAATCATTAAGTAAAGTGTGTAAGATGTAGATTGCCCTGGATTTGGTTGCACTACTACTACCGATTTATACAACCGGGCTGTTCAAGCAAAACTTTCCAGTAAACATGTGTAAATCAGTTGCTAGAAAACAACTGTAATGGCATCCAATCAAAAGCAATCAATTATCTAAAGCGGAAGTCAGTGTAGCATCGCAAGTATAAATTCCAAAAGTTGCAGTTTTAGGGGGCCTAGCAATGCAGTGCGCTTTACTGCCAATCCTTTATTATTTATTAATTAATTACACATGGAGAAATATCTGTGCTTTAGAGTGGGAAATATCCAATTATACTATATACTATGTCATTTATCCTGACTTTACTAGCATAGGGTTTTTTAATTAGAGGTGACCTTTTTTCCCCCAGTTTACATCATTATTCAAACATTTACTCTATAATTATGAAAGGTTTAAACTTCCGAATAGCTGACACGACTGGCTGCTGATCTTCACGTACAATGAGACAGAGTGAATATGCATGAAATTACATGTATCTGAAAGCAGTCAGCGTAGTGTTCAAAAGCACCACGTCTGATTTGCTCAATTCCCCCGACCAGCTTGTTAGCTATGATATCACGGCAGCAACCCCAGAATGAAATAATGAGCAGGTCATAGACTCTTCACAAAACACTGGGAAGTGACCAGCTTCAAGCAGGGCGCAGAACTCCCTCCCTGTTTGGTCTGAGCGACGTGGCCATTATCTCCCTGCTGTATTTCCCAGTGATGGAACCCCCGTGGTCACCGTCTGACTCTCATCCTCTGCAACAAAGACCAGAGGAGCTGCAGGTAGCGATGCTAAACCGAGTCCTGTTTTTATAATAAAAGGGAGGGCCTCAGTGAGTGCCCCTTTGAGAAGTTTATGAAATTAACCAATTAGGACCTGCAGGGTAGTGAGATAGAGACGAGAAAGGAAAAGAAAGACCCTCTCTTTTTCTCTCTCTCTCTCTCTTTCTTTCACACACCCACAAACACACACACATTCTCTCTCAAAGCCCAGCATGGATTAATCACTCTGTCTGGGTGAATGAATGGTTGTTCACATCGCCGAGGCCTGTTATTTACAATTAAGTAGTTAGACAATAAAACTCACGCCGCGGAGTCTGCTCAGCCTTCCACGGCTTGTTCTCACTGCACCGCTTTGTTTTATTTTTCTATATTGCATTTTTTTTCCTTGATCACTCTTTGTAATTTTTAACGTTTCCCCCCTCGAACACATTATTTTTCTCTTTTGTTTCCCATTTTCTGTTCCCCTCTCGCTCTGTCTCTTGCTTTTTGCTCATTTTTCTCCTTTGCTCTCCCTTTGTCAACTCCGTCCTATTGTAGTTCTCCAAGTCCCTCCTAACTTTTATGTTTTTCCTTTGCAGTCTCTCTTTCCTTTTCACTCTGTGTCCCTGTCTCTCTTATTCTTTCCTCTATTCAAACTCACCCCCCCCCCACCCCCTCTCTCTTATTTTGCTGAGAAGGAGCAGAACCAGATAATGAGGCGAGGAAAGGTCCTGGCCCATTAGCTTTCAATGGAGGAGAGCAGCAGATTTGTATGACTCTTTTGTTTTTATGGTGTTGATTCAGTTGAGTCAAATCACTCACTGGTAATCATATTGATATGCTGACTCAAGCAACCACCTGATTATGAATCTGGATGGAGTTCATTTACAGCTGCAGCCTGTTTGCTTCACTTTATGCCCTGTGTACGTGTTACCAGTTTTTTGCAATATATACTGTTGCTGTACTTTTGCTTTTGTTTCCTGTTTTCTGAAAACACTGTAATACAGAGGTATAATTAACAAAGTTAATGAAAACATGTTTACTGAGCTATCTGGAGAGAAGGGAACAGGCTTTTATATCTCCAACTGTAGGAGAAACCTGATGCAACATGTTACAACAGCTGATATATGCCTCTTTATTTTAGTGTCCCAGCATGGTGTCTGTCAGCAATAGGTTTTTTTTGAGTACCAGTTTAGGTGCATCTTAAGCCGTCAAACATTTAAGCATTCAGCAAATTTTGGAAAATGTTCAGAGTTTCCTTCCTCACGTTAGCCTAAGCAGTCCACCACAGTAGGTGTGGTTATGTAGTACAAGGTCTAAGACTAGGATTTACTTAAACATATGCACCTTTTGCATCTTGACATTTGTTAGCCGAAATGCATCGTCACCTTCCAGGAAAGTATCAATTTTCTTTTACCAACTTTCTTTTTTCTTCTCTACCATGATGACTTGTTCCATCTGTGTGTATACTGCATTTTAGTTCGATTCAGAACACTTTCAGTAACATGATCAAATCACTTATAGATAACATTAACAAACACAACTCAGAAACAAGACATAAGTGCAGATGCAGGAAAAAAAGTCAACACACGTAGTCGTGTACACAGTAAACTTTGCTGTCACACTCAAGCATGCCATGCGGACAGCAGCGGTCAGACGACAGACGGCGACTTGTGTCCAGCATCACGGTCAGTCATATCCCCTTGAGAGCCAGCATTTACTACAAAACAAATAACAGGAAGCTGTGCTGGCTGTGCTGTGAGAATTCCAACAATCCCCACCCTTGTGTTTCGTTCCTTCCCTTCTTCTGCTGACTTAACTTTACGACCTCCTTCAGCCTCGTGTCGCCTCGGTCAGATGTGGCCTGAAGTGCTTTGACACTAAGCAGCGCCATGGGTATTGTTTCGCTCACATTGTGACTCGGGAACTGTTTTGTTTGTCCAGTTTTTGCCTAATTTAGAAGCAGAGACCAAAGGAGGAGGGGTCAATTTACGCAAGTTCTTGATACAAAAGGCAATAAAATAGAGAGAACACATATCTGATCTCAGGATTGTTGCAGGGTTAGTGCTCTCCCCAGCTGCTCTTTGTCAGGGCCTCTTTTTTCTGTGCTATGTGCTCTTTATTCCTAATGCAGAAGTACTGTAGAGTTTGCCTTGGAAACTGTTGGTGCCATCTCAGATCTTCCTTACTTGACTCAGAAGCATACTTTTTTCCATGTACAGGTCTTCCAAGTAATATGTAAAAGTGGTCTGCTAAAAGCTTTTCTTCCTTGGAAGAATCTTGTTCTCAAATGGAGAAAGACGCCATTTGAAAACTGCCACATTTCCTCCGACTAAATTACTCTTGACATCATAGTAAATGGATGAGTTAGTAGGTTATTTTGGTTTTTTTTTATAAGCAATCGTCTGATAATTAAGCTAGCTGTTGTTGCCATGAATTTCAAATAATATTTCTCATAATAAGTCAAGTGTGGATTTGCAGCAGTAAAACTTTTATTCTCTGCCGTTGATCCTCAAAAACATATCATGTTGACTGTGAGCATATAGCTTCAAGTGGTGGGTAGTATTGGTTTGGTAGTAAATCCCACATACTGGTTGTAAAGCTGATTTACAGACATGAGGGCCACAGTCGATTACAGTTTGAACTAAATCTGGCTCAGCTCTGTTTATCTTCTAAATCTGGATGCTGGAGAACGTTTAATTAGTGTCAATAGTGGTTTAATTATCCCATTCGTTTTCTTGTCATAGCTTATGGGCAGCATGCTTCGCAGCTTAAATACACTTGTGTTACACTTGTGGAATGTGTGGAAAATGACCAAGACGTAGTACCCTTAAATTTGACAACCCCAAACTCAGCAAATAGATCTTGATCATGCTGGGAGATAGTTATTTTTTATGCTCTGCATTTATGCTGCTTTTTATTTAATCTTAGGAAAACGCAGGCCTATTCTGACAACATTTGTTAACCATAATACAGCAGAATGGATTTGGAAGTCCTTATGTATCATACTTAAGCATGAACCAACTTTGGACAATGTCATCAAGATAGAAATAAACAGCCTGGCCAAGCGAAGGCGGGGAGGTTTGGAAAACTGATTACAGGCCTTCGATTTCTAGCCCACACTTGACCAAAGAATCAACATATTTACTGTATAACATTTCAGGAATAGATGAGAAGAGAGACCAAACAGAAAAAGAAACAGAAAGACAGAGGAGAGTGTTTAACAGAAAATAGCATCGCTCTTTTCAATTGCCAGCTCCAGGGCGTTTGCCAATAACAACATCGAGGGGAGTCCGTTGTGCACTCTTTTTTGGATGGATTTCATTTACAACCTTTGTTGAACTCTGCCCAAGAAAAAGAAAAACATGATCACTGTCACTCTCTTGGAGGCCATGACAGCACTCTGCCTGTATCTCATCTCTTTCAGTATCTCCCTAAAAGCAGACTTAACCACATTTAGGGTATTTGGGGTAAAGGCTTTATCATCTGTGCATACACTTCACCCTGCCCTCAGTTTGACTTATAGAGGATAAATGGCATCTGTAATCTGTGTTTGTTTTTATACGCGTATGTGTGTCTGCGTGTGTGTGCACGCTGGTGTGTGAGTGTAGGTGAGATAATGCAGAATACGTCAGCCAAGGCTTAGATTAGGTTTAGACCATGTTGAGTGATTCACTTCTGGGTTATCTTAATTCTTTAAGATAAGGGGGACAGTGCTCAGACTCCCACACTCTCACTGCATCACCATATTCACTGCCTTGGATCCCACCTGTAGTCTGCATGAATGCAAATGAACGTCCGCGATGGGAACTTTATTTGGTATCAGCTAATTGGGCTCGGAGGTGTTGTAAGCAGACACACATACAATAACGTGGCCCACTGAGTGACTTAAATTCTCCACAGCGAGGCTGAAAGCACAGAATGTACACAGTGTTCATTAGGCCAACATTACGTTCACATTTGGGTTTGATTGCCATGCACACGCTACAATGGCCTCAAATAGCTCATAGTCAAGGCTTCGGCCAATGATCTATTCTCCAAAGACAAATGGCAAACTGAAATACCACTTATTTTCTTAACCCTGGCCAAAGTATAATGAACATCTGCAAAAATTACACATCTTAATAAGATTTTCCAAACGGCTCTCCACAGTTCATTTGACGTCACTTTAGCCCCCTTCCCTGCCATTTTTGCCCCAAATTCTCATTGTGCCCTTTAAAAACTTTCCCTCGGCTCCCACCCAGGCGTCCCCACTCACAGTGACAGACACCATTCATTAGTGTCCAGTATTTGTCCGTGCTGTTCAACCTTTTCTAAACAAAGGAGATGAAGCAAACACCCAGGAGTGTCTAATGGTCTCCCCAGCTGTCGATGCACTAATTGCAGAGGCCTCAGAGCGCCATGTATGTGTCTTTGAGGCCGTGATGGATCTCTGAGAACAGTTGGAGATGAGACCGGTCGCAGATGAGACGGCACATGCAGAGTTCGGGTTAGCGCAGAGAGGCTAGCATATATCACTCCCTGTTTTTGAAAAATAGTTTCCTTTCCAAAACACAGCTGCCTCGTCAAATTTGGGTCCTTCTTTTCTCCCCCTCTTCACTGCTGATGCAAGAAAAAAGAAGACATTGTGGATAAATGTTAGTGTCCAGTCCCACCTGAAACCACTCAGAAGTGTATGGAGTAAGTCTTGTATGGGCTACAGTGTGGGATTCATTATCCACGTCTGCCTCTGGAACATCATTTGACCGTCCTCAACTCTAAAAACTAGGCAGTAGTCCCATCTGTTGACTTGCCTTAAAGCCTTAAATGTGTAATCTGAGAGAGATGTGTCAGCTAGAGAAATAATTTTGCAAAGGGTTGTAGCTTTTGGCTTTATTTTATTGTGGTATGGACACAAAGCACCATGTTAACTGACTTGAACAAGCTGTAAGTTTAAATTCTAAAGGCCTACATTTGGTTTAAGTTCCCTCTATATTACATTAATGTGGGTTTACTTTCAGTACTACTACATGCTACAATACTTTTGCTGGTTGGGCCCCTGTGGTATGCAATAATATCCGCAGAATGTATAGCACTTGGTGCCATTTGTCATTGCTCAAGAGATTAATCCAAAGCACCTCCCAGCGCCACGGGACATTTATAAACCTGGCAGTGTGCATGATACACCCTAATCACTGAACTACAATGGACCGCAGTGATTCACACTGACACAATAAGGCAAGAAACCCAGTTAATTAATGAATAACCTCGGCATTAATTAAGCCTGTTTGATGCAGCCCCATATCCATGGAAATACTGTTTTGTAGCCAGAAATGTACCACAAAATGGAAATTAAAAAGGAATTAAAGCAGATAATCAACAGAAACATCTAGAGGAGGTACAGTGGGCCAACACCACAAAGTCCATGACTTCTATGCCAATTCTATCCATTAATGAAGACTATGCTATACAGCTGACAGTCCCTAAAAATAATAGTAAGTGGACATTGAGCTGGGATTTTTTTTGTCAAATTACTATTTAGAATATCACATGTAATGTCTAAGTGGACTTTATAGACCCACAACATCAGCAGTGCAACGTCTTCAAGAAGACAGGAAAAACTCCTAAAATCAAAAAGAACAACAATGAAAGAGACAGAAGAATAATGACACACTGCCAGTGGCTCAATCTGACTGTCTACCATCACAGAAATGAAAATGTTGGAGATTAGAGTTGATTTTTTTTTTAGCAAATGGGAAGTTTGATCCCAAAAATGTGTCTGGAAAGTTGACTTTTGAAATCAGGAAAACGGATACAAGTGTTTATTAAGAGTGGAGGCTTGTGCATGAATAGATAATTGCAGATAATATAGTTGTATAAATAAATATGTCTTCATAGGAAACCTTATAGTTGTTGCTGTGCATTAGTAAACCCTGTGTATTAAAAGCCATTTCTTTGCTTATAGGGACCTAAAGTAGTAGTAGCTTATTGTTGAACTGCACCCTCATCCAATTTTGTGGATTTTTTTACATTTTCGACACCGATTCTTCCTCTTTAAGTTTTAAAGAATGGCCCAGTTGTATTAATTCCTTTACTTTTTTAATACGTTCTCATCCTTTCTTGGTATTAAGTGAACATTGTGTGAGCCCGACCAAATGTCCCGCTGTTGCATTGACGTGATGAACAGAAATGACTAAATCTTGCAGTTTTCTCTGAGAACGGGATTGTCGCCAGAGCAACGGAGAACTATCTACAAATTTTGCCCGTCAACGCTGCGTTCATAAAGATATGTTGTTGGCGCGGTCATCCCTCCCCTGAGTGAGAGAAGATAAGGAGGATGGTGAAAGAGAGATGGGGAAATGCTTATAAAGTCGGGGCGCTTGTGTGTGTAAGAGAAAGTACTGAATGAGGAAAGTGTGTTTGGCTTTACGCAAAAGATAAGAGTGGATGGGTTGCAGTCTTTGAGCGGCAAAATCAGTGCCAACTTCATCTACCAACACTTTCAAATAACCCTCCGTCTGCTCGTCTCTCACACCTCTGGTTGAAATTCTTTTCATGGATCAGTCCATTCACACATTTCTCACACTGATCGTTTCCTGATTCAGGTCCTTAGCGCAGCAGAAATTGTTTTGTTATTTGTTTGAGATTATGTCAAATTGTTTTCAGAACGTGACAAAATCCCCAAACCCCACTCCATTCGGTGTTATTTTCATCGGAGCATGTTTGGCTTTCTAGTAATGAGCCCGATATTTAAAGCTACCCAGCAGGCCAGGGAGTGCTTTTGACAATTCCATTCTCTGTCTGGCTGACCTTAATCTGGATTAGTTTATTTTCTTTCCTTGGATTAACATCTTGTGGTTCAATTAAACTTCACGCAGCCCAGTGAGTTTGAATCATGGAGTGCTGCATGGTGTTCACTGACAAAACTCCAACTTCAGTTTTTCCTTCGTGGACAACCTCCGCTTTCCAACCGAACCATCTGGCCCGGAGAGATTTTTTTTTTTTTTTTTTTGTCTGCTGAGTCTTAAGGCTACCGTGCTATGCAAGGGCATTCCTAGACAATGTGGAGACACACAGTGAGGCGGTAGCTAAAGGGTTAGAAAGAATCTGAAAGGCAGTTTGGAGTCTTAACTATGAAAACATTCCTCAGATGTATAACTTTTTCCTTTGACTGATGGATAGAGACAAAGAACCATTTTATACTAGATAAGTAAAATCAGAACAAAGCCCTATGAAGGGGCAAAGTGGAAGGCAGTGTTAGCACTCTTTTATCTTGTTTTTAAGATGCTGTCAAGGTAAAGCAGGCAGAGAGCCTATTTTTATTCCAAAATCATCCTTGGTTATAAGCATTGGTTACAAAATCCATTCCCTTCCATATTTTTATTTTATTTTTGACTACAGTCCTATCGTATGAGATTAAGTTCCCAGTTAGCTACTTGCACTGTGGCCCTTAAGCTTCACTGTTGTAAGTTTTTAAGAGTTCTTTGATCCTAAAAATAACATGAAACATCGAGTTTGGGGGAAAAAAATCCCCAATCAGGGCTTTTCAATACTTCTAATTTTAGTATTTTCACTATCTTAATTATAATCAAAACCAGAGGAGCTCTAGTTAAAAAAAAAAAAAAGGCTGGGGAAACATGGGTAGTAGAACTTGAATGAGAATTCAGTTTATTTCATTTATTTATTTTCATGTATTAGGTGCCTTTGAGAAAGGCACTTAGCCGCAACTGCTCAAATAGAGCTTCTCGCTGCCAACAGTAGATGGCTGTGCTTGCGCTGAGCAGCTCCCAGGTGTGAATGTGTGTAACCGTGTGAATGTGAAGCAGACTGCTTGAATGTCTGCTCAGCAAAACCCTTCCCTGGGCAGAAAGACGAGAATTCAATGGCCCACTGATGGACCGAGCTTCATGTCAGATGGAAATTATATCACCGTAATGGAAAATAAACCTCTCGCTGTGTGACAGTCTGGTGTGCCATACTTCACAGAATGGACACATACAGTAGCATTTATTTTGTAAGAAATATCTCATTATTTTCCTCAACTCTTGGGCTATTGTTTAAAGAGGTAGGAATAGACAGTAGTGGCCCTGAGGTGGATTTACTGGGAATTTGAGCTGCATGTCAGTGGAATCTCAAATGAAAGAGGAGCTTTCGCCAGCAGTGGAAAAATAGAAACAGGAACTTCGACCCAGAGAGGGACAGACAAGAGAGATGTGCATGTGAGGGTAGAGAATGAGTTGGAGAAGGATGTTAGTTGGACTCTCTGTAGATATTGAAGTTGGACTTTTCTGATAACAGCAATGTTTTGTTTTTTTTTGTATTACATTTTCAAGTTATCATGCATTACTGAGGGAAGTCTTCTAGAATTTTAAAAACAGCATCAGGACCACCATGATTTAGTATTACTTCCTTAATATTATGGTGCTTCTGTTTAACCAGGATGTGCATACAATAAGAATTAATCTAGTGAATAAACAGTTTAATCGAAGGCAGGAAGGTGGGATTGTTCAGAAAGCATTTTGCCACGTTAGCACTGTGGCTGCAAGGATGGCATTGTTGGTCTCCAGGTCAGTCAGTCCACTTTGGTCCACATCTCAACAACTGTTGTGGTACACTTTAACATTTAGCTTACAGCACCACTGTGCCTACATAGATCCTCATCCATAGCTGCAGACTCTTGTTCATTATGAAAAAGTCACCAGGATGTTACTGTTCATGGGATCTTTAAACTATAAAAACTATAAAAAGTAGCAAATTTGATAGCCTGACATATCGGTCCAACATTTTGGGACACTGTAGAACAAAACCAGCAGGACAGCTGAGAGAGGGACTCAAAAAGTGAGTGAGTGTGTGTGTGTGTGTGTGTTTGTGTGTATGTGTGTTTGGGGGTTGTTCACAACAGAAAGAAAGGGGTATAAGAGGACGGGAGAGTAGAGAAAGAAAAGGAGCGGAGAGGAGAGACAAGAGGCCCAATTGACTTTAGGGCCTCACTTGTCTTTTTCTGGTCTCTCAATTGCTGCCCTCTTTTCCACTCTCTCACCCCCCTTCTCTCTTTGTACCGCCATGCCAAGTGGTTGGTTTCGTCCATGCATACCGGGCCATGGCGGTGGGGGTGGGTGGGTGTTGGACGGGTGGAGGTGGAGGTGGTGACTGTTCCTGTCGGTGACCAGATCATATGTGACACTGTAAGCCCTTTTACCCCAGCGCAGCCCCACTTAAATCCTCTTCTATGCACTGACTGACAGCGACCAGACGTCCTCCAGCTCAGACATTAAAAGCTTTTTTCCCCCTCCTGTCCTGAATGACGTGCAGCCCTCAAACCAATGTTGTGATTTTTTGACGTAGCCGCCACGACCGGCCGTATGGTAGTGATACTGGCACAGCTTGTGGTCACATGGATGTGTTTTCCTGAATCCACAAAAAGTCCTGAAATTGGAACGAGTCTGTCTGTGGGTAAATATTGTTTTTGTTACGAGGACCCATCGCTGACATCCGGTTAAAACTGTCCCAAATAGTAAAATAAAAACAGGTCTGATTTTATAACATCGTACAAACTCAGGATCTTACCCCTTTGTGTATTTGTGTTATCTCATGAAGATTTTGGTTCCGAACACGATCCGCCTCTCCCTGGACATACTGTTTAACATTTTGTGTAAATGTTGAATTAATATGTCACTTGTCAGGGCTCTGTTTGTGTGTTTGCTTGGGTGTGGAGTGAGTTTGGGATACATTGTGTATCCTATGTGTCATCCCCACATTGTTTGCCACAGATATTGATAATGACTTTTGATTTTTTTTTGTTGTTGTTGCTGTTGCTGCTAGACTAAACACTTTCCTCTCTAGAAGACACCAACTTTGTCGGACTTTGGTGTCCACCGTTTTAAGGAGCCCTTTGTTTGAGTGTTGCTGATTACTGGTTTCACTTCCCAAGTCAGGGGAGGCAAAGGACAGCATTGCTCTTTTGTTGTCTGAGTATTTTCTGTCAAATTCCCAAATGCCCACAAGTGTTGTCGTCTGGGCGGTCTGTCTCTGTTTTTATTGGTAAAAGTCTGGAGGTTTTATTTAAACAAGAACTGATAGAAATTAAGTACAGAAGTTGCCCCCCTCTTCTCCTTTTCTTCTCTTCATCCACAAAAAGCACGTCAGAGCAGCAGGAAAGGTCAACTAACAAATGACACCCCTGTGCTAAACTGGGGTTTTGACCCCAGAGTAACCAAGGGCTCCCACAATGCAACTGCTCCGCGGAATTAATCATCACCTTCTGACCTCGCACGCTGACCCTCTAAACCCTGTGGAAAACCTAAAGGTGTTATGGATGATAGCAGAGACAGAGAGACAGGAGGAGGAGAGTGAGAAAAAAAAGTCTTGAATATGAGCTGCTTCCTCTCTCATGGGGCGTCTACGGGGCCTTTATGAGTTGACAATTAATAGTCTCTGTAGGTTTCCTGAATGGGGAATTGAGACGAATTGTCTCTCTGCTATTCAGCTGCGTTCAAGCGTGCCGCCAGACAAAAAGAAAAAAAGAAAAGGCGATGGCTGTGAAGGCGAATTACCCATAAGGCTGTTTTTGAACATTTCCTTTTTGTTTTGCAGACACAGGCCCTATGGGAAGACCCCCACACACTGGTGCGCACCCACACACACTTACTCACCACCCAGTGAAGTGACCATTCCGAAAGCCAGAAATCTGCCAAAACAGAGCCACTTTAAAATAGTGATCTTTCAACGGCTCTTCTTATTGCGAGCCGTTCAGCAATGGGAATGGTGAGAGAAAACAGATCATATTGAGGCTGACGTTTGTTTGTTCTTGCTTGACATCTGAAGGCAGAAACGATATTCACTCATTACAGTAGCCACAGAACGGCATGCTATACGTCAGTCGCTTTTGCTTTACAGACAGCGAGGCACTGATGTTACAGCCGGGCTGTAAATCATGAAGAGAGTGCCTCAAATTATGTGGAACTCTAAAGGAATGGGAAGCGAGGCTCGCGCTCCATGGAGAAAGTTTTGGATCGTGTCCGTAAAATGCAGAGGATGAAGCTGGGAATGGCCATGAACAGCGGCAGATAATGAAATGAGCAGGCAACATGGGAAGGCTATTGAGTTTTTTTTTATTTTTTTAAATCCGCTAATGATGTCTTAGAGCCCTAGAATTCGTCTTTGGCCACAGGATTTCTTCCCATGCTATTTTCTGTCGGGGGCTGAAGTGCATACAAATGGCTTGTTAATTAAGATGGATGGTACTTCTAAAAGGCCCATCTTCATGATAATAAGACAGAGTTAAACGTGAAGCCTTGTAAGACCTCCTTGCAGTATAGAAGTGCGTGTGGAGGTATGTGTGCGGTGTGAAGGGAGAGGGGCGCCTTTACCATCACACATGTATGAATGAGCATGTGATTGGTGCACAGTTTGCATTTTCGCCCATTTGTATCTGTGTGTGAGAACGTGAAAAGAGAGGCAGAGCTATCACAAGGCCCTCCAGTCTGTTTCCATGAATGGCCTCAGCAGGGGGAAACTGTCCCTCATTGTCTACTTATTTGGTAGAAGTCTTTTTTTACGCCACCTCATGTTAAATTCATCAACATTTCTCTGTCATTTTTTTTTTTCTTTTGTCCCTCAGAATGTCTTCAGATCAGATTCTCTTGCCAAGCTGGTTCCTGCTGAGCCCTAAATGACCACTGCAGCCATATGGTGCATCAAAAGGAGCAAAAGCTTTCATGACGATGACATAAAAAAAGACAAGGTTATTTCTTGGATCAAAAAATAACCAAATTGAATTATGTGGCTTGAAACAACATTTTTTAGAGCTTGATTAGGCTGCAGGTAACATTTAGAACTGAATCAATGAATTAATCGGAGTGTCTTCTTGCACCCAGGTGTAAATAGCCACATTTATAGCTATTCAGCTATATCTGCTATTTATAAATAACAATATATGGTATTGGCTATATACACTCGGGTTCAAATAGTGTTGTTCACTACTGACACCCGGATGCAAATAGCACAAGCCTTAATCAGTTTGGCCGGGGGGGAGAAAAGAAATTTGAAGCAGGATGATAGACTGTTGCCCTATGAAATTTTTGCGGCTAATGAAGCGAACAATCCTACTGAGACAGAGCAGCATTGCCATTCATATGGTTGAATGATGATGAATGTAATTTCAATATTCCCTCGCCTGTAAGGTCTGATTTGATCTTTTGATGGTGCAGTGCAGGTGCAGTAACTTGTTGGTTAAGATATGGTTATGGAATATATTTCTACCTAAAACCCGAATTTGTTCAGAATCAGAATTATTTTTATTGCCAAATGAGCCTCGGTATATTGGTAGCAATATTGGTATATTGGCATGATCAAGACACATAAATATAGAATGTGAAAATGTAAGATAGATATTTACAGGAGAGAATATGAGAAAAACTATAGTAAAAAAAATACTCTATATCTGTTTTTAATAGTGAAACAGTTTGATAAACAATAAGAGGTGTCTGTACATTAAATAGTCCAGTAGTCTGTTGTTTTCACATTTTCATTTGTGTTCCCAGTTTTCATGCTAAACTAAGCAGATAAGGGAGTGGTTTCAATCTAATGTAAGCCCCAGTAAGAACCCAAACAAGCTCATGTCCTAAAATGGTGAACTGTTCGTTTAAGTGCATTCGGAATTTCCCACTCTGATGTTTAATGTATGTGTATATGGACAGAAGTTGTTGCTGCAGTTGTGAAGTCTAAACTTCTGTCCATTTTCCAAGTTATCACTTAAGCTACCACATCATTTTTGGTCTGATAGTCAGGAGAAGAGGTCAGCCACAAGTTCGACTACTGCATGACCCCCCCCTGTTCACACACCCGTACACTCTACCCACCCCCACTCTCTGCTGCACCAACGTTAATGTTTTCAGGGGTCTTTCACATAAACACGGGCTGCAGGGGGTGCCTGGAGCTTTTCACACAACAATATGAGCCCTGTTTTGGATTAAAGCTAGTTTCTATATCACTCCTCATACATATATATATATATATATATACATGCACGCACACACACTTGGGCACAACACCATACCCACATGTTCTTACATTCCTGACTCGCTATCCTCTACTCCTCCTCTCATTCTTGTTTAAAAGGAGTAAACAGCAGTTAAGTATCATATTTTTTCAATTCTCACCTCAGCCTTGTTTTCATCAAGAACTCAGCCAGCCAGTGATGTGTTCAGTTCAACTTCAGTTCAAAAGTTGTAAATGTAAAATGGATTTTTATGACATGGATGGAAACTAGCATTCTTTTGTGATTTGGAGAGCATTCTTTCTTAATAATGTGCTAATATACTGACTGTGGAAACCCCCAAAAGGCGAGGTTTGTGTGTTTTTTCCTGACTTGGTAGAACTGAAAAGGGACAGGTTTCAAACTGCTAACCCTATCACCAACAAAGAAGAAGACAGGGAAAAGTCTTTTTGTTTGATGTTATATGACCTCCCAATCATAACATTATCTATAATGGAAACCAGATCTAAGGAATTGATAATGATGAATCAGTCCCAGACATCAATACAGCAGGCTAATTGTATAACCTAGATTTCTAGGCTAAGGAATTAGCTTACTGTGGGGGGAGATGCCATCATAGACGTGACTAACTAAATAGGTCAAATCTAGACAGAGATCTTTCACTAATGCTTTTTTCGTCCTCTCAGCTCCTGTAAATCTCAAGCATTTATCACTGGTTGACAGAAACTATGAAATGGATGCAATAATAGTCTTTAAAGCCTCTCGCAGCCCTTCCAGAAGTCTTGGAAACCAACGTTGGCTTTAGAGAAAGATGCCAGCTATCTACTGTATATCACATATTCTTTATCTGTTAAAGCACAACATAGCATACAGGGCAATTTGGAATAAACTCCCCCTCTTATATGTATTTATGATGGCTCCAGACAACTCAAATCAAATTGACACCAGACGAAGACACTAATATAACTCTTTGGGACATCACCATGAGTTGAAATTATTTAATTACATAGCTATACCGCATTGGAAAATACTCAATGACCGCTAAGATGTAACAGTGAAATATGCTAATGTATCAAAAGTACAAGTAGATGTAGAGAAGGATGGTCCTGTTGTAGTGTGTTAAATTATTGATTCTTTAACATATAAGCCATATTTTCAGTGTTGTAAGTAGTCCAGGTGGCGCAGAATCTGACTACTTCATTATACTCTTGGAGAGTTTCAACTGTAGCGATGTGTTATATTGCAGCTGTCGGATGAATGCTGAGGTTTATATCTCCAATTTTGGGATTTTCCTTCCTCTCATATCAGTTGAGGGATTACATGCTTCTCTCCAGGCTGGAAAACATTCCCTTACCTCTTATCCTTTGTAAAGAAAAAATTGTGTTGCCGTCAAGTTTAACACAAGGCAGGTCTTGAAAAGCTGACATTGTTATCTGAAAACTGTATATGAGCTTATCTCATGTTCAGTGTAAAATGTTTTTCAGCAAAGTTAAGTGGTAACTACAGAACGCACATCAGAAAAAGAATTAAAAAAAGCATTGCAGCAGAAATTTAGAGGAACAGCAGTCTGAAGTCTCCAAAAATGGTCGTATCCTTGTGAAATATTTAATGCTCTAATTCTTGACTAATTGCGCTTAATACTGGTTGAAAATCAGTAAGTCTTTGGCTTTTTAATCTATTTGGTGGTGCATTTATAAAGTGCTGTGTTTCTTAGTTTCTCTCCTTTCCATGGTCTGAGTGGTTTAAATTGGTGGTAATTGTGGCGAGAGCCGAGTGATAAGGCCGCAGAGTCACGCAGAGTCAGTGGCACCAACATGGGTACCGATAGACGGCTGATTCCAGTTATGGTCTCCTTCTATTTTTTAAGTCCTTTAAAAAGACAACTGATAAAAAGAAAATACATTTCTTTCCTTACCTCTTCAAAGCATATTTTTCACAAATAGGCTAATTATTTTGTTTTTTACCTTTCATCTCACAAGGAGAAAATGCTTGTTTTGATGTTCTTCTAACCTTTTAATCCTGAGATAGAGAACGTGCTGTATTTAATAGGCTATGGTAATTTCAGTGATGGCTTTGAATTGTGCTCCGGCTTCAAGGAGAGCTAAATCTTGTCTCGCCTCCATTAGCTCCTCTCTGATCTTGCACAAGGTCTAATTAAACTTTCCATCTAACTCTCCCAGGTAGGAATAATACGGAAAGAGTTATGGCTCTTTATAGTGAAGAAGAATCCCAGTTTGCACCGCTCATGGCCGGATACAGGACCATTAAAAATGGCAATCCATCACAATTTGTTACCATTCTCATGTGTGCAGAGATGTTGACGAGCCTCTGTGAAACAATACACTGGTCCAGATGACCTGGTGGGTCATTCGTGCTGTTGGATTATATGTCCCACCAGAAATGCTCAGTGGTAAACCTGGCTTGGCAGTGGTTTGCAGGGGGCTTGAGGGGGCCTGCTGGAGACAAACAATCTTTTAACAGTTGGTGAAGTGGTCCACCGAGAGGACAGTGATCCCCTTTATTAAAACCACTTGTCCGACATTGTCTCTCCTCTCTCTCCCCTTGTTGGTTACATAAGGCCAAGGTGCTTTGTGATCGTTTGCAGGCTCTATTTTGTTTTGTTTTGTCTGTCTCTTTCTCTCACTCACTCTTGCTCATTTCTTTTTCCTTTCCATGGAACTGCAGAAGATTCTGGGGGGACTAGAGGGGGATATGATCGTATCCTGACTCCTCTCTTGCACAGTGCGTTGAGGTTTGGCTGACGTCCAGCTTTGTCTGCTTTTTCCCGGGCACATTCCCATCTCCGGCACGCTCAAATTCCTGTCTCCGGAGCGCGCTTGCACTTTGCCGAGCCTGATGGCTGCGGTTGGAAGATGAATTACACTGCAGGCATTTGTTTGACAGATCGAGCCAGTTGCGTTTGTACACGTGTTAGAGAAGCCGTGCGGAAGAGATCAGTTTGACCTTGTCTTAATCATTTAGTTGCATTTCCTTTTGTTGTTAAAAGAAAGAGCCAAGATGGCACTTTTACCAGTGTCCTTCACCCACAGAACCCATGAGTTCTTAAACTCCCCATAAATCTGGAGCCGAGAGTCTCTGATGTTCTGTCTAAACAGTTCACGCAACGACAAGGAGAGGTGGAGAAGGAAGTGAAGATGAAGTGAAAAAATGATAGTCTTTGTCGACGAGTTGCAGGAAATGAATTAAGTTGAATGTAGCGTTTTATCACCCAGGTCCCACTTTACAATTTCTCTTATAGCAGGGCATTCATCAGATGTGCGTAGATCATGCCATACGGTTTTCAGATTAAGCAAGGCAAACACAGACACAGGCCTGGGCTTCTTCTAGACGGTCGGTAATCCATTTTCAAAGTTGAGAGGATGACAGATTCCTACATACAATACAGTGGCTCTTAAATAAAGCAGGAACTTTTGGGAAAGTATGATTTTCCAATGTGTATGGAGTTTGTTAAAAGCCCCTGAGAGTTTCATGCTTTGTTGAGCAGTTGTGGGAATTAGTTGGGATGTCCTTGCTGACCCGCATTGGGTGCGGTTCTTCGAAGGTTTCGCAGTCAGTGGTTGGACGGGACATAACCTCTCCGTCTGACTATGAGAAGGCTCCGTGATGATTCTCCTGTTCCCATTGAGAAGCAATAGGAGCCTTTGTGTTTTTCTGCTTCTGTTGGAGTACTCTGCTAACCAGCCCAAGATGTACCAGCTTTCAACTACTCTAAGTGTCAAAGCACTGTCCTCATATTACACAAGGCCCGTGTAACCTTAGATAACCATCATGTCATTGTAAACAAACAGTGCACTATATCTCAGATTGGATTAGTTTTAGTTATTTATTTATCATACGTGGATAGAATCAGCATGTTTCAAAGGCTTTGAGTGTTGATTCTGTTTTATGGCATTGCAAAAATTCCTTTGTACCATTTAGTTGTTTATACCGTGCCAAAGCATGAGTAATTTCTTTTAACAGCATACGATTCTGGCTCCAGCTCTATGATGAAGTGTTATATTTGGAAATGCTTTGTGATCCCAGTTTTTTGTCACAAGTAAAAAATGGATGATGCAAAGTGGAATCATTCAATCTCTGAGGCCGAGTATAATGAGAGGTGGAAGTCGGTGCTTCCACCAACCTTTGACCCCCACTCGTCAACAGCATCTAATCAGACAGTCAGTCATTTTGAAATGATTATTTCCTGCAGGAGGCGCACCCTGCTCCAGTTTTTATGATCAGATGAGCTCAACATTTACAGGCCAACTGTTGCATCAGTTGCACTCAGAGGTTACATTTGTTTCAGCGAGGTCTGCCTTGGAAGAAATGCTTGTGCTAATGATGTGAGTTTTAACCTTTTAACTCAGAGGTTCACGGTGTTCAATGGAGCAGGCATGCACTGTATTACTCATCTGTAATGCAAACCATTCCTTAATTAATCAGACCCTCTACAAGTTATTAAAAATAACTGACTCTGTAACTGACAAAATATGTGCACAGCCTACAGTACATGGGATTGTGCTCAAATAATAGATCTGTTGCTCCTGCGGTGACTTTTCCCCTTGTCTGTCTGCCTGCACAGGACTTGGCAGAACTGCAAGAATGAGACGTTTTAAGTGGGAAACATATGAAAACCTGTGTTACTTCCACTTTTTAGATGTGGGTTGAAAATGGCAAAGGTTGTTTGCTCTCAGGGATGCAGGTGATGCTTTTACCTTCAGCTGTAACCAGAACAGTTTCTTCTCACGTTGAGTATTACAGTGTGGTGGGATGGAAAAATTATTTTTGGTGTATTCTGTTTCTCTTGAGGTAAATGTCTGCACTTTGATGTCTGCTTGGCTTCCACAGGCAAGTCTTTTTAAAGATGGCTAAATGTGGAGTTTCAGTATTACAAAATGTGAATGAATGATGCAGCAACCACATGATTTTTAAGGGTCAGTCCAGAAAGAAAAGCACTATTTTCTCTACTAGCCATAGCCATTCAGAAGGTTTTGTTGTTAACTGCCAACAGCTCTTCATAGAATTGAATTACATTTGAAAAACGTAACAATAAGACATCTTTCCAGAATCAATGTTTAGGTTACTCTGGATAATCCACCGACCTGTCCTTCAAGAGTTTTTATGCAGACTATTTCTTTGGTTGAAAGTTGTTCCAGTGAGGTCTGCAAATTATTCAAAATAACTGGGACATTTTTACTGGAAAGACAAGATGCTGTTGAATTTTTTATATGTATTTTTTCCCATGCTTTCAGCCCAACAAAAATTAAAATCCATTCTCCCAATTATATTGAGGTCACCGCAAATATCTCAAATACTTTCAAACCTTAGCACATACAAACGAAACCATCTGCGTGACTAGATAGTACTCACCAGAGGTGAGCAGAAAAGTGTGTCTTTTGGTAAAATGGGTGAATTGATGCTTTAAATCTAAAGTCTATGAGCGAGAGGGGAGACTAGATTACATAACATAAAGTCAGACATCTAAATTATCCCAACTGTCATTCCCACGTATATCATATAAGCTCTGGGAATTTTGCAGCAAGATTAATTTATCACTGCTGAGTATGCGTCCCATTCCCAACCTCTTGGACAAATATCTTCCATCACTTAAGGTCTCATAATCGACAGCGCTCAGGAACCACTTGACGCGTGAATCATTCATACCGACCCATAAATAATAAAACCCTGGCAGCCAGTTAGCAGCACCTGCAACTTGAAACAGTAGTTCGTGAAACACAATCTTTTACCTTGTAAACTAATGTGTTTCACCTGCCTCAGCCAGGGCGTCTGGGTCCGCCGCAGACAGGTAGAGGGAACGAAACCTCTCTTCCTGCTTCTCCCAGCCTCCCCCGTCCTGACCTTGCTTCCTCTCTCTCCAATGAATTTTTCACCAAAGCTCTTTGATATATCCCTGTCCCGTGGGAGCCTGGTTAATGCAAACTGGAAGCGTGAGGCGTAATTATTTCTCAAAACTGCACTTCTATCCTAATTAGTTCACTCCTCAGAAGTGGGCCTTGCATTATTTACACATCAAGGGGGACACACAGGGCGGGAGATAAATATTCATTGTTTGTTGACTTTGCCCCGGTCCCTCGGCTCAGGCGCAAGTTGAGTCGAGAGCCGCTGTCATTGTGGCTTGTTTATGCGACTTCTGCATCGCTGGTGCCCAGAACATAATCTGTCTTGTTCTTCTGTAATTATCTCCACTCATGCAGACACACAGACACCAACTCAGAGTCGGTTTAATAAGTGGACACCACCCTCGTCCTGGCAGAAGCAGATCAGAATAAGTGTTCGGTGATTAGATTTGCTGTAATTGTGACCTTACGCAGACTTGCCCCGCTGCAGTCGGTGTCATGGCAGTAAACAGCAAGAAGCATATTTTATTCAGCCAGGCTCTGGCACCATTTCAGCCATGTGTCCCTCAAGCTTTTTCTTCTGGGTCATCTTTAATGAACTAAACTTTTTCCAAAAGTATTCTGTGGCAGCTGTTACAAAGAGTTTCCTGCTACTGTTGGTTGCAGAGGAGATTTGTGGGACATGTGAAGGCTGCTTTTCCTGTCAATAGGCGGGTATGAATAGGCAGCTGTGTATGACCCCCCCACCTCAGTGGTCGCATGGCCTTCAGGCCCATTGTCTGCTCTGTAAATACCCACTGGGAAACTCTCGTTGCCTCAAGAAGCTGCACCCATTGTAGACTTTTGACAACTGTTCTTTCCTATTTTCTATTTTATCTCACTAGTGCGTAGCTTTATCTGTATATGTTTCAGGGGATTGTGAAAGAGAAGTGGGGGCATCTTGTGATGCCTGGCACAAGAATTACCATAATCACTGTCAACATTAATGGAGATCCTATCACTGGAGAATTTAAACACGACTTTTCCATATTTATAGAGGCAATAAACAGAGAATGCGCAGCAAAATGTCTGTTATGATTCAAAAGCGAGCCGTGTTTACTGGCTTTGAAATGCATATTTGGGTTAGTGGATGAGGCGGAGGGGATCGCAGTTTAAGTTGTGGGATATGAGTGGAAATGTAATATCACCACACAAGACAGGGAACATCTGAAACCATAAATGTCTCACTCTCACTGTCTCCAGGGTTTCCACTTTCCCTCAACATTTGCATAACTGAGGCGGTGTCTCTGTCCTGATATAGGTGGTTGGTTGAGGTAGGTGAGTTAGATTCCCATTGGAACTGTAAATGTAAAGCAGTAAATGCATTTTGATGTAGAGACGATTGCTGTTTTTCTTGTGTTTCTCTTAATTCTAGTGCTGTTGAAGTTAGTTGATTTTTATTTGTGTTTCATGTCAAACACTTGTGAAGTCTGATACTGATGTTGGGTGATAAGGCCTTTCAGCATCCCAGTACAGAAAATTGTCGGATCAGGTTGAGGTCATGACTCTGCGCAGGCCTGTCAGATTTTTCCAGACCAAACTGGGAAAACTTTTAGGACCTGGCTTTGTGCTTATGGCATTGTCATGTTGAAACAGGAAAGTGTCCTCCCCAAATTGTTGCCACAAAGTTGGAAGCACACTATTGTCTCAAATATGGCATGGTGTAGCATTAAGGTTTCCCTTAATTCAAACTAAAGGGCCTATCCAAAAGCATGAAAAACAATACCACAAAAGAAAAGATGTGGGAAGCGCTGTCCACTTACTTTTGGCCATGTATTTACCACAACCTAGGATGGTGACTGAGGGTTCTCCATCAAGGGTCCTTACGTGGCCTTGTCTTTTATGAAATGAAAAAAAGTTCGGTGTCACTTTGATTTACTTGAAATTACATAATTTATATAAACAATTGATCTAATCATAGGTTTCACTCTTACCCCTGCTGTGCCTGTATTAAATTTAGATTATCAGAGCAAGTCTTACTACATGGGGCAAAGTTTATCCACATGGGGGGTCTGTGGTCTACAGTAATGTACGTTTATTTTGGTTTCTAAGACATGAAAGTGAAAATCCCTAAGCTGCAGTTAGTTTCCTCTCCTGTTACACTCACTGTAGGTCTCTGTGGAAAAGAGCCTGGAGTCAGTTTGTATATTGTACACTTTCCCTGAGCTCCAGTGACAGAAGGGTATATATGAGGTCTACCATAGACCCACAATGCAGTTCTCTAGATATGTTAGCTGAACGTGTGGGTATTGTATCAGGAGCAGATCTGGCCTGCTGCTTTGATGAGCTGCGTTAGTTCACTCTTAACTTATCTGGTGTTACTTTTTTTTTATATTATCTGTAAATTTACAATGTTGGAGCATCCAAATTTATTATTCTTTGCAGGAATCAGGTGGGAAAAAAATGGGTAAATTAGCTTTAGAGTAGCTTTAGGCTGTTACACCTGCTAGACTAGGCTTTGCTCTGTTTTCTACTTTTACTAATTGCACATGTTTAGTTTTCTTCCAAATTACGCAATTCTATGGCATATTAATGTTATATAGTGAAACAGATTCTGGTCTCGACGCCATTTTAACTGTGTATGTAACTGAGCTATCGTTACGGCCTTTTAGCTTTGTAATGTAATGGGAACGTTAGTACAAACAAGAGGCTTTTATCCCTTTATCTCTCTCTCTCTCTCTCATTAAATTGTGACAATTTAACAGCTGCCAGAGGCTGCAATGATGTAAATTAGTGTTACTGCTACTACTCTGCTAAAGTAGCCAGTTACCTTTTAGTAGGACTCGTTGAACGCTATCTGGCGTCTTTCTTCTCCATTATGAATTCATTTAATTGCTGCTTTATTTATGTGGTTTAACAAACTCATTTACTAAGGGGTTTTCAGCATCAGAATTCAGTTTTCAGTTGCAGGAAACCGAAAGTTTATCTCACTAGCAAGCTGTACATGTAACACTCTGCAGTGATCTGTTTTCGGGTTCTTGCAAACTTTACAGGCTGTTTTTCCCAAGGGTTGCACATTTCAATGGCTTAAAGGCCTTTATACAGTAAAACAGTTGTCAAATGATTCTGGTCCTAAATGTGTATTTTCTGTTTTGGATTTGAACTGCAGACTTATTCCACTATATCTAAATAAATGATCTTTGGGTCAGGGTTAGGGTTAGTAATAATTCAGTCTACTCTCTAGTCAATATACTACACTTCATCATTTCACAGTTTTTCCTTTCTAGCCTCTCTAGAGTCGGAGAATGATAACTTTCCCCTGCTTGTGCAGCTTCTTCATCATCTGAAATCTAAGAAGATAGACACGTTTTTTGTTTTTTTTTTCGTTGTAGTGATCTTAACAGTTGTAGCAGGCTGAGTTTGGCAGAGCTTTAACGGAAACTGCGGTGTTTATTCTTCCTCTGCAGGTGGAGATCACACTGCAGGACGTCAATGACAACCCGCCTGTTTTCCCTAATGATATTCTTGATGTGACCATTGAGGAGAACGTCGGAGATGGCTTCAAGATAATGCAGCTAACAGCCACGGATGCAGACGAGGTAATGGCTCCCCAAGTTTCTATTCTGTTTGACAGTGTTTTTGTACTTTCTGTGCCCGTTTTCCACTCCACTGCTTTCAGAATAGATATCCAGGGAGTGATTTGAATTAAAAATATGCTTTAAATATTTGTTCCTACCGTGTAGAAACCACAATAGGTTCAAATGAGTTTTTGGGGCCAACGCAGCTGTCACTATTGAAATGGAGTTAAGTCGACATTTAGTATCTTTATGTTGGACCATTTTCACATCAAAAAAATTGCAGGTGCTCGGGGCTGAAAAGCCATGGAAACAGCTGTCTGGCCCCTGGGAAACTTGACAAAACTGTAATATTTATTGTAAAGGTGAGGGTGGTTTCATATTCATCATGATTCTGATAAAGTAAGCAAGTAAAACTTGAACAGACAAGATACCAACAGTAAGCTAGAATTAGAATAGAGGTAGCCCAAAACTAAAAAGCAGATAATTCAATTAAGAAAACAAGGGGTGAGGCAGTCTTGAGACGTCTTATTTATATGACCTAATTGTACAAAGTAAACTATCCAGAGGTTAAGAGGAAAGGATGGCAACCAAATATGGCTCTGACTCTGGAAACCAGTTTGTGGACTTAAAAGACTTCAGGTCTCTATATGGGCCAAATAAAATTGTGACTGACTCTCAGGCTTCACTGTGTAGTGTTTAGCAACACAACTCTGAATCTGAATGGGAATTAGGTGCATACGATCAGTAGAGTAAACAATAGATAAGATTTAGGCTAGAAGTTGTCCATTGTGGGTGAGTTTTAGAGATCATAGCTGTCAAATACAGCATTTGAGCAGGCGTGAAACGATAGTTTGTATTAATTGATTTGTGGATAAAATCATTCATCAAAGCTAAAACAACTTTGGATTTTTTTTGGATGTTCAGACATCTTAGAGACTAAATAGTTAATGTGTTAATAATCAGCATCACATTGGTGAATTGTGTGAAGAGTGTGATGAGATTAGTTTAACCCATGAACTTTTTTAACACACCTGACAACACACAGTGACTCAAAGTGGACTCAAGACAGATTGTGCCCTCTTCACCCTCACACAATAACACAAACACACACTTTGAATCAATCTGTCTTCGTGCATTTTCTCCTCTACACACACACACACACACACACATAGAATTGTCCTATTCCCTCTCATGTGTTGCCGTTATCTGAGACGTGTTGAGGCCTCTGGTGTCACAGAGCCTGGAGGAGAGCAATTGATTTTTTTCAACCTGCCGCCATGATAGTCCCTCCGCGCTCCCCGTACTTCACATTACATCACCAGCATCACTCTTAATTAGTTAAAGGCTCAATCTTTAGCTGCTTTAGGCAGGATACGGACATTAAATCCCGCAGTGAGCAAAAGGCAAGCCCTGCCGCTATCTCCAAGGTCTGCTGTTCCTCACCCGAGCCAAAGGACACAGTTGAAGTGAACGGAAAAAATCAGGCCGTAGAGGGGCGAGAGATTAGAAAGACAGAATATGAACTCAAATTTAATGTTAACGTATGAGGCCACACGTCTTTTATTGCACAGCTGTTGCCTCAACCCCCTTCTCTTCGCTGTGGATGTGAGAAAAGTCATACAAAGTCTCACTTTTGGCCATTTTTCCTTTTTCGGAATACTATATTGTCTGTAAATGTCTGACCTGGAGGCAGGTCAATCTTTTCAGTCAAGGATTTTAAGGACATTATTTGATTATTTTCTTTTTTCAGCGCCAAACTATTCACAGCTTTGAACTTGAAAGGTTTAGCATATGGTATTGAAATCAAACTGCACAGTTGTTCACTTTTTCCTCATATCTGAATTTAAGGGGAGTGTCAGCCTGAGCTGTGGCATGTGAGATGAAACCTAAGGCTTTTAGTCATTCTTAGATTAATTTTTATATGCACATATGCAATATGCACATACTTTTTCCACAATGATCAATTTACAAATCTTTCATTCAAGCCACATTTTGTTTCCAGGCAGGAATTCACATGAAAAGGAAAACAAAGAGAAACTTAAAGTGGATGTAGAGGGGCCTTTTTGGGAATTACAGATTCTAGAGATGTTTACTCCAAACTTCAGTGCTGCCATGAATAGGTTGCTAAATAGAAGCCTGTACTTCATTCCAGCTCTCACTCAGAGCCAGATATGAGGCCAGCCAAGTCTTTGCCCACATCCTTACGCAGGAAACTTAAGTTGCGCTGACACTAAGCGTACGGAGCGCATTTGGAGCCCTTGTTGAGAAAGCCACATGTGTGAGCCAGTGCGGAGTAGCCAAGAGTGCAAGCTGTTGGCCAGCTGACGGGCTGAATTCAGACATCATAATGATCCCATCCAATTTAACAGTGCTACATGTGGGATTCATGTGTGAGGGTATTAAAATGCTGTTTCTACGCATCCGTTTTTCGCTACGCCCATTTCCACCCCAAAGAGAAGGAAGAGGTTGCATTAGGGTTGAAAGAAAATCAATATAAAACTTTTCTCTTTTGTCTAAAGCAGGCTAGGCTTCTCTGAAAATGTTTCGCACCTCATTTGAAGGAAATATGCAGCCTTTTGTGCTTTTGCGAAGACTGTGAATGTTTTATTAGTATTCTGACCTCATGTGGAAAATATGTCACAGGTAAAAACCTTTCTTAATGAAGAAAAGTGTAACAATGGGTGTTTTAGGAGAGGTCTCTAAAAGTAAGCATAGCCTCAAAATTAACGTTAATGTGTTCCAGAGGTCTACACACCCACTGCAAGTATATTTCTAAGAACCTTTAGCAGTCGCGAGTGCGTTCAAAACAGATTTACGAAGCAGCAGTGCAGCCAGCAGGGCCACCTCTACCTTTCAAAGGCTCTATCTTTGAGCTCTGAGTGACAACACACTGCTTGTTTTTCAAAAGTCTGTGTTATGATTGGCTTGCTTGTTCGGTGCCGTTGCATACAGGAAGCTCACTATCCCCGCCGGCGCTGTCTGCTTCGCACCTCTCACTTCTCATAGGAACTGCGTGCTCCCAAAAACCACTCATCTGCTAAATGAGTTTCCTTCTGCTCCAGTCTGGTACACTATGCTCCCTGGAACGCCACTATTTAATTGGTCAGCCCCCCCACCCACCCACCCCGCAACAACCCACAGTGTCTTTGGAGAGCTGTAAAGTAGTCGAACTCTTGAGTGAAGGTCAAGAGGGTGACCAGTATGTGAATGTATTAGGATATGTTTGTGTGTGTTAGGTCTTAATTACTTAAGTTAGTTTAGTTAAGAGAGAAAGATGAGACTAGTCAGATGAATTAGTACATGAAAAAGAGAGTGATTGCCTGGTGTATAGGTGTGTGTGTGTGTGTGTGTGTGTGTGTTGGATTGTGGCCTAGATGGACCCCCTGCTCGGCCTCTCCCACCTCTCTTGCTCTGCCTTTGAACCCTATCAGAAAATTAATTGGCAAACCGCGGGTGTTGGGTTCCGGACTGTAGCCCAGGTGGCTGATGGGATTGCCAGATCTGGAGCCACTGATTGATGACAGCAGGGTCCTTAGATGAGAAGAGCCTCACTCCGTCCTCTTCGTCTCCTTCATTTTTACTGGGCCTGGATCTCTGACCAATTCTCTGGTAATGCAATGAGAGACTAGGTCAAGAAGACGGAGGTTTTATCCGTCATAAAAATAGGGAACGGGAAAGAGATAAGAGCAAGTCATGAACCTGGCCTTGCGATATTGACTCTGTCTGAAGCTTTTGGCAAACAGCCGCCGTGTCCAGACATGTTGGTGCGTTAACATTTATGCACAGTCTGTTAAAGATAGAAGGGAAAGAGAATGTCTCATTTATTTTTTTTGACAGACTGAAGTGCTCATTAATCTTATTATATCTGAAACCGTAAATTATGTTTAAGAGTCATAACTCCGTCTAAATGGTGAATTGAAGCATACATTTATTTCACCTACTTGTCATCACTAACGTGTTGGCTTCCAGCAGGCATGGGTCAGCATTTAGAAGCATTCATTTGGAGTTGAGTTCTGTCTACCTGGCAAATGAAATGACCGTTCAGTCTCCACCAACTCCTAAAGAAAATAATTATCTTCTACTTAAATGGTCCAATATTTTCTCCTCTATTTGTCTGGTAGCAGTTCAGTGGGTTTACCAGAGCTTTTTTGCTGTCAGTTACGGCTGGATGCTAACGAGAGCCGGAGGATGAATCAAAACGAGGAGCAAAGAGAAAATGCAGTCCCATAACAGTTATTTATGGGTTCATCACTAAAGGAAACCTCTTGTCACATTACACATAATAGATTAATTCCGTTGTAAAAATGTAAAAATAGCGAATAGTATAGCTTATAGCGAATAACATGCAGCAGCACAGACACATGAAGCAGAGGGTTGTCAGTCATGGGCAAAGATGCTAAGCAGCGATGAGAAGCGCAACAACAGGGAGCTGAGAAAAGTTTAACTTTATGCTAATGTTCCAAAAATAGCACACGTGTTCCCACAGAAAACTGCTTAATTGTTCAGAAGTTGAATACTTACGTGCTCAGCACATACATGCCTTAAAGCTACAGATTAAGCAAGAGGTGAGAGACAGCGCCCCTTACTCTCCAGCAGCTAATTTTACCCTTCAGCATTGTTGCATGCACACAGTTTATGTAAAATATGGTTCGTTATGTAAGCACCATTGTCCACCAAGGCAGTAAATGTGTCAATATGCTGCTACAGCAGCAGCTTAATGTAGTGCCTCTCTATATAAGCCTCTCCTTTGTCCTGGCAGGATCAAAATGCATCACACAAACATCAGGCATAGTGGAAAGAGCCTCTTTTAACTTAGCTCTTAACCTGCTGTAACCAGAGCTTCATCTCACTGAATAGCAGTAGCTTTTGATGTTGCTTTTTCTTTTTGGCAGAAGACACAGAGTGAGACAGTTGTCTGATCTCTTATTGTCCCCGGCACAAATATAAATGTCAAGCTCTGTCGTCAGGCTCATTCAATTGTCATATCACATTCAGTCGTCCTCTCCTATTCAAAAGCCTCTTGCTATAGCTATCACATGTGTTGTGGCGTTTGTACTTGTCCAAGGTAACAGGGGATCTATTAGTTGCATTTATAGAGGAACACTATAGCCCCCAAAAGTTCAAAGACTGAGAGTGAGTCTCACTTGGACATCACCATTCAACCTCTGTGTGTCTAGTGGAACCTGACCTCTTCTAGATAAACCTTGTGAATGAGACACTTTATTATAGATTATGTGATTTATGTAGAAGCAGCTTGTGTTTTGAGTTACTGCCCTACTAAAATCTCCAACACATCAAATATTCTTTGTCTCCTTGACACTAAAAGTCATATTCCCTCGAAACAAGATTGGATTGATTTGACCTCTGTCCCTTTCAAATCAAATCAAATCAAATCAAGCGTCGTTTTTCATTGTACATGCCTTATACTGTCTTTTTTTTGAAGAAAGTCTGCAAACCAACAGGTTTTTATTTAGAAATAGGTTGAAATAATCTTCCTGTACTGACAAATGTTTGCACTTCTTTAAAGAAAACAAGATTTTTAGAGCTTAATAACAGATATAAATAAGATTTTTGCAGCGGCTCTAATGACATTAGATTGACAGTTTGTGTTTCACCAGTGCATTTTTTCATATTTGTGTTTTAATCAAAGGCATTCCTAAAGCTTGGAGTTTGTCTCATGTTTGTGTAGGTCAGCTGGGTATAATCCTTTTACATGTTTTCTCTTTTTTTCTTCTTCTTCATCTCTCGACATTTCCATCTTGATTTGCGATCTATTGCATGGTTCTTTTGAAAGCCACAAGCCTTTCCTTCATGGAGTGTCTCCTCGAGAAAGTCTCAGTGAAGGGTTTCATTCATGTCAGCCCAGTAGGTAGTTTGATCTGGAGACGTGACACGCTAACATGCGTGGCTAGCAATCTGATTTCCTGGTAGAGCTAGAGATGCTTTGATGCTTGTTGCTCATTCTCTCTGCAGCCTGAGAACTCACATTTGAGACGGAGTTCAGCAGAGTACGTCTAACCTTCTGGCCCCTTCACTCTAAACCTGGGGGAGAGAGTTGGAACAGTGTTGTAGAAAACATAGCTAGCAAATATTAACTTAAAATGTGGTTTGGTTTGCTGCCTCAGATGAGCTCAGTCAATTTGAAACAATGAGCATGTACAACGCAATTCAGCTCAGTGCTGAGTCATAAATATGTCAGTTTAATTATGCAAACTAATTTGAGTTCAGGTTGCTATGTTTGCAAGTCAAACAAAAAAAGAAAAAAACCTGTTTGATTCAACCTGCAATATAAAGTTTTCTGTCTTCACCCCAGGGCCCCAATGCTCTTGTGACTTACACCATCATCAGTGGGGCAGATGACAGCTTTCGGATCGACCCTGAATCTGGTGATCTGATCGCCACCAAGAAGCTGGATCGGGAGCGCCGTTCAAAATATTCCCTTCTGGTGCGGGCAGACGATGGAAAACAGTCATCTGACATGAGGCTGAACATCACCGTCATGGACGTCAACGACCACATGCCCAAGTTCTCCCGTGCAACGTATTCGTTTGATATCCCCGAGGACATGGCACCGGGTAAGGCCTTTGTGCCACTTATGAAGCACCCGGTTGCAAACTAGAACACACTAAAATGCATAGAGTAGAGTAGAGGGTTATAGATTCAGACAGGCAGTGTTTTATCTTCTGCAAAAGCCCTCAGACTGAACTTAGACGGCTCTGTTAAGGTCATCAAGAGCTTCACATTATTAGGAGAGATTTCTTTGTAGTAGTTTATAAATCATTTTTTTCCTTCTTATATTTTTTTTTTTACATTTTTATGGGGCTTTTGTAGCTCTCCAAAATCCTCTGTATCTTCCTTAAGGGGAAAATTAGGAGTTTAATAGGTCAAAGGGACAGTAACTGATATTTGATTTATATGGAAATCTATCTGCAACCAGCCAGATTTACAACAATACTGACAGCTGTCTGGCGCAGCTCTTTTAGTCCTCCCAATCACGAGAAAGAGACAAATAAGAGAAATATAAGTTTGTGAATCAAAGAAGAATGTCCAGTGAGGATGTAATAAGAGATGATCATGTGAAGTGCTAATAAAAACACTTAATAATTAGATGTTTACTCAGTCGTAGCATTATCTTCATCCCCAAGTCATTGGTTTAAACACCAGAGAATGGAGGCATTGTGGTTCCAAAAGAGTACAAGCCAAGCGAGTCTGTTATTTTAGCAACTGGCGGAGCGATCACGGAGTCACTGGTATTAATAAACAGCCCTAATAACCCCCTGCAGATATATTAAAGTCATTTTGTTGTATATGGCAGTAAAGTCTAACTTCTCGCCCCTGTGCTGCAACCCGTCTGACAGGCTCCATCGTGGCGGCGATCCTGGCCAGCGACTCTGACTCAGGGGTGAACGGAGAGGTCACCTACTCGCTGGAGGAGGACGACGAGGACGAGACGTTCCTCCTGAACCCAGTTACGGGAGTTTTCAACGTGACGCGTCCGCTGGACTACGAGACTCAGCAGTACTACATTCTGACAGCGAAGGCCCAGGATGGCGGAGGGCAGGCCAGCACGGTCAGAGTGTATTTCAACGTCCTCGATGTAAACGACAACCCCCCCATCTTTAACACCAGCGTGTACAGCACGTCTGTCTCAGAGAGTCTGCCGCCTGGATCGAGCATCGTCACTGTTGGCGCCAGTGATGCTGACGATGGTATGCATATGTGGGAAATGATATGAAAGATGGAATTTGGAGGGAATAATCTTATTGTATTTACACTTTTTTTTTAATTACTATATTTTTTAAGGTTAGTTGACAATATGATGATCATTAAACATCATTCATTAGACAAAATCACATATAGAATAATTGGCACTTATTTAACTCCAGTATACTGTATATCCAGATTAAAATATAATAAAAACCAGATTTCTAATTATTATTTACCACCAATTAGAAATTACTTTTCAACAATAAGATAAGTTGTATCAGTATAAGAAAAATATGTTAGTAGATGAATATTTTAAATTGTAATTAAATCCCAGTTAAATCAAATTAAACCCCGGTCTAGCATCCCAGAGACGGCGATATGTTTAAGGAAAACAGTTGTGTGAGAATGTTTTAAGCAGCGATGTGCTTTTATACAGTATAAATCAAGTGTGAGTCAGCCGTAGCAGCTTAATTTAATGTAGGCCTGTCATTTTGTTATGACAGTTGGTTACACAGAAGCTCTCAAACCTACATTTTATTTTTCATTTTTATTTTGCGTCGTGCATGAATGATTTGATGAAATACGTATTCACCATGTGATTAAGTGGCTTGAGTTATTTCTGCGTTTCAGGTGGTGGGTTTCGTGCTTGTGAAGTGCGGTGTGGTATTTGAACAGCCACCGCTACTCTCCTCTGCTGTAATTACCGCTTCACCCAGGCTTAATGTGGTTATTGTGACCTACATTCCTGGGAAATACGCTGCCTAGTTCTCAACCAGAGTCTGGCTTCTTTCTTCACTGTCCACATAATCTGACCGCGTCGTCCTCTGAGATATATACTTGCCGCCTTCCACTGTTAAAATAAAACACCGCCATTGTTAGCACTTCCTAAGCCCTGACCCCTGACCCCCAGACTTTGTCTCGAGACGGCGTAGCCTAAACTCGGATGGAAGTAGCACTCAAGCTTTTGATAAGGGATTACTTGTGTACTGTAAATACACGCTGGAGTGTGGGAAGGTGCCGGCGCTTTCCACATGAATACCCCGTTGAGTTGAATTACAGACGCTCAATTTAAGCTCATTTTAACCCCCAGTTCCAGTGGAGTGCTGCGGATTAGGGCAGATTTCAAGGTTAGATAGTTTACTGCATCCATCCGCTGTGTCGCACTGTAGTTACCTCATTTAAATACATTTTTCAATCATAAGGGATTTTCCAAAAATGGCACAACCACACTATCAGTATAGGAAGTGGTTTGGAGTAGTGTTTCTCTTTTGATAGCAATCTGTCATGCTACATGAATGGATCAGCAATTTGAAGGACAAGTGTAGCAGCCAGAGCTCCAGCTGCTGCACATGCACAATTTGTGGAAATGGAAGCTGATAACGCATATAAGTGACTAATTCAGACATGTACAGAATATTTAACAATCATGTCTGGAACAATGGATGCTCGGCAAAACAATCAGCATTCGACCTCTATAGATAATATATTATACCATACGGTCCTTTTAATACAAGGTCATGATAAATAGATCCTTTTAGATACATTTATTTTTGGCACTGTGTCTGGATGAGATTTACAGTTAAAAATACACCCTCTCACCGTAACTTTACAATGTAGGAAACGTAATAACAGAGTGCATCCCATTTAATTCCTGCTCCACCACAGATTGATTCTATTTGTTCAAATTACAGTTTGGTACCAGGTTAATTCTCTACTCGGGGAACGTAACAAATTAAATCTGGGGAGCAAAACACAAATGTAATTTAAAATCTCAGAGAGTAGATCTTTTGTCAGTCTTGTTGTTGTTCAGTATCTTTTGTTATGAAACGCTGTGGGCTCCCTGCGTCTTTAAAGATGCTTTGTTCAATTTACTACAGCTGTACCGATCAGTTAGTTAACAGAACATTTATGTGCAACTGTTTTGATAATCAAGTAATAGTAATTTTAGAGGAAAATTGGAGGAAAACTTTTGCTGGGTTAAACTTCTCAATTGTAGGGATTTTATATTTTTCTTTGTCATACACAATAGTAAATGGAAATGTTCTTGGTTTTGGACTGCTGGCCTGACAAAACAAGACATTTGAAGATGTGACCTTGAGGGAATTCTACCTGGCATTATTTCGCTATTTACTGACTTTGTAATAATTTAGTTATCATCTGTATCGTCCTCTGATTCCAAATCCCTTTTTGCCATGTTTTGCAGGCCCAAATGCCCAGCTTCTGTACAGAATTGCGTCTGGTGATCCACAGGGCCACTTTGTCATCACCAAGGACGGAGTCCTCCAAACCAAGAAGGCCTTGGACAGGGAAATCCAATCCTTCTACAACCTCGTGATCACAGTCAATGACCTGGCCCCGCCTCCCATGACCCGTTTCACTAGCACTGCCCAAGTGTCAGTCATTCTTCTGGACGTTAACGACTGCTCGCCATCCTTTACCTCTCAGAAGATGACCTACATCCAGGAGAACACGCCAGTGGACACGGTCGTTTTCACCGCCCAGGCCATAGATGCTGACAGTGGACCCAACAGTTATGTTGAGTACTCCCTCAGAGGACCTTACGGTAACAAGTTCAGCATTGGTACGATTGATGGAGATGTCAGGTTGGTTGGTGAACTCGACCGCGAGGAGCTTTCCAACTACACTCTCACAGTTGTAGCCACAGATAAAGGAGAACCTCCACTGTCTTCAACAATGGATGTGACTATGATAGTTCTGGACGTCAACGACAACACGCCAAGCTTCTCACAGAATATCTACGACATTGAGATCGAGGAGAACACCTTGACTGGGACTGATGTCATCCAGGTGTTCGCCAGCGATGCGGACGAGGGCACCAATGGGCAGATTCGATTTTCTATCTCAGAAGGGAACACCAACTCTGATTTCAGGATTGATTTGGTTACAGGTGTCATTTCAGTGGCCAAGCAGCTGGACCGTGAGGCGCTTTCATCTTATTCACTGGTGGTTCAAGCTGCCGACCGAGGCAGCAGCCCCAGGGTGGACCGTGCAACCGTCAACATTGTGTTGTTGGACGTCAATGACTGCTCACCTGTGTTTGAGCTCTCTCCTTACACTGTCAATGTTCAGGAGAACTTGGAGGAACTGCCAAAAAACATTCTGCAGGTCAGTTTGTTTGTTTTTCTCTTGTCAAGACATTCATTGACATTTAAGCAGTTAGGGTGTGATTAACATTCACAGACAGGACTGATTGAGTGACAAAGGAGACAGTGTTTTCAATGACAGTTCTAAGACTTTAAATAAGCTAATGCCTTAACTTAATTTGTAGTAATGCTAACTTAATAAGTGCAGGTATGTGAGCCATATCAGTGTACTAAACCACTTAACCATGGTGGTCTTATTTTGTTAAATGCCATGACAAATACCTGACCGAAATGATAAAGAAATGATATATGACTGCAATTTGCTCTGCACAATTAGGGCTTTATAGGATTTCAATGAAATATGAAACTGGGCTAAACTGCATGACAAGGCAATTAACATCCCAACCACCCTGATGACTAAATGAGCCATACAAAAAATGGAGGGGAAGGACTGATTTCCAGTGACAGCACAATTCCATTTTCTTTTGCTTGTGTACCTTGTGAGGAAATGAGGGTACAGTTATGTGGTGGGAAGGGATCCAGACGTAGTGGATTTTGCCACACAAGAACACACATCTTTATACTAACCTGGCTGCGCCTGTCTGCGGCACGCACGGCAGGGAGGGCTGGGGAACCCACAATGCATTTGTGCACACCAGTGCAGTGTGGTAGTTTAATTCTGCAGTATGGGGGGAAGAATAAGACTGACTAATAGTTTCATCTTAATCCCCCACTGCAGCCCAGAGCAGTTGTGCATTTGTGACTTTCTGGTTTTCTATCTGAGGATTCCCTGGAACACTCTGATTAGACAAAGTGAATAAGTAATGATCTTCCTTCCCTCGACAATTACATTCATGGTGACGCTCGGCACCGTGATGGTCATTAACTCTCTGCTGCTTCAATGGAAAGACTCAGATGGTGGTTATACTGGGTTACTCCCAGCTAAATTTGGTTGTGTGAACCGAGCAACAGTCTTGTCTTGCAAGAATGCTCCACAAAAAAGCATTCAGGGATAAAAGCAACAGTAGAGTGAGGTTTGTTGGAGAATATAACCATTGCGCTGGTGTTTCTTGCACTTCCCATAGATCACTTGTCAACTAATGCATTTGGTCAATACACTATAATGCCAAATGAAGCTCATTTATGTAGCTCAAAAGTACAAGTCTGTCTCCTGTGATGGAATGTAATTAAGTATATTGACTCAAAACCTGTACTTAAACATAATTTTGAGGTACTTTACTTGAAGTGAGACTGTGTAACTTCTTCTAAATAGCAGCCACGTTTCCCATTATCCTGTAAATGTAAAGAACAGTCATACTGTCACCAACCTGACTCCGTAACACCAGTTACACAGCGGATTGGGCATGTTGTCCAACATAAACTCAGTACAGTACCTCAAAAATTGCACTTAAGTACAGTACTTGAGTAATCTGCTTAGTTACTTTGCGCTACTGTTGCTGTGGAATTGCAGCTCCCTCCGACTCTCCAGTTCTTCTATTTGTTCCAGACAAACTGTTGTTCTGCTGCTGGAAATGAAAAACACATTTCGTGTACAAGAAGAAGTTTGATCCTCAGAATCTCTTGTGTCTGTGTTTTCCAGGTTGTTGCCAGAGACGACGACCAGGGTGCCAACGGTCAGCTGAGCTACATGCTTAGCGGTGGGAATGATGAGGGCGCATTCAGCTTGTCGTCCAGCGGTCAGCTAAGCTTGACCCAGACTCTGGACCGCGAGGCTCAGGGGAAATACATCCTGCTGATTACAGCCACCGACTCAGGTGAGGCCACAGTGGAAGGTTTGAGCTGTGAGGGTGGCTGACACCATCTTGAAATATTTGAAAGATGATTTTATGCTGGCTTTGAGGCATTATGTTTCAGTTTATAGTGATATAGAATCAGTTGTTTATGTCTAAACTTACACCACATTCAACTTAAACTTCATCATCCATGATCTGGTGTATCTGGTGAGGACTGTGTAATATGTCTTTACACAGACATTGTTGGATTTCAGAAAAGCTAGAAACATATTTTGCAATCAGCCTGCAAAACCGAGCTGAAAAAGGATATTTTCATAAACTAACAGCAATGTCAACAAACAGCATTTTGATTTCATAGTGTGCTCAGAGCTCTTCTTTGTGTGGCATGATAACCTAAACATTTGGGAGTTTTTAGCTTGCAAAATAGTGGGTGTTTTTTGACCTATTCCCCACAATTCCTTTCAGCGGGTTCGATTGAACAGCATCCTCTGTTTATTTGGATACGGCGGTAGAGCTTGTTATAGCCAGATAAAAGGTTAACTTGTTATTGCTTAGAGGCCAGTTAATGTGCAGTTAAAGGAGTACATGCGTATCCCCGTTGCAGCCAAATCACATGGTATCCCAGTTAAGTATATGTTTCCCTGAGCTGCTCTGGCACGGCCGTCATGGTCTGAGGGTGGTTCTTTTTCATTCCTGGACTGACCATGTGACCGTTCATAACGCTGTGTATTTTTGACTGTGCACAGGCTTTGGTGAGAATTTGGACAGTGTTGCATGCAGTGTGTTGTTTTTGAAAAATGTTAGACCCTTCTACATAAACACACTTTTGAGTGTTATATCCTAGTCAGTGAATAATTTGCATATTTGTGGGAGAGATTGTGACTTTTTAGGTCTTTCATCGTAGGAGTACATGAATCAAATTCTCAGGTAATCTAGTCTAAGTAACAAAAAATGTGTACGTTTTCATGCTTTGTTAAGATTTTCGTGCTTCATACTGTTCAGAGGTTTGTGCCACATGGACAAAGTTGCCCAAAAGGCGAACATACTAATTAGGATTTGATCCCTTTTTGTACGCTTCACAAGGAGTCCATATTTAGAGCCCTGACAACAATTCCAAAATATTTTGACAGGACGTTTCAGTACAATGTTGGTAAGAGGCAGAAAGAGGGATTTGGGGTAGAATATCAAAATATCAAAAACCCCATAATCATAGTACAGGCCAAATTACCCAGAAGCATTTTCTCACATTTTTGAGGCCTCGGCTGAGACAGTGGGGGGAAATGGTTCTCCCAGGCGCTATCTGGCAGGAAATGTTGAAGGTGGATGGTGCAGACATGTCTCCGAGTCTGCTGTCTACCATGACCCGTTTTCAACCGCAGACATTCATCTTTACATGCTCAAGTCTGCCTTTATCTTCCCATGCTGCCTTCTTTGACTAGTTCTACCCCAAAACATAATGTAAAAGAGAGGAAAAGAATGACTCAGGAGGATTTTTCGTCCTAAGCCTTCAGTTTGTATTGCCAGACAAAGACTTACGCTATCTGTTAGTCAAACATATGTGCTATTGTCATATTTCTTATTTATATGAAAGCTTAGTCAGAGTCCTGGAGCAGCCGCTGTGCTCTACAAACACTTCATCATAAGCAGAGGAGATCATTTTGTGTTTTAACACAACTGTGACATGACTTAGGATCAGAGAAAATGTGCTGTAAGTTCTCGGCTTTTTTAAACACATTCTGTGAATAAATCATTGACTGATATCGACACGCCCAGTCAGGGCTATGTGCCTTTTCATTCTGCTATAGTGGTTGATCCTCCTGAGACATTTTGAGTCATTTCAGCGAGGGTAAACTCATTAATCACAGCCTGAGCACAGCTTTAGGACCCTCTTTGCTGCTGTGCTGACTGAAATCTGTCATGAAATGGTTGGAAATAAAAGAGCTCACTGGGTGCTGGTTCCCATAATGGGTTCTGGCTCAGGAGAACAGCAGAATTTGGCAAATGTCTGCCATTATTTGAAAATCCGAGCACAGCCCCCAAAATGTGGTATTCATGCAAGCTGCTTAAAGGTGTTTTACAAGGCGTCTTGTTGAGAGGAAACTTGACGATCAGGCTTGGAATATATCAGTTTTGTTTCTCTCTCTTCCTTGTTTATGGAAAGTTGTAACATTTCTGAGTTAACTAGTTGTGCAGATAGAGGGAGACATTGAGGGCTGCAGGGTCTGAGGCTGATCTTAATGCTTAGTTAACATCTGGGATCAGCTGCAGGCAAATCAGATTAGTAAACCACTGCTTAGCAAGATACACGTTATGCCTCTATGGAGAATGTGAAACAACAAGATTGCCTACAAAGCCACACAGTAAAATATTGTAAATACTGAGTTTCTGTGGAATAGCTTCTGTGGTTGTCAAACAAGAGGAACTTATAGGGGTCGGGTCAGGGGTTATCTAGGGTGCAAAGGCATCAAAGAAAATTCCCATTAGTCATCAGCAAGATCAGTTTCTTGAGTCACCATTTAGATATTTGTTATTGTTGTGTTTATATATTCTGATATGGATAATGATCTTTTCTGTTTATGGGTTAGTTCACTTACAGATGATACTGAAGTATTTCTTCAATTTCACACCTCACGTCCTGTGTTTCTCTTGGTTGTTAATATCAAATTTCATGTTGGAATGCTCTCACCACAACGTTCCCTTGTGTTGTGTTTTAAATAAATCAAATCAGAATGAAAGTATTCAAGCTAAGTTTGAAAAGATGACTAAAATTCAGATAAGATTCAATTGCGGAGATGGACTAGTTCATGTGGCAGTCCTTGTACATATTCTTTGTTTATGCATGTGCTTATATATTTCCACATTTGTGTTTGCGGATTACGTTGGTTGCCTCCTAGTTTGTGCGAGTCTGCATGTGGTGGTGAGAGCGCCCTTGGGGTGCATTGACATGCACAGTGTTTGGTCACATTTATTAAAGAGAAGGCACAGTAAATCCTTTGGCCTATGCCTATTATGGTGGATACGGTCGCATAGAAATCCCATGTCTTTCACATGCCTCCAGCACATCACTCCATAGTGCCGCACTGTTTGTATATGGCCCTTTGGCTGGTGGGCGACGGGAAGTTTTGGGGGGCTAAACGACCGCTTAACAGATAAAGAATTTTAATTACCATCCCTATTTAAAAGCAGCATCTTTTATTCCCTTAAATGGCTCCCATAAACCCTCCCGTCTTCCTGAGTTTTTTTTTTTTTTCCCCTGACTTGATTAGTTGCATAATGATCTGTCAATCTCATTCATCTGGTTTTGAACATTAACAACAAAGAAAATTCAATCTTAGCACACATCTATCCATCTCTGACATATTGGGAAAATAGAGATATGCTGTAGAGTAAATGAGCAAAACTGATAACGTGGTGTTAAAACATGGCAGGGGCATTGCTAGATCACTGTCCAACACTTGCCACAATAAATCTTTAATGGGGTCCGTTTCTGAAGGTTTCACCCAGTCTGCAGTCTAGTGGCAACACAAGACTTAGCCAAATAAAATATCAGGTTCCTCAAATGAACTTTAACTGAGCAGTAACATTCTGGATCAGCTCTTAAAAAACTTTGCAGTAACAATGTGGTCTTGCAGAGTTTTTTCCTATCGCCTGTTTTCTCTTTTCCACTCCCTGTTGCACTTTAACAATTGCTGGATCTGAATGTTTGTGAAAATAGGATTGTTAAGTAAAAGGGGGCTTTAAAAAGGTGGTGTGGGTTGGATGATTAGTGCTTCAGCCTGGCAAGATCCACTTTTTAATGATGTTTATTTGCTCCGCTCCTCTGAGGACCCTGGTTAGCACATCACATTCTCACAAAGCTAATTACGTATTTTATATCACAACTGGTTATAGCTGTTCATGTTTTCGATTTAAGTAACTTGCAGTATATAGTGTGTGTGAGTAAGTATGCATGCTTTCATGCTTTCTTAAACACTTTTCCAAAGGCATATTTTAGATTTATATGGTCCTTGTATGAACATTATAGAGTGGTGTTATGAGCAAGTTACGCTGCCAGTCTATGTTTTCCACCTCTCACACTGGTTATGATCTGTTGGTATTGCTGTGTCACCATGAAATGGAAAACAGTCACTAAATGGTCCACATATGCACTGCTAAATAGGGATTTCCAAATACTCAACAAGACAGCAAATAACAGTGCCATTGTAATAAAAATACAAAAGGCATTTCACTTTATTAAATTTCACGACAGGCCGTGAAAAAGAAAAAGAGAAAAAGCAGCACTTCTTGTCTGTTGATACGCTTTTCTTGCCTGCCTGCAAACCGCCAAACCCTATCCGTAACATATGTGGAAGAAATTATGCAAAAGCGTTCAGACACAGCACTCCATAAATAACTGGCAAGTTGTATAACATTTTAGGTTTAATTTGACGAATGCCTCTGAGATCGCTTTATTATTAGAAATATTCCTCGCCCCCCCCCCCTTATTCTGGGTAGCAGCTTTGAGTGTACGGCTGAGATATCCCTTTCACTCTCTTGCTTGTTAACTGTGAGAAAACCTCTGTTTACTCTGTTATGTTTGGCAAACTGTGCAGTGGGACAGCTCGCACCCTGCACTCAGCTCCTCTGAGGCCTTTCATGGGTGCTGGACGGGGTCGCATTAAAAGAAGCTTTGTCGCAAAGCAACAGGTTCTCAGAGGCAGAAAAATGTCAATTTTGCCGTGATGGCAGCCAATTCTTTCCCCCCTGAGTAATGATGTGTTTTATTTGCGCTGTCCCTTAAGAGCACAATCTAGCCGCAGTCCATAAACCGTAATTAACCGTTTAGCCTTAAGCTTCAGGCTACAGATGGGCTGTCTCATAAATTTACACATTCATCCGTCTTCCTTAAGTCAACCTGTCCTGGACTTCCTGGTTTAATGAACCTGGTTGTTTGGACATCCCAGAATTATCCTTGTTTGTCTGTTTAGCGATAAAACATCAGTCATTGTATATTGAAGGAAGAGATTATCTCTTGTGCCAGCAGAGACACTCAAACATGCTTCTTAGCGCGGCTTAAAGTGAGCAACTCAGGACAACTTGCAGCCTTTCCCAGGAGGTGGGTGCTGCTGTTTCCTTCAAATCAACCCCCTGCAAAGTTCTCACAGCAGTGCGCGCCCTCATGGCAGCTGCAGCGATCAAAAAACAGATAGCTTAATCATCATTAACACATGTATTTGGACCCCCTCCGGTTCAGAAAGCATGGTCACGGCACCTTCTTGGAGGTTAATGTGATTTGTCTGTTGGTAATGTACACTAATAAGGTGCTTAGACCCTGCCATATGTTTATGCTAGACAATACTTTCTGGGTTGAGAGGCTTACAGAGAAAACTGTCTGTGGATCTTTAGGATGGAAGAAGAAGTAACAGATGGTCAGCTGGTCTAGTTTAGTTTCAGGGTCCTAAAAGCTTGTTATTTTGGACGTAGATTCCTTGGGGTTACTCTGGGTTTTCCCATTTTCTCTAAACGTGATCCACACCGAAAACAAACCGCTTAGATCTGAGCTCAGATGCAGCAATGAAATATTAGCAGACAGAATTGAATGTCATTCCCACTGCCAGTTTAACAAGCACGTTAAGTTCTTCGGGATTATTGTGAAATATCAAACAGGGGGCTACGTTTTGGTTGTCACTGTCCCAACTGTGTCATTCCCAGATCTGAAGCGAATGTGCTGTGTTTAATGAAATGGTAATAGTGTTTCAAGATTCAATTAAAGCAGAGAAGAATCCTCATGTGATTCGAGTGCTTTGAGCTTCCCGACGGATTCAGTTGCTTTGTGCGAAAGGAGGTGTACTGACGCCAGCGTCTTTCTACTTTATCCCGTAATGTAATGGTTACTCATAGGATAGGAACAGTTATCTGAATACCATCAGTCTAATGTGTTCCCATGGAGAATACCCTCAGTCTTGGAGACAGGGTTATCACCAGGACTTAGCTCAGACTTATCCTTTATGGTATCCATACCACTACAGAGCTCAGTGACTCCAGCACAGCTCTCTAGGGCAAAATCACCTCATGGAAACATGGTACCACAAGGTCCACTATTTTCTTTACTGATTGAGGGAGCATGCTTCTCTGGATCCAAACCCCATTTCCTCATGTGCAATAATATAACCAAGATGAATTTGGATCAAATATACACACACGCACTCGCCTGGACTCTAAGCGATGAGTGGCATTTGCTTCCAAAACAATTTTCTAACCACAGCTAAATCACTCATGTAAAAGCGCACAGTTTATCTAGAGTTTTGAGCGATGATGTTGATAACTTCTCAGCGTGAGGTAAATACAGATGATGTGAGGCAATAATCACCAAGAGAGCAGTGTCAGATGATGGCGGTTTGCTTTCCTAAGTGACCTAAGATTAACCCCTGAAATAAGATTATGCTCAAACACAAACTTCAGACAGAGGTAAGGTAGTGCCTTGATTACTTTATCTGTTTTGGCCGACAAGTGATCTACAAATTAGAGGCCTTTGAATATAAGAAGAAGTTTCTCACACTAGTTCTCAGTTGTCGAACATGAACAAGCAGTGACCTGGACATGGTTTTGTGTCTCGTTCAGTGAGCTCTTCAATTAAGTGTGTATCTTTTGAAGAACTTATACCTGCATGGCTTTGTTTCACGGAGTCTAATGATATTAGTGCTGTACTGTAAAAAGTCAGCCGATACAACATGCAAATAAAACAGGCTCTGGTAGTATGCAGCCTTATAAAAAGTGTAAAATTTACAAAGCTGCTGTAGACATAAAAAGAATAAAGGGTCTGGGAACAGGATTTGCCAATGGAAAAAATACTTTTCTAACCACAGTGCATGGCAGCCACCGGTAGGCAGCTGACTTCCTGCTGCAAATTTCCACCAGCTCTCTTTCCATGGCAAAATGATGTCATTTGTCTTGTAGCAGTGGGCCAGATTGTGCACTGCCAGATTTAGGCATATTTCCTTGCCATATCCCCACCACCGAACCCCCCTCTCCTCAGCTTGAGCCACGATGCACGAGTTGACACCCGCCCTGGCTGCAGTCGTCTAAATCATTGACCCTGACACTCTTCCCTGGGTTTTGCCAGATTCCAGCAAAGACTGTTTGGAGGAGATGCTGGCATTTCTCAGCACTCTTGGAGAAGCATTCCTCTGTTGTTGAGTCACTCCCTCCAAAAAAAGAAGGAGATGGAGGTTATTTTTTACATAATAAAAAGCTCTGGGTTTCTTTTTTTTACCATTACAGGTACAGTATGCGGAGGAAATTCAAGAATCGGAAACAGACGACATACTCAGCTGCGACGCTGACCCCGTTATTTAGCAGCCACGATCATCTGAATCTTAAGAATGTCGCACCCCAAACTTAACTATTTAAAACAACTGTCATTTACATACATTTGCATACCTGCCAAGATATAGTATTTCCTGATGACTAAATCTGTCAGCCCACGCGATGTAACAAGATAGATCTGAACTATTAACACATTGGACAGCAGGTTTGGGGGAAACAGCTGCCAGGGGTTATGTGATATCAGTGAGCCCCAGGAGGCTAAAAAGGCACGTCCTGAAGCTGCACAGAGGCGCATGATGCTGTGAGAAGTGATACACCAAGAAAAACGTGAAAAATGCTCTGTTTGAACCCACGCCTGCCAACGAAAGGCGGGGTCAGCACAGGTTCAGGGTCGCACGGGGGAGTGTCTAGGGGCTTTGGGAGTATTTGAGCACTGTTAAGGTCTCCACTAAGGGGGAGGGGGTGTCTTTGCTCTATGCTTACTACGGATTAGCTGGGGTAACAGTGTCCTGTGCTGCAGAGTCCCTGATGTTCTTGGTGACAGAGGCAGTGCAGGTCAAAGGTTACACAAGTGGTGGCGGAGGAGGTTGTTCGTTCTCCCGAGGCAGTAAACAGGCTGTGACATCACATCCTGTTCAAAACTGAAACGCCTGCAAGGAGGGCAGTGCTCTCCACAAACACACAGACACACACAGACACACACACACACACACGGCTAGCCTGCTTCCGCTCTTAGTGGGGAAACAATGCTATTGAAATGCAGTGACCGCACTCACTGTGCACCAGAAGGCAGGTTGAGTTCAGAAGAATATAGCAGCTGGCTTGACAGCCAAAACCAAATGTTTTCTTCATTCTGTCAGTCTCTTGGTAGGTGCTAATGGCTTTTGTAGACAAAGCCACTTAGCTCCCAGAGCCACTTATCAGGCCAGCAGGTCCTGCCTGCACAGAACATCTTTGATCAACAACAGTCTTAGTGAGTTGCTGACTGTCAGCCACACTTTGCCTGGCAGCAGCAGCTCCATGCAGGTCACCTTTAAGTGATACAGACACCTTACTTACTTGGGTCGCTCCTCAATTAAGAAGGTCAGCCAAGGAGGAGCAGTGGCTGCTCTAATCTGTTGCCATGGCAACTTACTGAAAAATGACTCATGTCACTTTAATCACGTTGCCCACTTGAACGTGTGACACAATAGGCTCAAGCATAGGCGGGTTAGAAAGCCGCAATCAAGTATGATGTTGATTAAGTAATCCTGCTGACTGCATTTGTTTGGGCCCTTAGCCACATATTGTGGTCCTTTGATTACACGACAGCCCTGTGATGATACAGTTTAGACTGAATGCTACCTAAATTACATACCACAATTTACATGTTGTGCTTGGATTGTGTTGCTGCAGCTGTTGATTCTTTGCATTTGACATCAAATTTATCGTGGGTTGTTCCTGTATAACTCACCAATGATTTTGGAGTATGTTGTTTATAAGCTGTATTCTCTTAATTGCAAATATTTGTAAAGGTGGAAATACATAATCACCTTAAAATTCAACATTGCCTATATTTGGTTATAAACACAAGACTCTTAAAAAGCAAGTAAAGCCTTAGTTAGAACTGCAGAGGACATGACTCATTTTGGTAATGAGTCAACTAAAGATTAGTGTTGTATGATTTTGGCCCTCTTTTGGGATAGAAATTGTTTACTGTTACCTCTGTTTGTATAATTTATTTTGCTTCTGGAATTCAGCTCTGTTTATTCTGAACGTGCCTGTTAGCCACTTCTGTTCTGACCAGAAAACCTGGATACATGACGAGCTTAAGGTAGAATGTCTGTTTATTATCATAAAACCAGGCAGTGAAGCAATGTAACAGTAAACTATCTCAAATCTCATTTTGTGAGGAATCCCCTGCCCTCCTGAAAGAAGCTGCGGTGGTCTCCAAACCCCACAATGATGTTCAAATTTGTTGATCTTCGTGAGGAAATTTCTCCTCTCTGTCCACAGGGAGATCACAGTTCAGTGTCAGCAATTTAAGAGCAGCCACGCAGCTTGTAGGGAATTTAATTTCTTTCTCAAGGACACTTAAGTTGGTTGGATAATGTTTCAACCTAAATTTGTATACACTGAAAATAGTTGTGTGATTTGGCCAAAAGTAACAAATGGGATTAGTGAGTGTGAACCAGAACAGTAACATGCTATGAAGGTTGGCAAAAAAAAAAAAAATCTCTCTGTAGGTTCACCACAACACCTTTCATGCTATCACATTGCTATCACATTGCTATCACATTGCTATCACATTGTCAATTGATTTATTTTTACTGCTCAAGTAGTGATTGTAGTTACTTTAGGTTTTGGGAATAATGCAAGTTTGGCCTAATGGCTAAAGACCATATTACTGTAGCAAATAGTCACATCAATCGCACAACTGTGAACTTTAATGGTCGAAAGAGGGAAAGTCAGTCATTCATCCTTTTGGGACCATGGATATATGCACTAAAGTTCATGATAATCCATCCAATAGTTTTTGATATATTTTAATATGGATCAAAGTGATGGACTAACCAGCGTTGCCATTCATAGAGCCTAACACTAGTACCTGGACAAAAAGCCTCATTGGGTCTGAAAGCAAAATATTTTTCAGCAGTGCTCATCTTCCTTTTCCCCCCTCACCATCTTTCGGTGACATACAGTTTGAGAGAAAAGAATCATTTAACCGCCGCACTCATGTATCATCTCAGGAGGCTGCTAAGGGAAAAATAAATCATCTGACTTTCAAATGAGAAGAGCTGGCACAAAATATAATGAGCATATTTCCCTGCTTTCAAGATAATCCACGCTGGCTGAGCAATAGAGCCACAGTGTCCCTCAAGCTTTCTTTTCTGACCCTCCACCCCTCAACACCCTCTTTTTCTCTGATTCCTTATGTTTTGGTTTTGCACGGCTCCACATTAAGAGAGAAATTTGGTGGCCAACGTCCAAATGTTTTTTATTATCTCTTATTAATCCAGGCCCCCACGCTACGCAAGTTCAACCATCTGATGTTTTCAACAGCTGAGTACACAGGCACAGGAGACACAAGCTCAGGATTGTGTATGTTTTTATTTGGGTGTATTATAGTTAACACATTCACATAGATTCCTGAACAGAGCTGCAGGAGGGAACAACTACATGTAAGAGGTGGGAAAATTCCCTCATGCAGCATGCACATCTCAGTTTTTCTCAATCCTCAGGTGCTCTCTGTCCTTATAGGCAATGTAAACATATGCAAATCATTACGATCTCAAAATACCTCCAAGCCTTTAAAGATGTCCCCAAATCCCATATTGTGACTTTCAGTAACAAGGCTGAACTTGCGTTTATGTTTGGAATATAGATCAGGGAGTTCAGCATGCCATGTAAGGAAGGATTATAAAGGCGAGCTCAAGCAAGGCAGATGTCTGAATCTTTTTTCTCTTCAGGTTTTTCTGCATTGCGGCTCGTTTTCATCTGCTATTGATTTAAATCCATCCCCCAGGGCTCAGCAAGCCCCGTTTCGTCACCCGCTCTGGGAGAAAAACGGTCAGATTTTTGCTGAAAATAGCACTTCTCCTCGCTCAAATTCCACAGACTAACTCACTCAGTGTCGCGCACCTTAAAATAGATACCTCACTGTGGAAATTAAATCTATGAGTGTCCAAGACCCCAGGAAGGACGCCTGAAAGATTTGGTTTCAGAGACATTGAGCCCTTTTGATGTGTTCTGTGCTGGTGTGTGTTGATGTGGCAGTGCGGCAGACGATGGAAACCCAAAACGATGGCCAGAGAAATTTGCTTGAATTAAATGCAGCAGGAATATTGTGGCTGAGCCCTCACCGGATCATGAATTGGTTCAGTTTGGATCTTGCGGCAAATGACAAGTCATGTACAATAAGTCAGCCTTAATGTCGTTCACATGTTACTGTGTTCCCTTTACCGTCTTGCTGTGGCACAAAAAGAACTGTGGTGTAATGGAAAATGTATTGAGTTGCTTCTGTCTTGGACATTGAGGCAGTTTCCTCACATTGTTTTAGGGTGCTCTCCTTGAGAAAAGAAAAGGAAAACTGCTGTTGTCACTCATTTTTTTTTCATTTTCCTTTATCTCCAGGTTCTCCATCTCTGAGCGGAACAGGGACAGTAACAGTTCTGGTGGACGACGTGAACGATAATGTCCCTGTTTTCACATCCTCCACCTTCCACACCACCATCATGGAGGACGCCCCGACAGGGACAGACGTGCTGTTGGTCAACAGCTCCGATGCAGATGTTGGCGTCAATGGTGTTATAAGGTACCCATAGGCCTTTACACTTCTCTAATTCTTTTTGACTTATTTTTTAAGGAATACATGCTTGTATTTGACTTTTGAGAGCTAACAGTTAGTCAAAATGTCCTCACTATGGAGGATTTTCCTCCGTCTTCATTTGAGAGAGAAATGTGAAACAACATACAATAAGTTCATGACCCCCGAGGCCTCCAGGGCGACCCAACCTGATTTCAGGTTTGCAGTCGTTGCTGCTCTGTTAAGCACCTTTAATCCAGTTTATATGTAAAACTAGGTTTGATTTTAAACTAGGACTAGTTTTATGAGGGGGCCTCATAATGAAATAATTAGCAACAACAATATTTACACCAATAACATTGCCCTGAAATCACCGACCATGCATCGTAGAAAATAAAAGTCTGAATTAAGGATTTTATATAACTTCCTGAGACAAAGCAAAACTGAAAGTTTTTACTGACAGTGCATTTTTGTCTCCTCTAAAGATTTCATCACTCTACTTTTAAGGACTGGGTTAGAAGTTTCACAGCAGATGCAGTTACAAGTGTTTTTTTCCATGGACTTTTAAGGGAACACTGAAGGTTTATTTCGAATTTTACTCTGTTACAAGCAGATTAATGCAGGAATAAAATATTTTGTGTGCATAAGCCTAATGAAGCCATTTTTTACAATCCAGAGGAGATCTATGTCGCTTTGTTCAGTTCCCGTAACTACTGTGAATAATCAGGTCAGTCTTAGTTTGCCTTTGATTCCCTGGTGTGAATATACCCTTTCAGGGCCATACAGGACTGGGTTTTGGCTTTCCTCACGCCTTAAATGAAACGTTTTACCTCATCACCAGCTTTGTGAAATTCCAGGCCGATGTTGCAATTGTTAACAGGAGTTTAGGAGTGGAGTGTGGAGTTTTAGTCAACACCCGGAGTCATTATTCGGGCTGCGATTCTCAAGCTGGACGGCAGCTTTTTCACACTCACAGCCCCCTCCGTGGGGGAGCTTGTAAGAGCTTCTGGCCAGTCTCTCTCAAGCCGGACACTGACTCAAGTCTGACCCCTCCCTCTCCTTAGTAACCCCACTGGGTGTACATTGGGGGGTACCGCAGCGCGCTCCAGTTTCCCAAAACAACGTAATGAGGATGTTAATTGTCTATGACAGTATGAGTTGTGCCCATCAGGGGTTCGAGGCCCTTAATGGAGACCAGAACCGGTTACCTTGGGTTATTAGTTTTGATTCTCACAGCCCATTAAATGTAAGTCCCAAACCTGGACTTGTCTCTGGACTGTGTTCTGACCACAAGCATCTGTGGACAGTTTATGTTGTCGATGATGTCCAAATAAGCTGTGCATCCACTCTGCTTTCACACGTTGTTCTGTAATTTGTCGGCTGATCCCTGGAGGGGGATGCTTTTTCTGAAGCCTTTTCAAAATATGCACTGGTGTGTACATGTATGTGTCAGTTTACATCTATGTCTGGGTCCTGCTGGAGACTCGTGAGATACAGGGTGAAACATGATATTAGTTTGAAAGCCAGCGACTGTGGCCCCTCAGTGCTGAAGAGTTGAATGATATGTGATGTTACTGATGCATGCATTTTATGATTTGTTTATTTATATTGTAAGTGATATATTTTTGATTTACTATGGAATTTTAAATCTTTATTCTTTTATAAATATCATGTTCCACATTAACATAAATTGAATCAAATAAAATCAAATAAAGGATTTTATAGTTCTCTAACTTCAGCAGAGGAAGCAGTCTGAACCACATGGGCTTTCTGTAAGCAGTGAAGCAGAAAACAATGACTGTATTTGATAGAATATGAAGCTGGGTGCCTCAATCAGTCAACTAACTGATTTGATGTCACGCCAGTTACAGCATGGTGACCATTGTTGAAAATAGTTTTTTTTATTGCATGTGCTTTTGTGGAGCTTGAAACAGTGCCCTCTATAGACCACATTGCGACAGTAGTGACCCTTCAGTCACTGGCAGTGCAGCACACAATATGTAGAAACTGGTTAAAGGGAATGACTTATGTGACACCTTATGTTAAGTATTTACATTACACATGCATGTAATAACACTGTTACCTCTCTGAAATATAAGATGTGGCCGTGATGCTGAAATTTAAGTAGCTCTAACTATAAAAATTTGATGGACTAAAAGAGATACTATGTGTAATTTCATACTTTTTATTGTCTTTTCACAATGTCAGAACCATTTCTAAATTTCTAAGCATTAAAAACATTTCAATATATGCAGGTGCAGAAAAATTCCATTAGAGGCTTCATTAGTCATCTCTTCTCTAGTTTATTTTTCTGAAAGCAGTTCAGTTACAGAAGATTTTCATTAACACAAATTGAAGCATTAGGATTTGTAAAGACAGAATATTGATTCACAGTTTACCTGATTATTTGCTATTTGCATTTTTACAGAAAGGACTGTGGTAATTAGGAATAAAAACAAACAAAAATTACAACATCTAAATGCCACATTTTTGTAGGTTCAGGACATTCATTAGAAATCATTTTACCAGACATAATTGATGACTGTGATCTAACCACAAATTTCACAAAGCTTTCACTGAAACTTGTCTCTCTTTATATTTCCTACAGCTACAGCCTGACTGGAGGACGCGGCCAGTTTTCCATCAACCCAGCTACTGGGCAGATTATCACCAGCTCCCTGCTGGATCGAGAAGATAGAGCCAATTACCAGCTGCTGGTTGTGGCAACAGATGGAGGGCAGCCGCATGGCCTGTCCAGCTCTGCCACTGTGTCCGTGACTGTTGCTGACATCAATGATAACCCTCCTCACTTCCACCACCACCCCTACGTCACCCACATTCCCGCCTCTACTGCAGCAGGTTAGTACCTGTTCTCACTGTTACCATGCTCTTAGACCAGGTTTGGTTTAATTCGTCAGTGCACTGCATAATAAATTACACCTTTGCTTAAGTTCAAACACGGTATCTGTTTTTCCCTTACAGTTAAATACATTTAACAAGCATGTGTTTATATGCAGGTTTATGCATAATGAGAATCTTTAAAGACCTAACAAATTATCGAACACTCATTTATGTCTTTAGGGTCCCTGGTCTTTGCTGTTACTGTCACTGACGAAGACTCAGGTTCCAACGCCCAGCTGCACTACGCCCTGATAGGGCGCAACTCTGAGAAGTTCAAGATCGACCCTGTCAGAGGTGCCATCACTGCCAACGAAAAGCTAACTGGAAGCTCAGAAGTTACCCTCACAGTTCGAGTAAAAGACGGCGGAAGTAACCCCAAAACGGATACGACCACCGTGACTGTCCGTTTTGTTACTGGAGGAAACTTCCCTGTCATCAAACTGAAGGAGCATGCATTCACGTTCCCTGAGAGCCAGGCAACCAACCACGTTGTTACAACGGTAACTGGCTCTTCTATGAGGGGTGGACCGTTGTCATATTACATTGCCAGCGGCAATCTGGATAATGCCTTTCATATAGACCAGCTATCAGGCGAGTTGTCTATCAGACATCCACTTGATTATGAACACATTCAGAAATATGTTCTTTGGATTGAAGCCAGAGATCAGGGTTTCCCACCTTATTCCTCTTATGAGAAAGTGGAAATAACCGTGCTGGATGTGAATGACAATCACCCAGTGTTTGATAAGGATCCCTTTCATGCTGAGATACTGGAGAACCTTTCACCTCAGCGGGTGCTGATAGTTTCTGCTGTTGATCTGGACAGTGGGCCCAATGGACAGCTGGAATACGCCATCATTGATGGCAATAGGGAGAACAGCTTCAGCATTAATAGAGCAACTGGTGAAATACGATCCACCAGGCCACTGGACCGGGAGAAGGTGGCGCAATACACCTTGAAAGTCAAAGCCACTGACCGGGGATTGCCACCCAAAAACACAGCAGTCAAAGTGGTAATCAATGTACTGGATGTGAATGACAATGCTCCCAGATTTTCCAAGATCTTTAGTGCTACAGTGGCTGAAAATGCCCCAGTGGGTTACACTGTCACCAGAGTCACCACCACAGACGAGGATGCTGGTTCAAATGCCATTAGCCGATATTCAATAACAGATACCAGCCTCCCATTCAGTATTAATCCAAGCACAGGAGACATAACAATAAGTAGGCCACTCAATAGAGAGGACACAGACCATTACATTGTCAAAGTGTCTGCACATGACTCTGGTTGGACCGTAAGCACAGATGTCACCATATTTATAACAGATATTAATGATAATGCCCCCAGATTTAGTCGTCCCTCTTACTATCTGGATTACCCTGAGCTCACTGAGGTAGGCTCCCTGGTCACACAAGTGTCTGCCACAGATCCTGATGAGGGATTTAATGGCAAAATTTTCTATTTCATTCGCTCCCAGTCAGAGTACTTCAGAATTAATGCCAGCTCTGGAGAGATATTTGTGAAGCAGCAGTTAAAATATCAGAACTCAACAGGTGCTAGCAGTATAAATATAAATCGTCACAGCTTCATTGTCACAGCCTCAGACCGGGCAGTCAAGCCTTTGATGAGTGAGACGACAGTAATTGTAAACATTGTAGATAGCAATGATAATCCCCCAGAGTTTGATTCGCCTAGCTACTTTACTCCTGTCACTAAAAGTGTCAAGGTTGGCACCAGACTGATTAGGGTTATAGCTCACGATAAAAAAGACTTTGGCCTTAATTCTGAGATTGAGTACTTAATAACAGGTGGAAACAGCTCTAGCAAATTCAAACTCGATAAAACAAGTGGATGGATTACTGTTGCCTCTCCTCTTACATCTGATATGAATAAATTTTTCCTCATTGACACCACAGCAACTGACAGAGGAAATCCTCCTTTGTCTGCGCGAGCATCAGTGCGAATAGCAGTCACAGAGGAAAACCACCACACGCCTGAGTTCTCACAAAGCCAAATCTCAGCCACTGTACCTGAAAGCCTTGCTGTGGGAACAGCAATAAGGACCCTGTCTGCAAGAGACAAAGATAAAGAAATGAATGGCCTTATCACATACAATATTACTTCAGGCAACGACAAGGGTCTGTTTTCACTTAATGGTAAAACTGGAGTGTTATCCCTAGCTTACGCTCTGGACTTTGAAGAACAGCAACAACATGAGCTTAGAGTTTCAGCCACTGATGGTGGTTGGATTTCAAAGACAAGCTACGTCTCCGTCACAATACATGTGACTGATGTGAATGACAACCCTCCTGTGTTTGATCCTGACGAGTACTTCCCTGTTGTACAAGAAAACGTTCCCAGTGGCACCACTGTGGTCAAAATGAATGCCACAGACCGCGATTCAGGAGCTAATGCAGTCATGGCTTACGTGATACAGTCATCAGACAGTGACCTCTTTGTTATTGACCCGAACACAGGCACCATCACCACCCAGGGCTTCTTGGATTACGAGGCTAAGCAGGTCTACCATTTAACATTAAAGGCCTTCAATGTCCCAGACGAGGAACGCTGCAGTTTCGCCAATGTCAACATTCAGCTAAAGGGAGCCAATGAATACGTACCCCGCTTTGTCTCCAAACAGTACTACTTTGAAATCTCTGAAGCTGCTCCAAAAGGCACAGTGGTCGGGGAAGTGTTCGCCAGTGATCGAGACCAAGGAGATGATGGAGTCGTTTACTACCTCATTTTTGGGAAGAGCAGAAAAAAGGGCTTCGGCATCAACAAGAAAACAGGCCAGATTTATGTCACAGGTACTCTAGACCGTGAGAAAGAGGAAAAGATTTCACTGAAGGTGTTAGCAAAGAATGCAGGAAGCATCCGTGGGGCAGATATTGATGAGGTATTTGTGAACATCACAATTCTTGATGCCAACGATCCTCCTGTTTTCACCCAAGAACTCTATGATGTGCAGGTTAGTGAGGGTCTCTCACCAGGTGGTCTGGTTACCTTTGTGAGTGCTGAGGACTCTGATTCTGTCCCAAGCTGGAGCAGATTTTCATACTCCATTGCTCCTGAGTTTGATAAAAATGTCTTTACTATCAACCCAAAAACTGGACAAGTGTCTGTGGCTGCAGAGCTGGACAGAGAAACAACTCCTGTGTATAATCTAACTGTTCTGGCTGTGGATACTGGCACACCTCCTGCAACCGGAAGCACCACTGTGATTGTGAATCTGGAAGATATCAATGATAACGGTCCAACTTTGACAACTGCCTATGCTGAGGTAATGGAGAATCAGAGAGCTGGCACTACAGTTACAGCGCTAACAGCGTCTGACCCAGATCTACCACCCAACCAAGGCCCTTTCTTATTCAGCCTTCTCGGTTCTGGATCTGCCAACAGCTACTTCAGCCTTAGTCCAGCTGGAGTGTTAACCACCAGTCGGGAAATCGACAGAGAACAGATTAGTGACTTCTACCTCTCTGTTGTGATCAAGGACTCTGGAATGCCTCAAATGTCCTCCACAGGAACAATTCACATCAAAATAAATGATCAGAACGATAATCCATCAGAGCCAAGGTCCATGGAAATCTTTGTTCACTACTTTGGGAACATGTTTCCCGGCGGCTCTTTGGGAGATGTCAAACCTCAAGACCCTGACATTCAAGATAGGTTCCACTGCTCCCTGATTCCTCCATCTTCTGGTCTCTTTAGCGTCCCAACTGGAACATGCAACCTCAATTCTAAAGCCCGCTCAACAGATGGAACTTTTGAACTAACCATTCATAGCAGTGATGGGGTCCACGGTTCAGTCAGTAATACAGCCCGAGTCCTCTTCATGGGTTTCACGAATGCCACAGTGGACAACAGTATACTCATCCGACTCCACTCTCAAGGAGTCAAAAGCTTCCTTACCAACCACTACCTCAGCTTTCTACGCATTGCCAACTCTCAGCTAGCAGGACTAGGCACAGGGGTGCTGCTTTATGGAGCCTTTGAACTCAACAATCAGACTTTCCTAATGGCAGCTGTGAAACGCGGCCACGGACAATATGTCAACCCTAGCGGCGTAGCAACATTCTTCCAGAGTATCAAAGACATTTTATATAGACAGAGCGGGGTGCAAATAGATGCAGTGGACCATGATCCTTGCACACGTAACCCGTGCCAGAATGGAGGCAGCTGCAAGAGGCGTCTCAGTGTCGGGCCTGATATGAAGACAGAAGAAAGTGTCCCAGTGATCCTTGTTTCTAACCACCCCCTGCAGCCCTACGCCTGCAGCTGCAGGCCAGGATACACAGGAGCTCTGTGTGAGACAGACATCGACGAGTGCCAGCCATCTCCCTGCCACAATGGCGGCACCTGCCACAATCTGGTGGGGGGTTTCTCCTGCACCTGTCCTGAAGGTTTCACCGGGATGGCCTGTGAGAGGGATATCAATGAATGCCTTTCCAATCCCTGCAAGAACGGGGCGCTGTGCCAGAACTTCCCCGGTGGCTTCAACTGCCTGTGCAAATCTGGCTTTGCAGGTACTACACACGCAGGAGTCACATTTTATATCCGACCACAGAGTCACTTATTTTAGGCTTGGAAAAAACCATGTTGGGACACACACATACACACACTGACACTTACACAATAATGTACTCACACACATGGCTTTGGGTCCAAGGCAAATATTTGCTTCTAAATGTTTCCAAGAGGTGTTGTAGCCATAGCATACAAGCATGGCTGCCAAATACAGTTTGGTTTTCAGATTACCAGTTGGGGGGTATCAGCTGTGTTGCATATCAGCCTGCCATGTTTGCTTTAATAAATAGGATGATGCGAAGCTGACCCTAGTCAGGATTTGAGTGTAGACTCCACACACAGTTCACCAGTATCACATTTCATTGTGTGCTTTCATGTGCATGCAGCTATGACCACACACAGATACATTTCTAATCCAACTGTATACAGAAGGATTTCTTAATCAAGCATCAAGCATTTGGCTCTGTTTTGACTTGTATGACAAATGAGCAGCTTTATAAAAGATCCAATCAGGCCCTTCATTTGGAAATCTAATGAATACACGGCATTATTACCCTTGATAAAAGGGGAGTGGATTTTAAGTGGAATTACTTAGAGGAGTCATTTGAATCCTGCATGTTGTCCAGCCACTGACTCCAGCATCTGAAAGACATTTTCAAAGCGGACCATAGCAGGCGATTTGCCTCAAGTCAAGTCATTACTGTCCCTTTTTATTATGACGATAAAAAATAACCACAAATCTTTAGATTTCATCAAGATAAATGACCTTCCTGAAGAAATGCACCCATTGACTTACAGTAGTTTGCATGCCCTCACAGTGAACTTTCAACTTCCTGTTTTCCGTGCCTGGTTTTTGGCAGCAGAATCTATCTCCATTAAGCAACTGTCGCAGGATTTACAACCCAAAATATATTTGCAGACATTCATTGTCAGTCTTTTTGTATTGTACCATGCCTGAATCATTTAATGTCTTGCCCCAGTCCATTATTTTTATTGTTTGTGTCACATTCCTTATGTTGATGTGAAAGTTTGTAACTCATTTAGATTTTCACATTCATATGTGCCAGCATTTAATGTACATTGCAACTGTTTGTCGTTCTGCACTGCAAAAAACGTATCCAACGTAATTTGACCTTGCAGTGAGTTTGAAAATCTGATTATTCTTAGTGAGAAGAATCTGCCAATTGAGTGAGATCATCTCTTTTTTTCTATGAAAGTTTCAAGATGTTGTTTTGGATCAAATGATGTCATCTTGGACAACTGCTTTTTATTCCAAAATAGCATCACTTGTTTCAAGAAAAAAAATTAAATAAGTTAAGATGTATGAAGACAGGTGAAATTACATCTTCCTATTATATATTTTATGGTTGTCTCAGCAAAAGTAAGATTCTCGGGCTCACTGCAACTTTAAAAGATTTGTTGGAGCACAGATTTTTTTTGCAGTGCATTTCTCAGCTGTGAGGTGATGAAAGGCCTGCATGACTTGGCCTGTGGGGAAAGTGAACTGTGTTCCCCTCAGGGTTTTCCTGTGTTGTCTGCCACCCCATCCATTTTAATTTGTGTTGTTCTGTGAACCCAGGCAAAACGTGTGATTCCATCATCAATCACTGTGAGTGTAACCCATGTTTTAATGGCGGGTCCTGTCAGAATCGGGTGGATGGATATTACTGTCATTGTCCATTTGGTAAGTAATAGTAGGAAACTTTTTAGGGTATTAACAAGCCCTGGTAAATTGAAAAGCAAGATGTACAATTTCATGCAATACTCCTAAAGAAAAGAAAGTCATGCTATTCTTAATCCATGATTTGTTAAACAAATGTGGACACTGTCAATTCAGTTTGTGTCTCCATTTTTCATTCTTTGTACTACTGCTGCCATCAATAAGCTTCCCATTTGGGCAAAGATGCAAGAGTATGGTCTGACAGCAGTGATACCTGCTTTGGTACTACTAAATGCAGAACATATAATATTGAACAGAATAAAGTTTCTGTTTTATCTGTAGATATTTTTATCACAGCAGCATCGTGAATCATTCATTGGCTTCCTCTCTGAGTCCTCTTTTTGGTCTGTTTTTGTCCTCAGGGGTTTTCGGCAAACACTGCGAACTGAACAGCTATGGCTTTGAGGAGCTCTCCTACATGGAGTTTCCGTCTCTGGATCCCAACAATAACTACATATATATCAAGTTTGCTACCCTGAAGAGCAATGCGCTGCTCATGTACAACCACGATAACCAGACTGGAGACAAGGCGGAGTTCCTGGCTCTGGAGATCTTCGAGGGAAGGATGCGCTTCTCCTTCAATTTGGGAAGTGGAACTTATAAACTGATGACCATGATAAAAGTTTCAGACGGGCAGTTCCACACAGTCATCGCCAGGAGAGCTGGGATGGTAAGAACTTCTATGTTCCTGGTAGAAATGAGCTCATTGTTAAATGTTTTTCATCATTTGTTCTTGAAAAAACATGTAGCGGCTTAATAGATGGGGTAACATCTATCAGTAACAAAAACTTTGCGGAAAATCTGAGTAATGTGACATAGTATGGTCTTAAAACGTGGGTTGCGCTATCAATAGCATTTATGTCCTGGACTTTTATAGCTGAAACCTGCATTCAAATTTGGCCTTATATTCTTTTTTGCATCATCAGATGATAATTAAACTCCCCCAAACCACGGGTAGCTCAGCTTATGGTTTTCACGGTTTGTAATTATATTTTATTGCTCGTTGTGATTTACAATACAAGGATCCAAAATGACCCTGAAGGTTGAAATTCTGTCTCCTGTGCTCCGAATGAGAGGCTTCTCCCTGCCAGCAATGCAGTGGCAAGGAAAGAGGGAAAAAATCCAACCAGGCCCTGTCAAACCTTCTATAATGTAGTTCTCCTGCTGGACCTCAAATCTGTCATTTCCCACCGTGCACTGAGAGTTTCATAGGAAGCTGGTAAAATCGTTAAATTGTCAGTTTTGAGATGGTGCAGAGTGAAAGGATGGAAAGGAATACAGCACACATTGAGATTGACTGTGATTCTGTCTGCATATAGTGCCCTGTGAATAGTATGCGGAGGTGGCCATGTAAGGGTTCTTGAGAAATGAGAGAGAAAAGTGTGTGTGTCACACCACATGTGCCAACTCCCTCAGGCGGTGTAAAGTGAACCTGATCACTGTGTTTGCAGAAGGTGCTGTGGGTCATTTCAGTGGTCAGGCTTGAGGTGTGTTCTCAGTTCCTGCCTTCCAAAGTTTGAGTCAGTGTCAAAAGCAGAGAAAAACCATGGTCGTGTGCTATTTGATGGCCATGACCATTGCCGCAGCTAGCGCTGGCGTAAGCCATTTTGCTAATGCTTGCGTTAGCTGATGTTATCCTTTCAAAAGTACGTGATCAATAAAGAACACAAGCTGCCTTCTTATCAATATTACCAGGCTTTTTACTCTTCCATATTGTAGCACTGAGATTGGGCTTTCAAATTTGAATTGGGATTCTCACAGTTGTTTCTTGATTTGGACAGTTGCCTTTCTAGTTGATCAGTAAATAGCACAACCTGCCTACTTATTAATACAACTATATGTTTTACTCTGTCTTTATCATAGTACTGAGATTGGGGTTTGATACGTTTCTTGTGGCAGCCTTTCTGAAATAAGCAGGGATGAAAGTTACTATACCCTGTTGTGATCAAGGACACATAGTTGAATATTTGAACATACCAATTATGGTTGTCTTTGCGACAGCAGTGCAATAGTAGCACTTGGAAATGCCAGGGGGGGACACTTGTCTGCTTCCACCTTAACTGTCAAATACTACAACAACAACAAGACCAATATTGCAGTTTTCCAGTGTATGTGTTGCAGATTTGCTGTTTAACTGCGTGAATAGAAGCACTTGGAAGTAGCTTGTTTATCATCACTTACAGAAGTTGACAAGCTGAATGTGTTCCACAGACACAGAGCATCATTAGCATTCATTTGGAGTTGTGTGTGAATTTTTAATATTCATTCTCCTTTTAGCTCTGTTTTGGTCTCCACCACTTCCTGTGGGACACATCTGGCTCTAACTAGTGCTATAACTAGAAAAATTGAATGAATGTAAATTCTGTATTCTGTAAACGCAGTAAGTTCTCTTTAATGACTCTTACATGGCTCTTGCACGAGGTCAAATATTTCTGGAAACACCAGTTGCTGATGAGTTTTACAGATGTCATTTTTAAATTTTTCAAGCATAGCCAATTTAAATTTCATTCACCTCCATCCTATTGGAGTGGCAGAAGTCTTAAAATCTATGCAAATAAAACCTAAGCTATCTGCGTGGCTGGATATCACAGGGGTAAGTATGAGAAGTACTGTGATCATGTGAGAATAACTGACTGTCTGGAAAAGATCACAGGTGGGAACATCCAAGCAAGGGCTCAGATAGTTTATTTTAAATCAGGGTTTGAAGCCAGAACAATCCAGAAAAAATAGAAAAATGTTCTGTGAATAAGGTTTACAAATGCAGTTTGACAAATTAGGACTTGCTGTGTCTGATTAGCATCAGCAGGTAATTATCAAGCATTTGATTAGTTGAATTATTTGTCTTAGAAACAAGCACAAAACAAATGTGTAACAGCAGTTACTCAGTGTCTGCACCACAACAGAGAACTATGCTGTGGTCCTTCCATTACATTAGTCATGGGGAAAACAATGATCTCCAGCGGCGCTTTCTTCACATTTCCTTCGATGTTAGCCAAGCACAAAAACTCCTCACCTTTCTGTATTAATTTCCAAGGGGGTTGTTGAAATTAATATTGTCTCCACCACAGTGTGAGACCCTAGACACTGAGTGCAGTGCACTGTATTTAAGGCATGGCTGCTGTGCCTTTGATCACAGGAAAAGACATTAATGAAATGTTCATGTGCTTCAGACGCTCTTCATGGAGCTTCAGAGAGTCACGAATGTGTTTGAGACAAATGAGTCCTGTTGTTTCTCGCCTCGCCGCTGTCGCCCTGTTGGTGTGTGTTTAACTCTGACTAGTGCGACTCAAGTATACTAGAGAGAGAGTGTGTGTCTGTGTGTGTGCACTTGGTGGGGTCGTGCTCTCGTGGATGATTTGTGTTGGAGATCCGGGCCGGTGTGGTCCATGTTTACTTAAGATCCAGGAGAGGTGGAGCATGATTGCCCCGGTTTTTCAACACTTTCACACGCTTTTCCGGACAGTTTCCTCACCAGCCCATTTCTTTTCTTCCTAGTGGGGTCATTCCTTCTTTGAGCACAGAGAGTGCCAGAGAATAAGCCACATCTGGTCAAAAGCTTTCATACCATTCACAGGAAATAGGAAATGTTCTCTGTAATGTATGGCGGTTTATGCCACTCTCCCATCAACCACTATGATGAATTGATGAAATATAATTGGCCTAAATGCCGTTTAGTGGACAAAGCTCGCACTAACCTTTGAACAGGGCTACACAAATACTCAAGCAGAAATGATTTTATTGGTTGAAGTAACCTTCAATGGGTGGAAACAGAACCCTGGAGCGAAAGTTATGCTACAGTGCACAGGAAGATATTTAGTCTGACAAACGCTCATGGTTTTTCAGTCCTAAAGATGTGCACACAATAAGATTCCCTAGCTCTGTCCAACAATAACAAAAAACTATCTACTGTTACCCGTGTTTGTTGTTTTACATAATGTCTAAAAAATGTTTTTTATTCCACAAAATTAAGATGAAATTTGTTCAGATCAGATAAAACTGAAGCTTAAAAAACCTTAAACAATTTTCTCAAACGCCACATTAAAAAAAATGAGCTTTTTTGTTAAAGAAAACTTAATATGATAGTATTTCTTTAATCAATTTGTATTCAAGTACTTCCCAATATTGCTATGGAGTAGCAGTAAAAGTAAAGTAAGCTTATTCAGCCCCCATATAGATCATAAATAAATATTTCCTAACTAAAACTCAAGTTCAGAGCAGAGCAGTTAACCATGCCAAGTGTTTGTACTGAACCAGAATAGGTCAGTGGTGAAGTGGCTGATATTGATTGAGTGTTTGATGGGTCACCATCAGCCACAAACCAACAGTAAGCTCTGCATCCAAATATGTCATCCATAGTCTACCATTCAGAAAATGGAGTCTCCTCCAGGACCAGTGGTTGAATGAGGCAGTGTGAGTTAACAGCTGTTTCTTAACAACGATCACATGTGACATGCATATGTGTGTCTGTGTGTTCCTTTCATCACGTAGGCTGCATCCCTGACTGTGGACTTGTGTGGTGATGACCATGAACCAGGCTACTGTGCTGTGAGCAATGTGGCGGTACACACTGACTGGTAAGAAAATCACACACACACACACACACAGTATACACATGTTCCATTTCTATGATCTATCATACTGTATACTTAGAAACTGTGTTAACAGTTTCAGTACGAAGGTTTGAAAAATTTTATGTATCGTAACATTTCCCTTGCCGGGCAAAATAATGGAAAGTGATACATAACAATTACCTTTTCAGCACCTGGTATGAACGATAGCAAAAGGCCAATATCTGCACTGAAGTAATAACAATTGAATCTTTTTTCACACAGTGGTTGTTGGCTAGATGTTTCCAACCCTTTTTCATCTTGTGACCCCTTAAAACAAAGAACTGAGTCACTGATTGCATTTTGATTTGGATTTTTTGTTTTGTTCTATTTTAATACTTTTTAGGGCACAAAAAAATATTTCGTAATTCACAAAGATTATAATCATCTAGCGACCCGTCAGATTCATATTATGGCAGCCGTGACCCCCAATTTGGGAAGTATTGTTGTGAATAATGTGATTGACTGGCGACCAGTCCAGGATGTACCCCGCCTCTCGCTCAAAGTCAGCTGGGATTGGCTCCAGCCCCCCCCCCCACAACCCTGAAGGATAAGCAGTATAGACAATGGATGGATGGAGCTGAGGGTTAGAGTATATAGAGAAAAGATACAGAAATTGACACAGCTCTATGGAGAACTGAACCCTGTCACTAAAATACTACGTATCTGCATGAAAGCAAAGTGCTTCACTTGTAATATGCAGTTCTCATACATTTTTGTGCAATGATGATACAAAAATGACTCAAAGTTCAAATGAAGTCATGTGTTGTAAATATACAATATATGATGTAAACCTTCATTAAATTACTGGATGATCACTGCCTTTACACACAGTCAGCTCTGAGCCAGGCCTTGTGGGGTGAAAACTTAAGACATGTACATGTGTTTTTGTGTGTATAGGGGTACATGTGTGTGTGTGTGTGTGTGTGTGTGTGTGTGTGTGTGTCTGAGAGAAAGAGAGAGAGATCTATTTGGCAGATGAGGAAAGGCCACAGAGGTCTGCAGAAGGTTTATTTTGTAAGGGTCTCGGGACCATGTTGTTGTGAAACTTGCTGACCCACAGTGTCTTTCTGTGTGTGTGTGTGTGTGTGTGTGTGTGCGTGTGTGCGTGCGCGTGTGTGTGTGTGTGCACGCGCCTACCTCTGAATACTTGAATGCATTTCTGTGCATATGTACTTTTGTGTCTGTGTGCATTGAAGTCTTTGTGTGCTTCTGTTCATCTGTGTGTGTTCGTGTGTGTGTGTGTGTGTGTGTGTGCAGGATCCTGGACGTGCAGCCCAACAGGCTCTCGGTGGGAGGCGTCAGGTCAATAGAACCCGTCCTTCATCGGCGCGGCCAGGTTGCCACCCACGACTTTGTCGGCTGCATCATGGAGTTCGCCGTCAACGGCCGCCCACTGGAGCCCAGTCAGGCTCTGGCATCGCGTGGCATCCTTGACAGGTCCGCACAACCCAATCCCCCCCCCCTTACTCTCTCCATCATCTCCCTCTTCTTCCCATCTTCCCGTCTTCTCTAACCTCCTCGACTCTCGCTGTGGGACATCTGTTCACACTCTCAAACCCTCTCGAGAGATTTTAAAAAGATGTTTTTTTTGTTTTGTTTTTCTTTTTAATACAATCGGCAGATTTTTGACAGGGGAAACTATTTGCAGAATTCCGCAGATTTTTTTTTTTTTCTTTTCTGTCCTGCTGGTGAATAGTGAGGCGAGAACAGATCTTTTAATATGCTAATTCTCTTGGGGTTCTTTATGGGTGTTTTTTGTATTGCAGCACGGGGAGAAAAATCACAGCTCATCTGCCCCTTTTTTTTTGGAGTTTCTCTTTCGGTGGACCCCCAAGGCTGCCGACTGTGCGGCTGACTTGTCAAACTGACTGTCTGATTGTCGGTTTGTGTCTGTAGATGTCCGAGACTGGAAGGAGCCTGCACCGCCAGCCCCTGCAGACATGGGGGCACCTGTTTGGACCACTGGTCTTGGCAGCAGTGCCAGTGTGTAGATGGCTTCACTGGCAAATTCTGTGAGAAATGTAAGTATATGCCTTTGAAGTGTCTTTTTATTGCTGAGGCTGCACTTACTAAGGAATATTCTATCATGATTATTTATGATTCTTTCCTCATGAGTCATCGAACTGCACCATGTAGCTTAATATAGGCCACATCATGGCAACTAAGTTTTATATCAAAGCATTTGTGTGTTTCATTATACAAATACAAAGGCTTGACATCAGAGAACTAAAACAGTCTAAAACCTTTGAGGCTCACAAACACTGTTCGCTACTGTGTAAGGTGCTATAGTGTGTTTAGCAATATCACCAATAATCATGATCACATTTATTATAAGACTTCCATATTATTACGGGGAACAAACAAACTCATTACTTGAGAGATCTGGGAACACTGGACTTTTTTGTGTTTGCCATCAGGTTTGCTTTTGTGGGAAATCTGCTGATTTGTTTCATGGCACGCAACGGGATCACAGCTCTTTTCTAGAATATAGAATATAATAAATTACAGTTTTAATGTAAATCAATATAAACAACAAACACCTAAAAAACTCATTTTAATTTTAACTGTGTATATAAATCCAACTTCAAAAGGAATTTTTGCTGTGCTAAGGTTTACTGTCTTTTTTCACACCATGAAATTTTGTTTGTTTTAGTGTTTTATTAACATTTTTAATGGCTACATATTGTATGCTTGTTAGAGTTAATGTAAGTTTATCGTGACTTGAAACAAAAATGACATCATATTGTATATTAGCAATCTCCAGACACCGGGGGGATTACATTTCAGGTATTTAGGTTACACTCTAAAGACGGTATTGGTATTGGTCAGTGTCTTGCACACGGGCTGTTGTGTTGATTGACCTGCATCTTTCACTGATGGGAAGGTATTTGTAACCACCGGTTAGAATGCAAGGACCAACTTGTGGTTAAGGCAGTAGGATTAGGAAAATCATTTGGACCTGCGCGTCTGCCAGTGGAAATATGAGTTTAACAGTTGCCTGTGAAACTTATTTGAAGTCAGACTGAGGACATTCTCTGTCTTTCTCCCACAGACATGACAGCAGACACTGCCCTGTCCCTGGATGGTACCGGCCGCCTGGACTACTCACTGAAGCAGGGCCCTAAACGTGACCTTCTTCTGAGACAGTCGCTGCAGGGCACGACCTCCGACCCCGCCAGTGCCAGCAGGTTGGAGCTCAAGTTCAGGACGCGCAGCAAGAGTGGCACTCTGCTGCATGTGCAGGAGAGCAGCAACTACACTACTGTTAAGGTACGTGAAAAACAGGAAGCGAAGCTCATGCGAGCATCAATGATGTGGCAATATACGTAGAAGCATTGCATTCAGCATTGCAAGCTTGCATTCAGACCCCAATAATCATTCATGTATCGGCTCTGCTTTTGCATGGTCTCTTCCAAAGTCGCTCTGCATCCAAGGATACTATACTATGACACAGGGAATGGTCCCATGTACACATTACCCCAGCTTGATTGTCATCTTTAAGATTATTTCCAATTGAACAGCGCAGCCACAGTCACTATTATTATCAGCGACTAGCCAGGCTGCACACTGACAAGATTTGTTTGCTAACCTGCAAGTAATAATTAGTTCATGATCATGATTGGTTTCTAGTCAGTGTATTCGCAGCTTTGGCTCATCCTTTTGCTCGTGACGACAGAGCTGAGGTCCTGCGATATGGCTGCCAGATGATAAATTGCATCACCAAGAGCATCATGAGCAGTCATGAGCATTTGTTGGTTCGTGTGTGTGCAAACAAACACTACACTGATGCTGAAAGGTCCTCTGAATATTTGGACTCCAAGATCCCAACATTAGTTTAATTTAAACATGTCTACATATCAGTACACCGTCTCCTTACTTTGATTCATCCCTTACGACGGCCGTCACCACCCCACACGCTCTCTCCAAATATAAACTATAGCCAAACTTTATGGGTCTCTCTCAGCCCCCCCCCCTTTAGTCTAATTCCTTTTTTTCTCTTCTCATCCTGTTCAGCACCCCCTCCCTCTGACTGATCCTGGGCAGCTGCCCAAAGAGGCCTGAGTGCTCATTCATCCTCTTCAATTTTCCTTTTAGACCCCCTCTACCCTCACCAGCATCAACCCCTTCCCACTTTAGCATCAGACTTTCTCTGTTATGATTTTGTTTTCCAGCTCCGAGCAGCTTCTGGTGCTCATTGAATCAACCATCACAGCCTTCTAAACAGTCCAGAAAAGTATCATAAGTATCCTGATGCTCAAAAAGTAGAGCAGCAGGGGAATACATACTGTATATGTATATGTTGAGAGTCAGAACTATATATACTGAGATATAAAAAAAAAAACAAGATGTTTAATAGATAAACTTCATGATTGGTTTTCCAGGTTTAGTGCACTCAGTATTCTTTGGCTTTGGGGACTTTCCGCTTTTCCCATTTTAAATCAATTCTCCCGGAAGCTACTTCTCATTGCTGATTTTGGGGGTCTTTGAAAAGGGAAGAGAACAGGATTACTTTTCCATCGAAGTGGGGAGTACACATATGAGATTACCATGCACAGTGTAAGCCGCAAATTTGTTGCCCATGCCAAAGTGAGCTTGATTAATTTCTTTTAAAGATGCACTCTGTCCTCTCTTTTCTGGAAAGAGCCTTTACCAGTGGGTGTTTGAATGAGCATGTTTCCTCTGAATTTGTTGTTAGCAAGCTTCTGATCATCATCTGGCTGAATAACATTTGCTAGACACACAAGTCGTGAGAACATGATTAACTGCAGTGTCTCCCGCCGGGAAGAAGATTTATGAGCGGCAAGCTGCATTTTTGTTTTTGATCTCTGACCTCAACATCAAATTCAGAAAGCAGTGTGGCTGTAGTTTAGTGGAGACTTCCTCTCATCGCTCATGATTGATGCTGACATGATAAGTCATTGCATTAATCAGAAAAACTGCATTTTTAACCCTAGTTTGTGCAACTCCCCTCAGAGCGCATTATTTATCATATGCTTTAAAATAAGAATTACAACAATACGCAGATCAGCGATTGAGCAATCTGTCAAATGTGTCAATCTGGTGTCCACTCTAATCTAATCTTTGACGTGCTGCTTAATGTGGATATTAACATGGAGAAAGATGACAAGACTTAACTTATTGAACTCTGTCCACCACTCCGGTCAGACTGAAATATCTCTCTAAAGTATTGGATGGATTGCCGTGACATTTTGACGTTCATGGTCCCCAAAGGATCAATCCTCCTGACTTTAAGGAATCATCAAACTGTCACAGCATGTGAACTTAAACCACTGAGATCAAATTTGGTGTGGTAATGCTTTGGTAATGTACAACTAAGATAAGACCGCCCACAAACTATTTTTCATTAATTGTGACTTTTATTCAAAACGGCTCATGTTTGTGTCTCTCCCAGGAAGATATTCTTTTAGAGTAGCTAACTAAATGAAATGAAATTAATTGCAAGTTAACCTGAATTTGATAGGTCTACTTTCATCCTTTGTGTGAGCAATGACCCATTAACCCATTTTAAACTCATCAATAGAGTAAATGTGACCACCGCTCAACCTCCAACTGTGTTCCCTCTCTCAGCTGAGGAATGGCAACATCCACTACATCTCAGATGCGGGCGTTGGGGGGAAGGTGGAGCGGACCATTGGAGACGCAGTGCTGTCAGACGGTCAGTGGCACACACTCCACCTGGTCAAGAACAGCTCCGTCACGGTGCTCCAGGTTGACAGCAGCCACTCCAGGGCCATCCAGCATGCCACCCAGGACTTTGGAGGTCTCAGCGTTATGACCTTTTCCTTAGGAGGGATCCCACCCGGACCTGCTCAGCAGAAAACTGCAGCAGGTGAGGCTCAATAGTGTTTTTATTACTCTTGGGTTAGGGAGAAATGGGACAGTGGGTCATGCAGATAATGTACATGCACATTTCAATGTAGTTGTCAGTTTGTGGTGGGAATGGGTCGTGTTCCTTTCAAGAGACTGCAAGCTGCTAGTCTACCATAAAGAATTTCAAAATTATGAGTTTCAGCCGACAGTTTTAGTGCCCCATGATGATCTAAATGCCGTCTCAGAGGCTTTTCTACCCCTTTAAGAGAACATTTCATAGGAAAACACTGGATTTTTGTAATGTTTTGACAAGAAATTTGTCATATTTAAAGTCTAAAAATCTCAGTTTAGATGTTGCCCTCTCTATGCCAGACAAACCCTTATTGTATGTACAATGTATTTACATGCATGTGTGTCATTGTACATGTGTATGTAGGTGCTGTGTCAAACACACATGCTGAAGCTTTCAAAAACTGGCATATCACCAAGACACTCACCCACTTTTTATCCACTGTAAATTACTAATGCAGCAGTGTTTTTACATGTTATGGAAACCTCATCTGCATGCTTTAAGTGTGTGCACATGTACATACTGTACTACTTGTGTGTGTGACAGAGAACTCATGAGCTTGTGAGTCCTTATAAATCCAGTACAAACTTTTTTTCCCAAATGAATTAACGGTCTGCTGTGCAAACTGCTGACCATATTTGGTGGCCATCCAAAAAGACTCTAAAACTGGCCTGAAATCTGTTTCTATTTGACACTACTGAGATTTACCTACTATGAATTTACTGTAGTTGGATAAATGTTTTTTATAAGAGAATCATTTATGGACAAAATAACTAATATTGATTTAATTTGACTTTGGCTTGGAGCGCCCGCCTCTGCAGGCTTTTGGTGTTTTTATCTTATTTCCATGGACTCTCATCTCCATTTAGACTTAAATCACAGATCAGATGTTCACTAGCATGAGTTAGGAACAGTTTGGAAAAGGTGAAAGAGAGGGTTTCCAGAGGGAAGTAATGCAACACAGTAAATTTTAGAATTCCACAGGAGGGAAAAACTAACTTAATACTATGGACTAATATGGTAAAAATTAGCAATTTGAATGATTTGTTGACCTTTTTACCCAATTACCAGAGCATATTTAAAACAAGTATTCTAAGCATGCAGATCTGTGGCAGACTGCCTATTCACCAAGCCATATCTCAATGTGTGTCTGAGCAGTCGTGTTTTGTTGTGTACTCACTTTTCAAGAGCTAATGAAAAGACACAAATGGATTTAATCTGCACTGGGATAAATTCAATAAAAATCTATTTACATCGGTGAGGCAGTGCTGTTAGGCAACACACGAAACAAAAGATTGAATTAGACACAGAGATATTCATCCAACCCAGATGTATGTCTTGAAGCTATAATGGCTCTGATGATGGATTCTCTTTTAGAAAATATTTCATAGTTCCTTTAAATTGGCCAGTGATTAACTCGACCCATTTTTTGAAATGTGATTTTTTTTTTTGAGGAGATGCTTTCCATAAGGAAGTTTCACTTGTTTTGTTGTTTTTTTATCCTAAGCTTGAACCAATTACCCATCTAAACAAAATTCCTTTAGCTCTGATTATGGCTCTCAGTTCCTGTTATTTACAAGGGAGCGAGCCGGCGTCGGCAGACATTTTCAAAACCAATCAGTCTGGTGGCAATCGGAAATGATTCCCCTCCAGGCCACTGTTATGTCCTTGTTAACTGCTGATGGCTGTTTCTTGTTATCTGATCCTGTTTTCTCTCTTACGCATTTGCAGGTTTCGACGGCTGCTTGGCCTATGTGAAGTACAATGGGGAGAACCTTCCATTTACTGGAGAGCACAGCCTTGTCACCTTAACTAAGACCAGCTCGTCTGTCAAAATCGGCTGCAGGGGTCCCAACCTGTGTGAGAGCAACCCATGCTGGGATGGCTTGATGTGTGTCAACCAGTGGTACACATACCAGTGTGTTCCACCCGGCGACTGCGCCTCTAATCCCTGCCAGAACCATGGCAGCTGTGTGCCGGACACCCGCTCAGGTTTCACTTGCGTCTGCTCCGAATTCTACACAGGCAAGACTTGTGAGACCTTGGTGGCCTGTCTGGGCGTCCAGTGCCCTCAGGGTACTGTTTGCAAGACAGCTAACAATGGTGGGTTTGTCTGCAGCCCGAGCCCCACAGCTGAGACAATGGTCCTCCCCATCTGGGCAGTGCCTGCTATTGTTGGCAGCTGTGCCACTGTCCTCGCGTTGGTGGTGCTGAGCCTGATCCTGTGCAACCACTGCAAGGACCGCAACAAGACCAAAGTGCCAAAAGAACCCAAGGAGAAGAAACCCAAGGAGAAGAAGAAGAAGAAAAAGAAGAAGGGTAGTGAAAATGTAGCGTTCGATGACCCAGATAACATCCCGCCATACGGGGATGACATGACGGTACGGAAGCAACCGGAAGGGAACCCCAAACCAGACATCATTGAGAGGGAGAACCCCTATCTGATCTATGACGAAACAGACATTCCCCACAACAATGAGACTGTTCCCAGTGCTCCCTGTGCCCCCTGTAATGGCCCAGAGGCAGATATTGAACACTATGACATAGACAATGCCAGCAGTATCGCCCCTTCAGATGCAGATATCATCCAACACTACAAGCAGTTCCGCAGCCACACACCCAAGTTTTCCATCCAGAGACACAGCCCACTGGGCTTCGCCAGACAGTCTCCCCTACCACTTGGAGCAACAAGCTACACCTACCAGCCTCAGTACACCCAAGCACTGAGGTCCACCCCGCTCAGCCACTCCCACTCAGCGTGCCCCACCCCAAACCCTCTCTCCAGACACTCCCCAGCTCCATTCACTAAGCCTTCCTCATTTTACCGAAACACTCCAACCAGAGAACTCAACCTGGCTCGCCGTGAGGGCAGTCCACTGGACCTGCACAGTGACATGTGTCAGCCACCACCCATGTTCAACTATGCCACCCGGCTGGGGAGGCGCAGCAAGAGTCCACAGACCATGGCCAGCCACGGCCATACCTCTAGGCCCGGCAGTCGGCTCAAGCAGCCGATTGAGCAGATCCCCCTTGAGACGGGGCCTCCTGTGGGGCTGTCCATTGAGGAAGTGGAGCGGCTTAACACTCCACGTCCACGCAACCCCAGCATCTGTAGCGCTGACCACGGGCGCTCCAGCTCAGAAGAGGACTGCCGCAGGCCGCTGTCGAGGGTCCGCAACCCTGCCGATGGCATCCCTGCCCCAGAGTCCTCTTCAGAAAGTGACTCACATGACTCCTTCACTTGCTCAGAGATGGAGTACGACCGGGAGAAGCCAGTGTCTTACAGCTCCCGAGTTCCTAAGCTCTCACAAGTCAATGAGTCAGACGCCGACGATGAGGATTACAGTGGAAGGCTCAAGCAGAGGCGGTACTCAAGCCGGAGGGCAGAGGGAGGGCCTGGCATTGCCCAGATGCCGCCTACAGAGCAGCACTACACCCTGCCCCACAGACTTGGCCAGCAAGCTGGGGGCTTCAACTGGGACAATCTGTTGAACTGGGGTCCTGGTTTTGGACATTATGTAGATGTGTTCAAGGACTTAGCCTTGCTTCCGGAAAATGCGGCAGCAAAAGACATTGAAATGAACAGTGGAGATGGCTCAGTGACCATTCTAAATGAAGGAGAAGCTGAGCAATATGTATGAGACTATTTATTACGATGTTGTAGAATATGGTGATGTTCTCCATTTAAAAAAAAAAAAAAGAAGAAAAAGGAAGACTGTATATTTCGAGAGAACATTGGACTACCTGTTTTTTTTTTACATTATTCGAAAATATAAGACGACTTTCAATGCAGTAAGGCAGTAAAAATGGCACCTGTAACATGATTTTGTCATTAGCCTCCTTGGAATAGTTTACCAGTCTTTTCTAGATCCAAACTAAACTGTACAATCGTGCATTCATCTCTCTGAGGCCTCATTACAGCGTATCCATTGACACTGAATGGCTCAAAAAAAGAGAAAAAAGAAATCCATGTCTGAATTCCTTTTAGTGACTGCAAAGCTCCATTCATGTTATCTTGATCAAACATTTCTGTTTTTTATTACCAATATTGCCTCTCCTTTCCAAAAACTTCTACTACTTCACAGCTGAGAGATAAGACAGTAGATAATATTAACACTCACAGGAAGAGAATTCCAATGGGCAGTAGAGCAAAAGGAAACTCTGTCTTTTCAGGGGTCAATTTTTAATTTTCTTAAAAGGAAGCATATGTGTTTGATCTGTCTGCACCTGTAGGTGACAGGACACAGCCCTTGGTGTGAAAGTAAGCACACCGTTTTGCTCGCACGGTATGGTGGACCCCACCAATGTTATGATTCCTTTTCTCTCTGTCTGTCTTTGCCCTGGTGTGTTTTCTCACAGAAGACTGGCTAAATGCTCCAAGAGTGAGGATTAATCAAGTCCCCTGCCTTACAGACATTTGAGGATTTCAGTACGGGGGAGGACTTTTCCTCTTCTGTTTTTCTGGCCTGAGTTCAGTGGGAGAGGAGGTTTTTTTGGGGGGGGGATAGCGTTGTTTGTCACAAATTTTCAAGTGTTTTTCAGGCAGCGACAATGATGATGATGATTATAATGCTGATAATGATGATGTATGGATCCTATAAATATGACCCCAACTAAAACACTATGAACTTGTGTACATTTTTTTAATTCATGAGAAATCATGGAGTCATTTGTTGTTGGTGTCTTTGTCCATTATTTTGACATGTATGGTTTCTACATTTTTGTACTGTTTATTAACTTAAATTACTTAAGCTGTGTTTTTATGGATATTTTCATATGCTGAAATGTATGTTCTTACTTTCGGGGAAAGTAAGATTGAAGACTTATTTTTTACATTTGTTACATATGTAACATCAGTATTTTCCACTTTTGATAAAACTATAACATGCTGTATGCTTTGTACCTGTAAAAAGCCAATAACAGAATAAAAAAAGTATTTATTTAAAAGCTGCTTCAGAAACTTTTTCTTTCCTGCAGTGGTAAGCAACTGATTTAGATGCATGTAAGCGTTGGCAGTTTTTCAAGCTGAGATTACTTCTGATCCCAAATCTTTTGGGTGGTAAGGTATTCTATATTCAAGGCTCACTCTGTGCAGTCTTTAAATAATACTGAGTCTGAACAAAACATTTAAAAAGGCATTTCAGGACCCGAATGAAACTGAGCCACCTCACTCACAGCCAAGCAAAACATCAAGCGGACTCTGCGACGCAGGGCCCTATATTGCTTTCAACAATTATTTACATCTGGCTTATTGAGCAGAACCCCTTTTTTTGTTATAGCTCAGTGATTCGGTATGCAACATGCTTATCTTCTCCGTCATCGAGGGGAGAGAGGCCACGAGAGAAAACGCAGGGAGCCGTGAACCCAGAGAAGAGTGACAGCCTGAATCTGGATAAATTACTACAGCCTCATGGAGGGGCTCGGCCCTGCAGAGCACTCTGTTGACCGAAGCCTTCTTTGGGAAGGCTGTGCCACGCTGATGCTGAGATAATAACACTCACAATGATAATGAGAGTGTGGGTGGGTGGTGGGCCGAGTAAATAGGAGATGAATTCAAATAAACCTCACAGCATCTCCTCTGGTATGACATAGCAGGCTCTGATAGGTGTCAGGCAGAGGCAACTTCAGGAGTAAACCCCCCACCTCCTCCCATAGGTAAGCAGGAGAGGCTTGTATATACAAAGGGCACATTGTTCTACAGTATGGTGAGATGTAAAACACTCATGAGGACTGACATGAATCTGTCTTCCTGATTTTCTTGGGGGCAGGGTGGGTGGTGGTGGGAGATAGGGGGTTCTTTTTTTCCAGGAGTGCTGTTTTTGGATATTGTCCAGATGGCTGCTGGACTTCACTGAATGGCAGAGGAGCTTATGATGTGTTTAAGGATTAATTGCAGTATATATCTTAAGTGCGAACATTGCATGTTACATTATAGGACATGGCTCTTACAAAAATACAATGTATGTTATTCCTGTCGGCTCAAATGGATATGGGTGCTGTTTCAGTAAGCAATATGCTATTTGCGTTAGTAAAGTAATGAAATATGCACAACTACACATGATTACAGTTCTCATTTTAGAGAGCCATGCAGCAAAGTAATCGTGTGCGCTTCATAAAGATGCAGAGATCAGATTGGAGCCAACAAGTCTGTCATAATGGATTTTGCAGATTTACACATTAAAGGTATTCTGTTTGAATGAGGGTGCGAAAGAGTCGCTGTTCAATTTCCCCATGGAGCTCCTATAGAGAACCAACTTTTTTACCCCCTGAATCCACAAATGTCATCAAAACATAATTCCCATTAAGACGATTTCCATGTTGACATAGGGACTTTCCCCAGTATTTATGAAAGGATGTGGAATTTAGCTGAGATTGACTTCCTTGAAACAGAGAGTTCCTCCCCAAAAATCACCCCAAAAGCTTGTTTATAATGATTGATTATTCTGAGTCCTCATACAGCTTCAGCACCTCCCTAATTTTGACTTCAATGGCTCTTAATTAAAACCACACCTATTGCTGGAACAAAGAAGATGTTTTACTCTTGTTGGTTGGTGTTAAGAGTCTTTTGACTAAAAATAAGACATTCCATACAAAAAACAGTTCTTTTTCAATGGTAGTAGGTCCTGGATTATTTATTGTCCTAGGTAGGATGTCATAGGGGTTTAAGAGGATGGCCATGTGGTTTGACTCTGGTTAAACACGTCATGTCTTCCATCTCTCCCCTCATTTTCTGTTATCTCTTTACTGTTAGCTATATAAATCTATGAAAAAAATGTTCACTCCAGACAGAACCAGTAAAGGTTTGATATTTTGGTAAAGATGCTATTTGCTCCTGGTGTCAGCAGCCAAAATGCTATTTACACCTGAGGGGAATGGCCAATGTGGCTAGTTCCACCTAGGTGTTTATCCTCCTGAGAACCAGAAGAGAACAATTTCAGCTCTAGGTTCACTTCCTCAGTTTTTCTGGAGCTTTTGACCAGATGTCAGGGACCTGTTCCATCTGAGTGGGACTACCCTTAAATGTTACATTGTACATGCAACATTTTTATCTCCTGTATATGGCGAATTCTGACACCTCAAATCCATTTGGGCAAAATGGATTTCCTGTCTTTTACAGCTGTATGTTACAATAAAGCTGACCCAGTGCTCAAAATTAAAGCAGAAGGCAATCAAGTGTCTTTTAAAGCGATTACAACTTTCACCTTGGACCTGTGCTGTTCAACAAAGCCGGAATTAAAATAATCATTGTCCCTACATATGTATGCCCTGCAGCACTAGTGGCAAGCATAAAAACAGAATGGCCTATGTCCCATTTTTAGATGTCAGGGGTTACAGTATTCACACCTCTAGACCCGATGCAGTATATACCCACATCCTCAGCTCCCACCATACCACTCAGTGTGTCTCCTGTCATTAGCAGAGTCTTCATATGGCTCTGCATTATAATGGACAAATCACCGGTTCATCCTCTGAGGGCTTACATGTGAAACAACATTAACGCTCCACAAATTATCACCGGCTCTTAGTGAAGCTCTCCATTTCACATCTGCATCAAAGCTGCGAAGCTCACCCTCGATAAGTGTTCTTCAAAACTGTGTGTACTGCAGCCAGCTGAAGCCTTTCAACACACATGAAAGCTTCAGCGACTTGGAGCTGTTTGGAAATGAAAGAGAAAGATAGATGTTTTTGAGTGTGTGTGTGTGTGTGTGTGTGAGGAAGACGATGGTTGTCCCATCTTTGGAAAAGAGCCTTTCTTCCTCCTCGACTGTAAAACTCTGCGGTTTTCACTCCGGCATCGAGGGGTTTGGATTAAGTGCGACTCTGGTTGCCACCAGCTTGAGAACATTTATAGAAGTGTATGATGGATGCTAAACAGACGACATCACCATCATGAGACCCCTGGCTCAAGTGTCACTGTGCTGTCAGGGAGTCGCTCTGTCAGGCTCCGCAGAGGCAGCACATCTGTTTCTGATCCCATGTGTGACATTCTGCTGCTTCAGCGATTTCGGAGTTTTGTTTTGTTTTCTAATTCGAGGAGATGCTGCTGACTTAAGTGCCGGTTAACTCACTGTGTTTTTGGCAACCGGCAGAGCTGTCGCTCCTCTGGGACAGAGAGGACTCTCCCAGCTGGTCCCACCGGTTTCTTTTGCTTTGACAAAACAGATGTTGGTATTGTTTACATTGGCTTGGGTTAAAATGAAACACAGTGGGATGAATTTGATGACCAACACACACTGTTTGCAGGAGTCTACCCTGTTGGTGGGTTGTACCAGCCAGTATCAACTTTAAGTTTTAAATGAATTGTGTTTTATTTTACAAATGTGTTGCTATAAAGCTGCGCTTTTTTTTGTTTGGTTGTATTTTTTAAATGTGGTTAATATCAGATTCCACTCATGGCCCTCAACTGACCTGCATGAGAGAGAGCCAAAATAGGGAAAGAAATCAATTAAGTTTTATAATGATTACAAAATTTGAAGATGCCACGGTTCAGAAAAGAGTCTGAAATAAACACAGGAGTTAATGAAATGCTTAGTTTGAATAATATGATTTGTTTTTATCCATACTGTGTCACATAAATGGGATTAAATTGGTTTCAATATTTTAGGACTAAACAAGCTTAACTATGATTGAGACCTCTTGGTCTGCCCATGCTATCTAGTTTCATCATCCTCATTGTCTATAATTCTCCTGATCACTGTCTTTGCAGCGCAGCACCGCCTTTCATTTTACACCATGCTATTCCTCACCTGGCCACCAGTTGTCCTCAGCGTATTTGATTTTGTGCCCTAACACACTGCCTGAGCACTCACCTGTCCACACACCTGCTCCACATTTGTCATCAGGCTCTATATTCTGTGTGCTCCTCAGTCGACGCTCAACCCTTTGGTAGATTTTCTTATAAACTCAGTTTCAAAGCCTTGTGTTTGTTCTGCTCTTTACTTGAGTATTTTAACTCTGTGTTGTACTTTATACTGCTACTTTACTACATTTCAGATGGAAATATTGTACTTTACCACTACTGTATTCAGATGCAATACAATATAAGTTTTTTGTTAGTATTATCATATCCATGACAAGGATTAGGGTTTGAAATCACATCTTGAAGCGTATCAGTCCCCTGTTTACTCACTGCCTTATTTGACAGGAAGACGGCGAGCACTTCAGGCACATCACAGCACGTACGCACAGTTGGCACAGGTCTCTGTCCACAAGTCTGGGCATCAGCCCTTAACAGGATTTCAACTCTCTTCCTGAAGTTCTTTAATCACTCTGCAGTCCAGCTGAACCACAGCTCCATCTGACCATCTTCAAGAGGGGTCTGCTACGAATCACTCATGATCCGCGGCTTCCACGCAAAAACATAGCATAAATGATGGTCAACAAGCAAGTCACTCAGGCAGGGCCAAAACCCCAAGACCAGAATATAGCACAACACACACACAAACACACACACAGAAGTCTCCATGTGGCCAAAAATGCTTGGTGTGGGTGGACTGGCTATCTAAATGTTTACTGTTCCTCCAGCCACTGCCTCGGTCTAACAGCCACTTTGAAGGACTCGGAGGCAGTTTAATAGAGACAATAAATGTGTGACACTGTTTGTTTTGTTTCTTTACAATAGATAAAACTTAATTTGACAACTATGAGGGTAACAATTATGTTTAAATCTTTAAGTTGCACAATTATGGTCATAACCCTGCTTGAAGTGCAAGATGAGAGATGAGATGAGATGATCACGAATAGTCATTATAAGTGTTTGATTGAGGACGTGGATTTTTTAATTGCATTTCTGCAGCTTAAATCAACATCATGGTTTTTTTCAACTGCAGCAGTGACTCAGGAAATGAAACTGAATGCCTCAGTATTGCAGTTCTGTAACTTTTAATGACAACAAATAACATTAGCTCCATTTGATCCCCAACGATCAACTGTACTTCTCTACATTATAGGTGCGTTGTGTATTTCTAACTTGGATATGGCACATTTCCTGTGGATTTTTTTGGCTTATCGTGCACTCGTGTGCCACAGGTTTGGGCAGGACAGTAGCATTTCTTTTATTGTGCTGAGTTAAGGAGAACGTTACTGTGAGCTGAAAACAATGCTGGCCCCGCTGCCAAGATCTTACTTCAGCAAAACAAACATCCGTGATTGAACTGAGGGAGGTTGTTGTTCAGTCCAAACCACAATCAGCATCTGCAGAAAGAGGAAAAAAAGTTGGGTTTTTTTGCACTTATGTAGCAATGTAATACAAGGATACTTCACCTAAAATTGAGATAACATTAAAACAATTCAACTACCATGTCACACACACTTTAAGTAGGAATTTGTACGTACATTTCCAGGCTTTATTACAGTTAAACGTATTTTCCCCATCAGACAAGTTAAACTTTGTCGAAACAATTTTATTTTCATCATCATTTGCTTTATTTGTTTGTTACAAGGTAGTTAGAGGGATTTTTGCAAATACTTTAATGCAGCTTTATGGATCATGAACACGGGAATTTATGACTCCTGAGTCAATGCGTTACGCCTTGTGTATTTGTCTTATATGCTTTTATGCATCTGGCTACAAGGAGAATTTCCCCGCAGGGACAATAAAGATGAATTGAAATCGAGAGGATCAGAGCACAGACACAAGGAGCAGCAGCAGCAGCAGCAGCAGCAGCAGCAGCAGCGAGCAGGGATTCAGCTCTTTGTTAAAGGCACACAGTGGAGTTTTCAATGTAAACAAACAACTTTCAAAGTTTCTCACCAAACCTTCCGGTTGGGCAAAGGCGATGAATGTATTTCCTACCTGCTAAAACTTTTTTACAATTGTTTTGAACCCTGCATCGCTAACACAGACTTGTAATGATAATCTCATATTATTATTTACTGTATTATTCATGGATTCCTCCTTGTGCGTTATCTGCTACAGCTGGTGGAAACATGCATTACACATTAACGCATTAATAGAGCTGGATATGTCAGCCACATCAGCCTTGATCCCAGTGTGTCCCAGCGGCCAATCAGGGTACTGCAGCAACTGCTCCAACAGCCATAGTGGAAACATGACCCTAGGGATGGTAATGTCAGAGTGTCATCTGGTCCACCACTTTGGTCCAGAGTAAAATATCTCTACAGTTATTGGATGGATTTCCATTAAATTTTGTACAGATATTCATGTTCCTTAGTGGATGCCTCCTTAAGACTTGGGCCACGATATTTGTGGTTTTAAATGGATTGGACCTTGATGATCCTCTGACTCTTTGTCTTGTGCTATTATTTTTTTTTTTTTTCTCCAGTGCTTTGGTTTATGACTCCCATCAACTTCAGCTGTACTTTCTTTTTATTGCTAATTAGCAAAAGTTTGCATGCTAACATTTGTTAATTAGCACTTAGCACTTTTACCATGCTAATTTAATTTACTGAATATGGTTAACATTATGCCTAAATCATCATCATCATCATCATCATCATCATACAATTTTCAGGCCCCCAAAAATGTAGCCTAAGAAGGAAAAATCCTTCTTTGTTTGAACAACTAATGACCATTCAGCGTGTGATTAGTTCATAAGATATTTCTTATTATTATTGATTCTCAAGCAAAATAGCAGTTCAACATAAGATTAAGGTGAGAGCAACCTCAAACATCTTGTCCCATGATTTTCTAGTGCAAACTGAGACGTGGTGCAGATGCAAGTAAACAGTCAAAACAAAAAGCCTACCTCTTTCTGAGGAAACCAGACAGAGGAACACGTTCTGTAATTGTTCCCTACACTTTCTTTTTCAAGTGATTTTACAGACTGTGCACGACAGCCCACACTATATGTAAGTAATGTAACGCTGATGTCTTCTCTCAGCGACAGCGTCTTATAAAACACAGGAACAGCTGCTCTGCGCTATATGCAATTACCACATATTTCTCTGCAGCCTGCCTGTTGTGATGTTTATGAAACCCAAGTGTTTCTGTCTGTGTCCTGGTGCAAGAGTGTGAATGTGTGTGAAGCACGTACATAAACTCTCTCTCCAACACCAACACACACACACAGACACACGCACACAGGTGTATGCACATACAGTACAGTAAACAGCTCCCATACTATACACAAAACCAGCTGTAACTGCTCCTTTTGACCCTTCTGCTTGTTCCCATGTGCTGGTTTCCATGCTTTGCCCTGGATGGTTATTAGTTATGATGCCTGTAGGAAATGGCAAAGGCTAAATGTCACAATCCACAACACCAGCGTGGATAATCTGTTTCCTAAATTTAAAATTGGCTGTGCTGGGTGGTTTGGGAGTTGGCAGCATTTGGATGGCTCTGTGCCCATTATTACAACTACAGAACTACAGGACAACTACAGAACTGTGCAGAATGAATGTATCTGCCCCGCTAAACTGGACGAAAAAACGCAACATCTGAAAGGACAGCTCATTAAAACCATTAGCACAATATATGCTCCTCATTAGCACATGACAGCCATTTAGCCGATAACAGATTCCCGGTTTTGCTAACACCTGTTGGAATTTTGTTGTTGAATAGTTTGCAATAGCCTCCTCTACGCACGTTTTTCACCCTCCTGACAGCCTCGCGTGTAAATCCATTGGAAAACAAAAGTCACGTACAAACAAATGGCACTTTTTAGGTATGGAGGAATGCGCACACACTTGGCAGCTGACAGAAGCACATTAATTTTCACAAAAAAAGAAAGAAAAAACGCTCATTGCCTCATTGTCCCTCCTTTGCTCATTGGCTACTTCAGTCGCCCGGTTCCCTTTGGATTTTCCCATGCCCTGCTATCTTTTCTCAAGTCTTAATCTTTTCATTCTGTCAGGCCGCTCTCAGCAGCCTCCGCGCTATTTCCAAAGGTCTGGGCTTCATGCTAATTGTCTCTCAATGGCACGGTTACCTCCCACCTACATAATGCACCTTGTTTCCTTCGCTCAATCTGGGCAGCACCATTTTGGCTCATTCAAATTCAGGAGGGAGAGGGACTGTAAAAGCAATGCCTCAGGCTACAGCCATGCAAAGCAACTACCAAAAGAAGGGGAAAAAAATGATTTACTTCTCTGTTTTTGGCGGAAAATTTCTGTGGGTGGGCTGACCAGTGGGACATTTTGAAGGATGAGTTGCATGTGATTGCTATTGTGTTGGACAAAACTTCATTTCTCAACTACAAGTCCTCCGCGCCAACTTTTATCACATACTCAATCATGTCATGCGGCAGTGCTACCGAATCATAGACGTTATTTTTGAATTAGCTTCACTTTCAATTGAAATGCTTCTCCTGCATCCGCCAGCACTTTGATCTATAATTCTCAGATGCAGTGAAAAGGCAAAGAGAGGTAAAGGTTAAGGAAATCATATTCACGACACAAATGCAGAGCCTCTCCCGCAGGTTAAACGGGAGTACCGTCGTGAAAGGCGCACGTAAATTGTGCTAATTGTGTCCACGTAGACCTCAAATTGGCTGTTTTTCTTTCACTGGAGAGATCTCAACCACTCAGGACTAAGACGACAGCCATGCACCATTAACATCTATTCAAGTGCATACGCTTTGATCTTCCCTGAGAGAGAGAAAGAGCAATGGGGGAACACAGGGGGAGAAAAATAAGGAGAAAAAACATCATCAACAATTCAAATGCACCCAATTATTGGACCATAAATAAAAGCCTAATTAGCATGAATTGCTTCCACATTGTTGCTATTTTTACATCATTTCTCCTTCTACTTTGTGGATTTTTGTTCATTGTGTGTGTGTGTGTGTGTATTGTGTGTTTGCATTAGAGTGCTTGAGTTATGATGGAGATGCTTAATTTCATAGTGAAATCGCTGCGCTAATTAAAACTGGTGGATAAATATTTGCTTTCTTCACAGCATCCACATGTGTTTTTGTTTGGAAATGCGCACACAAAAAAAGCATATTATATTATCTCAGAACGGAGCTGATCCTGATATCATCACAGCCTCATTCTGATCCTTATCAGAAAACTGTCAGCGCAGCATCTGTGATGCTTCAAACTAATGACATCAGTTTACCTCTGATGTCACGATCATCAACGTCAGCGTTTATTTAGTCTTTTTGACTTGCAGTTGCCAATTAAATTAGAGTTTGGTTGATTTTCCTTTTTCTAAAATTAGGAACAGAGCGAGGGAAAGTACTGAAACACTGAAACCAGAATCTGTTTCACACGTCGGCCTGGAAGGTTTTTCTTCCCCAGTCATCTTCTGTGATGGTGCTTATAAAGGGCGGCCTGTCTGCTCTGTCTGGTTCGGGTTATGAAGTCACTTCTGAATACAGAAACAAGACTGCGAGGATCAGGTTGGATCACGGTTCTTTCCCAGCGTCTCCTGAAACATTGTTTTTGATCAGACAAACCAGGGTCTGCACAAATGGAAACAGTATCTCACCAGTACTTTCCCTCATTAACCCTCAATTGACGTTTAGACAGCAGCTATCCATCCGTATGTCTAGGAATTTACTGTACCGCCTGCTGAGGATCAAACCTGCGCTGACTGGTTGTAGTTTCATTTCCCTCACCTGTATACCATGATTATAGTGAGTTTTACATTCCCATGCAACGTGAAATGTAGCTTTCCTTCTTTGCCACCTCAGGGTTAAAAACCTCAACATCCTGGGACAATCCACTGTCCTCTCCCACACTTTCAACATGACGGCCCAGAGGCTCGGCCTTCCATTTGACTTTGAGACATCTTTTGTTCTCTTGTGGTTTTTAGTTTAGTTTTTATTACATGCTCTGATTCATCTAATTCCAATTTATAATTGCCAGTTTGAAGCGTAGAAGGTTACAATAATAAGCCATAACTTCTCTCGAGCTTGAATGTTTTCCTTGGTCACTGTTGATGTCATTCGGCCATTAAAATGCCAAAAATGACTTAATTGTAATTTCCATCCAAGTTGTGGGGAGAAAGCACACTGATTTCCAATAAGTGTCCCTATAGATTAGTGCAAGGGGTTGTTTTGGGTGGTGTAGGTTGTCTGGGGGACCTTTTCTGGCCGAAGTCAACATTAAAATGAAAAAATATGGTGAAAGTCTATTTAACTGTTCTCATCTTTCATTTAGAATCATTTTGACTCAACTGGAAAATCTGTTCATCTAATAACTGTATAAACCTTCTGTTTGGCAGGTTGATGCTTGTCACTTCTATTTAGAAAATGCAACTCTTAAAACTTTCAGATGCCATAATAGTAAAGCAAAAATTGAAATTTTATGAATGGTGTTGAGCCAATTTATACTTTTGTTTAGTTTTACAATTGGATTTCAATCACTGCATTCATTGAAAATGTGTATGCAATGAGTAAATTAATAACTTTTTACAGCAGCTTTCAAGAGCAGACGCGTTACAGAGTGGTTCACACAGTAAAAATACCCACAGACACAAAACACAATAACATCATAAAATGAGATAATTACAAAAACAGACAAATTACACAAAGGCCAGTCTTCCGCTGCTTTTTAAAAATGTCCTCATATCTTATGTCTGACAGGAGAGAATTCCAAACTTTAGGAGCCACAACCTTAAGAGCACAGTCTTCCTCAGTTTTCAGCCTCGATCCAGGAACAACCATTGTTTGTGTATGTATTAGTATTATATGCAGGACTAAAAGTTTTCAGTCTTAATCATTTGCATTTTAGCATGAATTAAAACCAAAACCCTCATAACATCACTCCTGTCTCCTAGACATTCCTTTTACCATTCATTTGCAATAGCAAATACATTTTGGAAGAAAGGTAAGGCCCCCTGAATTATGTTCTCGTTAACATGAGGAAATGTTAATTAATGGATCTGACAAGTCACAAGAATGTTGATACTGATGATGTATTTAATTTGCTTTCCAACTAAATATCTGAAAACAATATCCATCATAGCAATTACAGAATGTTTAAACTCTTTTATGGGTAGTCACGGCACGTGGTTAAGGGTCACAGTCTTGGTTTAATATTTACTTTAACTTTAACGAAGATGCTTTGAGGTGGAGTGCTTTAAAAAAAAAAAAATGCAGGTGAACAAATCATTACTGTATAAATGTAATTTCTGGGAGACAGAGTTGATGATATTGTTAGAGAACCCTCTGGGAAACCCTTCTTCTTCTAAGTGTGAGATGAAAAAAGATGGCAGAGCTGTCTTTGTCTGCCTCCCGACGCTGAAGTCATTGCGAGTGGGAGTTTGTGTGGAGGTCAGTTCTGTTTGCGTCTAGGACGCTGAATCCAGACCACCTCTCCGTGTTGATCAATCAAAGAAAACCAAACATTGCTCTCCCTCCTCATCAGCCACCATGAAATCATGTACAGAGGGGAAAAGATTCTCCACTCTAAACGAACACTGAGGTTCAGCCTGCTTTTCAAAAGCTCCTATCATGGCTGACCCGCAACTGAACCTCTCCGCTCTGTCTCGTAGTCACTGCCAATGTAAGCAGATGCCTCTTCAGGGTTCGCTTTCAGTCTCTTATTTATGCATGGGATGATAATGCTTTCCTGCATGTGATACTTCAAGAGAGGGAAGAGTCAATAACTAATGGAATTCATGCTAAACAAGCACTCTTCTTCCCTCTTTGTATACCACCCAGGTTTTACACTCACCTCTGCGGAGCATCGACTCCGAGCCCACACAGTTTGCCACAACAGCTTTAGCTCAATTACTGCATGTCCTGCCGGATTGATCCCTTTATATCTCCAGCTGGGAGAGCTCACTCCTCTAAACTTCAAGAGCGGGGAAGCTTTTGGAAAGATCTATAAAATGACATCCAGAATTAAAAAAAAACCCTCCCTGCCTCTCCCTTGCTCTCTCCGTGGCTCCATAATACGAGGTTTTACAGTTTGAAAGAAGGTATCAGTCGCTTGTAAGTACTGCAAGTTCCATCCACAAAGGTTCAGTGAGCCATAAATCAAATAGTGTACTTCAGAGTAATGTTATAATCAAAGGATATGTCCACAGTTTAAAAGCCATCACAGCCATTGAGATGAATGGTAAACAAAATCAGGATACAGTATGTGATACAAGGAGTGTATATGAGTGCTATGAATAACAACCATTTGATGTACTGTATGATTTATCCTTTGTCATCAATAGTAAACTCAAGCCTAGTTATGTGTTGGCTCAGGTGCAGGTCCTGTACGAATAAACATTTATACACTGTATCTTTATAAGATTATGAGACTTTTTACCTTTGTTGTTTTCATTTTACTCCTCACTTGCTTCTTCACTTGCGTCTTTATCATCTCTTTTTGTTTTGTTTTGTTTACTTTCATTTGCATATAATCTAATACAATGCATTGCATGTTGCATTCATCAACACAATGAGGAAATATTTCCTAAACTTTACCAGACGGAAATCGGGTTCTAAATCCCACACTGGTGACAAAGTCCTGCCTTTAAACATCCATCAACCCACCTGTGGTTGCCTGTGAACAAAACCCCTGCAGCAGTTAGGTTTGGCGTAGTGCTACATTAGTCCTTTCTAAAGATAGGGTTTATCTAAGGCCATTTATTAGTAGGAAGTAAATCTTCAGGAATTAAACTCTTATCATGCATTTAAAACCTTTTTATATGATTTGGAGGCATGGCGATGTACCTCTCAGTGTTTCCTTACTATTTTATTCTGTTTTTTATGATTTTATTTATCTGTTATAGATTGCTATCATTTTTCCCATCTGTTTTGTTGCCTCCTGATTGCTTTCAGCATACTTGATCTATTGTATTATATGTCTGAGTCATATGTTTTCCAGCGTCTATATCCTATGTGCTGCTACTGGTTTGGAAAAGACTTTAAAAGAGATCTCAGTGAGGCAATTCCCTGCCTAAATATAATCCTTATTTTTCTAAATAGAAATGGTTTTGTTTATTGGATACACAAAATCCTACAGTCAACTGCCAACACAAGATACGCAAATGGCGCAAATAAATTAATACATAAAAACTGGGTTTACCTCAATGACCACAAGATAATCTGTTTTTCTTATGAATATATCCAGATTCCTTTTCTTCCAGGGTCAGTACAATGTTACAGTGACAACACTCTGAGAGCTGTTTTACTCTCACGTCACACATCTTCCTAGGTCACACACATATTTGACAGTTTCTTACTTTTGTGGAAGAAACTTGACTTGTTAATGGGCAAGTGGCAGCAAAAAACATGTTAACAGTAGCAATCTACTGTAGCTGATTTGCCCGACCTTTGACTCATTCTAAACCTCCAAAGTGAGATGGTTGAAAAAACCCATTAAGTTTACTTATAGGTTTGACTTCTGAGAGAGAGGCAGGCGTGCTACAATAATGGTAATAAATCAAAACATTAGGAACTTGGAGGGAGTCATACATGAAAATTACATACTGATGTATTGGCTTCAATTCTGCAAATGCACTGTGCATATGTGCAAAGCTAAAGGTAATTTCCAGCTCCAGGACATGATGGGCCTTATTAACATCTAAAAACAAGATGCAGCACACTGTTTCTTCTACAGCAACCGAACATATGTGCTCAGTGATTGATTTTAAATTACTTGTACAAACATGCAGCCATAGTAATAATATAATCATGTCCTTATGTCCTACTGTACAAAATGTATGTCAAATACATAAGTGCTCTGTGAGTACTGCATAAGAGACAGCATCTGAGAGTTCAGCAGGTCAGCTAAGAAGGCTTTGCCTTAATATTTCCAAGCGATTTAATTCAGTGGTGAGAGTCTTGTGAAGACCCTCCAAGCTCTGCACCTGGTTCGTATTCCATCCTCACAATCTGCTTTCTTTGGACACTGCATCTTCCTCTTATTTGATTTCAACTCTTTGAGATATAAAATACACGCTGATACTTAAAAACTGTCTTCGGGGATGGTGAGGTGAGGTGAGGTGGAGAGACGGCCGTCTGAGCCATTTGGAAAATAGATTTATTGAGATTTGGCAGCAGGGTGTGGAGCTCTGAATGAGAAAGAAAGCCATACAGTCTGCAGTCTATATAGCAACAATTATGGGATCTATTAATGCTTTTTTTTTGTACCCACCACTTGAACAAGTCAATCTTGGCCTCAGTTCAGGTATTTTTATGAGATGGTTCAAAGGACTTATGGCACCAAAATGTCCTCACATGGTTCTTCTGAACAGTGTCAGCAAACACACCATCCGATCAGATGGATGCCTCACATGTTGAAACCCACCCAGGCCTGTATTTCCATCTGTCCCACAGTCAGGATGGTCTACATTTAGGATTTTATGATATAGCAAACGGAGGTGGCTCTGAGGTTATTAGATAGCAGTAAATTCCTGTACTTCATGCCATTATCTTGAGTAAGGGCATATCTAATGGACAGTGATAGGTTTACTGGTCCTCAAAAGTCCTCTCTGGCTATATGTATGGAAAGCTTCTTTTGCTGGCAAAAACAAAATAATTCATCAGAGACATGAAGATATTCAAGTAATCAACATTGGAGACAGTAGATGCCAGTGTCAGCATTATTGCTGCAAATTTTGCAGAACAAGGAGTTGAATGTGGTATTTTTTAGCCATAGTATTGATTGATCCAGAAAAGGGTTTTGCGTAGCATGCATGACCTTTATGCAACTAGAAGCCTGACTCCATCCGTTTCCAACCTGGGCCCTCTTTCACCCTTTTCCAGCAATCTGACACTGGCGAACTTTACCGTCTATAAAAGGCAGGAATAACAGCGGATGAGAAGTAATTCAGTATACTTCCCATGGTTTAAGTGCTCATGAGCAAACCACGTTTTTCCAAGTCACCGCCAAACTTGAGCGCCTGCTGTTTCTTAGTAGGTAAATTTAAGCCATGCTGTGTCCCCCTAACACAGGAGGTTGAAGCAGCAGGGATCCACCGATGTCTTTCAAGCTCTCTCCTCTCATTGTCTCTGCAGAAGAACAAACTCCTTTGCCATGTCTTAGTGACATGGCAACATCTGTTTATGTTTACTTAACCTGACTAGGATTTGGAGAACAGACTTAACTCTTTGAAAAACTCCTTCTTCTCCAGTAGAGCCACATATTGTAACAGTTGTTTTGGTCTGATGCTGAGATATCGTATACAGAACCTTAAAATCATGTAGGAGTTTCAGCTTCCAATTTTAGGTGACCAAAAGTAATTTGACACATTAAGATAACTTTATTATGTACTGCATGAGAAACACCAGCAGTAACTCTACAGGTGAAAATCAGCCCTTTGATATCTGTTGTTTTTTTTTCATTTCAGGTCCAAATAACCAACCAATAAAAATGTGCCCCTAAGTAAGTAGTTATGGACTGCACTGTACATGTACTAGTCCGCACAACATCTTTAGTTGTTTAGTTGTTTGGTTTTAATGAACTGAGGTCTGATGGTAATAGACTGAAAACCACCATGCAGCCAGGTCTGGCCGGAAACTCCACCCACATGGGAATGCTCCACCCATGCATGACAGACATGTGGCCTCTGCAACATAAAACTAACACACCTTTCCAGTAAGGTGATGTAAACTGCCAGCCCATTGTTTTGTTCTGCTGCCATGCTGAACTGCTCTTTTGCTCACTAGGTAGCCAAAAGTTTAGTCATGACACTTCAAGAGACTTTGTAGAGGGATAATCTGTTCATGCTGTTGGTGGTATCACCTGTTGGCCTCACACACAACCAGGAAATGGAGTTTCCGGTGGCCATGTTGGCAGCTTGGGACCACATTTTCCCTTTTTAAAGGACTTACTAATGCTTCGCTTCATCAAGGTAAGTTAGGCATTTTCTGCTAACAGTTTTGTAGTGAGTTCCTCGGTTCACTTGGTGAATTAGTCTCCGTTACATGTGTTTATAGGCTTGTTTGCATTAGCACTGATATTAATTCTGTGCTGTGTATTGTGCTGATGTGGTTGAGCTCATTTCTCTCTGCTTGCTGGTTGGGACCTGTTTTGAGATGCTTTCATGATGCTAATCATGGTGAAATACAACTCTCGTGTGTAAATCCTGTGGGTGATGTAGGTTGTTAAGTTGCTATTCTTTTGGAGCATTTCTCTCTGCTGAATACACACTTTCAGCTAAGCATTATTGATATTTTCTCTCAAAAACAGTAGGTTTATATGTCACCCTGCATCACTGTTCATGTCTTAATAACATCTAAACTGCTGTTCTACACTTTACACTGCTGCTATACTGTGCTGCTCATTGCCCATAATGTCTAATGTGTATCCATGTGCTATTAGTCATCTGCTATCTGCTCCAAATCAGGACTCTTTGTCAGTTTAATTTTTTTAAGATCATGCCTGTGTGTGGTGGACAGTATGTCACTGTCTGTCTTGCAATTGTTAGAGGTCTTCTTTCAGGAATGGCCACATGGCTGCTTGACTATGACATGGGAGCTGCTCTTATTGTAATACTGCTTGTAGTCTGAGATGGAAAAACCAGGGGAATGGCCATATAGCAGTGCAATTCCACACATACAGTAGTTTGCCATCCAACCTTGTCTGTAATGGGGTTTTGGGGAGAGAAGCTTTTTCTAATTTCCCCCCCAATCTCTTCTGAGCTTGATGTGCTTGAGATGCAAAATATCAACTCTATTATACTGCTTCTACAAGGTCTCCTGTGCTTTTGTTTGGTAATCTGTTAAAGTCTTGTAGTCCATCAGTCTAGCACTGACTTTAAACATTCCTTTGTACATTTTTTGCAGTTGTTGAGGTGGCTTCTGATGGTTTTGAACTGAGAAAAACAAAATTGTTGGCCGTATTTAGCATTCCAGCATTCTGTGGCTTTGTGATACCATAGTAAAGATGTTTGTCTCCTTAGCAGTGAAATCATGGGTGAAATGAGCTGCAAAATGTGCAGTGTGTAGTGTGAAGTTCCCATTTTAGATACACATGTACTTTACTGTAATTGACTCTGAAATTCAAAATGCAAAGAAATGTCCACATTTCTTTGTATTTTGCACTGAATGGCAAATACAGTATACTTAATATGCAAATATGACACTTTGATTAAAGAAATGGGTCAGACCTGTCCAAAAACTTTGTTTTTCATTCACATTCTTCATAATAAATCATGGCAGTGTTTGGCAACTGTGGCCCCAGGCAGATAAAAGATGAAAAGAGCTGGGTGAAAACCAGACTGATTGAGGAACTTGTTAAATAAAGTCACAATGGACTTAAACCTGATTTATTCTCTGGCTCTCAATTGACAGAAAATGGATATTTTCACAATTTTAAATTATTTGCTGCTTGTCTTTGCCGTCTTTAGTAATAAACTGAATATTGTTAGGTTTTGGACCAATGGAAAAGCTAACCAAAAAAAAAAAAAGTGATTATATGAGGTCAAATGTGGGGAATGTTGGATGAAGACAGACTTCATTTATTTTCACCATCCTCTTAACATGCTTTGCAAACAATCTATTTGGAATATATATAAATATATAAACAATTGAATATTTTATCACTTACTAACCCACCAGTTAGTTTGTCAATTCCAATTTGTTAGGTCAATTAAAATTTCAGAAAAAGGTAAAAAAAAAAATGTCCATCACAATTCCCCAAGCTCAGGGAGACATGCCAAAATGTCATATTTTGCCAAACAAGGAGTCCAAAACCCCAAAGATATTAATTTTAACATCACATATGACAAAGCTCCACACATCTTAGAAGCTCCAAAGCACCACCCTTCTTTAAAAATGACTGAAATTATTAATCAGTTAGCTAAGTTATTGCAAATTATTTTTCTGTCAGTCAATTAGTAAATTAATAGACAATTTTTTTCGGGTGTACTTTCCTCACCTTTTTAAATTAGGAGATAATTCGAGCTCCACCAATAAACTCTCTGTGGTCCTCTGAGCCGCTGTGGCTCATCACTCTGCAGTCTGTATCAGCTGTCTGAGAAAATAATTAGATCATCTCCAAAAACACTTTCTCAAGCTGAGAGGCCCAACCTTCCACTAAGAGATGAGAAAGATGTTAAAAGATATGTATAGTTAGAGGTCGACCACAACCGTGATCCACAGAGATGTGGTCCAGTAATTGAGGATCCTTTGGCTGACACTCAGCCCCCAGGATGATTTACAGTGTCCTGATGGTTTTCCCAACTCCAGGACCTTGGCGTCAGAGACAAAAGGAGTCTGTGCTGCCACTCGCTCAGATGGATGAGACTGAAAAGGAGTGAAGCCTGGAGTCTAAATCTGTAATCTGTGCTCTGTGCAGTTCATTGATGAGGTGCAGCAATGAAATGCTTCCTCTATAGTGTGTCTGACAGCACTGTCTGTTTGTGATATCCAGAGCCAGGAGTTTTCCCAATTCAAAAACTTTCCAATCCCAATTATAGTCTCAAGTGACTTTGGGGATCCAGAACCTTTCCTGGTCGAAGACCTCTGGCCACTGGTTTGATTTTGAGTAGTTCAACATCAGTTTTTATCGACTTGAGAAAGCACTTTGTTAGCTGTGTTCAAGCAAGAGCCCTCTTCACTAATCTGGTTAGTGGTAAGAGGCACTCTACCAAGAGAGCTTAATGTGTGTGTGTGTGTGTGTGTGTGTGTGTGTGTGTGTGTGTGTGTGTGTGGTTGTGTTGCTCTCCATGTGTGTGATTTTTGTATGTCTGTGTGGAGTTTCAGGCTGGATAAGAGAGGCAGGACATTAAAAAGCAGCCAAGAGGCCTAGGTTTTCCTGGCACACAATAGCAGGAAGTGCTGCCACACTATAAATGGAAGCTGAAATAGTGGCAAAACTCAGTCGGCAAGGCCTTTCTGCCCTCAGCCAATAGGATTTATATGCTCACTCTACTCTTTTTCCAACTTTCAAACTGTGATAATGAAACTAAATAGAAAAGAGTACCAGGAAAGTTGTGCATTCAGGCCAGGCAGAGTAATTATTCAGCCCATAGGTTTTGAAAGCTGATACTGACTGTGATAGTTTCAGATTGAAGCTGCCAAATGTTATAATCTGTGTCCAAATTCTGTATAATTCTGACCATTTTCTGCTATAAACTTTCAGAAATGTTCAGAGGATTCATTGTTTTCCCCCAGAATTGTATTCTTAAGAGGTTGGAAAATGTATTAAAATCTGAAAACCAAAGTAATGATCTTTTCCAGGACGGGATAACAGGTTCTCAAGGCCAGGCTTCTTTGTTCGAAACCTGCTGCTGCTGCTGTTCAAATAGCATCCCTATCATCCTCATACCTGGCTTTGGGTAGAGCCTTGAGGCCAAACATATATACTATTCGTATTCTGCATTCCCATAATGATCTTTTCCAGCTTATTTGGCTGTACTGCACGTGGACACACTTTTAAACCATAATTGCATGTTTAAAAGTTGTTTTTATTTGGAGGCAGCACGTCGACAGTGACCAACCTGCTGGCTGTGTGTGTGTGTGGTATGGTGCTAAACTGCTGCCTCAAACATGGCTTGATACCATGAAGGTTTGTTGCAGTGCAATAAAAAGTAATTTGCCATTTTGAGAGAGTGTCAAGATCTTAAATGTACTACTTTTCAAACATGAGTATTTCAGTGTCCAGTAAAGTAAATTATGTGGGTAGGCATGAAAGGACACTGAAAGAGAATATGCAACATTATTTCATCCAGATCTGCGGATGCGCTCAGTCTCCACAAAACTTAAACAATCTCTCTGGGAAAACTGGGTCACTGCAGCAGCAAAGATTGTACTATGAGTAAGACGACCACAAACACAGCACGGTAAAGATCAAAGACGGCACAGATACAAAGTCACTGTGATGCTGCTGGTAAAATAAGAAACTACAAAATTAGTTTGCTGGTACTTTATTTACTTTTGCTGAGGCTCCCTCTTATGCATGTCAGCATCTCTGTTTTAACAGTTTAAAGTTCATCACTTCTGGAAAATACATTACATCTATCACCTTGGAGGAGCCCTCCCTGCCTTGTGCTGTGTGGCTCTTTCCCTGGAGTCCATGAAAAACTTCACAACCTCCCAAAAAATGTCAAGGGTAGCCTTAGTGGGAAGAACAGGCAGGTATGGAGTAATATATCCTTCAAAAAGGTGCACTTCTACGAGTTTACGGATGCAAAGCTCTGTTAAAAAGTACACCTTTTGGAACAATATATTATTCCAGAGGCAAGAGGACAGGGAGAGGGGGGAACAACATATTGCCCCCTAAGTTCTGTTCAGCCCTCAGCCCGCAGAAAAAACAAACAACAGTCTAAGAGTCTGATGCTTGGACAGAAATCTCTAAAACGCCATTATGTGGATTAACCTCCTGCACTCTGTGAACCTGACAGCAGAGATAACCGATCGTTTACTGCACAATCTCTGGCCTCAAACTTGGACACCTTTTTTGACATCGAACTCTTTCACATTCCTCGATGATGGTTCTGCCTCAGTCTTTGTCACAATCAATCTTTGTTCCTCGCAGGTTTTACAATGCTCTCCCCACTGTCTTTAAATAAAACGTTTGTAATACCAAATTATCATAGCTCACCAGGAGACTTTCACAACCTTCATAGATGTGAAAGTGCTGCTTTTTGCATTCCTGTGCCGCATAGGCATATTTTGTTAAATTGCTGTACGACAACCGAGTAATCGCGTATTAAAACTAAATCCTTAAACCGGTTTTTCTCACTTCAGATGAAAAAGTGATACTCAATCTCCAGGGATTCTGTACAGTATCATGCAGTAAAAACAGCTTCACCAGCTGTGCAGAGGTGAATTATGATGTTGGCATGACAGATACGGTCAAAAGTAAATAGAAGGACACATGGCGGCATTATTCTGCTCCTAGTATCCCTCACATTCGAATATTCAAGCATCCATACATTATGTTTGGAATTTCCAAAAAACACCAACCTAAGTTTTTGTGGTTTTCTTTCCTGAATTTTAAGTTTGCTTGTTGAATATGCAATGACCCAGAGGCATTCAAATCCTCTTGAAATATCAAAGTGAATATGTGTGACTTAAGTATCTAAAAGGTTCGTTGTTTCTCTTTTTTTTGTTTTCCTTTGCCCATAACCCAGAGGCATGTATCTTCTGACCAGGGAGTTGTGGTTTCATCTTTAAGCTGAAAGCTCTGGTCAGTTTCTGGCTGTACTAAATCTCACCAATAGCTTAGAGTTGAGCCAAGGGCAGGTCTGGGTTAGTGGGTCAGCCTTCCAAACAGCGGCTCAGCTGCCTGCTTTCAGATACTGATGCGCATTAGAATGCTAATAGTCCGCATGGACCTACAAGAGGGCTGGAAATTGTTACAACTTTGCAAAAGACCAGGAAAGTCAGGAAATGCTGTCAAATCATCATTTTCACTCTGATTTGATATATAACAGAACAGTATAGTTCCAATCAAGGAGCTTGATAAAGTAACACAAGTGTTTGGTACTATTGGTTCTCTACTAAAATGTTCCCCTATATTTAGTATCGAAGTGTTAAGTTACACTTGCCATCAAATTCTTGGTCACATTGGACTATATTGTATTTAGGGCTTGGTGTGAAAGCTGTGAACTATGGACATCACAGAAGGTAAAGAAACGCGTGAAGAGAGAAACAGAATTTGATTTCCTTGCCGCGTCCGTGTAGCACTGATGATGCAGGATGAGAGTCACCATAACTGTCCAAGGAATGAGTTATCTGTTTGTTATTATGACTTCATGCTTGCAGCGCTCGTATAGTTTATAATAAATCGGAGTGAACACGGACCAGAGCTGAAAAGCAACGATGTATATATATATATTTATTTATTTATTTTGTTTGACATATCCAGCAGATATGAGTCATGTCTCTGGCCACCTGATGAATTTCAGGTCCAATATTCACTCACAAAATGACACAAAGTATGGAAACAAAGGAAGTTCTGTTGCAAATGCTGTTGTTTAATTTAGCAAATGCCTGTTTTTGATTGTTTTGACCCAAATTTTCCTAAGCCATGAAGCTTAATTTTAACAGTGATGGGAAGGAACCGAAAAAGATTACACAAAATCCAAAAGCTTAGATTTCAGTACACCTTTTGACCGCGGGCCCCTCACCCACTTTCCCCTCTCTGGGCTCAACACATCTTGATGCTATTGAAACGAGCTGATTGGATATCAACACAAGGCATGACATTGTGATTGGTAATGTTGCTAATACTGTACGAGGAATCTTGGACAGGGTGTGGAATGATAATCATTATGCCTGGTGTGACTCACTCAGAGTAAACATTAGCTTAGCCGGTGTATATTTCTGGCCGTGTGCACCTGTTTGCATGTCACAGGCTAATTCATAACTCCTTGAGTGCTGCGGTATGTAAGAAACACATTTCGGCCTTAAACAGGTCCATATGGACAAATACACTTGTTGCAAAGATTTTGGTCGACTTTTTACTCGCCATGCAAAATTAGCCCCATACCACTCGGGCTGTAATAGGCTGTGGATCTAATTTGTGTCATAAATTTGCTTCGCAACAGCTTGCACAGAGGATGGACATTCAGCTAAGGACTTAATAACTTAATTACTGCAACACCACATGCCGCTTGGCTTGTGGAAAGACGTTTCCAGCATTTCACAGGCCTTGTAAACCTTGTGTTTAATCAGCTTGTAAGGTGCCCGGGACATCAAAAGCTACCACAGTTACTCCACCATGTGTGAGCACTCTAGTCTCATTGTGATGTGTCGTGCATTGCTTAACCTGAACTTGTGCTTGTATAAAGGTTGATTGGGCCCATAGCGTTTCATTATGCCCAGGCTCTTTGTGTCATGTCTGTATTGTTTCATTTTGTGCCAACTGTTTCTATCATAAAACTTTAAATGAAAAAAATTCGACTATACTTTCTGTTCTGAATTCTCACTTTTTTCATAAAGACTCAAACAAATGGAAAAAGTTTGTCACAGCTAGGGAGAAAAAGGCGTTAATCTGAATATCCTGCCATGTAGTATCCAATAAGATGGCACATTAACACCTTATTTTCCTCCGCTGTCAACCTCGCCCACCATATACATGAAAATGTATTAATTGACAGAAATTTAACCAGCAAATATTCAGATGATCAATCAAGCAAAAATGCCAAACATGTGCTGGTTGCAGCTTTTTCATGTGAGGATTTGCTGCTTTGAATCTTTGGGTTTCAGATTGCCAGTTGGACAAAACAAGACATTTGAAGATATCAACTTAGACTCTGTTATGTTACTCTTATGGACTTTTCCCACAGAGGATTTATCAATGAATCAAAAAAATGGCAGGTTAATTGGTAAAGAAAGTAGAATGTGCAAACCATAGAAATATAAATAAAATGTATACAAATTTAACAAAGTCACACCATCATGTTAATTGCAGTGAAAATACACAGGCACTTATTTTCACAGATGACTGGGCTCGTCATGGGGACGCCTTTCATTCCTTTCAGTCTCTTCAGCACGATGAAAGGAGACACAAAGCGCCGTCTCCTCTCAATAACTTTGAACTTGCCTCAAAACAACTTGGAAATGTTGGTTCTCACACACGACAGCCCCAGAGGTGGAATTTGTGAATTGAGCTATAGATTGAGAGCCCCACCCCCCCCACCCTCCCCGGAAAAAAGCGCTAATCAGCTCATGTGTCCGGGCAAATACACACCCTGATGCACCCCAGGAGACGGGAAAACAAGATGTTGTTGTTGTTCAAAAATTTCAAAGGAAGGATGTTCAGTTTTACATCCAATTTAGTGCTAAAACGAGGTTACCTCAGTTAAATGAATTTACCCAAGTCTGGTCATTAAAGAACATATTACCTCATACACATGAAAAAGCAGCTGCACTGTTAATAATTATGAACTTGTAACACGTTTTGCGGCAAATAAGGGAATCCCTTGGCCTTCACAGTGCCAATGAAGCCATGCGGAAGCTTCTGTTCCTGGACTGGATCCGACACAGCGACCACTCCGAAGTTGATTTTGATTGCACTGATCAAAAGAAGCACTGTGTGTCTCCATATTTCACCAGAGGCAAAGAACACGGGACTTCAAAGACCTCCACACTAATCCCATTTGGATTATTTAATTAAGGACTCAGGAGTATTGGAGACAAAACAAGACCATGGTTGTCACATCGCTGAGTGACCTGTGGAGGATACAGGTGCACTGCAGTGATCATCTGTGTGACTCAGGAAATCACCAGCGTGTCACTTCAGACTGCATCATGCAGGATATAAACACACCCTCACTATTATGTTAAACAAAAACTTTTTTTTTTAACTGTGCATAAAATGCTGCTGCGCAGTTATAGATTTTGGCAACAGCTCGCTCTCTCCATTTGTTTTGGTTCATTGCACAGGTTGCTCTTTGTTCGTTTAATTGTCATTCCAGGGAACATTCCCCAGCTTGGTTTAGATTGGTTCATGATGGCAAAAAATAGTGGAAAAATGGGGAAGATATGATCGTAAACGGGCTGCAGCCACATTTTATGTTGGATGTGGAAGTGATCTCAAGCTGGGCTATTATTAGATGTGGCCCTCGGGAAACTGCTCCTTAGTTTAAAGCTGACATTTTGACCCAAACGTGGCATCACTTGGCAGCATTAGCAGGGGTGGAAGACATACATCTGTGTGTACAGTCTGGCTGTTTGTGTTTTAATGATGATGATGACGACATAGAGGATACCAACTCTCAAACCCCACTAGACAAATCAGGCTTGCTTTTTTATTTTAAACTTTTTGACCTAAACAGATGCATGCTTAGGTTAGTTCTTTCTGATACAAACTAGCATATCTCATAGCGGTTCACATGTTTGGATCTTGTAGATAACCACCACTACTGCATGTTCTGCTGGTTGCCAAATATTGGAAATAATTCATCTTAAATTGACATTTCTTTGATCTTTGTGATAAACTGCTTCTCTCTAGCTTTGGTTTCACTTTACTTGATGCTGATAGTTTACAGAAAAAGAAAATTTTCTAAATGGAAAACGGGTGTCATGTACATGATCTTGGACTGGGTGAACAAGGTGAAGCGTAGTTCGTAGTTCAATCGGATTATTGGGCTACTGCTGGAGGCCAATTAGCAGTTTGGTGGATTTATCTGACGGGCTACAGAACTACAAACTTAAAATCCTTTAATTATCTGTTCACACTTAGTAGAAACTCAAAAGTTCAGACAGTAGGAACCTAGAACATACTGCATCTTGATTACATCTCGTTAAATTGGTTTGGTTGTAAAGATTTTGATTGGGTTTGGTTGTTTTTCATAGTGTTTTGTATTTCAGAGGCAAAGTAACTGAATGGTTACACTGGGTTTTCTAAAGCCACAGAATGACTTCCCTCGAGTTTTAAAGAGGTCGTGCTACGATCCCTAACCTCCTTATCTATTTGACTTAATCACATTTGATTTATTTCAGTACGGGACTATAGCTCATAACTTAGATGATGCAGTAAATCTCTGCCTTTGGACTCAAAGTGAGATTGCTCGGATTCACCACGCTTGGATCATCCTGTTCCAAGTTGTTGTTGTTGTTTGAAGAAGTCTGGCAGTAACTTTATGCTCTTTTTGGAACTCTACACCTTCAGATCTCAATCACTTAAATTGTTTAAGAGAAGGCTGAGCTCAAACTGTGGTATTTAAATTGCTCTGTGCTTGGTGGTTGTTCAAACCTACCACAGAGATGGGTAATGAGATAAATGTATCTACTGACTTCTCACGATGGGTTGTACTATTGTAAGTGACCCCTACCATGTCAATGGTTCTTACTGGGGGGTCAGATGTATCTCATGTTCTTTCCCTGCCAGATTGCTCTGAGGATTTAAACCACTGACCTCAAAGTTACAATTCCACTTCCCTAACCTTTAGGCCACTATCAGACATCATGAATGTCAGTTTTATCAGCCTGAGACCTTTGTTTGACTCTTTGTTTTGGATTAAAAACACATTCCAGTGTGAGTGCGGATGCTTGTGGGCACCATGTGGATACAAGACAAATACTTAATGGAGTCTGTTGTTAGTTATTGTAGGTTTGGGAGAAGACCAACTGTCTGTGTTTTAGACTAAACAAGAGTACGGGTGATGAATGTAGGGGTTTGCAGTGTTGCCGTCCCCACAGGCCATCAGTGAACATGAAGCTCAGGTCAGCCATAATGATCCAGCTGTGGCCAAAAGGCTTGAGATGGGTCGCTGCAAAAGGCAAAGTAATGCTTCTTCCGATATTCAGCTGATATATTACCAAAACTAATCATGTAAATAAGCCTCTTAAAATGGCCCTTGGGTTCAACAAATTTAAAGTTACAATACAACTTAAAATTACACAATACTCTCTTTTTCAGGGGAAAAAGACATTTTTCCAATTTATTTTCTTCCCTACATCAGAGGAAATAGATGGGGTTTTTTTTTTTCACCAACTAATAAGTAACAAATGTTCACCAAAACAATCTCACTTTCTCCAGGTTGTCTGTGGTCTCCATGTTTTCATCACTGACCTAAAAGTTACATCAGTACAACAGGGAGCTCTCTGGCCGAAGGCTTCCAGGTACAAGAAAAAAGGTCCAACTCGGTCCCTTTTGGAGGCACTCCATTCACCACAGCTGTCTTTGTTTGTTTTTCTCTTCCTGCTCCATCCTAGAACGCATTCACCACACTTCCACTTATCTATACCACTGACTTCATATTGCAGAATTGTGAATTTTGTTATGTGTCCAGGATCCACTCTGAGGCTTGGGTGGAAATTTAACTGCAATTGCATTAGAAAATATCTGGTTCTTTAATAAAGGCACACTTTTGTTTTCTCATGGCCAAAAAGCAGGTTGTGACAAACAGGAGGACAATGACACGTCCACTGTGAGATGAAAAGTCAGTTTTAAATTGGCTACCCATATGCACCAGTTTGGCTGGCTTTGTTGATATTCTTTGCATATATATTATAACCCCCTAACCTTAATACAAGAATGAAACAAAATTGAGATTGATTAAGTTTAGGATATTCTGGAGCATCAATTCAAAACTTACTGTAAATACAGCATTGCATCTGTAGTTGATTAATATGTTTTATGTCTTATGATACACATTATGTTTTTTCTACAGTATGTATCCTGAACTGTAGTTAGGATGAGTTTGAACATTAACCATCTATAAGGGAAATCTTAGTGAATACTGTATATGTGACTATAAACATTTATATGGTCAGTTTAGTATTGCACTCCATTAAAACTGAATTGAATATACATAATAGTGTAAATATACTTGAAATGAAATGCGCTCTTGACAGCTCACATGCCCGTTTTCTTCATTCCCCACACTGAATGAAACTCTCTTTAATGCAGTTAAGTGTTAGTTCGTATCCTAAAGCACAGCTAAGTTTAACAATAAGCTGAATAGCTTTGATGTCTCAAAGAGCTTCAAAGATGAGAAGTTTTCCTTCTTAATCATTAATCATGCCCTTGAAGCCTGAAAGTTTCTCAACAGAAAAGCAAAAAGATTTTTCATAATAAGGATGATGATGTAGATTCATCTAGGCCAGACCCCCAGTGGGATTTCCAGAAAATAAAGCTTGTACCACTGGACACTGATTGTAGTCCAGTATCAGCAGAGGGGATGCTTTGTAAAAACTCAGCCGGGTAATTGAATCCCATTTCCCATACAAAAACTGCTTGGATATTAAAAAATCACATAAACACTGTAAACTGTTGCAAACAAGCTGTATCTCAAAGATCATCCTGTAATGAATCTCCATTTTTACAAAATCTCCACACTTTCAATAAAAGTGCTTGCTCATTACATGTACGTCATACATCCAAGACCGACTCTGACATCCAATCCCCGTCTCTGCACAACAGCTTTTGTTTATCTTGAAATCCCTGTTAACTAAATAGTTTGAATAGATGTCAGATGTTTGCCATGGCGGACATTTAAAGCTATGTAAACTGAGTAATAAAGTGGGAATTCAATAAGTGCTATGAGACCATCTTCTCTGAGCTTGCGCTTAACATGTTCTATATCTCATTGAGAGTATTCCACTTTCCAAAAGTTTGCTTACTTTTGAATAAATGTAAAACAAACCCAAAGACATGAAAGAAAATCTAACCCAAAACAGCATGTCTAAAAACCCTGAGGGGAGTGTATTATTTGTCGATTTTCTTTTTTTTTTTTTCATGGGCATTATTAGCATAAGGTCATTATATTCCCAACATTGTCAAGAGGAGAATCTGCAGTCCTCCAGGAGTAAATATAACATTTCTTAATTTGGCTGATAAATTTGGAATCATCCAGAACTGTAATCTGATTAAAACTCTCGGTTGCTTTTGAAGTCTGTGAAAATGAGGAATCAATTACAGAGCACACACCCATTTATTTCTGTTTTCCTGGAGAAGCGCAGTCATTTGCCTCATTTTAACTGTGTCAGTACTCTGTGATTAATTAGCCACAGTGCAGACACACACATCCCAGAAAGCCTCCAAACGCCCTCCAGCTTGTTAGCACAACCTGCCAACTGCAGTTAATGTTTCCACCTGTTCATTTGAGGACGAAAACAGTTCCCTCCTCTTTCATCTGTGTGATGTTCATCATTGCAAGTTGACTGCAACGCAGACGGGGCAATCATTTCCCAGCCCCTTCGAATCACTGAGTAATAAGCTATTTTGGCTACTTGGCCCCTGAAACAAAGGCTGTTGTTAAAATATAAATACAAAGTCTGTATAATGTAGGTTTTTTTTCTATTTCTTTACCCTCAGTGTTCATAATGTGTTCCAGAGACTTATCAAAATGAAATTAATATGAGATTTTATTCCATATGCTTCGACTCACAGCTTACAATGGCTGCTATTTTCCCCTTTCTTTGGCAATACCTTTTCACCTCAATGAACTCTGAATGAAACACAGTTTGTTTTATATCATCATTAGATCGCAGCCGGAGCTGCTGGTGTTTTGGCTTGGTTGGTGCCCTATTGGTCAAAATTGCAGCTGAATCGTTTAGAAATGGAAAAGTGAGTTTTTTAGCAAATAAACTTAGAGTACATTTAACAATTTGTTAGCCACCCTATTGTATTTGAATAGCTTAGCTAGTTTGGCTACTTTAAATTTGAAGGCTTGGCTAGATAGTTTAAGCTAGGTATTCTATCATGGCAAACTACCACTTTTCATTTATAACAAAGTCTAGCACCAACCAGGTGTGAATGAGTGCTTGGCTACACTGAAGTTTAGATAATCTGGCTTGTTTATAGTTTGTCTCAGTGTCTGACTGCTCAGATTTTTTGCCTCCTTTGCCTTGTTGTAGCAATGTCACTGTATCTCCAAATCTCGACTATTACTTTGCTGAGTAGAGCATCGTCTTAATAAATAGAAACAGTGAGGACAACAGCGCGACTCAAGTTGTAATAAACTGGAATTAATCTTTAAGTGTGTGGTCCTAAAAGGTCAAATTTGGAAAGAAAAAAAAACCTTTTCTCTGTCTGAGAGCTTTTTACTTAAGTTATAAGGATCTGAGCTTTAACAGTGGTTCTGCACCAGCTTTGTGTCTCTGCAGGCTGGATTCAATGTCACCTTCCTACTTCTAAATTTGTACTTCCTTTCCAACATACTAAAGCTCAAATTCTTTATTATTAATATGTTGCACCAAACATACGTAAATTCTTTAAAATTGGGTTTTTTACTGTGTGGACCTCCACAGGAGGAAAATGAGGAATTTCCTGAGACTCATATCTGGTCCTTGCACACTATTTTTGGCATCCCTGCGCTTTCCTGTTTTCAGAGCATTGTTGGTAAAACATGAATAATCGTCCCACACAGCAACAGGCGCTGTCAGAGATTTGGAGACTGGCCTGTACTTGACTGCAAGCCTCTTGTTGTCATTAACTGCCGAAATGTCCCTTACCTTATACACCTCCGCCCATCCTCCACATGCATACATGTACTCGTATACACATAAACAACATTAGCCTTGATGAAAGAACATTAATCTTTGAAATTGACAGTAGGATTAGAGTGTTAAAGAGCACTGCCATCACTATTCTACTTCCTGCCCCCTCCGTGTCATCTGAACTGTTTCAAATCCTTTCAAAGGCAAGACGCTGTTGTGGTGGGACCTTTCCCGCTGGGCTCGTCCTCTGAACTGTACGCTGATGTCTAACTCAAGCGGACAGGTTAACTTGGGCAAAAATTAAAGCCTGTACTACTGGAACTTATAAACGATGCATTTTAGGACTCTTTGTTCCTCTAATTGGTGATTGTTAGGCTAAAAGAAGAGGAGATGATGACTCATATTTGAATTATTCACATGCACTGGATGCTTTACTCTGCTGTGACACCAGTAAGCCCGAACCCAGAGGAAGCTGTCTAGACCTGTGGGTTACCACAACACTTGTCTATTACCATCTGATTTTTAACACAATTTATAAAATGACTCTGGTGATATTCTGTATTTTTCTTACTGTCAAGTCCCATAAAAAGCACCAAATAATGAATTGCTCCTACTCACAAATGTTGTCTGTGAATCCTAAGCCTGATTAACTTAAACGTATGTGCCACTGAGCTACTAAAAACAATAAGCCACACTGCTGCACTCGGAGCCTTAATCCCTCATCACGATGAACACAACAGTTTGTTTTGAATCAGTCCAGCTGCATCCTCTGAAATGTTACTTTTTTTTTTTTTAGTTTTTTCGAGTTTTACTTTAATTTTCTTGGGGTCAATGTCCCATCTTTTTAAAACTTGCATTGCCTGCCACACCTTCTAATTTCGCTGATGTAATGTAGGCAATGCTTTGGGACAAACATAGTTTCTGTTGGACTGATGTGTGAATTAACACCCCAGTGTGAGTAACAGGATATGCAGGCACAGCAGGGCTGCTTTTGGTAATCATTTATTTTAGCATTAAGGGCAGCTCCAGTTTTATTTATGCCTATGCTGTAAACATTCTGGCTACATAATAAACGTGGTCTACTATGAATTTAATTTCAAATCATAACGAGCCATGATCTGCCACAGTCTTTGCTCTGCATCTAAAACAGATGTGCTTCAACTTGATCCTGGAACAGAAGATCCAGCAGGACCAAACCCTGGAGGACGCTTCTCTGTGTCTCTTCACATTGGAAACCTGAAATTAGGACATTACACAAGGAATACAGTCTCGGGGCTGCTCGCATGCTGTGTAATTTTTCATTTATGGTTTCTGCTCTCCCAGAAATCTAATGACATCATCGTGGACTCCATTTATGTTGTGAGTTATGTTGCAGGTTGTGTTTGCCACTGCTGCAGATGCGCACCATCTCATGTGTCCTTTTACAGTATATTAGCCTTGAATTGGGACCGGAGAGAAAATTGTTCACATAGCGCACATATGTCACTCCTAACTTTTGCGTTGACTCTTTTCATTGTAATAGAGTTAGTCATGGGAATTTTCCCAAACTCCTTTTACCGCTCTCTTCTCCTTTTCATGCCTTTCTACAGTTTATAGCTGACTGGACTGTGTTGCTGTGGGGCATCCTTAATGCCTTCTAGCACTACAAAGAAGTTTCTGCTTACCGTTTTAAAACCACAGTCAAGAAAACTTTTGTGAATTATCTTAGATTATAGTGTTTTTCCTATACAGAGCCAAACAGCTGGCTATCAATATGATTAGGGGAATTTAAGGGGACTATTCATACATTTAGCACTATGATATCTCTCTGATGGTTTGGTGACAGTTCCATACAGTGTAGTGTCTGCAGCAAAACCAGATAAGAGTGTTTTGGACAGACAAATTGACCCAGGGTAACAAACTCTCTTTCGAGAGACATGCTTCTGCTATCTTACTTTTAACACCCCTTACTTTCAAACAGAGCTGGCAGATCTTAAGTATATTCTTCTTTGAGCGTTAAAACCATATGCCTTTCTAAAGGCCTGGTCACACCAACAATTATGACAATGAACTTTGGCATCACCACAATAAGTGTATTCACTTATCATGCACAACTGCCACTTACTGCTGTGATCAGGTAGTAATGCCTTTTGGACTGAATTCAGTTTAAAAAAAAAGATTTTCTCATTTGCAGTTTGGCAAAGTCAGCTTTGTCTTCATTGTAGGCCTCTTTCTGGCAGCTGCCACTGCCTCTCTTATCTCTCTGCATGAAATGTTTTTGTGCGTCTTTGTAGGCTTTATGAAATGATCCCACATATATGGATAACAACACGTTATGTGGATCCCCATTAGCCTAGCTGCTGCGTGGGCCCTCTGCTGCCCAAAATTGAAAGAGATGCATCGATTCTATTTCAGCAACAATGTATAAATATTTTTGAGAAGGCCCCAAAAAACACAAGAGTCAAATTTTCCTCCCAGCATTATGTTTTAGTTCAGCTCTGTTAATCCACATAGAAGATGCCACCCTCGTGGTTTATTATGTTACTGGTGCACCAGCACAAAGTCATCAAAGACAAACATTGTTTCTCCTTACCAAGAAAACCATCAAAAACTGTCCTAGAGTCATAGAGGTTTAAAACACATGCTGTGAAACCATAACGATCTGGGTTCAAGTCTGGTCAGGGGCTGTTGTTGCATGTCAACTCTGTTCTGTCTCTCTTTGTTTCCTCTTGCTCTCTATTGTAATGTTTTTAATTAAACAGGAAAAAAGGAAAAAAAAAAAAGGTAGGTCAGTGCTGAGCTGCATTACAGTAGGAAGAATGAATGGCACTAATCCATGAAGTTCTCATTTAGCTGTTTTTGTTACTTTAAAAAGAAAAAAAAAAAGAACCTGATGCCCAAAAACTGGTCACAAAGCTTAACATTGATTGGGTCCAAACAACAACAAATAAAGACCATTTTCTGATTTTATTTCCATGACTTTAAAATCTTTACAGCGTATGACTTCACTGTCAGTGTTATCCTTGATTCAAATAAGAAAAAAACTTCACATGCAAAAGTAAAAATAATTACAAATACAGTACAATAAATAATTGATAGTGATGAGTCCTTTCAGCACCATTTTCCAACTTACTCCATCATCACTTCAGCATTCACTTGTTTCTGTTTCTTTAGGTTAGATGGTTGGAAACTTTATGATCCACAATGTGGAAAATTGTCTTTGTTGACTTCACCACAGTCAACATGGGTTGTAAATAAGCCAATAGTGAAAATAATTGGAAAAATTGGAACATGGGGAAAGTTGAGCAAAAGCAACCAACTACAGTCCAATAGGCCCAGTACAAAATTCAAATACTTTCTATGATAATAGAATAATAATCAAATACAGATACACATAGACTATCAAATATACTTCAGTAGCCCTATATGTGCAAGTGCTTTCTATAATATTTCTAGCATTTATATATTCACTTAAGGAATTGCTCCCTGTAACAGCCTATAGACTTTCAGATACTGTGGATGGAAAATAGCCAATGACTTAGTAATGGCTGTGGCTTCCAGAGGTCTCATTTTGGAAAAAAGGCACGAGACCACAGCAAATCCATATTTAACCACCATAGTCCTGGTTCCTAGACTGGCAACATGACCTAACCATTCTATTTTAAATCTAGGTCTATCCAGGCCACTTCCACTGTGAAATCAGAGCAGCATGTGTGTGAGATGTGTGTCAGTAAGCTATGCGTCAAGAGGGCTGGGCGTCATTTATCAGTCTAGGCTCGGGGCCACTGGGAGAATGAAACTGAAGCGGACACCGGAGCTTAATCTGCACAGGTGTCTCTCTGTAAAACACCAGCTGCTCGTGACATGCAACCCCTCCATTTAGGATCCGTGGGTGTCATATGGGGCAATACAAGCCAAATCATTGATTCGGTGCATTATTACAGTGCAGTAGTAATGTTTGGAGTATGGGGAAAAAAAACTTCACTGTGTGAAGATTAAACTTGTTAAACTCATTAGGCTGAGCTGAGAAGTTTCGAAGACTGAAAAGATCTAAATGCGCACATTTTATTGAATGTACAGTATTTGTTATTCAACTTTTTATTTAACCAGAGGAGCCTAATGAGGGTTAAATGTCTCCTTTTCAAGAGCGGTCCTGGCCAAGATACACTCTGGTCACTCTCAGGCAGAAAGTGAAGGGGATTTCCACCTTGGACCATTGTGTCAATTTAACTGTTTGGCTACCTACTCTCTGCTATATGTAAGCGAGAGTAGTCTTTAAAAAAAACATAGGACCAAACAAAACCCACCACACAATAGACAAACACTGACAGCCTGAAGAAGAGTCCAATTTTATGTGAGTGTTGGGTTTAAAGTCTAAATCCATATAATCTGAGTTTTTATGTTCATTTTAATGCATTTAATTCCTGAAAGCTTAAAAAACTAAATGCTTAGTTTCATCAAATTTCATCAAATTAACAATGTTGGAATGTCTACGTGAAGTTCGTAGACATTTTGCCTACAAACATTCTGTCACTATTTAAATAACTAAAATACTTTTTAGGTTTATTGCATCGGTTTTTTTTGTCATTCATCTGTCAGACACAAACTTCAGACGCATATATGTATTTTTTTAAAAATTCATCAATCAATCAAACTTGTCATATAAAGTCCCAAACAATATTTTGGAGCCAGAAATGTTACAGCCTTAGCTCCACCAACTCTTCAGTGACCATAAAATGCCTAATGTACAGTACGTGTTGAAACGTCTGACATGTGGCATACAAAAGCAAACATGTGCCTTTCAGCCTCAACATCATTTTTCAGTTCAAAGCAGAGATTAATAACAGCAGGAATAACAAGGCCCTCCGCGAAACACCATCAGCTCACGCTCAACTGACCCAGCACAGAGGAAATGTAGTTTGGACGACCTAAAAAACTCCCAGAAGTGCAGTGGGCCCACTGGGGCCCCTGCTGTGCAGTACAGTAGCCTACTGTCGAGGCTCAACCAGCTCTGTATACAAAAAGTCATGTGCCGTTAACATTTCAACAGGTTTGTTTTATATCATTTTGTTGGGGATGGAGTTTTTGGGGTGGGGACGGGGGGGTCACATATGCATTTGGTCCCTTGACCTCTCCTCTTTCACATGAAATCACATGATGTGTTTGCTTGTGGTTCAATTGATTATTTGTTGGAGACAGAAGCCACATCTGAAGATGGTGTTCTGGACCACAATATGCCTTCTGTGCGGTTCAAAACATCTCAGGGTCTGTGTTGCAGGGTTACATGATTCATGATATGACAACTCTCATAGTAATCCCATTTACCGTATTATGAATGATCAGATTCAACTGTCCAGAGAAACATTTTTCTTCATTCGCTTAATAAGAGCTGTGCTTGAGCTCGCTGGTGAGTTTTATCAGTTTACTTCATTTTAAAATGAAGTATTGCGAGTGCTTCAGAGCCAAATCTGTAGGTGCTTAGATAGTAGGTGGATCATGTGACACCTAAAGCCAAACAAACAGTTAGATTTACATCCCCTGTTTCTCACTGAAATACACAGTCTGTGTCCTTGAGGCCTTATAACAATGCAGAATGCGTTTCATTCAGCATAAAACATTTTCAGTTATTGTTCAGCATCTAAATCAAGTCTCCATACTGCTAGAAATGGTATCCCATAGGAGTGAGGGGCCTGCACTGCCGGCCAGTTACTTTAGTGCTTCATAAATAATTCTACCGTTAGCTTACTGTCTGTCTATAAGGCATACCAATTTGTAACCCAAATCAGAAAGTATGTCCATTTTAAACTTTCAATTAAAGAATTTACAACAAAACTCAGGTTAGATTTTCTTTGTAAGACAACAGAGCTTGTCCCATCAGTGTGAGGAAACGCTGAAGACTGACTCTGTCGTGCGTCTCCTTTGCAATGTGGACTGAAACGCATTACAAGAGAAGGGTTAAGCCACATCTTTTCTTTTCCAGATTCAAGACAACACAGACTAATTCTACCTCTTTGAAACCAAAGAAGCACTAATTTTACAAAGACAGCAGAAAGAGCCATTAGCTAAATCTGTGTGGGGCCCCCTTTGCACAAGTCACGCGTGGAAGGGTTAACTACTCAGGTGGAATGAGAAACAGAAGTGGCCGTTTCAAGATGAGAGTCGCTCAGAGGAGAAAAAGCGGTCGATTTTCATTAACATGCAGCCCTCGATGGCCCTTTCTGGAGTCCATTTGCATCCACCTGTTGACCCTGGCTCCGCTCTATGCTTTATCCTCTCTCGAAGGAGTGTGCACGCACCAGGTGTTTCCCGTTGCACGTGATGGATCTCTACTGTATGACTGGAGCAATGCTCTGTCTTTATTGCCCTCTTTGCCGGAGCCAAACAATATGTTTTTGACACAATTCTCTGAGACTAAGCTGGCGTGCCAGGGATTTCACATGTTTCATTGTAAGGGCCTTCGGATCATGGTTTATCCCAGCCCACAATATTGGGAGACTAGACCACAGGAAATCCCTGGCGAGCATGAGCACACAACTTCCATTCAGGAGAGTGACTAGAAGCTTTATTTTTGTGCAAGGGGGTGCCACACACATATACAGAGCACAGTATGGCGCGTGTGTCCTTATGGCATTGCATGCAGGCAGGCATGCGTTTTGAGAATAATGAGTTCATAGGATCACGGCTGGTTTGGCTTCAGATAAAGCCATTTACTTTCTCAGAGAGTATATTTGGCTTTTAATTTAGCTAAGCCTATATAACCACCTGATCAAGCCCCTGATTCACAGCAGGCTTTGACGACCTACAGCACAGGGCTCACGCATGGCGGCGGATATAACTCCCCCAATGTTGTTCTAACATCCCTGAGAGTGCGAAGGGCAGCCGTGTCTTGAGCGGCTGGAAAAGCATTGAGGACTCGATCTCTGAGAGACAAAACAACAGTGCGAGAGCCGGTTTTCTCGTCCAAAAACAGACGAAGAAAAAGAAAAAAAATTCGAAGACAGAAAGCAACAAAGACAGTTTGAAACAATAGTTTGGCTCTATGCCCTCTCCTGTCACTAAAACATTGATTTAAAGCACAGACATATTTTCCATTTGTTTCTCAATAGACCTATTTCCTCCAGGTCTCAGTGACCTCCTCTCACCCCCCATCCCCTCTTTGCTTTATTAGCAGTAGGACAGCCCACCCTGTGCTGGTAGCGGAAGAACATTCAAATGAACAAGGGCAGGAAGCCAGAGTCCTCATCACAATGCCAGCTGCTTCCAACTTAATTTGTCAAACGGTTCCTTTCAGCAAATTTAATTTGAGAGAGATACAGATAATAATCCACCGACTGCTGCCGCTAGTCAGGCTGCAGTTGAGGATTGCGCTTCTTAGAATGACAGGAAGTGAAGAATACCAATGGCATCCAAGAACAGAGGGTTGGTGGGAAAATGGAAGGTCTCCACATAAGTTTGTATAAACAGGAAATGGAATACCTTAGTCTTTTCCTTCTTTGCCTCTCGTTTACATAGGGCTGCTGCACATAGTATGAAATTCAGAGAAATTGACCCGAACTTTATTGACCTGCTTTCTGGTAGAACAGAGCTGGAAATGATAATGTAAACAGGAATTATGTGGCCTGTATTGGTGGAGCTCAAAAGAACAGTGTCAAAAGAGGTTGAGCCCTTGAGTCTTGATTCCCGTCCTGAAACCTGAAGCATCTGGGAAAAGGCTTTGAGCACCTCTCCTTTGTCTGTGATCATGGTGAAGTCTTAGTCTTAAATGGCATTGTCACAGTCTGCACATGAAAACCCACTGATTTACACCCTTTTTTGGTTTCACCTACACATGATCTTACTGAGGTGCACAGTTTGGCCAAGTTTATTTTCATTGTTACAAATTACAGGTTCGAGGCAAAAGATGGAATCTTGTCGAGGTATAAAACCAAATCTGTTTCCCATAGCTGGATGATCGACTGTATTGCTTTGTTTGGCAAAAAAAAGGACAAAAGCGCTTACAAATGGCGGCTAAGATTCCTTTGTAGTGTCTGTGTTGTAGATTGAATGTTAGAGTATCATTGCTATGAGAGCTTTGAGGCTGTGTGCTGCCTTATGTTCCAAACATATGCACACATTTGAATGTATTCATCATGGAAAACAAAGTGAAAGGAAACTAAAAAAGTAAGTCATACAAATACAGCTCTCTGGTTATGTTAACACTGCTTCATAAAATGTCTCACTTTTCATTTTCCCCCTCATAAGTGACACAGATCTGATGTTTTTAATCAGAGTGAGCAGCAACTTAATTTCAATCTGAGTGACATTAACATGTGGTTTAGCAAAAAATAAACTTCCAAGACATGTTACTCACTGTATGTGCAGCTTGTTATTGAAAAGTCAAATCAGAATTTGTCAGCATTACCAGGCCAGTAAATGTTGGAATCGAAAAAGTTAAACATCAGTCTTAAGTGGTACCTGATGTGAGGTCCAGAATCAAGTTAAAAATCCAGTAAAATGCACCATGACTGAAATGTGTTTTTAAAAAGCCACAGAAAAATAGTAGTGGAGATGGTTTGGACATCATCTTGTCATCATTCCATCCGCACACGCTCCTTCAACACTGCTGTTTTTCATATTGGCATATTCATGGTTACATATACATTTAGAGTCGAGGCAGTCCAAAGAACATCTGACTCCTGAAATAAGGACTGATCATGAAGCTCATCTGACATTTTTCAGATTTTTACTTTTTACAGACTTAATTAATATAAAGTGAAATCATGATAAATCATTTTAAGTCACAGTTTCATGCAAAGCAAAGATAAAAAGTGCTTACCTACCCACAATACCTTAATACCTGCACTAAACAGAAATCTGGCAAAATGGTCACAATAAAGTGAGGAGACAAGGAAGTTGCAATAAAACATAAATAGAAATAGAACAACCTGGACACATTTAACTTATCTGTATACCTCTTTCCTTGGCCTGCTAGGATGCACTGAATACATTCTGAGATTTGGAGGAAACAGCTGAATGATTTTACAAAGGGATTAAGATCAGAAAGATAAAGTGTGTCTACATTTCCACAGTCATTTACAGTTGCTCACATGCTTCAGGCGAAGGGATGTGGTTCTTCTAAACCACTTCAACTGTCCGAGTTTCAGGCCTCTGTCTGTAGAGCTGCTCGGTGAAGCATGTGTTTTGAATCTTTTGTATGATTTCTCCTGCCCTTTCCTTCCTCTGGAAAATGTCTAATTTCAACCCGAGTAAATAAATGCACCATAGTTACTTTTGTGCTGTTTTCATTACACTAAATACAGTCGTGTGCGTCGACTCCCTGACAAAGAGTAAAACAGACAGTGTGTATGAGTTTCTTAGATTGCTGTTGTCTCAAGTAACCATACCTCATGCCAATTATGCAAAAGCTGTAAACACAACCAGTAGGATAATGATAATAAGAAAAATGTGCTCCAGCTCTCTTTGAAATAACAAACGTCGCGCAGCGCAACAATAAGAGCCTCAAACTGAGCTATTAAACCAGAGAACAAGCTTGTATCCTAAAAGTCCTACCTGTTGTCTTATAATGTTTGCAAATGAGCAATGACAGAGAAAAGAAATTGGGAACCAATTAGACAAAATAAATCAAGTTAAGCATGCAGGAGCCTTCCAGGCAATGCCATGAAACACTACTCACATCCTATCATTTCTCTTTTTAATCCATTGTTCATCCAAAAGTTGAAAAATTACCATTTGTAACAAAGGCATTAGTCATCATTTAGAAAGGCGTAACTTTCACAGAAGGACAAAATTATACCCCCCTTTTCGTGTGAGCTTCATTTAAACAAGGCTCTAAATCATTTAACACTTTCTCAGATGTTCCTCCAGAAACTAAGAAAACATAAGTGATAAAAAAAAAAAAAAAGGTAGTTCAAGAGCTATTAGGATACCGGATGAAAAAAAAAGAGATGACAAACATGTGCTATTAATGACCAACATCTGCTATGTCAAAAAGATGTTGCTATTCAAGCCTTACATAGGAATCAAAGACACGTGTGTGGCAGAGGGTTAGCGGCACTATGAGTTCAGCCAAACATTGCCTGGCACTTTGTACCGGGCATGCAAAACAACCATGGTCTGCTGAAGAGTAGTCAGTCAACACGGGAACAGCTGCCTGCTGATTCAATTCTAAACAGACAAGAGGGTTTGGTAAACTACTGTTATGCCAGCATCAGGTTTCTCAATCCTTTGCCTCTTCCAGCATCCCTGTTTGTAATGAACCACATGAAGTGTGTCCCCAATCACTATATGAAGTCACTGAGTGATTATGAAAACCACATTGGGCTCCTCTTCTTGAAGACGGCAGCTTGTTTCATCCTCTGTTTTAAAGTTGTTAAGGAAGCAGCATCCTATACCTAAATGTGCAGATTTTAAGTCAAGACCACCTCAGTCAAGTCTGAGTCAATTCCAAGAACTAATTCAAAGGCAGTTGAGACCAAGACTTACTCTTCCTGATGTTTCTTGTAGTTTTTTCCATTTTCAAGGTTTTTGAAGAGTGAAGCCCCCTGAGGCAAATTGTGATCTGTCCTTTTGGGCCATATTTAAAATTTGACTTGACTTTACAAAACTAAAACAGTGAACAGTGTGGGCTTGATGCAGGAACAAGTGGCGTACAGCTGCGGTTTTGCTAAAAGCTCCTGATAATGCACTGAGACGCAGCCGCTTTACACATTTAACTTTTCTTATTGTATTGATACAAGGGGTGTGATAACACAGGAGCTCCAGCAGAAAAAAAAGACAAAAGTTGAAACTGGCTAAACTTCTTCTACATCGAAATGTGATCTTATTATGCTAAATACTGCGTACTGTCCAAAGCAACACATGCAAGTGCACCTTGTAAAGTAAATGATCAAACATTTAATTTTACTACAGAGATCCACCATCCTCTAAACAAAAACAAAAGTTACTAGTAAGTAGATCTACCGTCTTCATCTTCATATTGGCTCTTAAACAGCATTTACTTCCAAAGTGGACCTAAAGTCACAAGCAGAGCAGGTGATATAGAATCATGTATATTTTTGAGTATAAAATGTGGTTTTAGGCTTTGATTGCTGTTTGAGCCACTCATTTTAAGACAACATATGTTGTCACTGCAACCTATGACAAGAACTGGCACAAAAATAAAACTTAGTATTTATATAATTGTATTAGCATTAACATTTATGTTAATGTGTTCTGCACATGGGAATGCTTGCTGAGAATACTACAAAATCAGTCTTTGGACATTTTCCTGCTGAAACATAGCTGACGTTATCTAGATTTATTATGAACATCTGGTACTTTTATCCCTATCATAATACCTTCATGTCAGAGATATGAGCATTTTGTCTCTTTGTGATGGTTTGCCATGAATTCTTTTAACAGCGGATACAAGAAGCACTTATATCCTCCAAATGTATAAACAAAGTTTTCTGTAAAACTATTGCCGCACCTGTTTGTCAGAAAGATGAACTTGCTATCACAGGCTTATCTTGCCAGTTTTATCCAACATGATTCAATTTTCATTCTGTGCAGGAGATGGCATGGTGCTAAAAAAAAAAAAAAGGATACAGTCGGTTCCAGACAGATGGGAAAGAGCAAAGTCTGGAAAAAAACGAATGCCAGCTGTGATAATCTGATTCTGGATCACGACTTCGCCCCAAAGCAAAAATGGGCAAATTTTTCAAAGCAGCCCGTTTGCATCTTTATACCAAAAAATGTCATCAGGATCTTGATGTGAACCTCTTCAATTACAATCCGATCTGTTTCCTATCAGTGTTTGATTGAACTTGATGGCTTTTCTTGGCATGACAGTGAAAGCAGAATCCTCAAGTGACATTTAAGATCTGTGCCAGCATGCTTTCGCAGTAGCAGCGACAGATCAGAGTTTTTGGAAATGCCTGTTGTGAGATGAAAACATGCAAAACAGAATCGCTGTTCCTGCTGCACGGACAAGTTTGTGGCTCACATTGCAGAGGACATTCATTCATGTAGAGACAGTTAGCGTGACAGTTAGTTATGGCACTGTTTTGTATTTCTTCTTCTCTTTTTTGTAGTTAGACCACAATAACTACCCAAAATGGGATAGTAGTGCATATTTCACTTTTAGTATTTTTGGATTATAAGTGCTGTACAGTTTCCAAAATGCTTGTTCCATAAATAAACAAAAACGCTGAAGGTACCAAACAATTACAATGTTTTATGATGTTTCGACAAGACAAAAAAGCTGACTGAAAACAGCTGACCAAGAAAGAGGCAAAACCTGAGTTGGAGAGAAAATCCCATGATTAAACAGTACAATGCAACACTAAAAACTAGTATAGAAACTTTAACATATAAGCTGCCAGCATAACCAGCTGGATTTTAAATTTAAATGAAGCCAGTTGGGCCAACATAGATTGAGGATTACTCCAATTGCTTTAGTGGCCAATAGCAAAAGAACGTGGTTGTACTGGCTGACTCCCGACTGTGAATGTCTTTCAGCCCAAAAAAGTAGAATTAAAAAGTGCATGCGTACTTAGAAAATCCATTTTTGGATGAATGAAAAAGGGCCAGAGGAAAAGAGCAATAGCATGGTAAACTGTCATCAATCAAAACCTTCATACAAACTTAAGATATGCACTTAATGTGACATGCAAGAGAGTTTCTCAGCCTGTGGAGAGCTACCAAACTGAATAAACTAACATCTAAGTGCAGAGGGATGTTCCAATCAAAAGAGCAGGGCATTTAGTGCAAAGTATGCATGGCATACCCCATAATCCTCCCTGTAACTTGTTAAACCCAAACACTACATGACTCCTTGTTAGAGACTCAGATTTTAATCCCTTCACTCGTGCTGTTTTTCAATATGGTATGATTGTTGGATTGGGTTTATAAGGCAGCAGATGCAGCAATATATGGCAACATGGGACCTATAACTGCAATCCTCCAAAACGCCTCTGCAATCCTCCAAAACGCCTCTGATTGTTTTACTCTGACATCCAATCCCCTGTTCTCACTCTCTGTTTAAAACTACTGTGCAGCGGAGAGCACAGCACTGTCAGTCCCCCTCGTCTCTGTGAAGAAACAGAACCTTGGCCATCGAACAAGTTCCCCTTTAACGTCCAAACATCCAAATCAACCTGTCCCAGGTGCTTCGTTTGTCTCCTTCCTCTGAGTGGCCCACATCCTCTCACCCCAGTGATCTCTCTTTCAGCTCTGAAACAAACGTCTCTACCAGACACCAAGATGTGCTGGCTGTCTGTGCAGATCTCATCCTTGACAAGGGCAGAGAGCAGAGATGAGGGAAAGTTATCACATGTGCGAAATGAGTCTGAATTCTTGCCCCTCATATTCAGCAGCGAGTTTTATTAAAAGCGCCCTCAAAAAGTGTGATCCAGCACGAAAAAAATCTTGCAGCTACCACATGCGGTGGCTGAAGTCCAAGGCAAACACTCCCACCGGTGTGTACACCAAGACAGATGACTATAGGACTCAAGGCCTGGCTAGCACAACGTAGCCCTATTCAGTATTTATTTTCACAGTTCAAAGCACTGGCAGCAGCCCACTTAGTGTCTGCAGTCCAGTCCAATGCACCCCTGATTGCCACACTGAGGCTTCGCAGCCCACAAAGTCGTATACTGTAACTGTGCCAGCTACTAACTCCACATCTGCAGTACCCCGAGAAATGGCAAAGCAGCATCCAGGAGGGAGGGAGGGAGGGGGTTTGAGGGGAGGCTTAAGGGTAGGGGGTAAAGGGATTCCTCCAAAACCACACTTTGCTGTGGGTTGAACGGCTGCTTTGTGCAGCTTGGCGTGATCACACAACCCACATTAAAGGGCAAGGTCTGTTATTCACCAGAGCAATGATAAGTAATGTCTCGCAGGCCACCGATCAGAGCGGCGACCTTTCTGCCCTTGGCTGTGAAGTTTATCACAGCACCAAGTGGATGCCCCCGTATCCGCCCACGCAGGGCTCAAGTCCATAAAACGTGTGTGATATACAAGCTACCGTATGGAATCATGGAGGATGCTGGGTTATATGGGGATGCAGATGTGAGTCAAGAGATGTCTCATGTTTCTCTGGATACTTTTTACTGTCTGGGAATTCCTCGTCTCCAACGAGTGATTTCCTCAAAGAGGGATAAAGGTGGAAAATCTGTTAAATGTTGAGGGAACTGTTGTGGAAAAACATTTAAAAAGTGATCATTGGAGAGGATACAGAACAAGCTCTGTTCAGTGGTGTGATGAAAAATGTAGGTCATTTAATTTCATTGTGATCGAATTTTATTTTCCTTTTGTCTGCGCTGCAAACACGCATACACCAGGGTTCAATTTTGTTTGCATCCACAGTTCAATAATCAACCACACCAGAAAATGTTTTAATAATGCTTAAATATGAGTTTACCCTTAAATCCAGCTCAGTCACACTATGTAAATGATGTCTATTTTATTTTGAAAGGAGACTTGCTATCATTCAGAGTGGCCTGGGAATGGAGATGAAAGAAAAATGGAAATATGGAGCTTTAGTTCAAACAGTTATTGGCTTCAATATTTATTGCCACTTTAATGAGTAAATTGAGAAAAGTCGGCTTCAAGTTCCATTTTAAGTTCAACTCTAATACCATCTGCAATGAGAGATTTGCATGAACACAATAAACAAAACACAAAAACGTTGTAGAGACTCACTTTAAACACTCCAATGAGTGCCAAAAGTATCTTATGCTTGGATGGCGGTTACTTGAGCTTCATCCAACGTATTAATTTAAAAAGGCTTTTCAGCAAAATTAAACCAAATTATTGTTTCAGCTTCCAACAGATTTTATGTGTTTTGTATATTTTGACCAAACACTGTGTTCTGGGCTTTGCTGACTTGACCCAAGAGAGCCTTTCAGCAGTATGTAATGGGTATGAGACTAAATCAGGGTTGGCCAATACATACATACATACGCTTCGTTTTTACTGCCTGGCTACTCTTCATGGAGACCCGCCACTCCAAGTTTTCCTCTCAGTCTGGACTCTGTCAGATTCAGTTGTTAGCTCCTATGCTAAATGTGAGCTGATGCCCATTATTCACAACAAGCTCGTCAACTTAACTGTGTTGAATCGCCATTCTGTGCTTATTAGTCTAAGCAACAGGTACTGTATGTATCTCACTGTCATAACAGTTGTTTTGTTAGGCCTCCTCCAGAACAAGTACATCAGAGAGTTCATAAATTGTGTGATCATGGGAAAGGATAGGCCCTTGCTTTCCAATACTGACATGACTTTGTAGGAGTTATTCATTCCTTATTCTTCCTTTTCACATTTGCCCTGAAGTGATTCCTTTGTAGAGCAACATTGAAAAAGATGTGAAACAGAATTCACAAACTTGTCACAGCCTTCTCCTCAGTCCCTCTGTTCAACCACTCCCTTATCCCTGGCCCTCCATATTTCTCTGGGTTCCTCCTCAGACCTGCCATCCTCTACCTGTCCACCAGATGCCCTCTGACTTTTCGTCCCTTACCCAGCATCCAACTGCTCCACCTATCTACACACCCTTTCCCACTTCTCATCTGTTAGTCTGTTAGCACCACCCGTGACAAAACTAATTCTCACAGCTACATTTCTCATGTAGGATTAATTTACATTAACTATATTTACAAAGAAAAAAATTGCCTTTCTTAATATGCCTATTCTGACAAGACATCCTTAAAGTGCTATGGATGAACTCAACTGAACTCAACTATCATCTTTTCTCTCCTTTTGATAGTAGTAGTTTTCTATCAGAAGACCTACAACCTATAACATGTAGGCTTTTTTACCACATGCAGTCCTTCTTGCTGTCAGTTATTAGAGACTTGTTGCTTTTGTCCTTCATATAAATCAAAAGAACTAAACTGTAATGAAAACAGAGGAGGAGCTCCATTTTCACAAGATGAATTGGCGGGAGAGTAGATGATTAAGGACCCGTACCCCATGTCCGCCCTTTTCTGTCTGTTTGTTTGAAAGAAGCACCATGCCAAGACAGAAATCTCTAGGATTAGATGGTAATAAATTGGTGATGAAATAATCCTGTTGGGCAATCCCATTTCAAGGGATGGGAAGTTGAGTTTCCCAGCGCTGTGTGTCAAACAAAAACACAATGGTTTACAGACATGATGAGTGAACCTCGTTAAGCCACTCTATAACAAAACGCAGGCGTAGTACTAATTCTGTTTGGTGGTAGTCATTGCTCTTTGTTTGGTACACTTGCTTTAAGCAGGGTGTGCAGCAGAGTGTGACTCATTTTGGTTGGGATATTTATCATTAAAATAAACCAGATCAAGACAGTATAGTTACAGCAGGCTGGGCTGCAAATGGTCTTTTATTTACAGAAAACTCTTTATAATCATTAATGTTGATGTGACCATGTGCATTATGTTGTGAATACAGGAAAACAAGACTAGAATGTGCGGCCACACTAACAGCTCTGTGTGGGCACACTTTGTACTGTGCATTGAGCTAAATGCCAATGACGGCATGTTAGCAGGCTCACAATGACAATTTCACTCAAAGCCATTTAGCAATCACAGGGTGACACCGTATGAAACTAAAGTCATCAAGATACATCCTCGGGGAACCATGAATGTTTTTTTTTCAAAATGTTGTGCCAATCCATCCTGTAGATGATTTATTTTTTACTGGATAATTGAAAACTTTTACCTATTGGTGCAAGATGAAAAGTCAGGTGATCACCAAAGTCATTTAGGATTCATCCTCTGGGTATAATGAATTCTGTAAATTTCATAATAATCCATTGAATAATCACTGGGACATTTCTGAGAAAAAATATCTAGAGGTGCTAGAGGAAAGGTCAGTGGATTTTCAAAGTCAGAAGACTGTAATCATATGAAGATCGTCAATGTCTGTACAAAATTTTATTGTATCCATCCAATATTTGTTGAGATGTTTCAGTCTGGACCAAAGTGGTAGACTGACAGACCAGCTTTGTTATAGAGACATGCCACTAGTGTGGCGAAAAGTCATGCATGTAAAGAAAATGCCCAGCTGTAGAGTGCCTCTATAATCATATTTGAAAGACAGATTAAGATAAACTTGAACAAGTCTCTTTTGGGCTTGCCTTACAGTAATTCCACCTACATATTTACTACTCTATTTTTTATTCTTTTCACCAAAATATCATGTTTTGTGTCAACTCTATGTATCTCTAAAACACAGTTGCCCTACATAGCACTTTTCCTGTCTTGGATGTGTAAACTGTAATATTATATTTTACATGGTGGAACCATATAATCCAAGATCACAATCTATCTGCCTAGTTTGCCTGAGGCGAACAACAGGAAGTGGTTTGAATCAGACAGCGATTTAACAAACTATGTCAGACTAACCTATAAAAACCATGGTATAGGTCCACAGTGAGTGACAGCTGTGCAGAATGCATGTAATTTTGCATGAAGCCGCCAGCCCACCCACAGCAAAATATATGGCATCCAGATCGAGAGCTTGTCCCCATTGTTTCATGACAAAGTTGATCCTTGTCAGGTTTATTCGTGTTAAAAGCTTTATAGAGATCAGATAGCATAATGTTATGGTACAACATGTGGTTTGATTTGCACAAGTTCATAAAAGTCAAGTTTTGCATCTTTGCACAGTTAATTACCAACAATAAAATGCTTTGTAGTTCACATATCACCTATTCTGTTAACACCATTGTGGGGTGCATTCATTTTAGGAGCAGAGGTGTTAAATGTTTTAAAAGGCTACAAAAATGCTTACTTGAATATACTTTGCTGATAATACTTTTGTACTTTTTGCTTAGATATTTAAAGCAATGGCATTTTTGTGCAGAATAGCTCTTTTTAAGAGTGTCGGGACCATTCCAAGATAAAACTTTGCAAGATACAGGTACAGCACTGTGACAAGAATGAAGAAAAACAGTATTGTGCTAGACAATTTTTTGTTTTTATCAGACTATCCTGTGATTTTTATTTTTATTTGAAATGCTGAATAGTTGTACTTTTTCAGCCCCCAATGGTTATTTTGAGTGAACAATCCGAGAGGTGAGGTTGAATTTACAGCCACACACTGTATATTCAGCCTGTAATGAGCGGTTCAAGCTACTGGACTATGTTTTTTTTAAGCAAAATCTTACAAATCTTGTAAACTAATGAGTAACTAATGTAAAGGATCTGAATACTTCTCCCACACAGGACACTTCAGTAGTAGCATAACTGCACTCATTATGCATATTAGTTTTGGCTATATGTAGTGTATGTGTTTGTATGTGTGTGTATGTGTGTGCATGTATATATACACTACTCACAAAAAGTTAGGGATATTCAGCTTTCAGGTGAAATTTCAGGATGAACCTAAAATGCATTCTAACCTTTCCAGGTGAACTTAATGTGACCTTCTCTAAACTTTTGAATGCACATGTCCAACTGTTCAGTGTTTCAGTACTTTTTGCACAAGTTGCTGTTCTCTAACAAGAAGCTTAACAGCAACATTCACAACAGGTTTGATCCCTGAATCGACCAATACATTTCCTGCTTCAGTTAGAATTGGTATTTAAACAGTCCTCCTCATCCTGCTGTTGACATTCTGACATCATGAGACCAAGACGACACCTAACAATTGATCAACAGCACCTCGCCATTGCGAGGCTTCAAACAGGAAGTCCTCAGATGGAAGTTTTCACTGAGCTTAGAGGGTCACAGAGTGTCATCAGCAGGTTGTAACAGTGATACAGAGACTGGAAGAGTCACAGAAAGGAGAGGAGTGGACGTCCTTTGGCCACATCCCAATTTATTGAGACACTGAAAATTTTTTGTTGTGGTATACCCACCACTGTTGTTAGCTTTTCTTCGAATAAATTGTTTAAGATGAATAAAATGACCATTGCATGCTTCTACTTAAATGCCCTACTTTCATGATATAATATCACTGTAGCATTCACTTTTTACATTTTCCATATATTTCACCTGAAAGTCGAATATCCCTAACTTTTTGTGAGTAGTGTGTGTATATATATATATATATATATATATATATATACTTAGTCTGTGAAAAGACATACAAGTACATGACATCAGAAATCATAAAACCTGACTCATACTATGCTTACATTACTGTCATAAAACAACCTCCCAAGTCTGCCTTATCCCCCAGACTTTTCGTAGAGCTTCTTGAAATGTTGACCCCTTTCCCGTCCCCTCAAAGAATGACGGTAGAAAATTTGGCAGCAGACATACCGAATTATGCTCAGGAATTGGAACTGCACAAACCGCAGCCTTCATGGGGACTGTTATGATGTGTAAGTTGTTGAATTTATCTACATATGTCCTCAATGTTTGCTGCCATAAATACTGTGGAGAGTTGAAGTGGGCCCTTGCACAGCAATTTATCATTCCCACCATCGGCTCTGTATTCATGACACCACACTGGAAGCATGGCACTCTTCCAGAGGATGATCTAATGACGTTAAGTCCACAGTGATTGGTTCAGTTAAGTGGGTGATGACAAAACAGGCTCTTCTGTATGCGATCATCTAATTATGGATATACATATCATTCAGTGAGTTATTCAGGGCAAACAATGGAGAAGCTATGATCCAAAATGAGACATCCTGGAAAAATGTAAATGGTTATGAATAGGCAATTTATGGTTTCACATCCTAATTGTTACAAGTCCAATGCTTTGGAAGATACCGTCTAAGTGTTTATGTGATTTTGTCAGTAATGGAAGACATCTTCAGAACCTTTACTTAAAGTTGCACAAATAACTATACTTAATAAGAAAGGTTCAAATTACAAATCTTGGGGAGCTCCTCCCAGTTACTATTCATTATTATTATTATTGTCCCTAAATTCATGATAGTAGCTGTAGTTAGTCTCGCTTTATTGTCGCACTGCATAAAAACAGGGTTAGCTTCTCACATGAGGTCCCCTCCCACATCTAATGAACGTGATTTCAAGTGTGTGTGTTCTTACTTGTGAGGAAATGAAGCTGGTGGCTCCACCATCAACGTTATAAAATGTTTCACAGTATATGAGCTGCCACACCAGAGCGCCGCCGCACCCACGCATGCTCCCTCATCATCATAGCGTGGCTGTTACACTTCCTCTCCCAGTGCCTTGTGGGTACATCTGGATAACCGGTACGAGACGAACTTCACATGTAGAGAGAAGTGTGGAAACATTGAGCTTTCCAGAGGATTGGGGAGGGAGAGACGTGTTGACAAGTTCAGTTCCAGGCAAATTTGGATGAATTATTATCGGGCTGGTAATCTTTGGTCGCACTTTTCACAGTGGGATATAAAACCTTTTAGGGGTATAAATGAAGACATTCAGACAGATAATTTCCACTGTTCCTGTCTGCCATGGAGGAATGGACACTGTCTGTAAATGGTCTACATTTTTTTATGCAGGAGTTACTGAGCATGCAATTTCTTCTGTATTCATCTGCCACAGCAGCAGCATGAAAACCTTTCTCGTATTTATTGTTGATTAAAATGATAATTTGTTTCTGTTCTTACATTGTCATTTTCCATTTGAAGTTCAGTTTATTTTCATCCTGTGTTCTTATGCCTTCTTTTGGTTGAGTTTCAGTTTTGTTTTTGTATTGTGCTGTGGGCAGATATATTTATACTGTAAAATGTGGTCTATTCTGTGCATTTCAAAATTCATTTCTCTGAAAAAGAGAGTTTGCTCATTTTTAGCCAAATATGTGCTTTATATGTGTATAATCACATGCTTGCAAACATAGGAACTTTTCTATTGTTGGCCAATGTTCAGATTTACTGGAAACATGGTGCTGAATACCTTGTTCAGGACTGTTACTCTTTAATTGTAGTTTATTAGAAGGAAAATGATAAATGATTCCTTACTCTCTTCACTTTTCTCTCTTTTTTTTTTTAATATGTATTCTTTGTTTCTTGTCACTTGGACTTCATTTCCACATACTATTAATATACAATCTGTATCAGAATACGTTATCTTGATGATGACATCTAATTAAAGGCCTTTGCATTTATACCTGATATTAATTAGCATTTTTATTATCTCGATTTTGCCAGCAATATATTGGATATCTGATATTCTTGTCAACAAACATGTTGCGTCACAGGTGAAGGTCAAGCCACGCTGCATTATGGGCTCAACTTATATTTCATTTTGTCGGGAAATGGCATGTGGGGGGGCTTTTGCTGAGTTTGCTTGAGATAGCAAGCCTTGAAAAAGCTAGCAGCCTCGTCTGGGAAGAGTCTACCAATCAGAGGACAGCAAAATAAGCCTCACAGCGTCCATATACATTAAGGTTAATGAGCTCTTCCAGCAGTGAACAAACCAAGTAATAGCGAAAGTCAAAGGTTCATTCTCACAAAAAATTATTTTCACGTGGTCCAATTATTCTGTCACACGATAGCAAATGCCTGTTTATCGTGGGGAGGATGGCCTCTGCTGCTGGATTCATCCTAGGTGAAACACAGGATGAATTAAGAGCAGTAACAAAATTAATTCCATTATGAAAAGGGGGGCTGATGAAAAGCTTTTACCAGAATTATTGGCCAATAAGCCAGAACTTCAGATATCCGTGAACTCCTGGGTCAAAGGAGTTTAAACAGGCAACTGCAAGAGATGTTTAAGGTAACAAATAGTTAAACAGTTTCTATAAGTAGTGTTTCTAAAAACAGTGAAGGATTCGCTGGAGGTTCTGTGCTTCAAATCCTCAGGGTCTGACCACCTTCAGCTGCAACATAATTATCGCAATGAAATGGCGATAATGAAGGAAAGCATTTGTCAAATCTTTATTGAGTCAGAGCATATCACAAAAGGAACTGAATCCGGCACAGTTCAGTCTCCAGGCGAGTACATCTAATAATGAGCAGGAGGGGGGATCTTCTCTAATAAATAACATCTGAGGATATCTGAAGGTTGTCTCTTATTTTCTTGTTTCTTCTTTTTCTTCCTTGTCTATTTCTTTTCCAGCGAGGATGACTGGTACTCGTAATGTCTTCCAGCTGCAGACCGCCCTTCCCCATCCTCCCTCCCTCCCTCCCTCCTCCTTCTTATCTTTGCATGAGGTGAAGTTTCCACTTGCAGGATAGGCTACCCCACTGCTCCCGCTGTCAGACGTGGACAGAGAGAAAGATGCAAGTCGAAATTCCTTCTTTAGGATTTAGTCTGCCAGAGCCTTCTACAACATTAAAGAATCATTCATCAGGATTCTCGTATCTTACATGGACACAGATTCTGATATGCCCCCGTATCTGCTCCCCAGTCAGGATATTTTAAAGAAACACATGTCTGAGTTAATGTACATCACTTTCCTCCTTCATAAATAATTGCTTTTGGTCTGAATGGTTCTGTTGCCTGAGCAAAGATTTTGAGCGATGGGCTGCGCTGGAATGCTTACGTTGGGCCATGTTGCATTAAGATGTGCACCACCTGGTTTTGACATACTGCAGCCATCCAGAACCTAAACCACAATGCATTTCACAGGCCCACTGCACCAAAAATTGGAGAGATGATGGAGGTGTTGATTCAAACCTAAGAGAGCTAGCAAATGTCAAAAGGATACTGCAGACTGCAGAAAATTGTCTCGATTTATTTCTGCTCTGTTCCAAAAATTGTCTGATTGCACAAGAAGCACATCAGGCTCATCGTAAACTTTCAAACAAACTTAAACAATATTCCGTTTCATATCCTGTTTTTCATATATATCCAGTACAATCAGACTCTGATTTGTATGTTTTAACACGTCAGAAGCATAATTTCCACCATTTTTAAATTGTCTTTGTTATGACACTCTTCTTTGTCTAATTTCATAGCCTGGAAGCTACTTAGCAGCTGATGCCTCTGTGGATGATACATTATGAAATTGGCATCAAAGCCTGGACATTATTTCAGGCAGCAGGCATATTTACATTCAAGCTTCGTGATTTAAACCCGGTGAAGGAACAAGTTGTGCTGAAATGAGGCTGTCAAGACCACACTTCACCTCCTTTTCTCCTTTCATGATCGTAGAGAAAGAGACATGCAGCCAAAGGAGAAAATATACTGTACTGCTGAGGTAAAACCACAGAGATTTTTACCAAATTTGAACATCTATTTTGGTTTTGTCTTTCTTGCCATGATGTTTGCCATCTTTATTTTCCCATATCTAGTTATATCCCATATCTGTGCTGGCAAATGTTCAGAAATCATTTACAAGGGTTTTATTTTCAGGCATATAGCAGCATCTGTTGCATCTAGTGATTACTGTCACTGATTCATCTGCTGATCATTTTCTTGATTATTTGTTTGTCTAAAGTGCCTAAAGTGATTAATTCAAAATACCATTTTGTTGTCTGGCCAACGATTTATAAGAAATTGAACTAATAATGTCTTTTCTGCTTGGAAAATTACTTGATTACCAAAATGGTTGCAGACTTGTTCTCTGTTTAGCAGCAAATTGATTAACTAATCATTTCAGGTTGCATAGAGAAGTTGGTGGCATTGCCAGTGAGTTGGCACAAGTCCTTGGCAAAATAGGATGTTCATTATTGGCCATCATAATTACCCATAGGAGCGCTGTATGAGCCATTTGACCATTTTTAGCTGTAAAAGTAATTTTACTTTTGTGGCACAACCATCCACCACAACCTAATTTTGCTGTGCTAAAATGTCATGCTATTTGTATTTTTCATGCCTCGTCAGTCATACAAATGGCCACGAGAGGTTGTGTATGGGTGTTTTAATGCGTCAGCAAACTGTTGCTAATTTACACATCCAGCAACAGCAAACATAGAGCAACATCACCAGTCCTTTGGCTCAAGCTGCTAAACACTCCATTATGTTCACAAGCTGGCTCGAACATCTGCTGTGTGGTGCTGGGTAGGTACAGTGGTATACGGTAGTTTTTAGAGCTTTTTTTTGGCGTGAGTGAAGCAAAACAATAAATTTGCAAGCTACATGATGATAAAACTCTCTGGAGTGGAGGGGTTCTGAGAGGAACTGCAGAGATGGGTGATAATTCTGTATGGGGTCACCACCACGAGTCACCTCATTCACATAACCCATAATCATTTCAGCCACCATTGATTATTAAAACACTGGTTAGTGCAGCTTTAAGTTAACAAACCATCAATGCTGCCATTTATCTGTCAAGCCAGAACTGCTGTATGCAATTATTCGGGTCTAGTCTGGGAAGTCTAATTTCTTTAGAAAAACACTTCTAAGTACTTAGGAAGCTTACAAAGATTTTATTTTGCAGTAGCCTTACCAATCAGCATAAATCTTGTGTGGTTTATAGAAAATGATATTGCACATATCCTCTGATTTGGTAAACGTAACTATCATGCAAATAACTCATTGGCAGGCATTTCACAAATAACTTTTCGGGTCTTATCGGTGCACTACTCAATACTTCTTGCAGGAGGACAGGAAAGGATATACAAGATTAAACCAATATGAATTTTCAGTGTTACAGTAGTCCGGCCAAGACGTGTGCAAAATAACCATGAATCACAACTGTTCTTGTACCAAGATGTGACCACAGAAGCAAACTCTTTCCATGCTGCAGTGCATCATCATCTTCGGGCACGAGTGCAGCCATTCCTCACCATACACAGAAACACAAACCAGAGCACCAGCCCCTCTCCCCTAGAAAATGAAAAGGAGCCTTTTTGCATCCTGCAGAGTTGTGGACAGATGTTAATGCGTGACGAACATCACGGGCTGTTCAGACGCAGACCTGCCAGCACACTCTGTCTGCGTCTTGTGGAGGGTCCTCTCGGAGATGTGTTGCAGCGTGCAGCGACGCAGACCTCCACCAGAGCTTGGAGCCGGCCCCACAGCGCCAGATGTTGTATGAAATGATGGGGAGAAGCCAGGGGGGAGTCGTGCACCATTTGAGATACTGTGATGTGGGCGACGTGAGGAACATAACGCATGGATGCAGGGAGTCTCGTGTCTGTTTTGGCAAGAGGCAACAATAATGGCTTTAAGGCATGATGGCAGAAAATTAAAACCAAGAGAGAGAGATAACTGTCATGGTTCGATTTTTGACCTTTTTGAGAAATATTGTTTCTCTCTGTTTATAATAACTTCAGTAAGGTGGAGATAATGGATTGGCCCAAGATGACTGTATAGAAATCAATCACCTCAATGCAACGATAGTATGACACATTTCTAGCAGATACATTTGTGCAGCTGCTCTTGTTGGCTGTTTCTTTATCCCACTGTGTAAAGTATACAGCATTAGTCCTGGAAAAACAGCAATACACAAAGCACATCCAATTTTTTTTTTTTTTTTTATTGCTCTGCAATTTGTAGCAACTTCTAGCTGACCCCAAAATACCCAAGTTGCCAGCTGAATGGTTATTCGGTTTATTCTAATTTTTAAACTACTTGTAGTCAACCTCTGAAATGTTTGTGGCTCCCGCTAACAACAGAAGTTTAAACAAAAACTGAGAAACCTCTCAGCAAAATGATTTCTGTCAGGCTGATTTGTAATAAATGAATGTTTTCCGGGGGATTCGAATCACTGTCTTTTGAGCTCCCATGCCTCTGAGATGACCGAATGTTTCCAGTCATGGTTTGTTTATTTGTTAAATGTACTGGGCTCGCAGGAATATGTTGCAATTTTGCTGCACTCCGAGAGAAACTTAATACCTAAAGGCAGGTTTTGGAGGGCATTTGTGTCAGTGAACCAAAGAAGCTGATGCAATAATTGTTTCCGTTAACAAGCCCAGTACCTGTTTGCGATCCTTGTGCTTTTAATGTATAATACTCTACATTTGATTGGTGGAACACTGGCCCCACATGACCCCAAGCGCAAGTCTCAGTGTAAAGAAAACCCCCTCTCCCATCAGACTCTCTATCTACCAGACAAGGAGTATTTTCGATAAACAATTTAGAAAATGATTAGCGGATATGTGATACGTCTTAGTGGTTCCGAGCTGAGATCTAAAAGGATTATGTCCAAAGGAGACTTCAATGCAGCGGGTTTATCTCCTGTATCATCTCATGGGGTCATTCACATAACAGCAAGCATCTTGAATTGGCCACAGATGTGTCTCTCTAAATGATAATCCTGTCACTGATGACTGGGGAAGGATAAAGACCAGTTGATTAAACAAGGATTATGACAGGGTTTGAGGGTCCTGACAGGATTAGATGACTGTCAAAACTAATGAGAACCAATGAGTTAGTTCCAATGAGTTGCTTAAGAAGTCTCATATTTTCTAATATTATTTACATTGAGAAAAGCGGACAATGGTATCGTCCTAGAATGCACTTGACCCCTGTGCCGACCCCTTCATGTGAAGGAAATCCTGAAAGCATTTAGCTGTTCATTAGAAGGATTTTGGATAGGATTCATGTTTGTTAAATGCACCCTTTGTCAACAGTTGAGTATTGGGTTCATGGTGTTTTGTGAATTTCACCAAAAAGGTGTCCGGCAGTGGACGTAACAACACTGAATAAAGAACATGTAAGTGCAGTACTCATACACCAATTTAACAGAATATCACTGAAAACCCTAGCTATAGAAATCTGTCTTAAATATATTGATATTGCAGTGGTTTACAAAGTCTTGCTTGTGAGGCTTGCATTATAATTTGAAATATACATCACTTAGTTCACATGTTTATTTATTCTGTTAGAAAATATCAAAGCAAATGCGACATGTAAGCATTTGCAGTCACAGACAAACACTGATAATGAATTTAATCCAGCTGGATTGCACTGGTTGCACTGGATGCACACTGTATTTAACTTGTCCTAGGTTACATTCATATTAAAAATTAAATTTCACTATTTAAAGTCTTTCTTTTGGCTGCAATGGTTGAAACCTTAGCCACAATGTCTTGTAGGCATGTTGACATATATACATGTCTGAGCCATGACACGGATTGAATTGATTCAAACGCTGTTTAATGGGAAAGAAAGATTTGATAGGTTTGGAGACTTTTTTTCCAAATCAAATTTGATGAATGCCACAGATACAAACTAAAGGTTTTAATATTTTGGAGCTCTGTTTCAAAGGAGAGGTCACAGAACTGTTTTTATAAGAATTTTTATGAAGCGTATTGGTAGTGCTTTGTGTATATCCATTTCAGTCTCATGCAAAGTGCTGTTCATTTTGGATCTCTTTCCTGGACTGTCACAGTGGTGCTCAGTGAGCTGGATTGACCCACATTTCCCAAGAGTTTCTCCACACCATCAAAGCTGTTCCTTCTCAGTTCTAAGCTAACAAAGTGTGATGAAAGGTAATTTCAATTGAATGAAGAAAGCTCCAATCACCAGAGAAGGTGTGTAGCTGCAGCTCTTTTGCTGGTCTAAAGGGCACTGAATTTGATGCACTTCCAAGCCTTTAAACACCTAACAGAGTGTCACGCTCTTTGTATTTAAATGTTTTTTTTTTTCTGTTTACATCAGTGAACAAACTCTGTATATAAATTGTTAACTTAAATACTATTATAACTTGCAATGTAGGTCCTATATGCAAAGAACCCATAAAAGTACATTATTTAAACGTGTAAACATTTGATATATCTGTCAATTTATTTACTAGCCGGGCTGAATAATTACTCAAAAGCTGAAAGAAAACTTTAAAACATTTCAGTACTTATGAAGCAGTTCTGTAGCAGTTATTTATCAAGATGTGGGGACATTAAGGTTGTCATGAGTGCAATGCTTCACAGATGTTCTGCAATGAGTGCATATCTTTCAACAAAAGCGGGTGTTTATTTTGACCTTGGTCTATGCCCTATGACAAATGGCTGATCAATTGATCATGGAGACGTGTTCAAGTGGAATCTTGTCAAAGGCAGAAGTATGTCATAAACATTTGGTTCTTGTTATTTAGCTGAGAACCCTATGGCGGCCTGAATTGGCCACATATCTTCTGGACTATTTTCTTTTAGCATGCGGATAACACTGGCAGGCGATCCCGAGAACCACCCATAACAAAACAACCAGGAGCTCCGCTGTTCGGCTGTGAAGTAACGACCCTTTGCAGTGAAATTTATTTTCAGAGAGGAACAAAAATGCACACATAGCTTTGATGATGTCACCCGTATGCCAGATCCCCTGCATGCGCCTCACAAGGCATTGGCTGTCAATGAAAAGGTTCTATTCTGGTAGCGCGGTGATTTGGAGAGCGAGCCAGCACGGTCACACCCGAGCTGGGAACAAAAAGCTTCTTTGCAGCTTGACGGCTGTTTGATATTGTTACCAGACTCCTGCTCTGCTTTCAGGCCCAGCCTCAAGTTCTCAGCTCAACTCTGTGAGATCACGCAGCGAGGTGCAGCTATAAAACCCAAGGATAATGAAAAAGTTGACTAGAAAGAGAGTAACTCCTGTTATCTAATGACCTCAACTGGCTTAACAATCAGTGTTTGGTTTCCCCCCCCCCCCTTTAGAGCAAATGATGAAAAAAAAGTCAAACAAGTATAGAAAAGGGGAAGAAGGCCGGAAAAAACCCACGCCCATTTGGAAGCAATTCCAGCAACCGCCATCTGAAAGTGTTTGGTCGTGATACCATCACACATTCCCAAAACCAATGAATCTTGGGAGATTTGCGAAGACAAACGTGCCTTATTAATAGCTAATAGTATCAAATCACTCCCATAGCAGGAGAATAAATATATTAGTTATTAACACTTGTTTTTTTGGGGAGCTGTTTTCTTGGCGCTTATATCCTTGTTGTCATGGCAATAAGATTACTGGTCCATTGCAGGGGTTATAAAATAATCATAGCATTCCTTCGCAGGAAAAGTAAACTGGCTTTACTCTAATCCTACTTTTTTCTGTGGGTTTCATCGTGTGACACATGAGCACATCTGAACCGCTCATTTTTTTTCATAATTGTAATCCAACTAATAAGCACAAAAAGTAAAAACTGATGATTTGTGTGTGATAAGTAATTTTTGGGAAAAAGTTGCACAGGAGGAGGAGGATGAGGGCCTCTATGAATTCTCTGTATAAATATTGTCAAATATAGCTATAGAATTTGAAATGTCCAATAGCATTATAGATATCAATCTTACAGAAAACCGCATCAGTCAGACCCTAGTTTGTTGACGAAGACTAGAAGAAAAGATGGGTGGTTAGAATGAGTTGTGTTGAGCACTGCCAATAGGCATCTCGGTGATAACCGTATTCAAAATATTTGATGGTTTTTATCTTTTCTTTGAACGGGTTCAGTAAAGAGTGTTGCAATATAAGATTATGAAATGAGATTTGAACTTAGAAAATCTACTCGGCTAACAGGATGCTTCTCCTTACCTTTTCCTATTTAAACCGCCTTATAAGACCTGCCTCTGTAAAAAAGTTTCACCATGGGGTGCAGTGAATCCAGGTGGACATTAAAACATAAGCCAGAAGTAAAAGTTTTGGCTTTAATGCCTGTAGTACTCAGCTCCTCAGCTTTATTTTTTTCCTGAGTTTTTGGAAAAGTAGCCCAGGTGCTTGGTGCAGTCCCATCTATCAAAGCAGACCTCATCCATCTGCAACTGGGAGATATAACTGACACTCTTCATATCAAAAGTCACTTCAGGACTCCCACTCAATGCAGCTCACTTTGAGCTGTGCAGACTTTGCCATCCCCCCCTGTATCCTGTCAGGCCCAGAGCCAATACGGATTTACACCTGCCAATTTGGAGATGAAAAAAAGAAGAATTAGCTCTTCCAAGTTCAGAGTCCAGAGCTGAAATGGAATTTTTTTTATCCTATTTCCTTTTCCTCATATCACATCCGGCTGTCAAATACCATATTATGCAAAGCCGTCTCAGGAACTAGGATGTGCACATGGTGGATAAATCAGCAAATTTAGAAAAAAAAATAATAATCTGCTGGAATTGTAAGTTGTTATATACAGGTCTGACTTTCAGCAAGGTGTAGGCGATTACATTTCTTTCCCAGTGGTCTTGTTTTCTCCACCACAGAATGTAGAGAAACAGACGTTGAGTCATTTCTGTACTTACATTGAAAACCTCCAAATAAGAAATTAATGTGATGGAGTTTTTTCTTTTTTTCTTTTTCTGAGACTTAAAAGTAAAGTAATTGTAAAGTACCAGTGTGTGATTTTGTAGCTTTTGGCTTTTAATGTTGGATTGCAACTCTGTTTTCTTTGGGAAAATGGCTTCAAGAAATACATCTGTAATAAGATATCATTGTATTAAGACATGTACTCGGTGTGTAAAAACCCAGGCAGTTGTCATCAAGTACTCCCAGCAGAATAATAAGGGAAGAAAAAGCAGCGATTAGGGGGAAAAAACTCATTTTTGAAAGTTCCCACCATCAGTATAAATAAGACTTTGCAACTGTATTTGTAATCACAGAGAAGCAACACATGCTAGATCAATCCGTCGCATGTATAACCGAACCAGAAAGATGGAAGTGCTTTCGGAAGATCCAGCGACACCTCAAGAAAAAACAGCCACCCACTCACGGCTGTGCAGCACGCCTGTTTTCTACGTCAAGTTTCAACAGAGACGCACTTCCTCTGCTTGAACCTCGTAACACAGTGCAATTGGTTTTTGATTAGGGCCAATGTCAACTGTGATAGCAAGGCTGCAAAAATATGTCTCCTTGCTGGGCGATTGGGTTACGACGAAGCGGTGCAGAGTGGGCTGTTGTCTCTATAAGCTGAGTAAGCTCCACCAGGATGCTGTGAGGCCTGAAGTATTTTACAAGTTCTTCTCATGAGGCCTCCAAAAGCCCTATCTGAACCTGTAGATGCAATAAAGTGCTCCCATCTCTTTGGCTATATATTTCTGCAATGATATTTGAGGTCCATAAATGTGGTCAAAGGTTACAGCATTGACAAATGTCAGAGAAATCAGGGAGTGACCACATACTATAGACTGGACTGAGTGTAAATGTACCAAACATGAAGGTCGTGGATTGATATGTTTTATAGGAGAGAACAACAGCTTAAGCTTTTGTACATCATATAGCTTCTTTTGTCATAAATGCAACAAAAAAAAGCACTGAAGTCAAGCATCAGTTGGCTGCAACTAATGGTTATTTTCTTGATTATTTGATTGAGTCATCATTCTACTTATAAAATGTGAGAAAATATTGACTGTCCATTAAAATGCAAATACAGCATCCTCAGATTCCTCATTATCAGTTTACTATCATACTGGAAAGTTAAACACCAAAACCTCACATTTGAGAGGCTGAAATGGAGAATCTGAGAATGTTTTTGGTTTAAAAATGACTGAAAATTAGTGATTTTTCTGTAACGAATGTCGTAAACTCTAAACTCGACACACTGATTGCATGTGAACATTAAATCAACATGAAAACGTGCCCTCTAAAACCGCACTATGGAATGAACAAAGTTAGTGTCCTTGGCATGCACACAATCCCACAATGCAATGCTTTAACAGATGTGAAAGTTACTGTTAAGGAGCTCCACAGCTTTCACTGATGGTGATAAGCGTCTGAGATCTCCACTATAAAAGGAGTAGTGAATGAGTAAATAAGGGAGTAAGACAAAGACACAGCGCTACTATTTGATTTTTAATATTACCCACAATGGATTAATACACCCAGAGATGCTAACAGATAGCTACCATTGCATAAATCTTATGGCAAATTCTGTAATCATTGACGGAATTAAATTGAGTCATGGTTTATGTTATCAAATAAGCCTCAAAGCCACAGAATACCAGCAGTGTAATGGTCTTCATGGTGAAGTGTCTTCATGATCATGTTGCTGGCCAAGGGGAACTAATCAAGACCATTTAGTCTAGGAAAAAAAGCTGTTTCCACACAAATGTCTGGTATAAAGGCTTGAATATTAAAAAAATACAACAACTACAAAATAACCCCTTCAGAAAATCTAAATATGAGTAATGTTTCCATGAAAAATCGTTGATCATATGTATTGCAAATAACCCTTTCAAGTGGAACTAATCTTGAAATCTTAGCTCTGGAAGTACACGTGTTCCCCCACTGGCGAGGGATTGAAACATTTTCTCTAATGTGTCTCCTGTCTGCTGTAACTCTCACTGCTGTTCTCTGGTCTGTGCAACTTTACAATCAATCTGGTATCTGTTTGGGTTTTTTTTTTCTTAAAAGTGTTGCCCAAAATCTCTGAAAGGACTTTCATTAGTACAACCCTGACTTTCACTTATGATAGGGATCCAAGCCTTATTGTTCTTCAGTCACTTCACCATCTGGTCTCTGTCCTCTTGGATACTAATAGGTTCTTCTCAAACCCATCCCAGACAGGGAGGATAAAGGAGGAGCGGCTGTATATACTACAAAGGTTCTACAAGGTAAAACACCAACCTGATGTTGACAGGAGAAAGTCATGCAGCTTCAAAACACTTTATTGCTCCAGAGATGAAGAGGAAGAATGGCTGTTTTAATATTTATAGCCAAAAACGGTTTGGAAATCATACAGAGATGGCCTGGCTGAGGAGTTTGGCCTAAGATGCATTCAACAAATAATCAGCCATGGATGTTTTATATTCATGTGAGGAAAAAGAAAAACACCAAATTTGGAGATAGGATTTTTTTATATGACATATGATGAGTAAAGGAGAAGAAAGAAGTTGCAGGTGTTTTTGTTTTGGATGCGGTAATACATTAAAATGTGCTTTATGGGAAACCAGCGCAACAGTTTGTACAACAAATCAATCAAGGCAAAGGATGTATAAATGCAGTTCAGCCTTCTTTCTTTCTTGTTGTATTTTGATACGTATAATCCTCTCAGGAAATAACAAACTGTAGTGGTACACGTTTTAAACAGTCTGCTGGTCATAAAGTCGCAGGTGCATCAGCCAAGGCCGTGAGCCAGACAGACTAACCTTTGCTGAGAGGTTCAAGGCAACAGATTGTTTCTGAATCAGGCCTTGTGTGAAACCGGCGCCCAGTCATGTTTATCCCATTACAACAAATGATTTAACATGGGCACCTAAGCAGGCATGTGGACATATTAATAATGGAATTCATGCTCTGTTTTGCTGGCAGGCTTTATTGCTTTTATGAAACCTTCAGCCTTGCTGGCAGGACAAAGGTTTTGTGTTTATCCGGTGAATCGACAATGGAATCGGAAAGTATCCAGGAGGGGAGAGAAACCTTACTGTGACCCATGGAGACGATTCCTCCTCCGGGAACTGAAGGGCTTCACCCGTACAAACCAGCAGCTCCACTCCCATGAAAAAACCCACAATGCCACACAGGTTGAAAGACGCCAAAACGGCCCTTCTGCAAAGCAACTTGAAAATATTATGATTGCATTCATAAAGCTTTCACTCACTTTGACAGGCACAGCCGGCTCAACAAGGAAGCATTGTCTGCCCTGCACAAAGAAGTGGTAACCCCCGTGGAGAAGCATGCTCCTACCAACGAGCTGATAAGTGATATGAACTGTGGAGTTTATGTTAGAGTATTTCGCTGCAGTGCGCATAGCTTCCCTTCGCTGCTCCGGGCTGAACTTAAGGAGGAAACTGCCTTCTTAACGTAGACAAACTGCTCAGGGATTTTTAACAGTGACGGCATTGTGAGACGACACCAAATATCAGTCATTTTCTATGCTGACTTATTAGTCTACATTCAAACGTCATGACCTTGGACAGAACAATTTAAATCGTTACGATGTCATCCTTCCTCTGTTGTCACGAGAACGCGCAGTGAGCTATTAATACTGACTATCATGACTGACAAAGTAATTACAGTTCGTGTGTGTGTAACGCAGGATCGCAATATCAGCAGTTGACTGAATATGTGCCTCCAGGTTGTAAACAGGTTGTCTTCAGTCATGCTGTGCTTTTACTCCAATTTAAAGTAATCCTTATGAAGTAGCACAGGTATCCAGGTCATATAATTTTCATGTTGGATTTATTTTTTTTGGCGTAAGATTCCAAGTGTCCATTATTCCAAAAGTCTACTTGGAAAGATGGAAAGAATTTTGACTTTAAGATTAAAATAACATACCTTGGATTATCACAGCATACCAAAAGCAGTCATAAATTGTATTTGATACCAATTTTGCTTTACCAAGCCAAGTGCACCTTTTTAAAATCTGATTGTATAAGGACAGCAAAAAGGATCACTTTATGTCACTATTTGATAGGGTAGGTGGAAAATATATTTGCATTACAGTTGCCACTTCTGTTCCTCTCATCCTGGTGCAAACAGTGTCGAGAGGAAGATAATCTTCATCATCATTATCTTATTGAGTTTGCAGAAAATGTGTTGTATTGTTATAAAAATCATAGACAGTGAAGATATCCAAATTATCCAATCTGGATGCATATCGCAGTTCAAGAACTGTGGTTTAGCCGCCGTAATATCAGTCATTTTTAAAGCATTCGGGTCAGTGTTCATTTTTGAGGGGTTTCTTATTCTGTGTGATTTACAGGTTGTTGCTGCCAATCTGCCATTTCATTGTAACTGCATTTTTGTTGCATGATGATGTCAGTGATGTGTTACCGCCCCTGTTCTTGCCGGTATCCCACAATCCTTCATACCAAAGGCCAAGCTACACCAAAAGCATCTTTTAAAATGGCAGCATGGGAAAAGACCAGCCAAAACTAAGAGAATCACAGCAGTTACTGTATATTCATCTTATATAACATTTGTAATTCCCCTAATACTCGCCAAGAACTTAGATGGTTTAAACGCCAAAACCCTCCTGAAGGTGCTCTAGTGTTTCTGACTGCTCTGGCTTCTAATACCTCGCCTAAGGTGCCAGAGGTGATTCAGTGGGCACGAGTCAGTGTTTTTTTTTGTTACAGCACTGACTTGTTGTCAAGTACAGTGTGTTTCACATGTAAGGCAGCATATAACGAATTGTGGTGAATGAAGAATAAAGTACTAAAATGTATCCAGTCACACAACATGATAACAATCAGACTGTTCTTTACTCTATTAGCCATGACAAAGTTTTTAAACAAGAATGACACGAGCACATAGAAACAGTCACACACACACATTTACTGAAATATCTGAGTTTTTGCATATGGAAATGGTCCAGTATTAAACATAACTCCAAATGTTCCTGTGCCACACGGCACTGCAAATCGTCAAAATCTAATTTACTAGCCTCCCGTGGCAGCAGAGGGACTCACACGAAGCAGGACGTTGAACAGAATGATAGCCAATCGCTGTTTTAAAATGTGCCAGAGTAGTGTGGTGACCTTCAACACTGTAACATCTGACGAAATATTCCTGATAAATTGTGCTCATGACGGGCAGAGTCGGGTTTCTGCCATTTTTCCTGCGTATCATGTTTGCTGACTGTATAAATGTAGTAATTGAAATGTAAAGCAGGTTTCCCGTGGTACAATATTTACACAAAACTCTTCACATATGGTATGAATTGTTGACAGCTGCAATCAATCGAAGGAGCCAAGCATAAGAAACACTTTGAAATCTTCAGTCTTTGAGATGGTACATTCCTCCCTCTTAATTTAAAATTCATTTTCGGAGTGTAATCCCTGCATGGGCAGAGTTACTGTATATTTTACCTGAGTAGGATGGCATTTCTGAGCCCTGCTTTCCATCTACAGAAATCTGTGCAGCGGCATTGCAGCTGCAGGATTTTTTTTATCAGCAATTCTGCATTCACTTTGTCACAAATCTGGTGTAACAGAGCAGTGATTAAACCACTGGTTCTGATACGGTTTGTTGGGCCTCCATTTCTCTGGAGAAAAATATTCTTACACAGATTTTAACTATGTCCATGTATGAAAATGCATAAATTATTTAATTGTCAACTTTAGGAATCTTTAGAGCAATAGTTTGACATTAAAGGAGAATACATGTACTGCTTTGAGAAGATTGATGCCGCTGTTTATACAGTAAATATGACATTGGAGCCAGGAGATGGTTAGTTAGCTTAGCATAAAGACTGGAAAAAGCCAATAGCTAGCCAGGCTCTCTCCAAAGGTTAAAAAAGTGCATACCAGCACCTCTAAAGCACACTGATTAACATTGTACCTCAACACCTCAAACTTCATGGAGAGCGGTATTGATTCTTTCATCTAACTTTCTGCAAAATAACTTGAAGTACAAGTTGAACTCTAAATTAATCAGCCACTTTGTTGGTTATGTATGTGTTCCAGGAAAGCACATTAGACTTGGAGATGGCTTGCAGACCAGTACATCTGAGCAAGCTTCTTTCCTGACTCATTATACACTTGGGGGTCACCGCTAAATCAGTGGTAATCATCTGGGCACTGACCGCACTCCCGTGACATTTAGCATTTCCATTAGAGGAGGGTCTGACTGTATTACTTTGTGGCTGCGGTGTCTCTGCAGGGTATGCCATGAAGCCAATACACTTCTGTACATGCTTGCCATTTCTCCCCCACTTTTCTCCTTGATGTATTTGGTCTCACAGCTGCATGCAGATCTGAGTCATGGTAGGATTCTTCTTTACAGTACTGTGGAAATATTCAGATGATCAGCAACACATGACTGGGAATTAATCATTTGAAACCTGTGGGGTGAGCTTCGTGCCAGCTCATCTCAAAATTGCTGTGCTCAACGTCTCATGCCACGTATGTTCTCTGGATGTAGCATTATTCAAATTATGCAAATTCACTCATTAAGGGGTTTTGTGCAAATTCATCAGGGACTGAATCACCTCCTTTAGGCTGTTGGTTTCTATTCATCTAAGACTTTCTCTTTTCCATGAGTCATCGCTACTGATAATGGTATGATGCAAGAACTGTGCACGCCTCTCTCCGTGTCACCAACAGTTGATCATGTGGTGTACAACGTGCACATTGTCCATAAATCCCTGTAAGTAAGCCACTTACAATCACTGCATTTCTTGGTTTTTATCTGGGTGACATCATATGCCTCCAGAGGTACTTCAGAAATAATCTGTGATCACATCTGAAATTGCATGAATGCATGACAGACATCTGTAGCCCTGTCTTAGATGTAGATCAGTGTGGTGCGCCACCAAACTAAAAAGGAAATCACACAAACACCCAAGGGGAATCAGCTACAGAGAAGCAGAACTCCTGATCAATTATTGGCTGGTTTTGCCTTTAAACCATGGTCACCAGAAAAGCATAAACCAAGTCAGTATTATGGTGTCATTCTGGTCCCTGCCAAAAGAGGACTAAGTGGAGGAGACATGTGGAAACAGGCAGTTTTTTGACAGTGAAATGGTTTGGTGGAAAGTTTGGGTCAGATGGATCATTGAAGACATTTACAAACGTTTAACTGCAACAACTCGGGTTGTCAGGTAATTTCAAAATATTATTCTGATTTATCACAATTGAATTCATTTTTGGAGTGTTGGCCTTCAGTGCTAATTGCAACAGTAACTTGCAAAGGTGATGGCTGAGAAATAATAGCAATGCTAAAAACAAGTTAGAGGGAGCAGAAACAATCTCCAGGTTATCCGAACTTACTTTGAAGAGAAAACAAATGTGAATGGTAAAATAGCCCTGTACAAATTATCCATTGTAAACATTAGCATGCGTACATGCTAAAAAATAATAATGCTAACATGCTTATGTTTAGCAAGTATAATGTTTATCACATTTACTATTCTGATTTTGCATGCTAGCATGCTAATATTTTTTAAACAGCACTAAACACAAACCACAACTGAGGCTGATGGGAATGTTTTGGTCATAAATCGAAGTAACGGACAGATTAAAATTTTGACCTAATGATGGCATCACTAGAATTATTACAGTTCATCCTGAGGGGAACATGACTGTCTGTATCATACCAATCCATCCCATAGTCATTGAGACATGATACTGCAAATCACAAATGTCAACCTCATGGTGGCGCAAGAGGAAAAGTCAGAAGATCTGCAAAGTCATTAGGGTTCATCCTCCGGGCACCATGAATATCTGCACCAAATTTCATGGCAATCCATCCTGTAGATATTGAGATATTTCAGTCTGGATAAAAGTGGTTGACCAACAAGCAACTATCACGTAACAGTGTGAGCTCTACAGCCATAACATGACATTACATACTTACATTGAAAATAAGACACAGGTTGTGATAAACCTTAAACATTTTACAACTTTTCTTTTTTGCCCATGTTTTGACAAACATTCAATTTCATATGAGATCTCTGTCTTTGTTGTGTGAAAGTTTTGTAAGTTTCTGTGGCCTCTCAAGCAAATCTGACCAATATCTTCAACAGTAGAAATAAGTTTCAGTCACACCCTCAGTCATGTGCTACCTGAGGATATCCAAATGTTTCTCTTCATAGAGAACAACAGGCTGGGTTCTTTTTTTCAGACATCTGAATACAATAACCCAGTCCAAAGCCTTGATACACACCCATGTCATATTTATATTGGCTCTGACATGACAGTAAAACTTTTTTTCATTATACGGATTGTAAAAGCCCAGAAATTTATTGCTATCTACTATCAATTGTCTTCATAGCAGATGAGTTCAAATCTGCTGTGCTGTTTATTGTTCTCACACATTAAAACGTCAAAGTACACTGCACCACATATTGCAGGGAACAGTGCATCTGCATGGGAAAACCTAGTGGGACATTAATGATGCTTGACAACAATATCAGTCGCAACTCTGGTTTTAGATGGAAGGTCTTCATAATGCGGCGCCTTGCGTCCTCTGGGCCACGGGCTTCCCAACTGCCATGGCCTACATTTCTTGCTATTACAGATGTTTTGGCCAAATAAGCAGTAGCAACACGCAGGCCTGCAATTGGTCTTAACCTTTTCTTCCCCTGGAAAAACATTCCTTCCTGTCGAAAGTGTCCAGTGTCCACCTACTCTTTAGCTGCTCCATAAAAATGTTTCCAAGGTGAGTCCCAACAACAGAAAATGTAGTTCGTGCTGAAAGCAGGCGAGTATCTGTGTTCATCTGTATATGTTCATTGGTGACTAAGTGGGTTTTTTTTCACGTCCCCAAGTGGCAAAAAAACAGAGACGCTGTTGAAAAGCTGTTAAAATCATAGATATTTCATTCAGGAGTTGGTGGAGGCACTGCTGGATGTGTAAATAAGCAACCACATTATAAAATGTTACCAAGATGCCCTATCAACTTAAAGGGCAACATGTCTTTCAAGTTACCAAAAGAAAATTGTTATTGCTAGGTTTAAGTTAAATTGAATTCAGGACTTGTAATGAGGATATTGTTAATTGTGGTATTGCTGCTTTTATTCAAGGAAAGGATCAGAATACTTCTATCATTATTGCTCGTGTTTCAGTGTTCAATTAACTGTACATACAAGAATGGGTGAGTCAATTCTGACTCATAAAGCCCCCCAGGAGGAACTATAAACAGGGAAACCCATATAAAAGAGACTGATTTCCCATAACAAATGTTCACATGCAATGTGGTTTCATGTACATCAGATCACTTCTGTCAAAGTTGAAGGCAGAACAGAATTAACGTTTAAGAAGACCGAGGGGTTTGTTCGTGAGAACCAGAAACTTTTACTTCTACATGCCGTCCTTGAGTTAATCATACAGCACATCTTTACACCATGACTTGCACTTGAAAACAGTTGTTGCTGACCCGTGTTGTATTTTGTGGGCAAGGAGATGAGCCTTAATTGCAGACTTAGGAATGCTGTCAAGCCCACAGAATAGCTCTCTAAGCCACATTAGTGACATTACAGTTTGTCCCACAGACTGATATTTCGACAGGCTTCTCTCACTGGGGATGCTGAAACAATTCTTCTGCAACTGGAAGTGGGATTAATATTGTTTCAAAGGCTGCAGCTGCATAAATCATTGTACTATTTCATTAATGCTATTTGTTTGATCAACACTCAAACTTTGTCCTCTAATTTTTAACCCCCATTTATGAAAGGATTTAAGTTGTCAAGTAATAAATGGTTGAGGGTCAAGCAGAATTTAGAGCAAGTCATGGAAATGGGACATCAAACACAAATCACTCTGAAACTTTGGACAGTGATTGTGTTACATCTGAATTTACTTCACTGAAAAGTAAACTGAATGGATTCAAATAGATTGACAGTTGTCATAAAAACAAGCACTGTTTTCATTCTGCTCTGTTGCAATCTCAATCATTATCAAGGTAAAATGTGCAGCTGGTGCCTGTATTATGCACAAGTACTTGTCTGCTATATTTTAGAAGAAAAATTATGTTTAAATTTTTAGTCTCTGCTTCGACATCAGAATGTAATTGGGTCTCAGTTAGTGGGAATGAGCTGTTTTGCTCTATTGTTTTAGCTGCTTTTAGATGATGATGCTACCTCGAGATGACAATATCTATCGCTGTTTTTAATGCCATATAAAAAGTACCTTTTCATCTAGTACCAAAAACAGGTCACACTTTCCACTTGCCTAACATTTCATGACGCAATCTAAATCCTCTACAGCTGTTCATTTGGTAGTAATTCCCACAGAGTAAGCTAACATGCCAAAATTAAAATGCTAATATGCTAAAAGTCTTTAGGCTGTCCATATATTATTATAATCAATTAATCTACAGACTCTTAATTAGTTTTTTCAAATATTTTTCAAAAAGGGTATATGACACATGACAAAACCAAAACCTGTGGCGAGTCTGTTGAAACCCACACGTGTCTGTGACCGGCTGTGACATAATGAAACAAACAGGTGTCTGTCCACGTCTTGCCAAATTTTACCTTTCATAATTGTGTGAGAACTGACACAACAGAAATGGGGAGAACAGAGTGAATTTTTGGTTTCCAGATGCTGTCATTAGACATGCAGAGGAGAGTAAACACATCCTCATGTTCTAACCAAAGAATTTTAATACTCTCACCTGCCCCTGTAGCTGCCTTTGATGGTGCCAGCATGAATCGCTTCTCTGGTTGGCAGGAGTTGTTACAGGATGAGGCCCTGTACCCTGACTTTTGATAGGCCTTGTTATGTGTGTGTGTGTGAGTGTGTGTCTGTGGTGTGGGGGGGGGTCATCTGTAGGCTATGCTGCTCAGATTACTTGTTGGTCCTATACACAAAGGAGTTGACTGTGGAGTTAAAAGCTGACTAAAAAATAAAACCAGACTTTTCTGCAAGTCAGCCAGTCACTCACTCAGTGATGGCAGGAGCTAACATAAGCAATTTGAAAGTTAATAACTTTCAAGTTCTACTTTCTAATGCTGTTCCTGGTTTCAAAACTGCAGGTTTCAAAAGGGGGGAAGTGGCTAGACAGCTCTGACCGTGGCACAAAAAAAAAATAATTTGGTGCCAGTGTTGCACATATACAGATTATTAGCTATGTTTTAGCCTGCTTAGGGCGTTGAACATGTTAACTGTGCCTACAGTCTGCATGTCATCATGTCATCATGGTCATCAGGTACCAATGTACCTGTTCAAGTCTAACTTCTTCTCTGAGAAGAAGTTAGACTTGAACACATGTTGAAATTGGAATCAGTGTGATACGTAATATTTATAGCGGAGCCCTTGGGTGTCTCAAAGACCACCTTATAGGTTGGGTGAACCCGTGTTGACCAAACTTCATAAAATGATGGCTTACAGGAAACTTGGTAGTATGAACTTGATGCTACTTTTATCATTTGTGAGCCTTTTTTTATATATCATATATCATCATATCAGTTTTATTGTCTTTTTTGTGTTGCTTAGTTTGTAGTATGATGTCACTTTACCACCTGGACTCAAGGATCACAAGGGAAGTCTTGGACTTAATCCTTGACTTTACTTTATTTATTACTTTAGTTGTGTGTAATGTGATGTCCTCCTTGTGGTAATAAAATAAACCCTACTGAGAAAAAAAACCTTATACGTATACTGACATCCTCACTCAGGAATCTTTTTTAAGTTATTTTGTGCTGCTGATAAATGTCATAAAACTCCAAATACTTTTGCAAACTCCATTTAGGGTACCAGGATACAGCTACTTTAAACTCTCAGTAATAAATATAGCATCTATAGCCACTTACGTTACAGTAAATATAAAAAAACATTTCATCTGAGCAGGGCGATTACAGAGAAGCACTTTGAGGCTAAAAGCTCGTCTGTCAATGCAGGAGAATATTTGCATGTAATACACATCACACATTCCTTCCCCTAAAACCACCATGACACGCAGAGCTGCAGAGCTCAACCAGCTCTGGGGAACCATATTTTCCCATGGCCCAGTCTGAAGCTCAAATCAAAGCGAGCACACGTGGCATTTTGAGAGTTGCAGTGATTTGCGTGGCAACAAACACTAGTCTCTTGGCGTTAACAACAAAACAGTGGTACGATCAACGCGCAGGCATCGGATCCAGCCTGTCAGTGAAAGCTAACCAACTCTGAAATATTTCGCGTTTTGTGTTTTCGCTTTCTGCTGACCTCAACTCGGAGAAAGAAGGAAAAAAAACAGTTGGGAAGCATCCGTTTCTAATCAGGGCTCCTGCTGGATTACTCTGGGAGGGGAGAAGAAAGAGCAAAGCAGGAATGAAATAGTTATTAAAAGACTTGCGTTGGCCTAGCAGCTGCTTTTGATGATATAATAAACAGTTAATACAAAATTAGATCAGATAACCCCGAGGGGAAAGCTAATTACCTTATTTCTGAAATAACGATAATCTTCAGTAGTACATCTGGTCCTTGGTTAATGCTGTCATTAATTTGTGGGATATTTTGGGCTCCTGATTTCATATTCTGAATAGGTTTTATATATATTTCTTGTAGTTTGCATAAAATATCTTGTCTTTTACGCAACATAACTTAATAGCTAATAGCTAATATTTTCTTGCATTTGACAATACCTCACCTCATTTTACCCTTTGCACTCTTTACTTTTGATCTTCTTGTCCTCAAATGTAATGTTAATCTCATGTAGAATCTGTGGGAAATTACTTTAATGAGAGCTTTTGCTAAATGAACATAGTCCATATCAAACATTCGCCAATAATGACACACAGTTAGTGACTCAAACATGCTTTTGAATAAAGTGAACAGGGTCTTTTGCTTAAAACCTGGTTTCTTTGAACTGTCCAATGTGTTTGGTGTTGCTCTTCTGGTGTTGCTTCCCCAATTCGAGAAAGAAACCAACTAATCAGAGCCTCTGTAAGTGGTAGTTGCATTGACATTGCCTAATCAGTAATCAGTGAATCAGAGTCACAATTACACAGTCTCAAATAACAGCCATAGTCACCGCTGATCATCTATTATACCTTGTACTCGTTGAAACAATGAAAATTATAAATGGTCTGGTTTTTTTTCAAAGACTAGCTGCAGTGGTGTCACCAGTGTTCACAGAGGTCGCAGACACAGGCTAAAAAAAGACAGCCTGGCAGTTGTAACTTGCTAGTTGGCAACATTAGGGAACAGTTTGTACCATTGCATTCCTCCTGTTCCAGCCTGCTATTTTTTCCTCAAGTTATGGCATTGAATCTATGATAAAATGCTTGATCCTTGTAAGAAATCAATAGAAATATTTTAGAAAAGCATGGAAAGGAAAAATTGATTCAGCTTTTGTGTGTTTTTATTCCTTATCTAATCAACAAATAATCCTTGCATAAACAACATGTAATTTCAATACCGACTGATATTGTCTGTAATCTTATTTGTTTAATGTTAACTGTATACATACTTAGTTTATGCTAACTGTACGCTGGCTAACACAACAGTGGTGTTGACTGCAAATGATATCAGAGCAGCCGGATACAAGCAATCAAGTCGGGCAAAATCAAATCTTCCCCAGGTATCAAGGCAGCAATGTCAGACTTAATAATGGGGTGGTAACAAAATAGCTGTCCAGTCTTAATATCTGGTTTGTAAGTTAGAGTAAAGTATACAAAATTGTCAAACTGTTTCCTGCAATTATCTGCACTTTCTGGTCCTTGGTTTATTGTCTTTACAGTATGTTGATACCCCCACCCAAAAACTGAGAGCCGGGTAAAACAAAACACTTAGGATTTTATTTGCGCATATGATGTGAACCACATCTGATTAACATTACAGCATCCTTTCAAATGAGCAAATGCTTCCTCCCTGCCTGTGATGTGCCAGAGTCTGGTATCTCAGCACAACAGGCGTAGGAAAAACTCAGTGAAGGGGTTCTCAAGGTCTGTTTGGAGGGGTGGGGGCGAGAGAGCTCAATGGCTTTGACTATCTCCCACTAATGACTCTGATTGTTTTTGCATAGACTCAGTGTCAACCGCTCCAAACCGCATTATCAAGATTTTGTCTACTTTCCAAACTTGGGCCTTCTTAGGCATCATGCACAGAGCCAGCAGAGGGGATGAGACTTTTTTTTAAAGCCATTTTACCTCAAACTCTTCTGTCTGAAGATAAAACTTCCATGATGGATTGTCTCATGACTGCAGAGCCTTCCAAAAAACATAAATAAATGCTGCAGTTCTCGGGCCGCCTTATGGAACCCCACAACTCTTGGCATTTGTGGAGATAAAGGGAATAAATTCATTCTGGAGCTCCTGTAAGTGAGCCAACAAATCAACCAGGATGCACTGAAACAGCCACAGATCCCTGATGATACTTTCATTATCAATGAAACTTCATCTGGTTTTTCAATTTCTGGCAGGCAAATATTGCAATTAGAATGCACATTGAGCAAAGAGAATATGATCTGTATCATAGGCAAATTACAGATTGACCTCTGTCTGTGTGTTAGCTGTGAGTCTGCAGGATTTTGTATCAGCTCGACTATTATCATTAACTATTATGGGTTGTAGGTTATTTGTAATTTATACTATCAAAACCAGCAATCTGCAGAAAACTAACCTTATTCTAACGTTGGATTTAATGTTCACAATGTCCCAGTCATTTACAAACTCCAGTGTAGGCACATTTACTGTAGTCATACTTGTGCAATATATCATATTTGTGCAACTATGTCTGTTTACATTATACTCAGCATGCAGGCATTAGACTGTAAAAGTAGCAGACACTGTGTATTCTATGTGTATGATTATCTTGTGTGCTGTGTTAACTCGACTGCAACTTTTAATCAGCCTCTCTGCACGGACACATCCTGCCACTCTCGTGCTCACGCTGTTTAAAAGCAGCGTTACTTTTCAGTTTTCACTAACACTTTCATTTAAGATCAGTCACACAGTATGGATTAAGGCAGATTTTTACCAAGAGCCGTTTCAGGCTGAAGCCCCATGGAGCAGGTCTGGGCTGTGAGGTGATATTGTATAGTGGTCACACTTAGTACTGCAGAGTTACAAACACGCAAAATGACTTGTTGTATTAAAAGAATTTGGTACGATTAATGAAATATGTGACCTTTTTGGTTGTTGTAGCAATTCTACTCTTTTTCCTAACATAATATTTCTATTATATTTCAAGTGCAAGAGTTTCTACCCAAGTTAGTGGAGGCGCTCTCCATTTGAGGCGATGTGCTGCAGGAAACCCTGAATTTGTAACTTGCATCGTCTAGACTTGGGTTCAAGCCAACCACAGACACAGTTCTTCACAAAGAAGTAGCCTTTAATCTTGACTCTGCAGGGGGGTGACTGTTTTATACTCAACAGATTTTGGGTGTAGTGTCACCCTAACATAGTTTCAAAACATTTTGTAGTGTAGTGTCACTGCTTACGAAGCACAACATAGAAACACTATAATTTGTTGGTTTTACAAGCCTCTAACAAATACCAAGCGGAGGAGAGCCTGATTTACCAGTCTGGTAATTGTTGGGATATGGTGCTGCATTCACTGCAGAGAGATTATGTCAGATCTTTGAGCTGTGAATGTCAGATTAAACAGGTGTCAAATTTACATGGCAGCGGATAAAATCCTGTCAAGTGTTGGCTTTGAAAAGCTGACCTCACCCCTCCACCTCGTCCACACTGCATCATTCACTTGACATTTTGACAATGGTCGATACTAAAGTGAGCCTTGAAGTCGACACTGACAGTCTGTGCAGCTGGAAGTGTTAGAGCAGTGATGAATACACAGGTGTTTGTGTGTGTTTGTGTGTGTAAATGTGAAGAAATGTGTGTTAGTGTTTTACATGTGTTTGTAGTGAACATGCACACCTGAGCCGTAGCTTTCATGTAACCCATCAGTCCTGTAATTGATATGAAATAGCTCTAGCAGGAGAGGCTGACATTGATTTGGAAGAGGATGTTCAGCCAGATGTAGTTTAGAGGTCTAAAAAGTGCTTTAAATCATTGGTGAGCAGACAGATGTTGCCTAACTCAAAAACATTGCATTGCACTGTACTGGAAACTTATTCCCTGTACCCCATGTAAGAGGTTGTGGATGTTTGAGTGCCCAAATAAGGTTAGAGTATAGTGTAAAGGCTTTGTGGGAGAGTATGTTTGTGGAAGTAGCCACACAATAAAGTGGCAACGTTTGCTTTCGATGGTTGAACTTATTTATTTTATATGAGTTTAATTAAAGGTTATGAAGTAATTAATGCTTAATTTGAATAAACAAGGCATATTAATGCCCCTATTTACCCTCTAAAGTCACTAAACCATTTGTCTTCAGGTGACGATTACCAACTTTGATTCAGTGGGCTGGAAATTTGACTCTGGAGGTCAACCTTGTCAAAGCTGAAGCTGTGATTAATGGACAAACCCTTCACCAGTCCCTTCTCACAGCCCATGTGGCACTCGCCTCAAATATTCAGCTTAATCTACAGGGTCTGACCCGCTCTCAGAGTTCAAAGGTCAACTATAGCCTGAAATATGGCCAGCCCTCGTGAGAAGCGAAGCGTCTGCTTCTCAGTTTACCTCCGTTTCAAAACATAACACAACGAGGGAGGGCCGCCTTAGGGTGTGCAACCATAAATTAGAGCGTCTTTGATGCCACAATCATGACACAGCAGTAAAAGATCATTACTTCACAGCACGATGACTCTCAGCCGACGTTAGGGCTTCGTTGGCAGATTGACAGATATCTTATTTGTGGGATAGCTCGGGCATGTTATTTATATGGCCTCGCAAAAAATTATGGGAATTTGAATTAAGTGGTGATTTAGGAAAACAAATTCAATCGCAAGGGAAGTGAAGGGAGGAACACCAAGAAGGATGTGATTGGATTTGAAAGAGAAACCAGGCCAAGGCCCTCTGTCTGAGGAGCTCTGGTGATCAAATCAGAGCTGCAGACAAAGAGAAGGAACATCTTTTAAAGCGTGTTTTATTGAAAGCCATAAAAAGTGGTCAGGATGAATTGTGCCTCTGGGGAATCAGCTTGAAGATTCGGATGTAAATCCTCAGCCCTCCCCTCGAGGTAAACAAACATGTGACTCTCCATCTTTTGAGAAAACTTTAGGAGTGCAAATACTCTCACTTTACCAATGAATTTGTTTTTCTTTTACTTTCAGAGTTGTGGTAAGCAAGCTCATTTTAATAGCAGTGCTCTTGTTTATTCTCCCTGCATGCATGCGTTAGTTAGACCCCATCTTGATTTATTATGTCTTCTTTAAAGTGTGCAGCATGCTATATTTCTAACCATGCTTTAAGAGAGTGACCTCAGATTCCTGCAGTGTTGTTTAAACAGGGAGTTCAGCAGAATTGGAGTCACTCTCACAGCCAGGGCAACACCAAGCAGGAGGCAGTGCCATGATGAAAGCCAGACGTGACGTCCCACCTTATCTGTCCTGGGTGTTTCCACTCCAAACATCGGTCCAGTGTGTAAAAGATGGAAGCTAAAGCCTGTTCCTCTGCCTTTTTCCTCCTCCTCCTCCTCCTCTCTTTCCTTCCTTTGACTGGATTCCTAGAACTCACTCCTTTGTTTTTGTCCAGGATGTGACTCAAATGTGTTCAGCGAAAACAGTCACGGCGATGACGGGCAGGTCTGGCCAACAGGTGACAATGTCTGAGCGTTTTCTCACACCCTAGTGGCCAAGCCGTAGTATTTTTCCTTCTTTGCTCTCAATTAGAAAGGAGGTGCATTTTTTTTTTATGGCTTTACCTTCTTTCTGCAAACACCTATATGGAGTTAGAGTTCAGTTTTCATGCAGCCAATGGAAGAGATACCAGTGTGTGTTGCTGCCATCTAGTGTCAGCCTGGTGCTACCCTGACAGAGGCTCCAACACACAGTAATGTAAGCTCCACTGTAGTGTTTGTTATTCAAAGAAATAAAGCTCATTCATTCTCTCACATTAAAAAGTGAAAATTGTACATCAACATGAATTTCCCATCCTTTAAGTGCCATGTTTTTTTCAGTTCTTACGGCATCAACATATAACAGGCCAATGGAGGTTTGTATGCATTTGAATCAAAATATGTCAACTTCACTAAAACTACAAACATTTCCACTATGGTGGGTGACCACAGCAACGAAGATTACCAAGGCCTTTGTCTGTCCATATGGAGCAGAAAATAGCACGCTCTGTTAGTCTCAGTAAACACCACATATTGGATTTTGTGTAAGCATGTGTCAGGATTTGGCATTTTTATGTCCTTGACCGTAATGCGGTTGTATATTGATGGTTGAATTATGTTGTTACACATTGTGCTCTGATTTATTTTTGCTTCCAACTCCGTAATGGGATCAAGGCCTGCAATGATTGAAAGCTTTCTTCACGTCGTATCTACTGAGGAACTGCAGCAGTGGAGCCACACAGTGCAGTAGTAGCATCATGATAAAGTTTTCAAATAATCACAAATAGTTTTTTTGAGTTTTGAGGCTTTATCGCCGGGTTCTGCTAGTTTGAAGTTGCAGGCGACAGCCCAACACGTCATTGCCTCCCGGGAGCGATGTATCATTTCACAGCATCTTGAACAGCAACATGGGCACAGAGGCAGTTGTGTGGAAATGTAAATAGCAGCCACCAACTAAAAATAACCCAAAACTAACACAGCACGAGCTCCAGCGAGTGTGTCTGCGTGGGTGAGTGTGTGTGTCTGTGTGTGGTAGCATGCTAGAGTGGGCAGGACTTTCCATGCGTGGTTATGACTTCTTGAAAGACTTCATCAATGTCAGCTTAGCAGATCCCCTCACCCCCTGTCTGCCACTTTTCATTTCTTCAAGCCAAGTAAACGTCTTGCTTTTCAAAACTACCTTGAAAACCCTGGAAAGTACAATTCCCATATCTGCAATTTCTGAGGTACCTTATCCAAAATCATTCATTTTGCAGCCACCTCACCCATTTCATCTATTTCTCATAATTGTTCACCTGAAGCACAAGTAAATGATGCGTATCCCCGTGTAGGAACAGGAAGCTGTGCCTTCAGCCCATACTCCTCTCCACCCATACGTGTATTTATGTCCTATAGGAGAAGCAACACAGTGAAATATTTTAAAGAACTTTTAAATCACTTAAGCTGAGTATAAATCATCGTGCTGCCTGTGGCACATTGGCAGCGATTAAGATAATATGCCAGAAAAAGGATCACCATTGCCCCTTCCAAGATGGAACTAAACCTCTGCTGAATGTGGAAAAAGACACCCTCAGGCTGCAACAGGAACAACCGTGGAAACCTGAAAATGTACTCATCCAGTGCTGAAAATGTGAAGTCTTTAAGCCTCCCTGTCTCTGAGAAAAAAAGAGGAGGAGGGGGACTTTCTCTTATAAGAAGTAGCATTAAAAACACACAGTTGTCGCCATTTCACTGCTCTTGTTTTCCACTTGTAGTTTTTATTTTTATGGGACAGTCTGGCTGCGAAGGTCGGCTCCAGGGGTTTGGCGACAGAGAGGCAGAACAAGAGCGAATGAATGGCCAATGAGGTCCCTGGCAGGGCCTTGGCTCTGCCACGTCAACCGATGGACCCCAGAGCTGCTGCCGTGATTGGACAACTCACCAAATAACAGGACTACCAGGACAAGAGCGTGCGGTCTGGGGCTTGGACCAGGACTATCGAGGATATGCAATTCAGTGTGTTGAACAAACTTGGATGGAGGAAGCTGCGATCCTGACTCTGCATTTATTTGTTTGCAGACTGAAATGAATTGCTAATCACAAGCAGTGTTGGGCGCGCTGTTACTTGGCATGTAAAATGTGAGCTGCACAGTGTTATTTTAATGATCAGTTTAAAACTATATTAAAATCTGGAGGATTCCATGGAGCCATGGTATGTATTGATTTCTAATGAAGTTTGAGCTGTTGCCCTTTTTTAATGGCAGTTGTCCTTTTGTACTTTTCAAAAGAAAAGACAATGATTCATCAAAAAAAAAAAAACGTCACAGACCCTTTTGTGCAGTAAAGTAGTTGTTTTATAGCATAGTTAACCCAAAAATATTCACATTCAGACTGCCATAGTTCACAGAGCCCTGAATCCAACTACTTCTATTCTTCACGACTGTATTCTTGTCCAAGACATACAAGGAGGCCACAGAGACTCACATATATTCCTTGGCACTGGTCCTCCTCCAAGCCCAACGTCAGGCCCACAAATTTATATGACGCACCAATTGCAATGCCACAAACGTCTGTACTGAGATGAGGATAAGCAATTAAAGGCACTGCTCAGGTCCCGCGGGAGCATGGCGCCGAGGTACCTGAGCAAGTAGAGAATTTACAACCCGAGGCCAAAGGTCAGGGTCGCACAGGGGTGATATTTGGAATCAAAGGTGGAGATGCAGCCGCTGCAGGAATAACATGGCCTCTCATGGGAGGTCAACAGTTTCAGACAGAGAGACGAGGGTCATAATTTCCAAAAGAAACGATGGGAATAATGGAGTAAATATTACGATATTTAAACCAGTGCCAGTGTATATTGTTGAATTCAGGTAATAACTACCTCCCTTCCTCTTGCTGCCTCCACTAACGGTACCTGCACATTTATCACTTACCAGCAGCAGCTGGCTTCACTCTTGAGCCTGGTTTAACTGCAGCACAGCACAGCACAGCACAGTCCAGGGACAGGCAGTTGTGACTGTTCAATAGACTCTTTGTACAAACAGGGAATGCAACATAATCGCATACAAAGTTGTGGGGACCAATGAGGAATAGAGATGCATTGAAAACTGAACCTACTTAATCCCAGTTTACCAGAGTTTGATTTGTCTTACTCAGCTTAATGGGCTGACAACCCTGTCTTCTTAAACTGACTTTCATATACAAATGATCCGCATTAGCAAATGCCTTTTGAAGGAGGGAAAATACCGCAAGGATCACAGTATTTATCAGTATAAAAACGAAGTGTTTATATCTGCCAGCTGTTCACTGCAATTGCAAAATGGTCACACCAAACATACTTTCAAAACTGTGAACGCATTTCATTTTGTTTATGACTCCCCTGGCAGCAAAAGCATGTTTAGAACATTTTTATTGTTTTGAGTAGGAAACAGTTTGTCATGGTTTGGGAAAGATTGTCATCCTGGTTAAATACTGGGGAAAAGAATCATCAAAAAATAGAATATTTAACCAAAACCACAATTGTTCCCTAACCATAACCAAGTGTTTCAGTAGCCTAAGCCTAAAAATAAACAAAACGCAGGACTTGAACACTGGTCCATCGCTATGGACAAACCATCCGACCCAACCACTTCCCTCAAACAGAAGAAGAGAAGAACATGTCATGTAATGACTAATGTAATGACAAATTTCAGGTCATTCATAATCATAATCATCATAACCATCATTTTGGAGTTGTCGGTAGGTTATTATGCTATGATTTTGCTGGTCGGGCCCACTTGAGATCAAATTGGGCTGTATGTGGCCCCTGAACTAAAATGACTTTGACACCCCTGGATTAGACGGATTCTTTTCTTTGCTATTTACTGTTGAATATTTACATTATCAAAAGGGTTTTTAATGGAAAAGAGCATAAAAAAGCACTCATGTCTCCATCTTTGAACACACTTTCAACCGTTTTATGTTCCACCACATCCTTGATTTAAAAGGGAAAAAAAAGAATTAAGAAAACATATTAGATTTTCTTTGTGGTCTTGGGCTGTAAACCTTAACCTTCCAATCACTGGAGCCTGCTCATCTGACCTCATAGGGTTGTAATGCAATAACAAAAACATGATACATAAAACAGCCTTTATGCATGCATCACTGGAGCACCTGTTGGAGACGAGGTTGCGTGCAAAAGCATGGACCGCATTCAAAAGCAGCCTAATCAAGTACACAGATGCGATGGTTTATTATCTGAAATGATACTTGGCGATGAAGCCATTCATCACATTTGTTGAAAATTAATTTTGCAAAAGTCAAACCTTTTATTAAATCATGCCGTGATGTTGTGCAGATTGCACATATGGCTCCCAGAACTCTTCACACGACTTTACATAGGTGTTACCACATTACATGGCAGCACTACAGACGAATGTGATCCCGGGCCAAAATAAACAGAGTGGTGGTTTGATTTATACGGAGGCGATATATTTTTAAAGCCAACAGCTCATACAGTAACTCCACTGCCTGCTCACTGTGCCAGAGTGCTGTTGCTGTGGATACACATGTGACACAAACTGCAGATGGCTCACAGAGGAAAGCGACAACAAGAAAATAATAATAAACATGATTAGCAACTATAATCTGTATTGGCAAATTACCTGGAACTTCCTTTTCATGTTTCCGTTCAATGTTGCAAAATGGCCTCAAATAAACTAACTCTACCGTCACTCTAGTGTCGAATGCCAAATTTTGGTTGCAAAGGTCAGTGTTGTTTTAGTTTACAGTTTACTTTATGATGTTTACTTTTTAGACATCCTGATTGTTCTCCATTGCAGCGAGTTGAACATTTCAAACATGTAAGTGATGAATGAATGAGTAAATATTGACTTTGTAGGACAGACTGGTGTGCAGCGCTTTGTCTTGTTTGCTTGAGTAAATGCATTTCTGTCCAGTAATATCCCACTTGTAATACAAACAATTCCACCTTTTCCTGTCAGTTATTCAAGTTGAAATGTCTCATATCAACAGTCTTTAGGAAACCAGCTTCCTGGCTCATTCTGCATTTTTATGAGTGCTGTAAACAGGTGACCAGGAAAAGGCCTTTGTGGGCCTTTGCAACTTGTTGGAAGAGTTTGTCTTGATTTTGACTCTCCATACTCCAAATGACTGAGTCACTGAGTTTCCATGGACAGGATGTGTTACAAAAAGAGCGTATGGAGTATGGAACTGTTGCTTCTAGTCTGCTAATTGTAAATGGATGTTGATTAGCTTTTGGTGCGGCTCCGGATGTGTGATCTCAACTATTATCTCTTTTGTTTGTTTGTTTGTTTGTGTGTTTTTGGCCATAACTATGGTGCTACATTTATGTGCTGATGAGAAAGTCAGACATCCAGGCCTTTCAAGTCATTGGCTGAACAGAACTGCATTCACATGCTGTTTTTGTCAGAAAATCAAACCCAGAGGACAAACGCCGAACAAACTTTTATGGAAGCTGCCGCGCTGGAGAAGCATTCAGTGCTGATGGAGGTTTGTCCTCTGCTGATCGCCTTCCAGCTTCATCCCTGTGTTTTCCAGGAAAGGATTGCTGAGCGCCACTCTTTTCCAGCAAGACCTGCGTCACATTCATACGGACATTACACGCATTTACACCTGGGTACTGCACAGTAAAACCACAGTTTTCTACTACTAGACACTGGAGCAGTGCGGTGAAAAGCATCCTGCTCATGTAAACCTCCAGTAGTTGTTGCTGAGAAAGGTTAAAACATCACCTGCTTATCTCTCTCATCCAGATTGCACCTGACACTTGAACTCACCTGCCCCTTTCAGAAATCAATCATGAGTTGACCATAACCTTGTATGTAAAGTAAAACTGCATAAATGGCCCTTTATCACACACAGGCTTGCACATGTTGACGTCTCTCGGTCAAAGCCTTTGTGCCAAGTTATTGTTTGAGCAGGTAAAAACAACAGGCCAGCAGTCAATAGCAGGAAACAAAGGCCTCGCCGGTCCAGCAGCACACACAGCTTCTCAACAGCGGAAGGGATATCATATTAAACATATAAAGGCGAGTTTGATTTCAGCTCAATATTTGTCGAGTCACGTCAGCCAGATAAAAGCTCTCCTTTATCACAAAGCCAAGATTAACATAAACCTTCAAGAACTTATTAGATAAACATTAACGGTCACTCGATGCACCGTGCAATGACAAAGATGCTCTGGTTCACACACCACTAGCCAAAGGCAACGGCGCTTTCGCTGTTATCACATGACATAGATGTGCATCTGAACAGAGGACTCGAGCAGGAGTCAAATGCAGAAGATGGGCTGCATGAACACCAATGCTCTACGTATATGTGCTGCTGTGTGTCATGGCCAGGGCTCCCTTGTGAAGGGGATTTTTATCTTAATGAGACATTATCTTGTTAAATGAAGGTTAAATTTAAAAAATGAGACAGTACCACACATAAGATAGAATATAAGGGGAGTCCTATCATGAACTGATGCCACAGTGATGTAGTCTAAACAGTTTGGTGCCCATACATACCCTGCGTTTTGTCATATTGGCTCCTTGTCTGATGATACATCGCCTCTTGACGCTACAATAAAACTTTTTAAGGAGCTATAATTATATAATCCAGTTAGAGGTTACCCTATCTTTTGCAGTTCAGGGAATGTCCTGGTTTTGTTTTCCTTGTGGATTTTGGAAGCATTTCGATCTGGCAGCTCTCAGATTAGGGAGGCTGCTCACTTCTGACAAACGGACAGATAGTTGCCCTCTGTTTTCTAACTTCACAATCACACCGGCAGGGAGGAAGCTGCAAATGAGAAATTGATGAGAGTGCATAAGTGTCGGTTGCATTACGCGCGGGATGTTCACCATCTTGTTAATTATCCTTTCATCACATTGGGGAAGAGATGATTACACCCACACACTGTGAATGTGAGTGGCACTTCAGCGGGCTTCAGGAGGCCCTGCCCCGACTCCCGGAAGACTTTACATTGGTGTTTTGACTACAGGGCCTGATTGAAACTGTGCGTTCGTTCCAAATTCACATTGTTTATGCGCTTGTGCTACTATGTATGGGCCCGTGTTTAGGCTAAGGTGAAAGATTTCTTTATTTTCCTTCAGGCCTTGCCACAGTAGTCCTGAATACCTTCATGGCTCTTTAATTCCGACGGGTGTAAAAATTGAACATCTGTCAATGAAGTGTGCAGTCAGAGGAAGCAGATCTTTCGCGATACGTTAACATACTTTACTTGGGCGTCGGCGTCTTCAGCTGACTGGATAGGAAATTCTACTAAAATCTAATTTAATCTGAATTTTCTTATAAGAAATCCAGATCCTCGCTCCCACACACTGATGAACTGTAAGGCACCAGGTACTGTAGCATTATAACAGGCGTGAAATGAGCCCCTTTGCTGCAGCTTTTTGAAAGGGGCAGTTTGTGGGAAGAAGGAAAAAAAGTGACAGTCATGCAATAGCCTTGATGGTGAAGGAAATATACCACATGATTTTATTCTTGGATTTCATCCTGATCGCTACCACAAGCGCTAATTAAATGGTTATCTCAGTGCCCCGTTTCATTTTAATTCCATCATTTCTGTTTGATTTGTAACACATGGTCGAGGTATTTGCTCTTTTTCCACTAGTTTGAGAAAAACACGGCAGCAGGACTTCTCTGGGGCTCGGTGTATAAGTCAGTATTTACACCTTCTAATTGACAAAGTCCATTTTCTTTGGGAAAGTGTGTCTGTTGGGGTGTCACCAAACACACCAGGCTGTTAACACGTTGGACGTTTATGAGACACCAATAAATAGAGTGTAATGTACCTGCATCTGACAGAGGAAGTAGTTTAGTTAATGACATCTAGCTGGTGCTGCTGCTGCTGCTGCTGCTGCTGCTGCTCATATCGAAATGCAGAACCTTTGAAACCTCTGCGGGTTTCCAAAAAAAGAGACCTGAACCAAATTGACAAATTGCCTTTTTATTTGCCCCGTCTTGGTGAATCCAGTACTGTGTAACTCTCCTGTGGTAAACTCTATATGTGAGCACAGGTCAAAACCAAACTCATCTTTCTCAGTCTGTCTCACTTCATAAATCCTTCAGTTTTGTGGTGCAGCTTTGCGAATACAATAATATGTTGAAAGAGAACAGTGCCAAGTGGTTTACGGCTGTCTGTCGTCAGTGATTTCATACACCAGATGGTGATGGGTGACAGTAAAATATGCAAGGAATATTGCCCTTTGTTATTTTCTCGAAAACAGATGTGGGGAAACAACAGTAAATTTTATACATATATAGCCAATGTAGTACTGTGTGGATCCCTAAAGAGTTCAATATTGAATAAAGGTCATTTTGAAATAAAAAATCACATAAACCAATAAAATATCAAATTTTAAATTAAAACTCCTGCTCATTATTATGAAATATTATGTCATCATTTCTGTGGTACCCGCTCAGACTTGTGGGAGCTGACCAATCGGAGCAGAATGGGCTTTTCAGAAGGGGGAACTTAAAGAGACAGGAGCTAAAACGGAGCATTCAGAAAGGGGGAAAAGAGCAGCATGCAGAATACACAGCATATAATGTGTTTTTTTAACATTACAGCATGTAAACATATTCTGGGTGGTTTTGGCATCCAGTTAGGATGAAATGGGAGGAGACCTAGGGGCAGTCCCAAAACTTGCTGGAGGGATTATATATCTCATCTGGCCTAGGAGTGCCTCAGGATGCCCCAAGAGTGCCTGGAAAACTTTGCCTGGGAGAAGGATGAAGGAAATGGATAATGAATAACCAGCTCAAAAAAGAATAAAACTAAGCATTACAAATGTATTCATTATAATAACTTTCTTTGCTGAGTTGGCCTAAAACTTAAAAACATACTTCTGTTAGTCCTACGCTATGTGTGTTTGTAGGATAGAGTAGTTGTGTTTGGGTTTTTTTTTTTATGTTTTGTTTTTACTTTACTTTATTTGACATATGGCGTCCTTCAAGTAGGATGCTGGGTGAGCTGCAGGAGTTGGATGATAGAGGGGAAAAGAATGACGTGTGAATGCTGCTTGTATCCTAACAGAGGAGAGCAACCAAAGGCAACACAGACTATTTTCCAGTGGCTCAACTCAACCTTCTAATTAACCAGACATTGAATATCCCAAGAAGTTCATCAATCAAAGATGTCAAAAACCTGAGAAAAGTCAAGTCTGTCCAAATCAAACACAGCCGAGGAATCTCCTTCACACAGCTCATCTGGAGAGTAACTGGAATCCAAGGTGTTGTGATCGTGTGTGTGTGTGTGTGTGTGTGTGTGTGTGTGTGTGTGTGTGTGTGTGTGTGTGTGTGTGTGTGTGTGTGTGTGTGTGTGTGTGTGTGTGTGTGTGTGTGTGTGTGTGTGTGTGTGTGTGTGTGTGTGTGTGTGTGTGTGTGTGTGTGTGTGAAAATCACTCAACGCTTCAACACAGCTACTGAAGCCGTCTAGTGAACAGAAAGAGGTGGAAAATAGTTCAGATTATGTAAAGCGCCCCAGTCTTTGTAGTTTCAAGTAAAGAATTGTGAAATGTCTGCTGACAAATTCGACATGTTGTTTATATTCATGTTTACTGTAGCAGGAATATTTCGGCTCATTATGGTAAGATGAGACCTTTTCCCTCTGCCAACCCACTGCTACTCTCATGCAATGTCATAACCAATGGTTTTACAACAGATTGGTTTTTATACTTCCTGGCTTGCAGGGAGAGAGGGGGTGAGCACAAAGGCCGACAGGGGAACTCCCCTTCCCACAAACATGCCAAATTCAAATCAGAATCACACTGATAAATACCTTTTTATGACCCTGAAATCATTACAAATGACAGTGATGGATTGCTACCAAGAAACCATATCACAGGACCACAAACTAGTTGATTTGAATAAAAACAAATCCCACACCAGTTACTGTTTAAAAGTACGCTCTCATGCATTTACAACATCCTACATGTTTTGCCACAGACAATAATAAGAATCAGTAGGATGAATTACACACAGTACTGATATGAAGGATTCCAAATTGTATTAGAGGCACAATATCTTGCACAGTACTGAAAGTTTTTCTAATACAGTATGAACACAACATAAAATGATCAGTGGCGACATTACCTATTGATTGGCATTAATAATGTCTGCCTAGTACTGAGGTCCATTCAAACACAATCCATCCAAAGTTCTTGAGATAGATTTTTGTGTGAGCTGAATTTGTGGACTGAGGAGATCAAGCAAACAATATGACACTGTTTATAATCCCTGACGATACTGCTAATATTCAAGCTCACTAATGTGCTCCTTACAATTCTGAATTATTTGTAAATACTTGATGGTTTATTCAAGCAGAGGTTAACTGCATAGTTGAAACTGTAGAGGTGAAATCCAGAGGCCACACACATCGAGTCTCAGACTCTCACCATCACAGTGAATTTATCACAGCTCCTCAGATATCTGTGATGTTCCCACCTCTACTGTAGCTCTCCGCTGCTCATCAGTGAACACTTAAAACGTCAGGGCTCAGTGCTTGGCTGAATGTAAGTGAAAATAGAGAGTGCATTAGAGTGTGAAGAGCTCATATTTTTAATCTTTGCTAATATATATATTTTTAAAAATCCCTCCAGAAGTAAACTGAGTTTTTGCACTCTGTAACCTCAGCTGCATATAATTTTCATCCTGATGTACAGCTTGTGGTGGGAAAATCCCACCTTCAGAATATAAGTGAAATGTGTGAAGAACAGCAGAAAGCTGTGCACGGATGGTTGTGTGACGTACCCGAGTCTGGAGTACTGTACAGGGATCACCTCACTGAAGCATGAAGTGTCAGTAAGTGTGTCATTGACTGTGTGGACTAGCCTGTTATGAAGTAATTAAGAATGTGACATACCCTGTAATATTTGAAAATATGAAAATTGTCAGTATAGGCCTGAATTTCTTTTGGTACCAATACATACTCTACACTTTGATATGAGGAGTCGGAATGTGTTTTGTCCTGAAATATTACTGCAGTAGTACAAGTAAGGAAAAAGTACGAAATTTAGCAGGCAGTTGAGGCTCTTGGTACTTGGTGCTATAGATGCATTTTAGTCTGTACCAAAAGTATGACTGACTCATACTGTCAGAATCATGTCATCAAGAATTTACAAATTTGCTCTATCTATCTATCTATCTATCTATCTATCTATCTATCTATCTATCTATCTATCTATCTATCTATCTATCTATCTATCTATCTATCTATCTATCTATCTATCTATCTATCTATCTATCTATCTATCTATCTATCTATCTATCTATCTATCTATCTATCTATCTATCTATCTATCTATCTATCTATCTATCTATCTATCTATCTATCTATCTATCTATCTATCTATCTATATATCTATACTGTGTATCCTGATGGGTCGCTGGGGGAGCTGGAGCCAATCCCAGATGACATTGGGTGAGAGGCAGTCTCCAATTAACCTGACCTGCATTTCTTTTGATTTTGGTCAACAAAATCAAAAACGTAGCACTGAGGGAGGGGGTTTGTCTAATGGAAGGAGCTGCATCTGAAAATAATTTTGGCATGAGTGAAATATTCACATACAATAATTTACAGCGACCTCTTTGTAGCTAATAAAGTATTAATTTTTGTTTTCCTCCATTTTCACTATGGTGTTGTTTCTCTTATTGACCTTTTTATCCTTTATATTTTAAAGCGTGTTGTGTTGGATTTGCCCCCTAGTGAAGGCAGTAAATAAGACACTTCCCCACAAACGCAGCCCGGGGATGCTGACATGAACGGGCTTAACGTAAAACACAGACTGCATGGACTCTCATTTTATTACAAACAAGATCAGAGTAATTAAAAAGGTGATACTGCAAAAGTAGTGGCTTTTAAAAGGCTTAAGTTTTATTTAGTTTAAAACTATTTTCTTTTCACATGAGAAGAAACGCATGAGATGTGACCTTTGGATTATGAAGCATCCGCCCCGATATCTGGAATACCTCCAGAAACATTTTGCCTCATAAACACATTTGCTGACAAGTTCACTGATTTAAAGCATCCAATGGGAATCCTCAGGAAAACCATGTTTCTTCCAAGGAAATCTGAGGACTGTTTTAAGTTGGTAGGCACTCTGCTACCTATTTCTCTTGGCTTCTGGCAGCAGCGTCTTAAGATTAGTCATCCAGAGTTGTCACCGCTGGCACATCTCAACTTTTACCAATGTGTGACATCATACACATGGAAATTAAACCCAGCAACCATATCGGCCGTAGCCAATTTAACTCCTGAATGTTTTGACCCAAACAGCAGTAAATATGGAATATTGGAACGTATTTCACGTTCCGTTTTGTATGAAGTAATGTCTCTCTTCAAAGATGGATACCTGCTGTTCATCTCACTTTTTTAAGTCATGCAACCATTTTGTAATCTATATCATGATTTGGATCATAAGAGTTCCTTTAGTGCATCTGTCACTTTGTTGTGTCACTTTTCTTCTGATGATTACATGTGTAATCAAATTGAATCTAATGTAACAGTGGCAACCTATGACATTTCAAGCTGAACTAATGCAGATTAGGTGCTATTTTCCTTGTATATTTTGTATTTCACCTCAAGAGTTCAACAAATCTGACAGTGATTCATGCTTTTTCCCGACCGAGTCAATTACCTTAAAACAAAATATTTTCAAGTGTACAGCACAGCACTTAATTTAGTGGTACAGTGTAGGCTTGTAAAATCAGCTGAATCCAGCTGGCGCGCACTTTTACAGCAAAGTCTCAATGCTTCCACACTTTAAATGCTTTCTTTTGCTTTTACTGCTCAGACCTGAAAAGAAATTACTGCACCTTAGGTGAAAATAATTAGCACACAGGAGTTAGAAACAGACTGTCTTTACTTATCCCTCACACTCTGTGCTGCAGCAGGTCGTGATGACTCTCTAACAGTACGAGCTCAAGTTTGAAACAGACGTTTTCCGATGTTTTAACCCTTAAACCTTTGTTGGCCGTGATGCCAATCACAACTCTATAGCCTTGCACACTGTTTTCTACAAAGAGAAACTCTTCGACAATTAGCAGTAGCTAAAGTTGGTTAAAGTTCCACCTCCGTCCAGCCGTCCGGCCCTGTCTGTCTCTTTACCCGCCTGTCATTTGTGGCGTCATTGCGGCGCATGACGACGTGCTGCATGCATGTTCTGGCACCTCACCTACCCAACCCTGAACACCTGACGCACATCCTCGTTCCTCACATGTAGTCCATGTTCTCTGCATGTAGCGTACATCCACTGGTACCCACGAAGCTGGCCAGAGTACTGAGGTCACATAACTCCCATGCAGCACACTCTCAAGTGACAGGCATACACAGAAAGCGGATAAAGAGACAGATACGGCTGGACGGACAGTAAAAACATTTTTGGGACTGAAATATTTTGAAAATGAACTACGTACTGAATAAATGTTAATGTTAAAGCCATTAAGTCTTATCAGATAACATCAGTGTCCTGGATTGAGTTTCAGTGGAGTTCTGTACAAACACTAATATTGTAGAAAGATGTCAGTCCACTGGCAATTTATCAAATTTATTTGGGTCATTTTAAACAACATGAAGTGCCTGCAAGCATTCAAAAATGATTAAGAACAATCAAAATCAGGCTTATTGTCATCTTACTCCTTCAACTCCTTACTGCATATGGGAGATGAAAAATAAACCACTTTTCCTGTCACACTTTGTTTTCACTGTTTTTATAGTTTGTTTCTTCATTTTCAACAGGCTGCAACATTGTGTACATTAATTTTTATCATGTGCAGCTCCAGTTGGACTTGAGCTCACAATTTATGCCAGTTTCGTTTAGCGAGCATTATGATGACTGATCACTGAATTAGAACATAAACAGGGAACTCATTTGGTTCAGTGTTCAGACTGATGCTTTACTGAGCGCATACAGTATATAACTGCTCTAAAAATGTTCTAATATGTAACTTTACACCTGAGAAACGCTTAACCCCAAGAAAAACAAAACTACACATTCAGAGTTTTAACAGCCAATAAATGACTTTAGGACCGTGCGTCTTTCATCGGGAGCAATTCACGTAGAACTGACACTGTTTTTCTAACAAGTGAGCCGTATAGAATCAACCTGATTTAATCATCAGAATATAGAATTTGGGGATTTCCACTGCAAACGTCTGTAAGCATATTACTGTACCTAAATAAATAAAGGTTAATATAGTAAAAGTGAAAAGTGATGTAAACATGAGGAATTGCTTTGCAAACAATCACTCCTAGACAACACCATATATTTATATACTGAGCTCTATTAAAGAAAGTCATAGCATTAAAAAAAACTTAACACTTTGGCCATGAAGCTACACAACATCACTAAGTCTGGAAAAAAATCCAAAGCTGATTTACTGTTATTTATCAGAAAGCACCCCACTGTGAGCTCAGATTGTATGTCACAGTTCAAGGTCCAACTTTATTTGTCCCAAAAGTGGGCCTTTGCAGGAATGTACTGAAAATCATTAAATCATACATAGACATAAAGCTACAGATGTTCAGTATGTATTAAACAAGGTATCCTGTAACAGAGCAATACAACAAAATACTGTAGAAGAAGATAAAACAAACTGAGGTTAGCATAGCCTGGCAAAGCTTACTCATGTCATCCTGGAAAACATGACCAGAGTACAGTTCCTGTGAAACAAGCATTTCAATTAAGCACGCTTTAGTAGTTTTATGCCACTTCATTGAGAATAAAACACAGTAGGAATGAGAGGCAGACTTGTCCTTACAGCAAACACTAGACAACAGCACTCAGCCTTCATTAATCTGACAAATAAAGGTTGAGAGGAAGGAATGGGGAGAAAATGAAGGGTAACGTAACAACAGTGAATCACATCTGTAGCCTTTTAATAAGCAGGGCTAAAATAATTGCCCTGTGCATTGTTTATACACTGCCCGCAGCCTGCCAAGCTGCAACCGGCTGTCCAACATTTTAATAACCTGTACTTATTCTACACACACTTAATTTGAAAATAACACCATTAAAAAGCCTTGTTGGTGCATTTAAGCTGGAGCGTTGGTGGCCCCTGATTTGAGGTCTGCATTAATAAACGCTGTAACTTTTCTTAAGCTCCATTCACTGGCTAATTATTAACTTTGCTGCTTTTGATCGAATGTGATGGAAATGAATGGCAATTATTCATCAGTCCAAGTCATGAGCGTAGCGAAATAATTTAGAGTAGGGCGTACAGTCAATAAACAAATTCATTACATGACCACACATAGAAAACTTTTTCACGATTTCGAGATAAAAATGATTTTATTTATTTTCTGTAGTAAATAAAACATTTTCTTTCTGAATGTCACTCATTTTTACGTGACGTCTCGTTCTGTTCTGCTTTTGAAAACCTGCTGTACAAATAAAGTCTATCATCATTATTATTTCTATCAAGTCACCTGGGGAGTAATTAGCTTAAAGCAGTGTTTGTGTATCCCTGTGTGTTTCTTCAGGCCATATAACCTAAATAGACTCATTAGCCTCCTGCTGTATTTATTTTGTCATCACACCCTTCATGAGGGACTTCTGCTGTGGAGTTCAGGACAAGTGTTCAGGAATTTGAAACTGGAGTCGCCAGCGTTGTTCCTCCTCAGTCGACACGTTGCCATGTGCGTTGAGTTTGTCTAAGCTCCCCTAATGAAACAGGGCCTACATGTGGGGAAAATAGCATGCAGTGGGGGGGGGGTGGGTGGGGGGGGGGGGGGGGCTTTGCTGTGTTCAGGTGTTCATATCTCTGCAAAAAAAGAGGGATGTTATTGCATGTGTGTGCCTCCAAGCAAATACCATCCTGTCTGAAGGTCTCATTAATGACACCAGGAGGGGAAAGAGTGAAGCTCCAAATAATAAATTCAGTTATCGTAAAGCAGAAATCCAGAACATATTTGAGTCTGCTGGATGTTTCACTGCTGCTCAGGGGTTTGGCTGCTGTTTATGTAGCACAGACATCCAACCACCCAAAGCCATTCAACTGAATCCTCACCTGTTACCTGCGTTTTAAAATAGACCACTGAGGAAAAAATGACAAGCCTGCAAATACAACACAGAAAGGACCATAACTGGGCAGGAACCAGGCCGGGAGCTTTTCAGCTGGATCTGTTGTTGTCTCAGACAATGACACCAGCGTTGTTATTATAGCCTTAAAACATGGCTACTGCCACAGATAAAAATAGATTTTGTTCAAACTGGCATCCATTTTGGTTGAGCTGTTTCACCTCTGACAGTTCAATGGCAATGTGGCATGAAGCAGAGGGACACACAGCAGGGTTACCTACTGTATAATACACTAATCTGCTGCTCTGTCATTTAAAACAGTGATTACAGTGTTCATTTGAACTATTTTAACTGACATCTGCCAGCCAGTCAAAAAAACTAACCCCTAACTTTCCGACCAGGCTACAGAAGTGTGTTCAGACTAAACACAGAAAAACTGAGAATAAAAACTCTGAGTTGTTCACGAGTTGAACATTTAAACTTAATCTAGAAGATTCACACAAACTGCATACTGCATACTTCATGAAATAAAAAGGAGAAGTCTGACGGAAAGTAATGAAAATATGTTTGCTAAAGTATCTTCGTATCACAATATTTTCGATAATCAATCCAACAAGGAATCCAAATGGTGCTGTACATGAAGCAACGAACGAGACGGAAGGGCCACAACAAAAAAATAAGAGAGAAACTTTTAAATTGGATCTGAGCTGTCACAGAAAACAGAAGGACACTTCGTACACAGCGTTGATCAGCGTTGTAAGCGAGAAAACATGTTTGTATTGTCAGAATGCTGGAGCTTTACAGTCAATAGGCTGAAACCCATTTCAGGGGTCAAATTGTGCAAAAACATGAAAGAAAGAACTTACCTGAAAAAGAGGGGAAATAGCTGATATCATCAAGACCAGTAACCACTCTTTCCGGCTCATTGGTATGGTTAATGTTCAGATTAGGCACACATGCATGTAACTATCTAGTTACTCGGTTTAGCCTACCACTGACCTCCCAGAATAATGACTGCCATGCTTGCAAATGCATGATTCTGATTTTATTCCTGTTTAGCATTCATCACTGACCTGGCGTAGAAGTTTTACATGCTGCTTTACTTCAGCCTCATGCCATTGAACAGGAGCAGTGCTGGGGGGTGCCTTGCTCAAGAGCATATAAGGGAGTAAAGGAACAGGGGAGATCTCTGCTCCACTTCTTACACCAGCTGCTTCATGTATTCAAACAGGCCACCCTCTGACCACAGGGTCACTTCTCTTACCGTCAGGCCTTTGTGCCACATGGAGAAGTACTCTACCAGAGATCAAAATGTAAATACCTCTCTTGTTAGTTTTTGCCCAGACCAGGCCTTTAACAGGAACTCAAGCTGTGCTAGCTCGCCATTAGGTCCTGGCAAAAGAAAAGACATCATTCAGATTATTAAATCAGTCATGAGGGGGTGCAGGATTGTCAGAAACACTGCAAATATTACATGACGCTAAAATGGCTTCCTAATTGAATCTGTCAATGTGCCCTCATCTGGCTGTTACACACACATTTAACTCTTTGTTCAGGGTAAAATACTGTATTGACTCCTGACATGAACTTAAGCCGGTAACCATTTTATGTAAATGTTTGCTTTTTCACACACTGACACAAAGCCATACTGTTTTACATTGTACAGTACTGAAAAACTGAGCGTTTTATACTTCTTTTGCATTGGTGTGAAACATCTGCAGAATACTAAATAACTCAGAGTTGTTTGAACAGCACAGGTGTGGTCGACGCCTGTCAGGAGTCAGCGCTCGGTAGTCGGACTTGGAGATTTACCAAGCATGTTAAACTGTAGCCAATTTTACAGTCCTAAATTATACGGCTTGGAAAAAGAAGGAAAAGTCATGGGGTAAGGGGGAGATTTGCCAGTCAAATCCCCCTACAGAAGTGTAGTGCCGACTGTCCCCAGCTATTTGCTGAAGACATAACATATTACTGTTGAGGATAAACAGCATCTGCCCAGAGACACAGACTCGCGAGGCCAACTGTTGGGACAATGAGACGCTGAAGAGGGTTCAGGTTTAGCTGCTGAAAAGTCGGGTGGATTGTGTTTCATTGAAAGTGAGTATCGGAGATCAATGGGATTCAGTTTATCCTTCAGGATATTCTAGAGATTAATTTGAAATCCAGCTAATATTTATGTAATAGATTTTTATGCTTGCTGCCACACTGGACTGTGTGTTGAATCTTCCAATGATGTAACATAAGGAAATGTATTCATTTTTTTGTGAGTTTATAGGTCGGGATTGGGTTGCCCCAGCTATTTGTACTAGTTAGTTTCAAACAAGTGGTTTACGAAGTTGAGTTGCAAAAACCGAGTGAAAGTTTTGCCTGAACAACATTTAGTCTTAGTTTGTGTCTTGAGTTAATTAGCTCTAAACACAAAGTACAACTGAGGCCGATGGGAGTGTCACGGCAGGCAAATTTACATTTCGACCTGATGATGGCACAAATTCTTAATCTCGTCAACGTTTGAAAACATTTATCCTGATGGGACATGGGGATTGGGACATTTCACTCAAAACCACAGATGTCAAATTCATGATGGTGCAGGGAGAAAATCAGGTAGTCACATTAGGATTCATCCTCTGGGCATCAGGAATGGCAGTCCTGACTGTTTGTAAATGCTCAGTAAGTGTGACTATTCACACACGTCACACATGGACTTCTCCATATATATATAAATACAGTATATATACTGTACATGTTAAAATGTATGTCAAGTTTATGTCATTTGACACGAAGGTTTGACTATGAGGTCAGATATGTCGACATTCAGTCTGATCAGTTTTACATGTATTAACACGCTAACGTTAGTTTTGTCACTTATTTCAGTCACACCTGCTGGTGACTGGGTTAGGGTTAGTGAATATTCAGTAAGGACAATTTTTATGCTAGAGGTGATTTGTTTTAACCCGACCTGTTTTAATTAAGTGATGTGTGAATCTTTACTTCCAGTCGTAAACATTTGCCTCAGGTTTGAACTTGAGCTCCAGATGTCTCTAACTTGTTGGCATCGTAAGCATTGTGAGAGCAGGACCGCTGCCACTGACTGACAAACTGTCTTGTAACCTTTTTATTTATTTCTCATACACGCTCTGGACGTCATCGTTATTTCATTTCAGATATAAGGGTGAAGGCTTCTGTGGAACGTTTGGACTCCATGTTCAAGGACCACTGCTCTTTATATTATCTTGCCTGCAAATTACATTTGATTTAGATTCAACCAAAACAGATGTGTCTCAGGCTTTATCTGCACTGAGCTTCGACCAGATTTATGAAGCAAGACCTACAACTTGGAGGACGTGAACTTAGAGCACAATCTGTTTTTCTGACACATTTTATCCTAATAAATCCGACTTGACTTCAAACAGCTTGACATCAAACAAATGATGAGTTGCATAGAACATCATAACTGCAGATGCTCGCTTTTTACAGGAAATTGTCACAATAGAGGACACTGTCTGTGGGAGCACATCTTTATCCTCTTCCTCCCTCTCCACTGATTATGGATTCATGGTCTGGCCCCCCAACGTTGCACTTCACCTTCCACCTCAATTCAAGCTAGTCAAGTCTGATTGAGCAACAAAGAAACAGCAGTGTTTGGGAATCCACGAACTACTTGGAATAAGAAATTAAGATTAAGCTGCAGTGCAGAGGAGTGAGAGTGAATAATGTCAAATTGGAAACAGGGTCTCCTGAGATTTTGGAACATCTGTTGGGGTGTCACGTTGCTTTAGCTCTCGTTAGGTCTGCAGTTTACCTCATAAAGCGGTTGCCAAATGCCCCTCTGCTCCCTCCAGGCGCTGTCCACTGTTTTACAAACAGCGTCAGAGCTGAGGCCAAGACTTAATGTGCTCACACTCACCTTACACTCAACCTTTGCTGTCCCCAAATGCACTTTTCTTCTCACAGAACTCAGTGGTCTCACTTTAGGGGACTGATGGCAAAGGGACTTCTGTGGCGCTGCAATTTGTACGTTCAATTTGGTTAGATTAAGTTCTAAGATAATCTCTGCCCTTTCCCACGGGAAAGCTGCTGCTCTTTAACCAAATTCATGCTGTGGTAAACTCTTTGTATTTCTCCCATGAAATATGGACAATGAGAGCTATGACATACTAGCAAATATTAAAGACGATCGATCACATCAAATGTCCAAACAGCATGCAAGTATTGGCTGAGTCAACCTGTTTGCAGTGGAGACCTCATCGAAAAAACACATTTCCTAACATATCATGATGTGTTGTGTGATGTTTCTTTCCTCCTCTTTTTTCACACCGTAGGAGGAAAGGTAAAAAGCATCCAAGTTTGGTTGTCACATTAATGACACGATCGCCTCTGACGGTCAAATTGCATTTGACAGTGAACTTCCGAGGCACAGATGTATCGGCCCAGGCCCAAGCAGGCGTCGGCCTCAGTGCCAGACGACTGAGCAATCATTTGGAAAACCCTGGCAACACCCGGTGTTTTCATTTTCAGCCTCGCTTTTTAACCTCTTCGTAAACTTTCAGCAAGTCTTTCAGCTTTTTGCAGAGGGTCCCACGTGACTGTGCACACGTTGCAGCCCCCCCCCCAGAAAAACTAATCTGCCTCCGTGAGTGGTGTTGACGTGTTTAGACACCATTGAAGCACTACTGTCCGTAGGATTTGGAAATTACAGAAAGAATTCAATGAGAACAGCCAGCTTGGGGGTTAAGAGAAGGTTATCCCTCACTGCCTTCTAAAATGGCTCCCTTGAGAGTTGACCTCTCTGTGTCCTGACTTTACAACGTTAAAACCATAATCTCTGTTTGCTCATCAAGCATTCTTTTTAACTCCTACAGTCTCCATACTTGCCCTCTCTTAATTTTCTTCTCTCCCCAACCACTCAACTGTTTACTCTTTACATCACTTAGTTTTGTTTTTCTCTTCCTCTGTTTCTCACTCCTCCTCCCTGATTTCTCCCTTTCCCTCTCCTTCTCTGCCTGTACTTTTTCTCTATGTCTCCCTCAGCTATGCGGCCATACTGCCAGAGCTGACTCTTTTGATTTGAGTGCAGTACATGTGGTTGAAATCTGAGGCCTGCTGTACTGCCAAGCCACAGGCCCCGTAATGGAGCACTGGCGCAGGAGAATAAGCCATTGTTCTTGGTGCAGTCGTTGGATGGATGGATGGATGGATGGATTGAGGGAGAGGGAGGGAGCTCTAACTGAGTCTATTTTGTAAAAAAAAAAAAAAAAGAAAAAAAGTTGACTATTGCTGAAAGCAGCCCCTGGGGTCAAAGGGGAGCCCCATAATCCCGTTGTAAATCCTACTCTAGGTAGCAGGGGAGGAAAAGCCGCCTGGGAGCCATTTACAGACATGGGATGCAAAGAAAACTGTCCGGTCATGGTTTCCTGGACTTTCTGACTACATACTGAAATAACACAAACAAGAAAGTGACAGTCTTTCACTCTGCGTTAAAGTATCATGATAATTTTTGCTAAATGTTGACACAAGCTTCAGTGTTGATATCCTTTTAAATATATCTTTTAAATGTATTTAATTACCTGCAGTTCATGCACGCTGGCCAATAATATGATGATCTTTTGCTCATACCACCTCCAGGATTTGCATTGTTCGAAACATTTTTGAAATGTATTTCAGTATGTAAAGAGCAGTTGTGGGAAAAACAATATTTAGATCCTTTATTTCAGTACTGCAAAAGTGGCAATGCAGCCTTATACACATGTTTGAATACTATTACTGATGTATTCATGTGTAAGCACATTTTGATGGTACAGCTTTTCAACATGGAGACAATTACTACTACTTTATATACAGTGTACATAAAGGTGCATTTAACAATAATTTGCCACAACCTGACCAACACTGAAGATTATTGAAGCGACTGCCACAAACACTGTTCACCTCAAACATTGTTTCAGCTACAGTAACTTCAAACTGCATGTGTCTCTCTGATTATTTGCCTACAATCACTGTTGTGTCTTTTTCAATGGTTTAATTTGAATGATTATTGTTTACAATTGCATTTAACAAGACGGCAATCTATTCAGCCCAATATAAAACAGTAATTTTTGCATACACATGGACTCAATTTATCTTCCTTCACTGTACAGAGTCAGGACGCAGGACTCTATAGCCTGACAATTTTCAATCTAATTAAAGCGTGTTTATGACTGAGGGCAATGGTGAGTGTGCACATTCTTGTTGATTAGTCACACCCGCTGCAGTGCACATAATCCATCACTCACTAATGAACCTTACGTCCCCTATAGATTTGAATACTTTAAGGGTTATTTTGTCTGGCGAAATCTTTTATTTACTTCACTGGATGCAGCCAAATCATGAATATAACTACAATGGATCAAGTGACCATTGCTCATTAAAATGTATGGCAAAATGAGATGGGAGTGCTGGAAAGCTGAAGCAGTGTCATCTTGAATCATGAGGGCTGCCAGCCTGTTGGGACTCTTGGTGCCACGAGGTCCTGAGGTTTCCTTCCTCAGTTTTCCCATCAAATTATTTCACAACAGGGCCTGTACATCAAGTCAGCGTGCACTCCACCATTGTTTTCACTCAGAAAACTATAAAACAAGGATAGTCTAATAGCTGGTGTCAGGGCAAAGCCTAATGAAGAGATGCCCTCTCGATATGATCCGACTTTTACGATGTGGTGTAAAGTTGTAATTTTTTTTCTCACAGACGGGATGTTGGGAGGCGTTGGATGTAGGTGACGACAAACCACCATGAAGTTGGGTCTTGGTGCCCAATCAAATTGCCGCAGAGCTGTGTTTAATGTTCTCTCATTGAGTGTAAATGTTCATGAGTAGTCACCCTGTCTAACGGCGGTGCCACAGAATGCTCTTTGTATTTGTTTAGCCGGATTTCTCCTTGGAAACTCAGGTCAGAGTGTCTCGTGCTCCTGAAAAGTAAGTTTGACTATTGCATGCAGGTTTGCATATTTTAAGAATAGATTTTTTTTTCTCTCTTTGTAATCAGTCTTGACTGCTCAACACTTCCCCATGCAGAGATTGCATTGGCACCAATCCTGGGCCCGGTTTCCCAAAAACAGGTCTAAGATGTTCACATCATCATTTTTCAAACCATTTTTAGCTTAAGAAATGTCACTTAGAACTAAATTAACAAGTCTCTCATTGACAGTCAAGAGCATAATAAAAAGCTCCACATGCAGAGGGACCTGAAAACTTTGTTTCATTCAAGTTTTTATTGTTTTTGTATGTTTATTGCATCTGTATGTCTGACTGATGCTCTCTGTTTAGTGATGTTTAATCTTACTGTGCATTGCAATGTTAATGTTACTAAGAGTTGTAATGTTTTAAGTTAGAAAATAAGAAATACAACTTAACAGACACATACTTCTCATTATTGTTATAATTATTATTATTATAGACACATTTATGGAGCAATTTTTCATTTGTGCCAAACTGACTATGTGTTGTGTCCAAACAGAAATAATTACAGTAATTACTGCAGCACTTTGATGGTGACAGGAGTTGGCTACTGAATCTTTATTTTTTTTATCTATTTATTGTCAGCACTGTACAGCCAATATTTATCTCATCTAGCTGAAGTGACACTTTTCTGATCTTCTTTTTTCAGTTTACATACCAGATGTATTCGTCCTGCCAGATCTGCTTGGGTTCCTGCATTTAAGGCAGACGTTAGACAGTATCTGATTATGACTGGCTGTGTACAGATGCTTTAATGTCTTGCTGCGTCCTGGAAGTAATACTAAATAGTAAAACTATCAATGTTTCTCTGAAGACATTGTCCATCATTATCTCAGTGAAATTAAATGCAAAAAAATTTTATAATATAATGTCAATTTTTCACATTCAAACTGATAAATTCTCCATAACTATCCCCAAGCAAAGAAAAGAAAACAGAACTTGTGCCACAAAGCTTAAGTAATTTAAGCAGTGTAACATTATCACTAACATCTACACCTTCACTGGTTTCATTTGTACTTAAAAGCAATGTCTCAATCTTACTTACTTTCCACCCAGTAAAATGCATCAAAAAAGGCAAGAAAATGAAAGCTGCAGACTGCATAGCTTTTCAAGACTCCTTTTCATACGTTAGGATAACAGGTATCAAATATTTCATATGCTTTGTGAATTATGTATTTTTAGCCATGCTAGCAGCGTGGCTTTATGGATGACAACGAAGCACTGTAAAAGTGGCTCACCGTGCAGATGCAAACTGATATCCCAGCAGCTATTTAAAGGATCGCTATGAAATTTTGTAGAGACATTCATGTCCTGCACAGGATGGACTGTAACAACTCTGAAGATCAGTCTCAGCAATACTTTGTGTTAGACAATAGTTAGCAATTTGTGCTGAATATATCTTTTCTAGATGTGTGTCTAGTCTGCTGAGTCTTGCCTCAACTTCTCTGATGTCTTGTGATGATCTGCCAGCATTGGAAGGCTGTAGGAAAAAAGACAAGCAGCCCACGTCATCAGACACAGTTCTATAGTTGCTGCAGCCCCAACATGTAGTTAGACTTTTGAGGAGGCACACATCAGCTACAGCATACCCTACGTTGAACCCCTTAACACACAACCATGTATCAAGTCATGTTTGCAACATTATTGTTGTCGTCACCATTTAGCTCAAAGCATCGCAGCTCCTAAGTACATGCTTACAGAGCTGCACAATGCCGTAGACTCTTGCTCTTCTTTTCTTTGTCATCGGTCCTGGCTGCTATAACACTTTGCTGTGTATTGATTACACTGGTGCAGGTCTTGGCTCATATGTTTGTGTCTGACATTTTGCTAGGCCGAGACATTTTGTTGTTTCTTCCACTGAGCGCTATGGCTCAAGGCTAGAGTAACACACAGTGAGAAGCTCAATATCCATGTTGTCATAGCGAATAGAAGATAAACGGCCTGTTATAGCGAGCTGCTGAGCTTTCACCAGCTCCTCTTTTTCTTGGTTTTAACATCAGAGGATAAAGCACCCACTGTCTAAGAGGGCAGCTGTTTCCTACCTCTCTGCATTTCTTTGGAAGGTGATGTATGATCTGGCCAGGAGAAGAAATGGAGAGGTCCTCCAAGAGTTAAAGGCATTAGGTCACAGTAGCTGCTAGCACTGGTGTTCCTGGCCTGGGTCCTCGCTGTTATCCTCTGCCACTGTACAACAAGCCCAACATGTGTGAAGGATTACAGCAATAGCAGATAATCAATATAATTCACAACACATTTGATGTGATGGATGCCTCCTCGCTGCCCTTTGTGCTCACATCATCATTAGTAGTCGCAGTTGCCTGGGCGATCCATCCTGATCAACAGTGAAGGTGTCAGACACAGCTATAAAAGTCGTTGTAGCCGAAGTGCTGCAGCTGAGTTTACCCCTTCACACCATTTCCCTTCTCACTGAACCGTAGCTTAACTCCCTCGGTGAAAGAATAGGATGTCTAGGTCACAACAAGACACTTGACTGATGAGGCCAAGAGGAATGGTTTCGGTTTACCGCCGGCCAGAGGGAATCCCAGTTGACTTGAAAAACACCACATGGGCACAGTAGGATGCTAAGTGTCTGTCTTTGAGGAACAAACAGAGTTGAGATTCTTGACTGGCAGTGTGGTTATTCACAAACATCAGGGGGGCTGGATGATCGATCCTGCTTTTGAGTCTTCAAAAGCTCTGAATGGATGTTGTGATATGCGCAGTTAGTGAGTTATTTGCTGGTTTGATTGCTGCTCAAAAGTCTAAGTATTTTTGTCTGCCCAGTTCTGATTAGCAGAGACGGTTTTGTCTCATGGGGAGCATGAGTCTTGATTTTTCCAGCTACATCAGCATTTTAATATTATTTGGAAAAATACAGTTTCTTGTGTATATATCATGTTCTGTCACCCAGGGCAGAAAAATCAGGGATTATTAACCATCTACCGAGGAACATACCACTAGGGATCAGTGCCCATTTTCATCAACCCATCAGCAGCTGATATAGCACCCACTACTCAAATCTGATAGTAATGATAATAATTGTGTTCGCACACTGGTACAGGATGAAAACACCCAGTCATTCGTATTTTTTTCTGATTTTGTTGAAAATTTGATTGAAATTTGTGCTAAGTGGATGAATAAACATCTGTCGTTTAACCAGTTGATTCCTTCAAATCCGAGTAGCCAACTTTTAGCCGACGATTGGACTTGTTTCAAGTCAGACAACTGAAGTCTTGTATAAAGCAAAATGCCAACCAGTCCTGTTTCTTAAATCTGAAGATGTAGTATATCATTGTGGAAATTTTTAAGGTTTGGACTGCTGACAGGGCAAAATATGCAATTTGAGGACATACCTTTGGCTTTGGAACTTATGACTGGTGCATTCTTTAAAGACATTTCACAGGACAAACGGATTAAAAAATGAGCTGATGAACCGATTAAAATAATATGTTTTGCAGGACTTGTCCACTTGTCCACAGTGCCTCAGTATGGGCTCAGATCCCATTATCTCCCATAATACTTCACTGGCATCAGCTCTGCAGATGAGGGGGCCTTGCTCGCGACGGGACACCCCATTGGCTTGATTTACGTGGACGCTAATAAGGGGAGGAAACCACTTTGCTTCTCGTGTATCTGAGGATTACGGTTCATAGAGAATGAGAACATTCATTTGTTCCTTTCCTGAGTGCAAGTTGACGCTGACGAGGAGGCTCCTGAGGGACAAACTATACATGACTCACCTGGCAGCGATGGATTATGATGTGTCAGCTACTTGAAAAACTATTTTCAGGAAATTGGACTTGATCCATACATGCTCGGTATTTTAAGTCCATTTTTATTGGAAACTGAAGGTTCCTGTATGTTTCTGAGGAGTAATATGAGTGTAAATGCTCAGTGTCTTATGATAACTTGTGATTTTCACTCAGAGCCATTTTGGCTAATCACAGTGAAACATTTATGAGCTCTGACTGTATATGTGGGCACTGTGGTCATCGTCTGGTAACAAAAACAGAGGTATGATAGTATAAACAGCTTTCTTGCACAGGTCATTGGACAGGTAGCTGTTATAGAAAAGCACCCTTCACTGTTTACAGGATTGTCTTTTCATGCTTCAGCAAATTGATCAATGTTTTTGTTTGTCCAAGTCATCCTGTAACATAGTGATGTCCATGTGTAATCGTTCCCTGAGAATTTACTTGGTTGCTGAACATCAAACATTTTTATTGTGAAAAGAAATGACCATTTTTGCAAAATCTACGTTGGCTCATTTGTCTTCTGTCCGGATTAGATGTTCCAGCAGCATGAATCCTGCATGAGAGCAAAGGTTTTGGCCAGCTGACTCATTCCATGGATGTCACAACACTCTTGGATCTGCCATTGAGGAGAGCTTTATTTCATTTCATAAAAATTCAAGATTATTGCCAAGTGGCTGCTCATAAAAAAATACTTGTTTCTGAATGGCTGGCAAGTGAGCTAAAAACAAAATGATAAAAAAGCATCTGGTTAACAGTATAAGATGTTTAAAATGAGTGTGAAAGTTAGGTCAAACTTCAGGTAACCATAGCAACAATTCTTCGGCATGATGCTGAGATACCAGACAAGAGGTGTCACTGAAATTGACCTAACAAGGAGTTCATCTTGAGCTTGAAGGTTCATTATTGTTTATTATATATTTTTTGAAGGATGGGAAATTGGAGGAAATGGTGATGCTTGCATCTGTTTTTAAGGATGGCATCTAATAAGAATGCCCGGTGCGATCTGATTTTTAGTTCATGTGTGAGAACATTCAAAACCACTGGTGTGGTCTATTTTTAACATTTGTTCAGTTTTAAGATTAGATCCCTAATATTAGCATAATTTGTATGTTTCATTCTATGAAAATATCTGAAAGCAATGATTTGGATGAGCAGTGATAACCATGTATTTATCTAATTTGTCACCAAGAACAATTAAAAAGAATTCTTAATTTCACTGTTTACTTTCTCATGTAAAAATTACGTCGTCTCCCTCCAGCAGCACTGAAACTGTCACTCTGCTCACCTAATTCATCTTGAATTAATGCCATTTAGAGACGTGTTAATCTCAGCAATGAGGCAAGAATCCAACCAGACAAAATAAATCAGATATGGTATGGATTAATGTGTAGGCATGCCGGGTGAGAGTGCTGTGGAGTGTTTGGAAAGAGCCACTGTTAAAACAGAGAGGAGCACCACAACTCAACACCTCATTTATTTGGACGTGTCAGCAGGAAATGCCATCCAGAAAAGTCAACTCTAAACATTATCACTGTGTCACAAATGTTATCTTACACCTTTTATACCCAATCTGGAAAAAAAAAAAAGGAGCTATACATAAACTTAAAAATATTGCGAAGATTTATGCCCCAAAGTGAATTTAAGTGGATTGTGGGTACCCTTTGGCCTTTGGATGTGATTATTCTTTGTTTTGTTTTTTTCTGTGGTGCCATCTGCTGTTGTGTTTGACTGTGGAAAGTAGCAAAATGTCCACTGATGCTCCTTAAACTGCTGCCACATAAAGTTCTCCTCTGCTGTGCAAACATATTCTCACCATGGTACAAACACGTATGAATATTTTCACCAAAATGCAGCTTAATGTCCAATTTAGGTCTCCTTTCATACATAGCACCCAGTCCAAATCTTAAACAGGTGCATGTGTTAACTGCCTGCATGGACTGGCTGCTTTTAGTCTGGTGTTTTAATTAGCGATGAGTGAATGTGCTCAGGATCCAAACTACATGCTAAAAGAGGAATTTAGACAAATGAGCAAGCCAGGGGTTTATCAGACTGTCTAATAACTGAGATCAATGGAGTAGCAGGAAGTCTGAGGGTGTGGTCAGACTGTACGTCACCTGGCAAAATCTACCCGCAAGATTGAGGCAAAAAAAAAAGCAGATCAGACGGAAAATAGTGTGGGCAGAGCTAATAACAGTGCTGAACAGGTCATTGAATGCTTTTCTTCCCCTATAAAGGCCGCTCATTTTCAAAATCCACTGTAAAGCAAAGAACATCTCTTTAACAATCATCTTTCAAATGTGTGAAAAGTGACTGTATCATACTCAAAGGTAGGGTTTTGTGTGGATTGCCCTTTAAAATACTTTCCTGTGGTTGCCTAACTTTCCAGATGTCATTGCATTGCCCTCTGTGGCGAATCCTCACCCACCAGACACACACAAGCAGACCAGAACAAACCATAAGAAGGATTTACCATCACAGTTTGGCTCAGATGAACAGATGAAGTCCATTATTGACATTATGTTTATTATCCCTCCACCATTATAGCAATTTAGAATTGTTTATCTTCCCAAACATCACTTCTAGGTGTTATTAAATTCATCTGCCTCATGACATGTCGTGGTGAAAAACACTTTTCAGTCATGCAGTGTGGTTAAAAAAAGCCAGTCTTCAGCAGAGCCTCAGTTCAGCCGGTTCACTCAGGTCTTGTTCCTCTAAGAGCAGCGAAGCTCAGCTGTGTCATCACGAGGATGGCGGTCTGAATGCATCCAAGAGTTTGAAGCCACAGTCATGGGACTTTTATTGTTTTTCTTTCAATGCGACCAAGACCATCATTTGTCATTTAAGGCCTATTGAAGCCAATCACGCACATTGCTTTTTGCAATGTTTTTATTCACATTTTTTTCATAATTCGAACAAGAAGCGTCTTCCTCCCACTTGTGACTATTTACGGATGTCTGGAAAGTGTTGACAGGAATATTGATTGTTATTTTCCTTCACTTAACAATGACTTAGACAGTCATTGTGAGGTAATGTGCCAAAAACGAGGTATACATTTTTTTTAAAAAGGTGTTTATTTATTTATTGGCAGAAATGTTTCTGGGGTTTTTTCCGTGCGTTTGACAGATTTCTGAGTCCCAAGGGCGATCTCCGTTAACTGAAACATACTAGGGACTGTGGAAGCTGTGGAAAAAGTTTAGAAAGAGAGCAAAGCATGACGTTTCCCTGTAAGTCAAATATATCATCTTGTCTACACTATATGTGAGGTCCAATTACCTTTTGTCCTGTACCTGCGGTGCTCTGTCAGTCCTGCACTGTGTAACTGTCTTGTAACGTGTCAGCTGTGACTAACTTAAGCGAAATTCCTCACGCTCCAGGTCGCGCTCGCCAATTAGGAGCGATTATGATTCTGATATTATGGCCAAAACTCTTCTTGGAAGCTCTGGAATTGGTTTCTAAAAAAGTGGAAAATGTAGAGACGAGCCATGGTCAGTCTCAGAGCGCACCGCTGTCAGCAAGCAGACGACAGCATCTCAGCTTTTCACTGCAACTCAAATATTTAGGACATAATGTTTCCCAGATTGTGGGTCTGCAAACGAGCTTTTCTCATTTTTGAAAATCCAGATAACTGGGATTGATCATCAGGGCAATTTCTTGCTGCAGGCTGATGTGTGTCTATCAGTGTTGTGGTGCCGTTTAGTAAAGACAAAAACATTTGACATGGTAAGTAATCATACTTAGGGTTTTTATGACCATACACTTAGAGATAATTCAAGAGGAGCTATTTCTTCCCCATTGTGAGCATTGTTGTAGAGCTGCAAAGATTAATCAATTTAACGATTCAGTCAATCCTCAGGAAATAAATTGATTCATCATTTAAGTAATTTTCAATCAAACATGCCAAAATTCTCAATTTCTAGCTTTTCAAATGTGAGGATTTATTATTTTCTTAGTCATAGACAAAGACAAAAGAAGAATATCAATGATGTCACCATAGGCTTTGAGAAGTTGTGAACAGCATTTCATAAATAAATCCAATTTCCATTAAATCTGCTATAATATCATTATTGCATGAAGTTATACACACAATGACAGAAGGGTTCTTTTACACTACACCAAATACTACCACTATCTAGAACTTGTTTTAATACAATGTAAACACAAAAGCCTTCTTCTGAAAAGCCTTTGTTTTTTCTTCATACAGTAACTCCATTACTAAGAGACGGATAAACATTTCTACAACTGAGTTTTGCTTGTTTTTCTTCCTTCAGCACAATGATAAATAATCTCAAGACATTGTTATTTTCACTATTTCAAAAACAGTGTAAGCAGGCCCAAAGCAAAAGTGAGGACTTACACTATTACACATGGCTCGATAAATATTTGGACTGTACTGTAGTTTGATATTTTGGCTCTGTGGTCTTATTACTTTGGATGTGAAGCGACAGTTTGATTAATTACAGGAATTCTCAGCTGCATTGAATGAAAGGTTAAGCGAATTAAACTCGCTGGACGCTGTCCCTTACTTTCTGGGAGTCCTGACTGGGAATCAGCATTCCTGCTGTAACCCCTCACCTAAAATATTGCTGAGGAAATTGAAAAGCAGACCCTGGATCAGCATCCAAAGGCAATTTGACCCTATTAGCTTGAGGGAGATGCAATGACTTAGTCAGGAAAGGCCAAGTGGCTTTGAATGTGTTCTTTCAGAGGAATATTCAGGCATAATTTTCAGTCCTTAAGTGGAGCACATGGCTCAAATTGCAAATTATACAACAGCTCCAGGCTTTATATAAAATGAAGTCATCATTTCTCATAAAAACTCTTTTTTTTTGACTGTTAAAAAAGTATTTATCTCACAAATTTATTTCTTCTGCTTATCACTTAATCATTCAACTAGAAGTTGTTTCCTTAACTAATTTTGTCATTCATTACCTAAATGTAGTATACAAACAGCATTTTTCTGGCAATCTGCTAATGAATAATGAAGGTTTTACAATGTGCTTTGAGAGCACTCAAAAAACTTTTTTCTAGGCACTTGACTGTGAGCTCAATAGTCACAAAGCCAAAAAGACTAAAAGTGTCTCCTCCCATTTATGGACTGTAAGACAGTGGGTCTCTAAATAGGAACAAGACACCCTGACTGAATCTCTCTCTGGTTGTATAGATGTTTTGTGCCTCTTTGTGATCGTTTTGCGTCTGTTTGTGGTCATATTGAGTTTATGTGTAGTCATTTCATTGACTTTGATATGCTATGTATGTTGATATGTTATATACTAAGATATGTCAACAGTCACTTCAAACAGAGACTCTGGCACATGGGTCCCCTGACCCACTGGGCCCCTGGGGGATCCATTCATACCATCTCCATCTTCATATGTGAAGCACATTTAGACATTAAACCTTTTTAAAAACATATAAATTCAAAAACGGAGCGAGACACTTTTAAATGCCCTGTGCTGAAGGGAGTGACAGTTTGTGGATTTATCTTAGCTGAGATGAAACATGTGTACATATTTCGAGCACTGCCAATGCAAACAGATTTAATGCCCCTCTGTATTGGCGAGTCATAAAGAAATCACAGAAATAGCAAAGAGTCTGGAGGTAAAGCCAAATACTTGGAGCGCTCTGCTCTGTGTCGGACATATGGAATCTGAACCCACAGCTACGCCCATCACTGCAAGAGGAAAGTGGTTTTAGGCTGTGAAGGATTGTGGGATGCATATGGATTCCTTCGCATTGTTTTTTGGTGAGTCCTTGTTGTTCTTCATGAATACCATGTCATGACCCCTGTGACATCAACAAGAATAGTTAAATCTTTTAAAGGAGCTAAACCAAAATCATACAACAACAATATTGAGTATCCAAAGTTAATGGTAGCACACACACAGATCTTCAGGACGAACCTGACCTGAATCTCACTTTCACAAATTTATTCTGGCCATGTCAACAAAACATGCTAACAATCTGAGTTTCACCAAACCAAAGACTCTTAGCATATTTTGTTGACATGGCCAGAATAAATTCTGTGTGCGTGTGAGCTTTACCCTTGGGTACTGATGTTTGCATCAACAAGACCAAAGAGAAGATGGTCTAAAGAGATACAGTACGTCGCTCCTCAATAGACAATTGTAGATTGTTCAAAATCAGTTTAAGTCCATTTGAAAATAGTTTAAACGGTTTTAAACTTAGTATCTTAAATGTGTAGTGAAACTTTTCAGTCAAATTCATATAAACAGTCCTAAAAGTACTCGCAGTCATGACATGTTTGAACAGCTGTGTTTTCATGACAAATGAGAAAACTCAATGAGCCGCTGAGGACCCTGAGTCGAAAATTGTTTCGTAAACTGCTGTTTCCTGGGTCAGGAGTGACCTGCCCAGCGTAGTTTTAATCCCAGTTAAAACCAGCTAAAAGCACTTTAAATCTATCAATTTGTCTCTGGTTTGAAATTAATTCAAATATAAACACTTTTAAACGCAGTTAAAAGCAGTTTAAAATCACTATACACCATCTATCAAGTATCAACCTACTCAGCCAGACGTCACTACATTAACAAACAGTCAGTTATGTCACTGAATAGCAGAAATTGACCAAATATTTTCAACTCTCTTAAGGTTGTGATGATAAAAACCCTCTCAGTGAGGAAATGACTAACAGGTATTCATTTCAAAACTGCAGGGAAGGTCGTCTGAGTCCAACTCATCCTCCATCACGCTCACACAGTCTCACATACGTTCCTATACTCGCACATGGTTTCTTGACCCAGATTTTGACAGCGTGTCTAGAAACTCAAACCCACATCTTTTGGCCACAAACCTGCCTGTTACTGAACGCAACACTGACCATATATCCTTAGAGCGCTGTTTTCCCGAGGTTCACTTTATATTCTGGGTTTGGGAGTGCTGTTAAAAATCAGGTGCAGCGCTTTCATTGTTTTCATTATGTAGCCCAGCTGTACGCTTGTAGCGTGGTCTTTAAGGTTGTTTTTTTTTCTAGAATAACCAATTAATACTCTTAAGCTGGGTTTGAGTTTTGTGCTAACTCAGGAATCTTACAAACTGTCACTTAATATTTCCTGTCCATCCATAATTCCCAGTTTTAAAGTTGCAGTGGTATTTGGTTAGGCTCAAGTATCTGAGTGGAAAATGTTTTTGCAGAGGGTAATTCTGAAGCACAGAGCATGGCCGCACTATAGTGATATTTGTAATGTTGTTTCAAAGTTAGACAGAGCCCTCGTTCTCTACAGTCGTGCTTCTACATGCTAATAAATTGCAGACCAACTGTAACACCTACAGAGCAGCCATCGACATATTTAAACCACCTCAAGAAACTGTATATGTCAAACAAAAACTGGATAAATTCACCTCAGCTGGAGAAATCCTAACTTTCTGTTAGCAGTCATGTAACCATCACTTATTGAAAAATGATCAGTTTGGTTAGCTCTCAGTGTGATCACAACAAAAGCTATGTTTTCTCTTCCCCTAACATGGAAATGTGGGATTACTGCAGCATTAGAGGGTCTACCACAGAAGAAGAAGGCTGACTTGGTTCAGAAAGATGCTCATTAAGGTAAAAAGGAAACGTGAAAGAATTCTACATCTTTTTTTCTTCTTTTTTTTAGCAGAACCATCATCATATCATCATAGTGTCATACTTTGCTTTAGATTTAATATTGCTCAGCATGTTTAACCCTTAAACCTCAATTAACTGTGGGTCAGTTGTTACAAATCCGTGCCGTGTAGCCAAACCCTCAAAACTTTGTTTTAATTTCTCATGTCAGACAAATTGGGGAGAAATGCATTTTAAAATGATGCACAAGAGAAGAAATAGTCATAACTACCTGCCAGACTTTCACTTTTCACTTTACATTGTACTGTTTTTGTTCAGTGTTCGGGTCACTGAACTACCAAGCATCACATGTCGCTGCCCATTTAGTTTTCGTCTGTATCTGTGCCTGTATATCTCCATGGGCAAAGATCATCATGGTATAAAATCTTTTTTGGCATTGTCTTTGTATTTATCAGGGATAATGTGCATGCAATGGCAGAAAAGTGCTACGAGTCAAGAACTCTACAGGGAACCTTATAAACAACCCAAAAGTATAATCCAACTGTGCATCAAATTATAGCCGTCAAAATGTGGTGCATAGAGCAATATTTCCTATGAAATGTAGTTAACTAGAAGTATACTAGAAGTAAGTTGCATGAAGTAACATACAAGGTACTTCAGAATTGTACTTTCTATATGCAGTCCTTAGGGTTGATGTCAAAACAACGCTGTGAAGATCATTTTAAGACAAGCACATACTGTATGTTTTGATGGTGGGAGGTATCCTCTGACTGGCTAAATGCATACAGACTGTGGGACTGATTGCCTGACAGCTCATGGCCCCTGACTGGCTTTACCCGAGGAGGTGCTGGTTATATCTGCCTGGATGTTCTTTGTTCCGCAGCTCTACCTGATGATGGTCCAGCAACTGGAACATCGTATCTTTAATGAAGCTTACTGCAAGTAAAGGGGCAGAGTGCAGGAGCTTTCTCTTCTCTTGCTTATGAGCATTTCCCCCTACACACCTGTGTAAGACTTTGAAGTTGTGAATGAGCCTTTTAAGTCAAGTTTAAGGCAAGTGAAGTGTAAAGCAATGAACCCTCGATGTTTTTGGAGTTCTTTGCAGCAGCACTCTTAATAGTAAATGAGCAACACACACAAACAGAGCTCGATACAACTGCCTAACACAGAGCACTCGGCGGGTCAAAGCCTCATTATCCCTTGTCTGATCAGGGAGTCATCTGTACAAACAAGCTCCTTGCAAACCGCACAGGGGGGAAAATAAAGAAAAGGCCTCTGGGTAGCATAACAGAGCAGGCAGTAGATGGTTTGTTGCAGGAGATGCGTGCTGACAGTTACGCTGTCAAGACTGATACCCCTGATTGTCACCAGATGTTCGCCTCTGCATAATACATATCGTGTGATGGTGCACACATGAAATGCAGCGATTATAGCCAAATACAGATTTTGGTAATGGTTGGCGGAAATTAGGACACTTCCTGTCTGTGTACAAGGGCTGAATACCCTCTGTTCAATACTACCCCTGTGCTGAAAGAAAAAGAACGATCGGGAAACGCATAAAGGAAGCGAATGGAGTGTGATTTTACAAATAGCGACGTGTCGTTTTTGTGGGCTCTCTGGACCTGACATATGATGTGGAAATGGGTTACAAGCCTCAGCAAACTCTCTTTCCTGAAGAAAAATACATTATGTGCCATTCAAACCCCCCTCGCCACTGCTTCCCACCCCTGAAAATGTGTACAGATGCACCTACAGCTGAGGCTCTGGATTAGTCATTTCCCAGGTCAATGACCACATTCAATTTATTTGTGTTTATCTACATTTTCTTTCTTAAGTTTCTCCTCATAGTTTTCATAGGACGGTTAGACATAGACAAGCCATATTTCTATCAATGTTTTATGACTTTTTGAATGACTAAAGCTTCTTTCTTCTTTTTTTAGCTTCTATTCAAGTGTGTTATCCTCGTAATCATTACTCACCAAGTTATATAGCCCACTTAGATTTGATTTAATGGGGTCTGCAAATAATGATCATTTTCAATATTCAACTCATGTGCTGATTATTTCAGCAAATCACTATTTAGCCTGACATGAGAGAAATGTGCAATTTGCCGTTTTCATTTATTTGACCGACCCAAAGATGCAGTTTACTTTTGTAGAAAGAAAGAGAAAAGAGGGAAAACACAAATAATCACATTTGTGATGCTGACACCAGTAAATTCTGGGTGTTTTTACATGCAGCTTTTTTTACATACAAGTAAATGGGGGGGCTGCGTTTTGTCTGCATAAAAATCACTATAATGTATGTACTTCTCAACTGATTTCAATGAGCTGTTTTTATATTCAAAGGTTTATAATTTATGATTTTATTTTTCAAAACTTTTTTCTACTCCAAGGCAACATTTTTTTTGTCCAAAACCCAAATAATTAAATATTCATTCACACCCAGACGATATTCTGTAGTTTTTGCTTGATAAATGATCAAACTTATTGTTGCTGAATAGTTTCATCACATACTCTAATACATTTAATCCAGCGGAGGGTTGATTAAAGTGCAGATGATCTAATTTATTGCACTAATTAACTGTTACTTGCTCTAATGAAGTTTTATTTTTCAATGTTTGGACAACTCTACATAGCTAACATAAAACGGTGAAATTCATTGGAGCCTCAAGGTGGGGACAATTATCTTTCACCTCTGGAATGAGGCCTCGCTAATCAACTGTAAGGCTATTACCAAAGTGACTTGGGTTTAAAAAATATTCCCTAAGAGTCCCAAAGAGACAGCTGGAAGCTATTGTAAGTGCTTGGGAGGTCATGAGGGAACGACAACCTGTGTGTGCTCTGTGTATAATTGTTTTATTCTGAAACAACCTTGGAGTGAGTGTGAGAGCACCTTTGAGATGGACGGGAGGGGGGCAGAGAGAGCATTTATAAGGCACTTGTTTTTACTGGCAAGTGCAGGAGACCTTGGAGGCAGCACATATGACACCATTGTAATACGCCACGTGAAGGAAACCATGGCCTTTACTGGCACCTTAGAAAAAAAACATGGATGACCTCGGAGAATGCCTGGTTTTCAGTCGAAACACCCCCTCAATTTCATTTCACACTACATTAGTAATCTAATTACGTGGTGAAATGTTACACCGGCCGGGGTCCTCGGGTGTTGAGACAGAGCTGAAGCCTGTGGAAAGACACGGTGAGCTCACAGCATGGTCGCTCTGTGCCTCTGCTACCGTTGGAGGATACGGTGAACCTCGGCGCTCCACCCCGGCTGCCCTGCCAGCCTCCACCGTAAGCCGAGACCTCTCTCCATAAACGCCAGCAGCTGAGTCGCAGCCATGAGCTGTCAGGCAGCATTAAGGCTGAGCGCTCTGTACTCGACGCACAGGCAGGTTCCCGGGGAGGCCGCCCAGGCCAACATCACGTCCCAGAGTGGCCAAAAGATCAGGCCCACACACTCGCCCACACATCCACCTCAAAAACAGGCGCCTCAATTCACTCAGTCAGCCTGAGGGAGAGAAATTAGAAAGACCCTTCCACCCAGATATGAACCATGGGAACGCTGTCTGCCCTCAACCCCAGCTGCCCTCCCCTTGAAATTAATTAAGTGTAATTTCACCTACATAATGGGATACTATACATTCAACAGGATGACCGCAATAGTGAACCATTTTTCAGTCATCAAATTGTGTTTTGCAAAGCAGAACTCTATTTAACCCACAGTCCAGGGTTGTAACCTCATGAAACCAACCAGCAGCTCCCTTATAATGTTGTTTACTGCCAGATTATTGGTGGTATTTTCTCACATTCTTCATAAAACAATTATGTTCAGGGAGGAAAGCTGCCTTTTGTGTTTGCAAACTGTGTGGAATTCAGAGAGTCAGGACATTACCTACCAAGGCGAGCTATTGTCTGGGAGTGAGGTTTGTGTTGGACTCACTCCACATCACCTCATGTTTGAGATTACGGCACAAGCCACCCAGAAAGCAGTATCCAAGTGGAATTTTTTAATAAATTTGTTCAGCATTACACAAAAAGCAACCTTGCCTGTTTGCTGGATATGGAGGGAAAATGAAGTTGCCGTCCTGTGTGAATTTTTTTTTTTTTACTGTTTTAAAGAAACAATTAGGATCCCAATCAGGTTTTTTGTGGATTAACATCAAACAATGTTGCTTTCTTAATTTTATTTGCAATATTGTGTAAAATGTACTATAAATTATTTCTGCTAATGACAGTCATGTGATATGACTGAAACCTCCAGAACAGTTACTGAACAGACATTGTGCCAAGACTGTTGTTGGAACTGCTGATGAGGACAATGTGATATGGTCAAACGCTCAAGAACATCTACTAAATGGACACTGTAATGAGTTTACTTTCCCAACTTTCAAAAGGAATTTTATTGTTTTATATGTATGTTATAGAAGCATTGTTGCAGTGTTGGCTCTTTGCTCTTTATATAATTAATGCAGGTTTTTAGCATCCGCTGCTTGTGTTTGAGTTGTGCAATTAAAACATCTTCAGAGTCCTGTTGTTGGGTTTGAGTGAGACCGAACTACTGCTCCAAGATTTTCAAGGCATCTACAAATTGTTCTTGCATGTTCTTATCCAGGACTCAATCAGGGTTGACCTTAAATGTGAGCTGCAGGCCTGCTAATCTGCCTCTGCTGAATGCATCAATCTGTGTCAACCCTGGAAAACAGAGTGGAAATGGTGTTTGCAGTGAGCTCACTGTTTGAGTGCTTTCACTTGCTAACATGCCCAGTTATAGCTCTTGAAGTGCTTTTTTCTATTTCTCTTCATTTCTGTGTTTTACTCCGTCCATTTTTCTTTACTGCCATTTACTTTTATGCACATCATTTTTTTTGTAATATTCCATGGATCTGCTGTAGAGGAGGAATGAGGGCTACAGTTCATCTGGTTTAAAAACATACTAAAACAGGCTTTCGCCATAAAAGTGGAGAAAACTACCCTGCCCTTGACTTTGTCATACTAAATCTACCAAATCTACCTCTGGGACAATAGAGTCTAAATCTTAATCTGAATCTAAAACTAGTTTTGACAAAAAGATTCCTCAATATCACATTACACGAATGAATATTTAAGTAATTAAGATTTCAAGGTGCAATCTGTAATGTTTGGCCACCTGCTCCAAAAAGAATTAGGCAGCATTTCACTTCCTTTTCCCACTCCCCGTTCTCCCCTAATAAACTCTGAAATGTTCTCAATAATATATAGTCATTGCCTCATCTCATTCAAGGTCCGTTTATTGGTCATTTTACAACACAAAGTTGCACAGCAAAATGAGGGTTGTAGCTCCTTCATGCTAAACACACTCAACATATTGTATATGCAGATGATTACATTTAGAATAGAACAGAATGAACTATAAAATAAGATAAAAACAACATATACAGAAATGCATATGCATTTATACATTAACACACAGCCACATACACCCAGGATATAATTATGTAGTGCATTTTTTTCTAATTTGCATCTGCAGAAATGTAGTACAACAGCAACAGGATATTAATGACATAATAGTCTTATTTTCAGAAGTTTGACTCCTGGGAAATATTGTCAATCAACTTTGTGTTTACATCAGTAATGCTTGGTGCTCAAACGCAATCAAAGTCCACCTCTGTCTGCTTCCCATCCTTACCGGAGTCTTCTGCCGTGTCGGCTCAGAGCACCGTCTGCCTGTCGAGAGCAATAGCCTGATCCAGGGTGCTGAGATGAAGCCAAGTCTCTGGTGATGTGGAGCCAGGTCTCTGTAATCAGTCTCTGCTTTCCCTTTGCCTGTCAGTCCCATTTCGTCGACTGCACCTTCTCACAATGAGCAGCCAGGTTCAGGCAGGGTTAGTCATAGCTCCTATCCTGGTGTATCATAAACTCCCTGCCCTCATTTGGTCTCACTGGTGGTTGTAAGGTTCCATGAGCAGCGATTGTCAGGTCCAGTGCTCTTAATCCAAACCCCACAATTGAGTGCATTTTCTGACACACCACCCTCTGCAGTGTTTGTTCCCGTTGAATGCTGCTGGCAGTGATCATTTCAAAGTCTGCTACAGCTAATCCAAACTGAAAAAACAGATTAAAACAAAAATGTGGTGAAGTAATTATTTAGACGATAATGCACTGAGCCATAAAAGATAAATGGGGAAAAAAGGGGTTTAAACATCATAATATACTAGGTCTCTGAAAATGTGTTGTATTGGTATCATCAATAAAACTCAAATGTTCACATGATACCAATCCTACTGATTGCTGATGATTACTGTTTATGTATAAAGCTATAACACTTTTTTTTAATCTTCTCCATTAAACTGTCTTCAAAAATGCATGCAAAGATAATTAATGTCTATTTTCTTTTTTAACCAGCTTTCCTTCTTATCTTTTAAGTTTGTCATCCAAACTCAGAAAAGCTGCATAAGAGGTGAATATTGTTAAATAACCTTCCATAACTGCACCAGAAACAACAAACCAGTTGAAATGAGAAGACTGTTAAGATGGAAAAAAAAAAAAGAAAGAAAACAGTGGCCTTTTTATTTCTGCCTTGCTGCCTTTGACTTCAATCTCTTTCTCTTTCAGAGTGGATAAAAGTGTGATTAGGGTCTCATGTGTATGTGTGTGGCCTGCAGAGCTCAACTGCTGCATACCTGCAGGCTGCACGCAGGTACCCTTAAATCTTCTCCCTAACATCAACCTTCTGTCAAAACAACTCTAAATATGTGTGCCACGTGAATCACACTGACTCTCTTAAGAGGTTGTATGAGTTTCTGTGTGTCTGATTGAGTCAGATGGATTTACATCTCTTTTTGCTTAGCAGATTGGTCACAAATTCTTATTTTCACATTAACTGGTGTGCAGACATGAGCATTTGTGTTGAAGATATTTTCTTTGTGAGTAGAAGGGGGCAAAAATTTGAAACGCTATCCCTCTTGATTGTCACCAAACGCGTTGCATTAACGCTAACCACAGGATGCTCTTCTGAAGGATCCACATGCATGCCAGAGACAGACAGCAACCGGATATGAACACTGTGTTGCAGCACAAAATGCATTCCTATCGAGTGTATCCCATTGTCATAACAGCTACATGACATGAACAGCGCCTGACAGCAAAACCCATGACTGCCGGTGATTCGTTTCGCATAATTCTGCCAGTGCCTCTCCATGGAGGGTTGAGGACAGAAAAAAATCCCACAGATGTACAGGGAATCAAATGGCTCACATGGTAATGCTCCCCGTGAGCTGTCAACAAGATATGAAACTCTATGCCTCATGAACTCACCGTTCCTCCAAAGTGGTCCATTTGGTGCCCCTGCTACCATATCCCATTGCCACCGCCGGGAATTCACCTCAACATAACTCAACGAGCCCTTACCTTGACGCAGTAGGCGAGCGGGAGGTCGAGAGCCATGTTCATGTAGACAGTGAGAATAAGGTTTCCATCAGCTGCGAGCCACCTGCCTGAACCGTGAGATCACAAAGTCAGACTGCGGATTGAAGCTGGAAAATATTTGTCAGAATTTATAGAGATTAGTGAGTGATGTATTGCTGTTGTCAAGGGAAGGGGATAAAGAAAGAAGAAAAGAAACTTGCAATTCTAAATAGTGGTGTTTATCATGTTTGATTGCACTGAAAAGAAGGGAACGTGACAAAATCTGTCTACATACATATAAAACACACACACACACACACACACTGTGCATGAGCCGTCAGCTGATTTATCTCACGTGGTCTTCAAACTATAAAAGCTGGTCTGTGTGATCACTTGCTCTCTCCCTTCCTGCAGGTGCATCACTGTCTTTAGGTTTCGTTTGACTTGTTTTAATAAATTACTCTTCTACTCTTCTTTTATGTAAACCCTCCTGCGTTGACTCCCTACTTGTCACATCCCCTGAGCCAGGTTGTGACACACACACACACACACACACAAGCTCTGCATGTGTGTGAAAACAACAGCCACACGCTGTCACAGCTGGTAATTACACCATAAGAATGTTTTGGGTTAAGTGCCTTATGTCTATGTGACTGCAGACGGCAACATCATCAGCATGAAATACAATGATTGTATTTACAGTGGCAAAAATAAAATGTGTGAACTCTCTTTGTGCAAATTCCACTAAACCATAAGCCCATCTAAAACCCATGATGATGACTGTACATTGCTGCTCTTTCAGCAAGATGTCTTATCTAAATTCCATAAAAGCAGAGTCTCTGAGGAAGCGTCCAAGACCAACAATAAACTCTTCATACCAGTGTGTCTACAGCTGATATTGTTTAATCATGACCGGTTATCTCAAAGGTACTTTAACACAACAAATGTAACCATTTGGAGCCATTTGGCACTCCCAGGCTTTTAGAGAGAATAACAAGCATTTGAGCTAAAATGTCTTTATGTGTTAAAGTGTCTGTCATTGCAATCAGTTGTATGCAATAACAGAGGAAGTGAGAACTCTATTTTCATGACAGTTGTGGAGAACCACAAATATATTACTCACAGAATCAGAGACCACTGGACTAAATAGCAAAATGGAGAAGGCTTTGTTTTTATTTTTGCTGCTAATCAGTGCAGCGGGATAAGCCCTATCTTTGAATTCCAAGTGCAACAGGAAGACCTGATTAGGTTTCAAAGGAAGTTAGTGCAAAGTTGTGGTCACCAAAACCAATCTGGAGTGGCCAGCTGGACCATGAAATGAACCTATTGAGAGCAATTCAATAAACCACGATCATGCATTAAAATAGTGACATACACTTTATATTTCTTGCTGTGGCTGACTGATATTCAAAAGGAGTAATGTCATTATTTTCTTCCTCTCCTTTGGGCCAGAAAGCAGAAATACACCATATTTTGAAGTGGCATGTGGTGGACTATTATTATGTTTGCAACTGTAATATAAACCCTGTCGCACCAGCCAGCACATTTAGGAAGCCACATGCCATAAGAAACAGTGTTTGAGTGTAAATAAAGCAAAGTTTCCTTATCCTAACCTAAGTTATATGAAATATATAAATATATATGACAAATTTTGATTTCTTAACAAGTAGAACAGCAATAGAGATGGCTAAAAAGGCTATGTTGTATGAATATGAAGTATAGAAAAAAAGATTGTTGTGGTGATACTTAATGTCACTTCCACTTCCTTTTTTCTTCTTGATGTTGGTTACAGTGAACTGTGTTTTACCCTTGTCTCTATTCAAAACACTGCTGGACAAGAATGTAAGCCGCTGGCCCAACCACCAGGACCAACTGGGGTTCAGTGTCTTGCTCAACAACATGAGCCAGGGGTCAAACCACCAACCTTCCAATTAGTGAATAAAATACTTTGACCCGGTCAGTCGGCTTGCCTGGAGCTTCACTATAGCAAGTTAAGTGTGCTCTGGTGCCCGAGTGTGTCAACTTGTGAAAGCCAGATATGCAATACGTTATCTCGTGCAACTTTTTTTATTCTAAAATGCACAAGTTATGCTGAAGTTAGAAATTTGTGGAGAAAAATGATGATACTTTGAGGAGAAAATGGGGCCAATGAAATAAAATCCAGCCAGTGGCAGCTAATATGGGCTTTATAGCAAGTTTCGGCTAATTGTTTAGCTGTCCAGCCTGTAGCTTTACTCTTTCAGGTCACTCTCCCAGTGTTGTTTTCAGCCACAAGAGCAGCTGTTTTCAGTGAAAAACTTCTAAAATTACACTGTACACCCCCTGCTCAGCACCAAACAGCAGACAGACAAAGTTAGCAACTAGCTGGTGGACACAGTGAAGCATTTAGCAGTTGAAAAGACTGATGTTTCCTTCAGGAGTTGGTGGAGACTAAAAAAAGAGTGAATACAGAACTTGGATTCGCCAGCTGACCAGATACACAAACCCAAATGAATGATAATGTTGCCCGCAGACTGCTGGATGCGTAAATACTGTAAGCAACTGTTTTCTAACAAGTTCACTACATCAACCTAAAAGGTGATGATTGGGGGATGTTGCGTTCACAGCTTGTTCCTGCTGCCCCCAACTAAGCAAAGAAAACAGTTATTGCTATTATTCACCTTAAAAAACTAACCATTTAAAATGTTCAGTAGAAAATGCAAACATTTCTCTATGACCAGGGCATGTCGGGTCGGGTCCCTATCAGAGGTACAGCCCTCACTTTGGTCTCTGTCATGTCAATCAAAAACATACAGTGGTAATAGTAATGACATAGAACTAAAAACTCACTTTATCTGATGGGAAAACATGAAAAATGTCAAGTCAAACTTGATCGGCATTTAAATACATACATAATGGGGGGAGAGTAGCCTATTTACCTGTATTGAGAGGAAATTAAACTGTGGCGTTTAATGCGTGTTGCGGTAAAAGGAAATGAACAAGCAGACAAGCTGCTGACAGCTCTGACAACGAGACCCACTGAAGCACAAACACTCTTACAAGACTTTTATTGCAGCTCGTCTCTCACAGCGTCTTTAATGAAGCTTAATTATAGAGTGGAGGAACAAAGCTGCAGACAGAAGCGTGGACTACATCCCAACGTTTCTGTGGCTTGGGATGCATTTTCAGAGGACCTACGTATATGATTTACCGTCAGCGTGTCTGCGTTTGTGTACCTGTCCGTGCGGTTGCCAAGTGGTTGAGATGAGAGGAAATGTATCTCAAGTGAATAGATGTGACTGTGATGGTTGAACACCTTTCTCGCCAAATGGTGAACACACTTTTCTCTCATTTTTCTCTCCAAAGACGTGACGCCCAAGTGGTTTGTCTGGGTAATTTCAGACTACTCTTTCAGCTTTGTCGGCAGGGATAAAATGCTGATTCACAAAATATCTTTCAAAGTCTTCATTGTCGAAACAGAGAAAAGGAACTCCGTTTTCCAGCCAGTGTGGGTTGTGTGTAACCCTACATGTCTAAGTCTAATTGCTGAGATTGAAGTACAGTAGATCTTTTGATTCTCTCCATGTGAAATTGGCGTTTCCATTCCTGAATCCACACCCATGACACGAGCACTCAGCGCAAACATTTATTTCAGATTTGAGCGTTGTTTACAAACTACCAGTGACTGATGGAAAGTGAGGAACCACTTGATACTACGCCCCTCTCATTATAGCGGTTTTGGGGACGTTTTCACATGCAGAACATTTCTGGACGCCAAAATGACTTCATAATTGTCACTATGTCATATCGAAGCCTATCAACATCTCACAAGAACCAATAACTGACGTCAGCTTCTGACCAAAGTCAATGTATGCCAATTTATGTAATGACACACAAAAACATATTATCCTCTGCCAGGAATTTGGAACAACCTACTTTTATTTTATAGAGTCAAGATGTCAAGGCAACAAGCGTTTATTTACAGCGCGAGGTGGATTGCAAACAATCATATTTACAGTGTCGATGAATTCAAGACCCAGATATTTTTTTCAGACGTGATACATAAGATATCATAGTGAAAAAAGTCAAAGACATCTGTCCTAATTTTTTTGCACCACCACATGTCTTATATTCAATACTTCAATTTCCCACTGTTTGATAATCTAGCAACACATAACACTTAAAAGAGCATAACCACTATGTGGATGATTTTTATACAATTATCTCCTTTTATGAGCATTTTATGCTACCTGATTGTTACTTGATGATATATTATAAAATATTGACATTATAATATATTGATATTGGATGAAGTTATAAAGGATTAAGATTAGCTTGACAATTTACTAGTTTATTTTCAGTGATCAAGATTAATTTTCATGATTACAGACAATTTGGGGGAATTATCGTATAAACACGTGAAGTGAAACCTGGAAAACCGTCAAATGTGAACCAACAGAAAAGTTATCCAGGTCTAACTCACTGAGCCTGCCTCTTAAGACAGACCCCTGATGTGCTTACGTAACTGTTCGCGTACTGCTTGTTGTGTTTTAAAAGTGATCAGTTAGAGAATTAGATCTCCCACCAAGACTGAAAAATGATGCTCAATACCCACCGGCTCCTGGGTACTTGAATTACCACCATCTGGCATGTGCCAACCACGACTCTGGTCATGATGGGAAAAGTAAATATTTCAAAGAGAGTTTAGGGAGTTTACTGCCTTGATGCCATTGTTAGTTTCTTCGGAGCACGGTTGTTGTCTTTGGCTTGGCTAGAGTAAATATTTCTATTCCTCTGTTGTGTTAGAAAATGATGTGTATCCAGACCCTGGAGACTGATCCCAACCCAGACTAAATATAGCCTTTTTGATTTGTTCTTTACAGTGACTCGTTTGCCTTTTCTTAGTTTGTGTGGGTGAAATGCAACTTTTACAACACATTATCTTTTTTTCCCATCACTGATTTGCTGCCACCGTGACATAGCTTGGCTATAATCAGCATCCCTCTGTTGCATATGTGCCGACGCTCACGGCAGTTCAGGGTGAGGGTCCGCTTCACAACAAAACTCTGCACCTACGAGATCAACCACGGGCGCAACAATTTATCCATTTATCTGCCTCACACGGGCTTTGTTGTTCAGTCACGTTTGAGGCATTACAGTTGAGTTCAAGACACGACAAAAAATGTTTTCTTCACATCATTAGCAGCTGATTTAGATCAAAGTCTTATCTATTGGTTGTCACATGGTGCGCATCTGATAAAGAATGCTTGCCTTGAAAGTGTGGAGAAAACGGGTGGTCTGCAGTGGCAAGGTAGAGTGATTTGTGAGCCCAGTGGAGAAAAGGAAATCAGGATCTGAAAAAAGGATCTGAAAACATTTTATAATTCTAGTCTGTTTTTCTCCTACACAAAATTGTTGTCACACAGCAGGGAAAGTGTGCAAGTCAACCGAAAAATGGCGAAGGATTCCTTGCACAAGCCAAAGTGGTCTGCTAGCCGCAAAAATGCTAATATGACAATTGTTGGATAACTCAATTAGCTATAAAGACAATTAGGGTGCAGTTGGTTGAAGACAATAGCAGAACAGCAGTGGACGTATCAATATATCCATGCAAGGCTCATTAAACAGTCTCAAGGTCAGTGTAATACAAGCCGAGTGTATGCGAGTGTTCACAGTGCCGGGCCTCCTCTTGATCTGTTTCCCATCAGTTTCAGAGGGATTATTTGGTCAACACGACGCCTCAGCAACTCAAGCAGAATCAGAGCGGGAATGTCATTTCAGACGACAGCATCTGGCCTGCGAGAAAGTTGTAACGCTGCCGTGAGGAAACGTCCTCGCTCAGATCTTTACAGTCGACTCCGAGGACATGTGATGTGCTGGAATCGTAAACACTTATATAGACCGTCAGGAACTGAAATCTGCAGTCAATCAGACTCCTGCTGCCAAAGACTGAGTCAGATCCTCGATTTCTTCCACACAGGACAGACTTTAAGGGATTTTCACTTCCGTTTAGCCTCATATTTTTTTTTTCGTTTTCCGGCCTGGCCAGGCGAACCGGTGTCAGATCCTGTCCACAGCTGTGCGTCCTCAGCCTCTGGTTTAGCTCGTACCTCATATAATTTGGTAACCGCTGAGGCCGCCTCTGGCTTTTGACATTTGAGGCTTGCAGGGCCATGACCACCAGAATAATCACTTACTCTCCTCTAAAGACTGCAGTCATTGTCTGAAAGAGCGATTGCAGTACAAGTCTTTGAGTAATAATGGCAAACATATCTGATGTTTTATGGATCTATGGCGCCATGTGGTGTTTTGACATCATCTTTACCATATTCTGTTTTTAAGAGCAAAGTCAAATCCCAAGCACAAACAAAAAAAACTTTTTTTGGAGCAAGACCCAAACTTTAGCATCTATAATTCATATTTTACATTACGCTTTAAACAAAAGGAGATTATTTTAGTTGAAATAAAGAGTTGTTTTCAAACATTAGATGGGTCCGTTGCCTGCTACCACTCAGCCCCTTGTCTTTCAGTGATTTGGCACCAGATCAGCCGTCTGTCTCTGCAAAGGCTCGGCTGCATCGTGGCTCAAACTCCAAATCTGCTCCGGAGGTTGTGGCCTCGTTGGAATGCATCCACAAACACACAACCTCTACCGCTCTCTCTCACTCTCTCGCTCTCGCCGTCATGCACAGTCGCTGTTTTTTTTCTGTCTTAAACTCCCTCACTCCTTCGCTCTCAGACATGAACACGCCCTCCACGCTTGGCTTCCCCCTCGCCAGAAGATGGGAACTCAATTACCAATGGCTCTGTTCACACTGCAGCTGAAAACAGAAAAATATTTCCACATATATCAACTAGATCTGGTGTTTTGGTCCAGTTTGAACAACAGTAACCTTGTTGTGTGGAAGGCTTTTTACGAAAAATTTTAAAAAGAAAGTAAAAGAAAGCCCTCTTATAAAAGAAGAAAGTAATTGAAGTAATTTCAGTAATTGAATACAAAAATGTAAAAACACAAATGACCTGCTGTGTTATGATACATACGCATTATTATGACCCTTCAAGTAAATAAATAGATAACAGTACATACAGCAAGTTAAAGACGCAAATTGGATTTTAACATCATCGCTTTTCACTTTGATTAACATATTTTTAATGTATTTACTTTCAAATCAGTTTTCACACATGTTCTAAATAATGGCCCTCATCTTTTATTGTTTTTACTGTATAATCGGAATAAAATGAAATAATCACCCTGATAATGTATTTCAAAAAGAAGAATTGTTCAACCTTGTGAGAAATGCACTAAGCGTAGATGGAAAGATTTATGTCACTCTCACATGTGTGCATTAAAAAAATCTGCTTATCTTAGCATAACAACTAGAAACAGGTAGCCTGGCTCTCACTAAATAACATGTCCTGTCTTGTTTGTTACCTGTACACCTGTGACTATTTCTTGTTGAACAGCAGTGTATCCATCAGTACTGCTGTTTAGTGTTTTTGGTTGGTGAGCACAGATTTTAGACCACTGTTCACCAAGAAACTGTTTCTGCACATAAATCCCTGTAAAACCATACATTAAATAAACTGATGTTGCAGACTGTCTTGACAAAGTGTTCCTGTACAATGGAGAGAAATATAAATACCTGAATTTACCCAGTTCGGTCAAAACTACAAGATCAGTTTGAACATAACCAATTCATTTTTCTTAAAATGATTTGATGTGCGTTGAATAGCTCTAAGTCCAAATGTAAATACAGCCAGAGCACATTAGAGCAAGGTGACTTAGATCTCATGGCTGAGGACTAATGCCGGGTTCACACCCCGTGATAGACGTAGGGAGTCAGGAACGAAAATGGCCTTTGGGCGTAACAATCAATTGTTTTGTCCCGTGTAGTGTATCATAGTGGGCAGCAACCACCACATCTGGGACACCTCAGGGCCATCTTAACAGTCTGAACCCGGCATTAGGGGAGTCCTTTGGGGGCATAAATTGGCCAATAGATGTGTTTGCATAAGCCACATATGTCATTGCTACGCTCTTGACATCTTGATGCTGTTATATTACTCATGTGTTTTGTTTTTCAGCAACACTGTCAGTTAATATTGGTGCACGATATGAGTAACATCCAATTGGAGATTAAACATCTGATTCAGAATTGAGCATAATGTCCCAGCAATGTGAACGCAGCCTCAACCAGGCCCCCTCACCTCCTCCTTCCAAAACCTCAAACTCCACCTCTCACACCCTCTCACTTCTCAACCTTTTGTCAGCCTTATTTATCTGCTGCTTAAATTGGTTTCAGTGCAGCACATCTGTGGCTTGTGCATTGTGGGTTATACATACACGCGCACACACACACACACACACACACACATATTATATGAACCCCCATCATCCTTCCCTTGTGTTTGTCTGGAGGACGTCTACAGTGAGAGATCATTCATGCACATTTTTCAGCGTCCGGCTTGGGGTGAAAACAGATGGTTACCCCTCTGAGTGAGTTGAGACAGTGTTGCATCATGACTCAGCATCCCCAAGCCGAGATTTTGATGAAGGCAGAGAGGCATTGGGGGTTGGTGGGGGTTTAGCCCCCCACAGCGGCTCTCCTAATTAAGAAGTCAAATGTCAGACATTACATTAGGGAATTTTAATTAAAAAGTCCATTTCCAAAATACTGTCCATCTATTTTGGAAACACTTGGAGTCACTTGTAATTCGTCTTCCAAGATGTGGAATTTCATGTTCTTGTTTTGTCAAGCAAGGGCTTAAGTTACTGATTATCCTTTCAAAAGTACCAAAATGTTTTGATTTGGTGCTATTAATCATTTTGTAAGGTGCCATTTTCAAGGCTGGAGATTTACTGCTGTCGACATTAAAGTATTTAAATCCTTTACTTAAGTAAATGTACAAGTACAACAATGTAGAAATATGAAATTACAGGTAAAGGTCCTACGTTCCAAATGCTATAAAAGTAAAAGAAGTCATTTTGCAGAAAAAAGGCCCAGACCAACATATTATATATGATACAGGGGCAACAAAGCGTGAGCAGCATTTTATAGCTATAGCCCACATCGGACATGTCATTGAGGCAGAAGTAGAAGTCAAGGTACGGTACATGTGGTCAAACTGTTGACACACACTGAAGCTGCAGGAAACAGGGCAGTGGCATATTTTGACAAGCTGATGCACATAAACCTGAAATGATGAGGACACTGCTGGGGATTTGTGGTCTTACGTGAAACACAGATGTTTGCTGCCCTTACATCATATCAGAACAAAAGTCAGAATCAGCTTTATTTGCTAAGTATGTTTACATGCATATGTACATACATACAAGGACCCCAGTTTTTCCACTGTTCTCGTGAACTTACGCAGAAATAGAGATGCAGTAAAACGACACTGAATAAAGTAAACATAACCAGTTTAACTGCTATGTACAGATGTAAATGTATGCTACATAAAATTATGCAAAAAAACAACTATTAATAAATATTTGATGATTATGCTTATGTTACTTATATATACAGGTTACTTTATATATGTGAAGAAGATGGATATGACAGGATATGTGTGTATACAGTACGTACAGTGATATGAATGTAAACCAATATTGTCTCAGTTACCAGTCTGTGTAACACTGTGCACAAAGCTACCGATTCATCAGTGATGCTGATGATTCAGTGCACTTGTTCATTTTGAGGGTTTGGTCTTAAATATTCTTTCATTCGTGTACTGAGCATCCCTGTATTAGCTAGTTCTTCCTGTGTTTATTACAAAAAAGCTGGAATCATAAAGTTCTGTACTTCCTGTGAGCCAGAGGAATTTTCTCATGAAAGTGTTCAAAACACTAAGTTTAAAAGCTTTTATAAGTTGGATTGCAGATGTGAGGGTTGAATCACTGTTGTGTTATAGCAATCAGGACAAGAATTTGGCTAAATTAAAACGTAATTAAATGAAAATGTCAAAAACCTTTACTTTGAAATATCAAAGTTTAGTTTTAACTATCTGTACTTTGGCAGCAATAGATCAATCAACAGAATAAGTGAGTGTGTGTCAGAATTAGCATGTGGCACCGTCCCCATTCAAGCAGCTCTGCGTGTCCGGGGGAAATGTCAGAACTTTAAAACCCTCACGGTGAAATCCTCGAATCTAACAAGTCTGCAGGCGAGGCAATGCGATCCAAGAGCAGCGATGCGCGACTCGGTGTGAGGATGATTAAACAAAGTGCAGCAGTCGAGGAGGAGTGACAGAACCCTCAGTGATGAAAGCCAGACAGTGAAACGGTTCCTGAATGATTTTGTGAGGTGAAGCAGACCCAGTGACTAAAACATATTACATGATTACACTGAGGTGAAGAAAGAGCAAGGGGAAGTTTTACAGCTCAAACTGAACTGACTTCACTTTTCACATGCAACGATGCCTGAAACCAAAATGTTACAGACTCAATCAGGAATTTAATCCGTTGTCCAAGTTTGAATATACCCTTTTTTTCCTTTTCAGTGTTACTGATGGAGAGAGAATAACATTTTTAGAACTTTCTTTGTGTCAACAGAGCATGCTATAAGTTTTAGTGTGAAAAGTTTTGTCCAGTAAATCACTTAGCGCCGTAGCACCACAGTGATCAGACCAGACAGTAAAGAGCGGCCTGGATTCATGCTGATTTATGCCGTTGTCCCAAATACACTGATGTCGTTTCACAGAGGGGTATGTAGCACATGCCATAACTGTGTGATGAAAAGCTGAGGTCACTAGAGGAATTATTTAATAGCGTTTTCTAAAGCTACACTTGGCGATCTCACTGCACCTTTTCCCTTATATGACACCGATCTGATGATTGTCTGATGTTTCAACTGCAAGATTGATTGTTTTCCAGCAAATAGAAAAAAAACAAGAAGCTAATCAGTAAAATGATTTTGGTTTAAACAGATGAAGGTGTCCACACACCCAAGTTTCTATGTTGCATAAACGCACTGAAAACTGACATTTATAATATACAAATAGCTCCTGCAGTAGAAGGTGTGGTGGTAACCTAGTAGGGAAAAAAATCATACTTAAAATTCAAAATGATATAAAGAAAATTTAAAAATGAGCCCTGGTTACTGTATGTGGTTCAAAATCTTAACTAATGTAAGTATCGTGTATGTAGTATCTTGCTTGATTTTAGTGGTTAATTCACCTGTGCATTAAAAATATGTTAAAGAGGGCTAAATTTACAGGCTGGGAAAACAGCAATATGGCTCAAATCATCGTTACTATTGATAAGGCTGTTTGTCTGATATCAATATTGCAGATGTATGCAACCACACATCAGTACATCAGTTTTGTCATCTTTGTAAAGAAAGATTCTCCATCTCTGGAATTTAAGTTGGACAAATACAGTCAGTCTGTTTAGGATGTCATTCTTTGGTGCAGCTTCCAATTCTGCGAAGTTTAAAATAATGTCTGAGCCAGGACCAAAAGGGGCCAAGGCCTTTTTGTCATGATGAGCTCTAAATATCCAGACTGAGACTAAATCAACTCAATGCGGGTCCCTTGATGGAAACAAAAGAGACATCATAATGGCTAAGGTACTACTTTAATGTCATGAAAAAGGTGCCCCCTGAGCCTTTGGCATCATTACATTGAAGCGGTGTTGTCAGCGATGTGGCACACACTGTTGTGATCAATACATCACCTCACAGCACGCTGCCTGCTGGAGAGAAATCAATGAAAGTAGAGCCCCCAGAACTGTTAGCAGTAAAGGTAAATCATCAGTAAAGTCATCCATGCGTGTGGTTCCATTTCAGATCTCCCAACAGCCTTCATGACTGTATAGAGAAAAAAAAGGCAAACGTCCTTGCTGAGATTGGAACCAGAGAGTCTCGTTTCCAAAAGGCCATGTTGATGTCATTCAGCATCGACGCCAACTCCATCCAACCCCATCACTGACGAGGATATAGGAGCAACAGTGGACTGAGAAGTCTAGTGGTGATGCTTTTCAACTTCTGGAACATTTAAAGGTGACTCATTTTTTCACAGCCAAACACGTGTCAAAAACTCAGCACTTGTAGTTATTTTTGCTTTTAATCAACATACTTCCAGCTGGGCTTCATGTCTTTTTTCCTGAGTGGGAAACATGGCGATCATGGGAATCATTGGTTTTCCAGCACTTAGACATACCTAATTAACTGTAAATGGGCTAATTGTGATACTAAAAGCTGACTGAAAGATTTAACTCTCTAAAAATCATTCAAATAAAATCAATATGTTGCCCTGGAAATAAAAGGGAGTGCTAGCTTGTCTTTACAGATAAAACAGCTTTTATAAATGGTTCAAAGAAACAATATGGGAATGTACTGAAACAGGAAATTGTCTTTTCCATAAAGATCGTGTCACTCAAGAAAGTGCACAGCAAAATTTTTTTCAACTTTTGTAAAAAAATATTTTACATTCATTGCTAACTGTACGTTATATCCTCATTTATGAATTTGAAAAAAAGAAAAGAAAGCTGGCGAGCTAACAGCTGATATGCAAACAACCCTGGAAGCTCCCCAGGCTTCTTTTTATTTTCTCCATACATGGATGCTTCTGCCTGTCTGGCATTTCTCAGAATTGCATAATTTTTCATTTGAAAACACCTTACTGAAGAGGTGGGAAAAAGACTCTCCAAGTTAGTGAGCTTGCTAACTATCAAATGCTAAGTTTGTTATAACAGGACAGGAAGTGTAGGTGCAGTTTATGTGAAAACCGTTGCACTTTGGTGGTGCAACAAAACTAAGTTCCCCAAACTCTGCATGAAAATGTTTGTATATTTACTTCACACCTGCAAACAAATGTGATTATTGCAATTCCATTGAAATGAGCAGAATTTAACATAAACTTTCGCTATTTTACAAGTGGGTCCACTTGTGTGTGCACGCCCTGCCACAATTCACCTCCATTCTCAATTTAAACTGAGCTGTGCTCCACCTCAGTCATTTTAGATGGCTGCTTCTTTTAAAGTCACATTCATCTCCAGTTCTATGACAACATACAGTAGTGTTAGCATTGAAATGGATTAAACTAAGTCCTGCTGCAGCGTAGGGGGGGGGGGCATTGACAGGAGAACCTGCAGAACAGAACATGTGTTTGGCTCACACAGATGAGGTCAGTGTGCTGCAGACTGACTGGACCCCTCCGGCGTGGAGCTGAAACAGAGAGAGCTCTCTGGTCAGGAGCTAGCTGAGAGCAATAAATTGAACGAAAACGGAACCAACTCAAAGGGGAAACTATTCATCCCAGCCCCATAACTCTTCCTGCTCCTTTCCCCCCTATTATATTTTATGTCCGAGCTTTTTCGCACTGATTGCATTAGCAGGCCCCAAAGAGGCCTTGGAAGAACAAAGCCGTCATAGCTGGAAGCAGACCCAGCTCAGAGGAGGAGGAGCCCCGGGGTCTGGACAGCAAAATACAGAGCTACATAATGAGAAAAGGCGCTAGTGTCAACTTGTAAATGACTTCTCAACACACATTTCAAGTGTTCAATGGCTTTTGGTTTGGTTTTTTTCATCTCTTTATTGCAATTGTCTGTGTCTGTTTTGTTCATCTTTGACCACGATTTAATTAAACCTCAGTTTTATGTATTATGTTATTGTCCTTCTGGAAATCGCTGTGTAACGCCTTTAAGCATCACATAAATATTGCTATCTCCTCTGTCTGTTTTATTATTATATTCTTTGGTTTTTTATCAGCAGCACTTATTGTGTAAAACTGAGAATTTAGTTTTAGTACTGGAGCTCTGTAGTAAAAGTAATACAGGTTGTTGTAGTAGCAGTAAAGGGTGTAGTAGTTGTGGCGCTAAAGGCAGTAGTAGTAAAGGCTGTGATAGTAACAACTGTATGAGCAGCAGTAGTTGTTGAAGTATCGTAGTACTACAAATAGTGACACAAAGTTAGCACAAACTGCTTTATAAACAGTAGTAATAGTAGTAATTGTAGTAGTGTTAATGGCAGCAGTAGCAGTGCCAGTGGCAGTGATTGTAATTGCACTGCTAGTAGTAGTAATGGTGCAGTTATAGCAATTGTAGTTATATTAGTAGCAGCAGCCACACAGTATAAGTGACAGTAATAGTAACAGTAACAGTAGAAGCCATTGTAATTGAACAAATAGCTGTGTTTAGTAGCAACAGTGATGGTAAAGATCAGTACGAGAGGCGATAGAGGATGATAAACAACAGACTGCTCTGAGCATGACCCATATCAGCACTGACACTTCATTAGATGTGTTTGTAGCTCAGAGCTCAGACAGCAACACAGAGACTGTTTGTATTCACCTGACCTGCAGCGGTAGCTTGTGACCAGATGGGACTCTGGAGATTAGAAGCTCAAAGGGCTGTGAGGATGAGAAAGTGAGGTCATGGTGGACTGTATTGGACCCATGTATTGGTTCAGTCTTATTTACTTGTTAAAGTGACTGTACTGCATTTGATTCATTAAAACCTCAGCATTCCTTTGATTCCCACAGTGTCGTCATTGTGTTGCAGAGTTCACGGACGTTATCGGCACTCTTTGCTGTGAATGAATCATGGAAATTGCTGTAATTATCTTTCAACCAGATCCTCTTCACGTTTACAACCTTTAAACCCATGTTTTTCCTCATTGCATTCATCCAGAGGAGAGAGAGAGGAAATATCAATATGGCTTGCATCAAGTCAGAGAATAAATTATTCTTAATTGCTTACAGAGAGCAGTAATGCTTGGGGGGTATTGTGGGGAATCAGGGGGGGCAGCAAACCAATGGTGACTCTAACAGTGTATAGCAGGTCATGTATTACGTAAAAGTGGAAGGTAAAGCTATTACAATTCATCTTTCTGCTGCCAATAACATAGTACAATGAATAAACTAGTACTTTTCAAAATCTACTAATGGATATTTTAATACTTTTCTATGTCTCTAGTCCTGTGACTGACAGATGTAACTATGATAATTTAGTAAGTCTGCAGGTTTATGTACAGCTGGGACATTAACTCAAACCTGTTCAGTAAATCAAGTCTGTCAGACAGGCTTCCCTTTGCAGCCTACCATAGCTTGTCAGCCACCAGACTTCATTCACAAATTCAATGATTTTACCTGACAGAAAACGGGAGTTGCTTGTCTACCACTACCTTGATTGGTTAGTTTGCTTGTATTGTTGTGTGACTTTGGTGTTTTAGTTTAATTTACTACATGTTAGTTCAACGATTGAGTCAGCAGTAGGACAGCAAACACCTGTGTTCTCCAAGGTAAAATTATTGTTTTTGTCAGTGGAGTCTGGTGGCTTTGATATGACAATATTCTAAATAAGCTACAGCATTAACTGGCATTGGTTGTTTTTTAGGCGGGCTTTTTTTTCAGGGGGCTAAAATATGTTTTTCTACTGCTCCCGTCCACAACTTAGCGTCTGTGCCGAAACTCCTGCCTGCTCCACCAACCTCAAGTGTTCTGACCACAGTCTAACAGTGGATAAGTAGCTCATGCAACCCCACTTCATATAATCTGAATTATCCCTTTAATGCATCTGAAAGTACAATAACAAGTCACATGCAAAGACTTATCATCTTCCATTTCCCGTGTATTGTTCAGTACAATCAATAACAAATTGTTGAGAAAAAAAACTATTGTTTGATTTATCATGTGATTTAATTATTAATTAATCAATTACTCTTGATATGGATTTCTTGAGATCATGCCCAGCCCTACCCCTCAACTTTATAAGTGCTTTTGAGCAAACTTCTTTTATTTTGCCAGAGAAATGACTCCACGTCTAAAGCTTCAAACTGCTATGTTGTAACTTGAGCCAAAGCACAGTTCAGTTCATTACTGTTTCCACTGCTAAAGGGATATGGTAGAAATATGGTACAAATACTAAAGAAAACAAAGGAATAAATACCATATAAGTATAGATCTGAAAATGCACTTTAAATACGAGAAAAAAAATGTTTGGCTTGGAACGAAATTGTTCAGTAAAAACACTGTGCGCTCCTTTCCAGGCCAGCTAGTACAGAAAATTTAGAGGAACACTAAAATTGAACAATTGGATTGTAATTCTGCCAGAGGAGAGAATTTCAACACAGTGACAGAGGCAGTGATTATTCAATACAGAAACACTATATTTTTTTATTTCACTTTTTTTTAAAAGGGAAAAACGAAGCATTCCTTAAACCAAATGTTAAAAAAAAAAAATAATACATCCTTCAACAATAGCCTATTTGTCAACTGTGACAAGCCAACTAGCTCAACAGTGGTTTTGTTTATTTATTATCATCTCTCAGTAACAAACCATGAACATGACGTATTTCAAATTAGACCACATAGAACCACATTCTAGTGAACCACAAGATGAAATCTATAATTTCAGCTATGTGTTGATGTGTTCAGATAATTGGATATGGAATACTGTGCTTTCCATCCAAACGGTAATTGTAGCCAGGTCTCTGGAAAAGAAGACCCGACAATGGAGAGCTGGACTGTTTCACTCCACTGCTGTGTTGCACCATAGGTGTGGGACCCTAATTGAATTTTCATTGCCCACTTGCCTTGTAATGGCAAGGTTTCCTTTTTGGAATCAAAACTTGCCAATGCTGCAAAACATGGAGCTCTGAGGCCATGAAGTTTGGTGCTGCTCCAGGCCTTATGTTTATGTACTTGGAGGCCTTTGGTCCCCTGTAAGCTGAACCCATTCTACCTGCAAGTGGGAAGCCATGTCAGTGTGAATCTCACAATTCGTTTTTCCACTTCTCTGAGCATATCCAGTTGCATTTTCATCCACTGTGACTTGCCTTACACCTGCGATTAACAAAGTCCAAGACATAAATGTGAATATACAGTAGTAGACCATGGAAGTCTGTATATATTTTAGCACATTTTGACGTCTACACTCTGTGCTGAGCTCGCCCAATAATGTTCTCTAGTGTTTGTTATTTTCTTTTTCAGTTCACTTACTTCCAAACTCAAATCAAAAGCTTTTCTTTGACTGACATCTTTGTCAGCTCTGCCTGCATGGTCTTGATTCAGTAACCTTCACACATCTGCTGCTTTAATAAGATTTAGAAAAAGACAAAGAACATTATTTTGAAATGTATAATTTGATCCAGATCTGATATGTTCTGAAAATTGGCAATTGGGGATTTTCAAATTTTCTCCATATACGAGAAGACCAAATTCTTTTATTAGCCAGAGTATCGAATTAATAAGTTGAAAGTGGTCATCGGGTGGAGAAAACAGCAAATCCCCTGTGTGCCAATAAAATTAGCGCCTGCATGTGGCCTCTACAAGGTCATTTCACAGTGGCACTCCCAGCCAGTCTACACAATCACAAGATACTGTAGGTGGTTCGATTCGCAGTGATCTCATGTTTTAGCTCCATCCCAAGTAACAGGATAATTGCAGCTATGAATGTGGCAGGGGAGGGACTGAGCCTGTGCTGGAGACCAGGCTCTTTGAATTACTGAATCATGGATGATATGTCCTGGCTGTGGACTCGACTGTAAATAAATGCCAGAGCACACCCTGCTGAATCTGGCTGAAAGTGTGATTAGCTCTGGCGGCTAAATAAAGGGCACATTGGCTTGCAGAAGTGCCGTAAAGCTGCTTTTTCCAAGGACAGCGTATCCCCATGCCTCACATGTGGATCCGAGACGTCTAATACTCATGAGCTGATTTGTACTACTGTTTCTTTTGCTCACAGCGTTTTGGATGAGTGATGATCCGTCTCCTGTCTCTGAGTTTGCAGAAGAAAACCAAGAGCTGTAGTACTCGAGAAATGGGAGAACCCTGAGGGGGCTTCATGTGGTGAAATGTCTACTGATGTGCTGCATTATGAAAATGTATGTGGACACTAATGTTTCTGGCAAAAGGATTAATCTGTGCAGGTGTTTAAATTCCTAAATTTCCTCATGATCTAACGATGGACTACTTGGAACAATTTATCTCCAGGGTCTGGATTATCTCACACAGAAAATGTAATGTCCTGCCACTAGAATCTATCTGTGCCCGACTGCTCCTATAAAATCAAAGGCAGCTGCATCAATGCTAAACTCGTTGGCCAAACTAGAAAAAAATCAAACTGTTGGCTGACATTTTTCAGCCCTGTATGTTCTGGCTGGAGAGAAATCAAGTACTTCCAGTTAATGCTAACCGATAGTAAGCAATAGTCGTAAGTACACGTATAGTAAGACACACATAAGTAAAGAAATAGATTCACTTTTACTTCAGTAAAATATTCTGGTACCCTTTCTGTCACTGCCTGTCATTGTATTACTAAATGCATTAAATGAGTCATTTTCTACATAAAGATACACTCTCTAGTTCTTTGGAGTTGATTTCTAATAACATATTTGTCAGTGGCACAGTTGAGCCCTGGTGAAAAGCATTCGATGAATTGCTAAATGTTTAGAATAGTGGAATATCTTTAGGTGATTACTACATTAGTTATGTCGAACATGAAAATTTATATCATTTTAACATTACTTTGGGGCACTGAACTGATGTACAGCCCCTTAGAGGGAGCAGTGACCCTCTACAAAAGTAGCAAGGGATCCCTTTGACCCCCATCCAGAAAATCCTGGCTTGAACTCACTCCTTCACGTGTACTTTTAAACATTAATTGCAGATTTTTGCATGCAGCTTCTATAGATCTAAGAAAAGTTCACTCAACAACAAGCTAAAACAAATATCTTTCCGATGTAAGTACTTTGGCAGTTAAACTACAGTCATTTGGAGGCCCCACACTATCTACCTGTCAATTTTGCGATTTATAAGCGTCTCTGGCCTATTGACAAAAAAGAAATGTTTCCGTTCTTGATCTCAAGGATTCTGGAGATGTATTTGATGGCTTGAGTTGTTGCTTTGGGGCTCCTCGTGATTACGGCCACAAAGGGCTTACAGCAATCTGTGTGCAGGATTCAGTCTGCCTTAGAGATATGTCTCTTTCCAAAAGTTTTTTATTGATGTTAACAGTCTACTCTCAATGTCGATACCATAAAACATTCTTTTCTTTGTGCATGTCCATGTTTCCGGTAAACTAAGGTTCCCCTGTAGGTAAAACAAAGATGACTGAAAATAAACAGTATTTAGGCTTACTTGTGGGATTTTCCTCAGCAGTTTACAGTTTACATTCCATCCAGAATCATTAGTGTGTGAAACCATGATGAATTCAAACTGGATAGATTTGGTGAATTTCAACCATGAGTCTTTACATTTTGCACCCCAATTTTTATGGCTTTTGAAAACATGAGCTTTGAATTACAAAAAATATCTTCCACTCCATTTCTTAATTAACTTGGTGGTTTAACTCCTTCCAGCTCGATTTGTTAGACTTTAACACTAAAAGCCCACAAGGCTTCATTGTTCTTGTTAGGACTGTGACTATGGATTAAAATATCGAAAGGCAGAGAGAGACAGAAAGAGAGCGAGAGCTGAACTAACGCACAAAGAGGTAAATTGAGCAGACGGGACGTCGCTGAAAACTAAACCTGGAGAGATGCTTAGAGTGGCTTTCCAAATCAAACAGACACTTTGCTAGTCCTCCAACTTCAGCGAACCATCCATCATTGGACAGAGACATTATTACAAACATGTTTTCAGCGTTCCGTTCCATAGGTGCAAGGTGAGAAAATGAAATTGCAGCGAGGGTTGCCTATTAAAAAGAGATTCAGTGAATACATAAGTACAGGCTGAGTTGGATCATGTTTGTCTTTCATTCTCAAAGATCACCCGGCCGTTCCTGGGAAAGGGGATTTCTGCCTCAAGCTAGGTTTTAGCTTTTTCACTAAAAACAAGACATCATTAAATGAATCTTGAACCATCCTCTGAAATTGGACATTCTTGGTGGTTCTGAGGGAATATGAAATATCTTATAATGGCTGTTAAGTGTTTTTTCTTCAATTTGAGCTTGGTTTAATGTACTCACTTACAAAATCCATCCATCCATTATCTATACAGGGTCAGGGTCGCGGGGGAGCTGGAGCCAATCCCAGCTGACTTTGGGCGAGAGGCGGGGTACACCCTGGACTGGTCGCCAGCCAATCACAGGGCCAACACACAGAGACAAACAACCACTCACGCTCACACTCACACCTACGGGTAATTTTAGAGTCACCAATTAACCTAACCTGCATGTCTTTGGGTTGTGGGAAAAAAACGGAGTAGCCGGAGAAAACCCACGCAAACTCAAAAGGTTCAAACTTGAATTAGAACCTGGAACCTTCTTGCTGTGAGGCAACAGTGCAAACCACCGCACCACCATGCTGCCCCACTTACAAAATATATATAGATATATTTTTTTCATTAAAAGCGAATGGACAATCATAATACTTTTTTTCAAAAGATTAATCTATAGCCTTTGCCTGCTTGGGTCCAAACACTGCAATCTATTACAATCAGACTATTTGTTGACAGCAACAAAATAAATTAAAGTTAGTATTAGAATTAAAGTTTAATTCAATAAAACATCAATAAATCATCAAGCAGTAGTGTTTGGATATTTCAGTCAATGATACCATTTTATCGAGTAGATGGTGTGTACATCAGCGTTCTTTATTAGGTAGCAAACAAGCTAGCTTCAGCCTGCAATCAAAACAATAAACAAATGACTTTTGCTCTTCCATTTTATGTTGTCATTGTACCCTTAAAGCTGTACCCTAAAAGTGTGTTAGCAAGCTATTTACCACTAAACACAAAGCGTAGCTGAGATTGAGACATTCGTTTTGCAGGTGGTTCATTGTAAACCAAAGTCCTGGACGAATAAAACTTTTGACCTGATGATGGTGGTGCGAGAGGAAAAGTGAAAGGATCACCAAAGTTATTAAAATGTTCTGTCATGTCTAAACCAAATTTCACAGTGATTAATCTAGTAGTTGTTGAGACATTTCCACTGCAGTTATGAATCTCATGAGGTCACTGAAGGAAAAGTCAGGGGCTCACCAAATTCATCTTCTTGTGGCAGTATCATCAGTCTTTTAATAGTTGTTGAAATAGTTCAATCTGGAACCAAGTCATGGCCCAAACTACCAAACGCAAATCAAATGAACAATGAGCAGTCAGGTCTAGAGTTGTCCAAGGACTTCCTTACAGCCATACCTTGATAAAAGACAGCCCTTTTGACTCACTAAATATCTATTATTGGAGTTGCTGCTCTCATCTCATAGTTTCCACCACTTGCTGTCCATCCAGACACCCAACAACATCCAAATATATCTCCAAAATATAAATTATATATCCAGCAATGTGATGAACAGCATTCTCAGAGCCTGGAAAGTCAACTTCCACCTGGTGGATGATCATATGCATCCCTTAATTATCTCTCCTGGTCCCTGGGCATGGTGTTAGACCAACTTGACTTGAAGGAGTGCCAGATTTCTTTTTCCTATTAAATATCTGGAGTGCTTCAAACACAGCTGCAAACACAGGCACAGATACAGAGGCAGACACACAAACACACACACATACGGTATGTATTGCTGAGTATTCATTAGTGAGTGTTTGGGTTCAAAGGCAGTGAGTCATATTTGCACTCCATACACATGCACACAACCACACACACTCATACACATCCACAGACCATCACTGGCCTTTTTCAAAATGTTATGGTGTCCATGTGTGAATGAGGTAATTACACAGTGTCATTCACGATGATAATGCTATACGGCTCATTTGACTCTCATTACAAACCGTTTCCAGTCAACTTCTGCTGCTGGAGTGGACCCCTCCTACACCTACTTTAACACAAACACCACCCCACCACAGGGTAGGAATAGATATTTTTCCATGCTGTGCAGAGATTGGCAAAATAAGAAAAAAGCAAGAGGATAATCCCAGCTGCAACATATCAACCCCACTCCTTGTGGCAGTCCCTTATTCTTTTTATTGCCGCTGAGGAGTTAGTTGATGTGCCTGCAGGGAGTTGTAGCACGGCCTCAATCAAAGAGCAATACAGGCAGGGGGACATCCTGTAGGCTTCCTGTAATCTGAAAGGTCAGTATCGTTCCAGAAGGAAACGTCATCCTCTAAAGTTTACTGTACACACATTTGTCAGCCTTCTTAGTTTACATTTTATAAACACATTTTAGGCGTTTGGCTTGTGTTGCTGTGTAGACGTCAGCAGGGAGGACTTCATTGTCTCACTAAAAGCCTTGCACTTCAACATGCTAGCTGATGGATTGGCTGTTATTGGGATTGAACCTACAGGCTACTGGCGAGGCCAATAGTACCACAGTGGAAGTTCCCAATTTCGCACAAGAATTAATGAAGTGCTCTGCCTGTCTTTCTAACTTCGAGCTAATTATTTTTGGTTACAGTTTAAAAAAATATTCTCACATTGTCACTTTTCCTCTCTACTCTCTGATAGTGGAAGCATATTTCAAGCTGTCCTTGTCATGAGAGGACCCTGTTTACTGTGTTGAACATTGTCCTCTGGCTACAGCAACCATTCTAACATTCGGATGCAAACCCAAATATAATCTAGTGAAACCCATTGTTGATATCTATAATTAAAGCCTGAAACAACCAAACAGATGATATGGTGCGGGCCAGTTCATCACTTCTGGTAAAGAAATGGTTAAGCATTCAGCGCTCTCATGTCTGTGCAGTATTTATGGAGCAGGAGTCAGGAGGCCATTAGCTTAGCAAAAAGACTGAAAGGAGGGGGTAACAGCTGGCCTTCAACCAAAGTTTAGATATCTAGCCAAAGCTAATTTTTTAGCAAATAATATCTTGTTTGTTTAATCTGAAGACAGAGACAGTAATATATCCCTCAAATTATTCCTATAATATTATAGGAAGGGTGGGGGTAGGGACAGGTGGTGCTAGCATTGTACCATCTCCAATGTTAAAAATGAACAAATCACCTTCTGGACATGGAGGCTCATTTGTTGAAGCTACCTTTTTGCTTATTGTTTCTCATGGTTCCTCCCCAGAGACAGTAATATAAAACAACAACGTGTGGTTTTTTTGTCAAGAAATGATAATCCACAGAAACAAAAACACAGCAAAGACACAACATGTTAACGTGGGACCATAAGGTGATAGTTGATTTATTTTTATTTTTTTCAACTTGGCTATTTTTTAACAGGCTGATTCCCTCTGCTTCCAGTCTTTATGCTAAGCTAGGCCAATGAGCCCCACACTTGACTTACCAACAAATGGTCTTCACATCTAACTTATAAAAAGAAAGCAAACAAGTGTTAAATTATTCTTTTACGTGACAACACATCGTCGTTTGTATTCATTTTACTTTCTGTGATATTGATGCTGTTTTATTCTCACATCTTGTATTTGAAACACTGAGAATGTGAGATGAACACGCTGTAGAAGTTATACTTAAATGTCCCTTTAAGATGTAATGTTTAATGTTATGTAATATATGTAATGTAGTAGCATTAGTGGTGCCTACTTTGCTAGACACAAATTTTACATAATTAGGTTACAACAAAATTATTATTTTGCTCTAATTTGTTGGCTACAAAACAAACTAACAATCTAAACACTAATCAGTCAGGTATATAATATTAGTGGTAACATGAGTTTTTACAGTCTGACACAAAAACAGCCTATAAACCATGACCTTGTCTGTTATGGTAGTCTACATTTAGATACGTAATGAGCAGTTCGAAACCTCTGTTGACCAAGAGTTGAGGACCCTCAATGTACCACACAGACTCCTACTAATCTGGGTTGTTGGACAATAAATTAAATCTCTATAAACAATTAAAAGATAATCCAAACCTGATTCAGCTATGCTCATCTATTACACTAGAGTCCTTTCAACCGTAGCATGAGCTGCCACAGTCCTGTCCCTGTCTAGCGAGACACACCCACACTCTACTCATCCCTCCGAGCATCATATCTTCCCCATATGGGACAGATTGAGTTGTGACCACAGCTCGTCTCTCTCATCCTGAATCAATGTAGCAGAAATCAGCCTCCTTTCACGCTTTCCTGAGGCCACACAACAAGACGGGAAGGCACTGATTCGGCAGCAGATTCTCTCTCCGCACTACTGAGGTCGGACATAAATCCCCCTGAGGTCAGAGGTCAAGTGTTTTCATCATCTGTGCGCCTATTATTTTACGTGTCATTATCAGCTGCATAATATCCCCGATTAGACAGGAAATAGGCGTGGATGCAGCTAGGAAGTGAAGAGACGTGGGTCTTGTATGGCTTGTTGCCCTGCAGCTGTGGTTTGGGTCTCTTTTCCCCCTCAGGACCTCACACAAGCCAGTTCATGTCCATCCAGTAAGTCTTCACCGGCTCAAACTGTAAAGGAAGCAGCTGCGTTTCATCCTCCTAACCACCGTTGGCAAGATTGAGTGACCATCAACAGGCCCAAAGCGCAACTTCCTTGTCCTCTGACCACAGCTGCTCAAATTTTTGATAAGCTTAGAAGTTTTGGGACTATTTATTACATCGTAGACTTTGCTTCCCACCAAAATCACTCCCATTCTTATATCATATCCTACGTGAAGAGCCAAAAGACATTAGAGTCATTGTAATCCAATCCAAGTGTTGCACATTAGTGCTGATAGGAAGCAGTAAAGCAGGGACTCCACCAATTTCTAATAGGGTCTTCTCATTTATATTTATTAGCCGACACTTAGGTATCACTGTGGTTTGGAAATATTTATTATGAATTGAAGGCTCACAAATTTCCATAAACTAGGCTACTGCTCTCCCACACATATCAAGGATGTTGCTGTACAACACAGAGATGTGCTGATATAGATAAAGTCCTGATTAACTTGATATAATGTGAATGTTATCATCCCTCCCTGAATGTTAACAAGAAATATTTTTACTGTTGCATAGCACCTAATGACTGTAAGATACCTGCCAGGGCTATCAGTAGTGGTCACTTGGCAAGGTGCTCAGATCTCTAGTTAAATTCCCCTGTGGCTAAAAATGAAATGACAAGCAGTATTTTACACTGTTTTTATTCAAATGTGCCAGAGATCTGAGTTTCTGTCTGTTTGTCAGTTTATGTCACCTCTGTTCACTCCTTCGTCTTCTCTAAGTTAATGTGATTATATGTTGTCATGTTTTAACCACTAATTGCTTTATTGCTGAAAGTTTTCAGAACAAGGGGAAAATGCCGACAGTTCGACAGATAATATTCTCAAAGTTTAGAAGGGGCGTTGTATTTTTCAGTTTTTCAAAGCCAAAATGGAATAAATGATGTGGAAAACCTCACTTAACAGCTACAGCAGCATCCATTAAAAATCAATAAAAACATCCTCATTTGCTCCAAGATGCTGACTAACATTTAAGTTGAAACATAAGTAACTTATAGATAATGTTAGCTGGCAGTTAACTTTACGTTTGTCACATTTTTCAAAGACATATTTCAGTATAAGAGTTGTTTCTGTAAGTCAATTTAAAATACCTTTTATAGTTGTTTCTATCTCATCCATGCTTGTTGCCAATTTTCTGTCACAATCCTGTATGAATAGGGAAAGTTAGCTACACGTGGATAATATCCCCATTTGAACCTGACCACTAAGCTTGTTTAACTTGGTTACGATTAGGAGAAGATTATGGTTTGGGTTAAAATTACTGCATTCTTATGGTCAGGGACCTTCATGATTAAAAGCAATCTACAATGACTGTGTTTGTGGCTCTATGATCCATTCTGAAAACTCTCCAAATGGGAGAAAACAGCCGTCAACGGGCATCACACCAAGCCCAGAGGTCTGAATCCAGGCAACAACTGTAAGTGATGACAAGCAAAAGTTGTACAAAAAAGAACGATCTACTACATGTGAGATTATGTGAAATGGTCATGGAAAACACTGGAAATCCTGTAACAGCTGGAACTGCCAGCTCAAAGGTATGAATGCGCTGACTGACCATTGGCTTGAAATACCAAAGAAGACTAAGTATTTTGTTTTAAAATAAAACATCCATTGTTTCAAATAACTGACACCTTTTCCATTAGAGTCATTGTTGGCGTAATATTAAAACCAATTAGCTGGATTGTAGCCTGAGAAAAGACAGTTTGTTACTCAAGTTCTTGATTCAAATATTCTAACTTTTCACTCACAGGATATTTAATAACACACTAGCGGAAATATTTTCCAATGTGAATGAGTTATATTTTGGAACGAAACCCTTCATTTGTAAACTGAAGTATTGAAGAAGCCAATAAAAATTATAAATGACCTTGGGAGAGGGAGGCCACGGAGCACAGTGTGCAGGTACGCTGTCTTCGCACGTCGTCTACACATTCATGGCTCTTGTGAGGATATTTCCTGCCAGAACTCGACGAACTCCAAATCACAGTCAAGCATATGCAACATATGGAGGCTCTTTAGATTGGCAGCACTAACTTTACTTGAAAATCATCATTTACCATAAAACAAGGTCCTGCTGATTGATGTTGATTGACGGTGACGTTTCCAAGGGTTATGAGACATATCACAGCTGCCCTGGTGACTCCCATTCATTTAACATTTGTGATGGCTAAATTTCTGCAGCTCAGTTTCGAAATAAATCCGGATCATGACCTCCAGTGTGACTTGATTCTTACACCAGGTCTACTCTCTGGCCAAGGAGCTATTTGAATGTCCTTTTTATTAAGTGTGTGTAACCATTAGGTTTTCAGCAAGGGAAATTATACTGTTGTTACCATTGAGGGTTTCATGTGGTGGACTGGAATGACCCCATGTGACCGCGGGGGCAGAGGGCTCAATAAAAACGACAAAGCATGAAACTATAGATCACTCTCCAAAGCAGGAGTGGTGTTAACCTTAGAAATCTGGGGAGCTGTGAGGTTCAAAGACTACAGGCCCTGAGTTATTTGTTTAGGGTTGAACTGCACTGAAATGGACCTACTAAGTTACTAGAGCCATAGCTCAACCATGCCCCTCTTCCTGGAGGGGTCAGAGGTCACTGTTGCTGTAGAGACCGCACAACAGTAGAGCGGGAAAGTGGAGGCTGGAGGGCTACAAAAGCTTTTAGCCAAGGCATAAGGAGAGTAAGAGAAAGGACCAGAAAGGATTAAAAAGAGAAAGAAAATTAGATGAATCGTCTGTGGTACAAAACACCACAAATGTAATCGCATTATGACCTCATTTTTTGGCTGGTTTTGATAAATGTCTTGGGGGCATTTGAAGTAATGATCTTCTGCTCTACTGTATGCCTTACAAAACCACAGAGGATCTTTTCTTTACAACCCAGATAAGACCTTCCCTCACTCATGTTTGCTGTCTTTTGATATAGGTTACTCTTGGTGGCCTGCTGTACCATGAAAATCCTGAAACCACATACACTATAAACTATTTACAGAACCGAAAAGCACATCCGAAAAGGCTTTCCAAGTTTAAATCCTCAAGCCATCTTTTTCTCTCTGAGTGATATTCCTTCAAAATTACACAGTGGGGATGGATGCAGTCTGAGTGCCTCTATTTTTACCACTGACTCAAAAGTGCCATTTAAAGTAAGTAGGTATATGATTTTGTACTGTTTCAATGAACTGATAATTCCCTTTAAAATGCATTTGATGAAAGTCTAGAAATGGTTTTCATCCTGTAGGTTACGACTCCTCAAGGGGTCACAAGTGAAAAAGTGCAGACACTGAAAAATCCATTTCTTAAATGACATATTCTTACATTTCTCTTAAATGAGGGAATAGATGGGGAACGTCTTGTTGCTCTGAGTTTCCTCCAATGTGCGGGATATACATCATTGGATACACCAAGGGTTTGTTATGTGTGCTTGTGCCTCCTATTTAGGTTGAAATGAGTTTTGATGTTGGGAAGGTGCACAATGATGCAAAATTTTTTTAAAAAGTTGACTGCCCTCAAATGCAATAAAACCTATATAACCTATAACCAATAAGTCTGCTTTGAAATTGTAAGGAGTAGGAAGAACAGATGTTTGTGTTAAAAAGTAGGGAGTAACAGTAACAAGTGGTCAGAAAATGAATTCTCAAGTAAAGTACAGATACCTGAAAACTACATTATTTCCCACCTCTGAACACAAGAGAGAAGAAAAAGCAAGATATCACAATACATCATCTGTGAACCATGAATGTTTGTATTAAATTTTATTGTAATCCATCAAGGAGATAAATTCAAACTTTGACCTGTTGGTGACACTAATAGAAAAGTAAGGAGATCAGCAAAGTCATTAGTCTTCATCCTCTCTGGGCCATAAATGTCCGTAAATTTCAAGGCAGTCCATTCAATAGTTGGTCTGTTGGCGCACCACTTGGGTCCAGAAATAACTCAACAAGCTACTTTGCTAACATAGCTAAAAACACCTCAACCACACAAAATGACGCATACTCACACTTTTCTCAAATCCTTATAGTTTTACCTCATCAGGACATTTTTGGTTGAAATGCTCACAGCTAACAGACATGTGCGAGACAAGGCGTTGCAAGTAGGCGCTTCTTGGCTATAAAGGGTCACAAGACTAAAAGACAGGAAACGAGTGACCCGTTTGTACGTCTCCTGTTTGAAAAAGACAAGAATCTGATGTTGTCCCTTGCCTGTGGGGCCTAACTATGAGGTGTCTAGTTTCATAGCAATAATCAAAAACATGCTGATCTAATTATCAAAACGTCGGCTTATAGCCAATTCCTAGATAAACTATCACCCAAATGCTTCACCCACTGTGGACCTGTTTTTCTTAGCCAATCAATTTCCTAAGCGGCAGCCCGGGATTACCTCCGAGGCTGATCCAGCCGTCCTACAACAGGCTGCAAACGCTGTCCGTGTCGTGCTTATTTTGCCTTCCTCCTGCGTGTTTAGGTCTGTTTGTTGATCTTGGTCGTGGTTCTCCTTTGGAGGCTGAGCTGGTTTTGTCTGCTTTGTCTGGCCAAGCCTTGACACCGGCTGGACTGAGGACTGCGCTGCAGCCCAGAATACACAAACGTCACTGGTCAGAGGGCCAGTGAGAGGCGCGAGGCAACACTCGGCTAGACCACACAGCCGTCAAACCTGTCTCACTGTGCAATTTGAGAAAATCCTGTGAATGCATTCAGGTCAGCGCTGCGGTGACTCCAGATTCTTTGTGTTTAACTTTTCCTCAGCAAAGTGAAGGAGAAATACAGGAAGAGATTCGTGCTGTGTATTTGTGCAGGAAGTTCAGATAGAAATGGAGGGATCACAGACCCTTGATTCACAACCACAGGGGTCAGTTTAACTAAATAAATGCAAAAAAAAAAGGCAAATTCTTAAGAGAGAGAGAGAAAAGACTGCTGGTGAATAATTTCCTCAACAGAAAAAATTGCTCAATTACAATGGTCTGGAGGTCTCCACTCCCAGAGAAGGAGAGTAAAAATAGTCCACCAGATCTTGGACATTTCAGGATAAATTGGTATACACTGGCACGCATTAATAAAACCTCAGAACATGAGAATTGTAGCATTTTTAAACTAATGGCTGCTTTTATGAATGTTCTGCCTCATTTGAAGTGACTTTTTGGACACCGAAGTAGATTTCGGTGTTCAAAAGCAGTAATCCCAGTAAGAGCTCATATTTTCCTTCATTAAGACTTTCTTCTCCTTCCGTGATGCATTTACTGTCTTGTTATGAACTATTGACCAACATGGCTTGATGATGAATTAAAGACATATAGAAAGTGAAGTAGGAAGTGTGCTGATGTGTGGAATTTGCAAGACGAAAAAAATTTTTTTTAAAAGAATCCAAAAGAAATGCTTATCTAATGTGATTTCTGATTAGAATTACTTTAGCACCTATCTCTACCAAAACACACCTCTGGCTTTTAGCACTACCAGATGGACCAGTTTACATCTTATTCAAACAGTAAAAAATTAAAACACATGACAGGTATTTAAGAAGAAATTTAGATATTCCCTGAGATTAAATTATTACCAGCTAATAATCCCAGATTTAAGGAAAGAAACACTAATATTATAAAGTCATAAATTTGCAAGAAAAAGTTAATGGGTTTTTGTGTGGTTTAATGTGGGTTTTTTTTGTCAAGGCTTCACTTTACAAGGCTGGATCAACTTCATCACACCACAGTCGCTGCCGTGTGTTTTGCTTTATCTCTGCAGAGGATGTGCATAAATCAATAAATTGTGGATGAATCATATCATATTGATATATGAGAGACCAACTGATGTGTTGTTGATTTCATCTCATTTGCTGACCTAAAGGTAAACATCAAGTCACCATAGATAGATTGTCAAGCTTCTTTAAATTGTCCTCCTGGAGAGGGAGCCCAAGTGCATCTGTAGCAAAAACAGAGAAAAACTAAAGTGAAAAATGTCAACATCTGTACCTTAGCCGTAGCCAATAGTTTTTGTTCTCACTTCGAGGGTCACTCCACATTGACCTTTCAGGGTGTTACTAAGACATCTCATATGTTTCGGTGTGCCAGAAGCCTCAAAAAGCAAAATATGATTTGCAACATCCATCAAGTGCTAGAGTGAAGTAACGTTATTCGCATTCAAGGGGAAAAAGAGATGAGAAATCCTTAAGCTGTCATCTGGTCCAGCTTCAAACGTTTCAGTTTCTATTTTGATATCAAACCTGCTGAAAGATGCCGGATTTTTCATTAGAAAGTGCTCCACATGAAATCTTTGCCTTCCAGACTGCAATTTATCCTACAATAACGGTGAAATTCATCTGTTCTCCAGCTCTGCTCTAAAGGTTATAAAAGATTTGGAGTGTTTTCTACTGGTTTCACACATTGTCTCTGATGGAAAAAGTTTAAGAGGGAAGGAAAAGGCCACCCTGGATGAATTCTCACTCTTTCGTTCTCCCATTCTCTCTCTCTTTTTCTTAAATGCACACTTGCTCTATCCGGCACACGAGTCAACAGTCAGTTTCTGCCCAGAAATCAGAGGAGGTATGTTCACCATCACAGCAATTATTCTCACCACCGGGTTTACAACTCATCTGAATTAGCTTTTGCATTAGGCATAGCACTGCTTTTCTCATTATGGTCCGTTGGCTCTGTTCATTTCATTGTTTCCGCACTCCTGCCTTTGTCCAGGGAGGCTTCTATACAACTGGTTTTGCAATTACATCACCTACGGAGGATTTTTTTGAATTACGCACTTAGTCAGAAATATGTACAAGGTTTTGTTTATCACCCTTCTTTTGGTAACTGAAGTGAGTGCGATGAAGTCAAAGAGACAGGGAGCGAGACGAGAGGCTTCAGAGAGTATTATAGTGGTGTTTAAAAATTATATTTGTCGGTCATTTGGCGTTAAAAGTTAAAATAATCTCACCTTTGCGGGACTCATATAGCTACTGTTTGTCTTTGTAAAGAGTTATTCGAAGTTATTCAAAGGTCTGGTTATAATCTCAGGAGCAGGCATTTTATTAAAATTTGAAGTACTGTTCAAATGCGGTAAAAAAAAGTCGATATACATTCATTCATTGAGGCTTTATTTATACTGAAAAGATCACTGAGGTGGGACCCTCATTTAACAAAAACACTGAATGAAATACGAAAGCAAAGAAAGGAAAAAACGACAACAAAGACATATATTAACCAGAAAAAACAATACCACCATTAGCTAATAAAAGCCATTAAAACCAGTTTGGATTTTACACAGACAAAAGCACGAGCCATGCTGTAATTGCTACAATACAGTAACACAAAACACTGTGCACTTCTCACCTTCACTTCTTTCACATTAACTGATCTTTGGCATTCAAACAGAAACAGTTGGAAAAATGTTACTGCCTTGGTCAGGAAGAAAGAACATGACGTGAGAGTTTGAGCAGCCAACCTGCCTCACATGATATTCATCATATTATCTGCAAGTTGTGCTGTTGTCCATCATGCTCTGCACTCATTGCTCTGATGTTTCTGCACTGCATTTCCCAGAGATCACCTGTCAGTCCAACAAAAGGGATACTGAAAGGTCTTCTTATTAGGACTGTGTTGATGAAGAGATTCTGCAGGTAGCACTCTTTTCTTTCTCCGCTCCAACGCCGTAACCATTACAGCTCGTTTCTCTTCTAAGCACAAACAGACTGGAACAGTAAATCACATCACTGTCGGTCAGCCAATACACTTTTCCTGAGAGAGGCCAATCAAATATTGTGTGTTTGGAACAGCGGCTGTCCATGAACTGACTGTATTTTGAATCCCAATTGTGTCAGAGCAATCAGTGATAGAGAGCAGTAAAATACAGATCTGTTTGTTTCAAAATGTCAGTTTATATAATGTTCAGCTGCAATCATTCATTTATTTCTCCTGTAACTTGACCTTGTGTTGCCATGCTCTCATACACACACATGCATCTTTGGTTCTGTCTCTGAGTTTTTATTGTCGATCTCTTCTGTGAATATTGCCTTTTTGCAAAGAAAGACAAAGGCATTTATTCTACACGTTCAGGTCGAGCAATGCAACCATTTTGTGACAATATAACCAATATTTCATTTGGCCTCAGTCATGCACTTACTCATTATCACCTGGTTTCTGTCTGTTTGACTCAAGTAAGCCAGACTAAAGGATTATGTTCCAAAAAATTATGTTACATATTGATCTTGCGCTTTTAGCTGCAAGAAAATGTGTGACAATAAACTGGACAGTGACAGGACAAGTCTGCTAGCCTGATTCATTGTCAAGTCTGTCTTATTTTTAACCAAGCAGCATGGCTCTATGGCAGTGTCTCAACAATTCGATGGATTGCAGTCAAATTTGGTACATTCACAGTGCTCCTAATGACTACTGACTTTTCCTCAGTATCAGGTTTTCTGGTCTTGAGTGAAACATCTCAACAGCAATTGGATGAATTTCCATGAAATTTGTTGTATCTGTTGTTGATTTCATCTTAAAGGATTTGCTGACCTTAAGGTAAACATTAAGTCGCCATAGATAGAATGTCAAGCTTCTTTAAATTGCCCTCCAAGTGCATCGTTGTTGTTCAAACTGTATCAGAAAGATGATAACTGATGTTTTATCCTATTTCAGGATGTAGTCTGTGGTCTTGTGTTGGACTGTAGTTGTTGTCCCTGTCATCTTCCCTACTCATCTTTCCTAATGTATGATATGTGGTCATATTTCCTAATGTATCTGCTCCTACATTAGTCTCTAGTGCAGACCGTTCCACTGCTACATACTCTGTGTGTAATTTGTAAAATGACAAGAATTCAAATCTTACTTACTAACTGAATCGCCAATGAACGTCCCAAGCATCATCTGCCATGACGAGTCTTGCTGTTGGCCACTGACTTGCCCCACTGCAGAGTAGATAGAGTAGATAACTGAGTTCTCCAGCTGGCCTTTAGTTTTGATCCTGTGACCTTCCAGCTACATGCCCACTTCTCTAGCCTTCACGTTTCCATTATTTGAGCTTGAAGTGTAGTGAACTTGGACTTTGAAGTCAGCTCTCTGGGCTTTTACTCCAGTTCTAAAGAAAAACATGCTAGGAATTGTGATCTAAGATCATTTTTGGCCTCTCTAGCCATAATCAGCATGTTGTAGGCTTGTGACCCATGCACTGATCTCAGAGCAGATTGAAGACAGGTTCTGACCGGTCTCTTTATAGAGGTCATATCGTATTTTGGGAATGCAGCCACCCTTCAATCCTCTCCGATCCATGTTACATCAAAGCGGCGTGTCCTCTACCCCTCGCCAGTGTACAATATGCTACAGTATGCACTGGCCTGTATTCAAACCCCCACTAATTACCTCCAAAGCTTAGTGGAGATGGTCTGTTGTTCGAAAACACTTGTTTCTTTGGTAACTGTGCAAACCATGTATGGTGTGCTACAATAAACAACACAGAACTCCCTGATAGATGAACAACTGTAGACTACAGATTGTAGATGAGATTGTGGAAATTACACTCTATTCTCATGGATTTTTAATCAGATTTGAGTCCAGCTTAGTGTGTAATTTCAGCAAAAAATGTTCCTTGAAGAGTTTTGGAACGAGCCCAAGTACAGTACAATTAGAGTTCATTACTGAAATATAGCAGTGAAAGTGTACAGTTCTCCAAGGAACTCAGGAAGAAACACAGCTCCAGCTTTAAATTTCCTCATTACTTACATCCAGAGACACTCAAAGTGGAACCTATCATGGCTACCCTAGGAAAACAATGTATCTACAATTTTTTTTTTTTTTTATTTAAACAAGTTTACATAAGCATTTAGGCCCCCAGAAAAACACATAACAACCAAAGCAAGCATTGTGCTTCTGAAAAAACGGACTTTTGCAGATGCTGTGAAAAGCAGCACTATGGATAGTATACGTATACCCCCAGTCTCCAAAACCCACAACTCCCAGCTCCCAGCTCCACACCCTCCACACACGCCTCTTCCTCTCTTTTACAGCCAGACATTCTCCAAACCTGTCTAGGGGTCCAGAAGTCAACCACCACCCCTTGACATCAATCCGTATGGGTTAATTGACAATGAAAATACCTGGAGGGAAAATGGTCGTTTATAAATACACGATTTAAACCTGGCCATATAGAATTATTGAAAAAAAAGTCACGAGCACGCCGCAAAGAAAATACCTTGGCCTACATATGAATAGATATTCTTTCTTCTTCTCGAATGTGTTATTTTTCTTTGGGGAGCTTGCGGTCCTGAAGTGCTTTGGACCTCAGCTCTGAGGCAATTTAATGGATGTACAGAAGCCACGCTGTGCAGAAAATAGTATTAAAATATGTTCCTTGTGTTTTGACACCAAATTCAGGCTTCAGGCTAGCGCAGAGTGTGCATCAGTGGCGTAAAACGTGCCTGCCGCAGTGACACGCAGGGCAGCTTTTTTGGCTACGGGGATGAGAAACGGAGTCCAAGCACTTGCCTCAGCAGCACTCTTACAATCGCTGAGGAACATTTTGTAGCCAGGAAACACTGGAGCTGATTTATGACCCTTTGGCTCAGTTTCTTGCCTGATGCTGAAAATGTTGTTCTTTTGCACTGACAAAGGTTTCATCTTGTGCATTACCGCTCCTAAGATTCGCCTTATGGACTGAATTAACAAACCAAATACAAATTTGAGACGTACACAGAAAGACAGCAAAACACGCATTAATTCACTGGTGGCAGATCCTCATCCAAACCACTTGTTTTTGGATGATGGGTAAACAAAATCTAAACTTGTGCTCCATATTTCTTTGAGCCTGACATAATGTTATATAGCATTTCCCTTTTTTCTGCTGTCAATGTATCATAAAACATTAACAGTGCTCTGTAGCTCTGTAGCGATAGCATCGCTACCATGTTTGCTGAAGGCTACTGAGCTTGTGTCCAGATAGCATCGCTACTAAAGATCACCAAAGGGGTTAAACATGAGCGGTTTGTAACAGAAAACATACAGCAGCGTGCATGTCTTTGTTTCCATAACAATACTGCAGATACACATCTCTCTCTGTAATCAAAGATTTACTCACAGCTGCTTGTTTTGACAGCGTTGCGTCAACTGTTTTGACAGTGGCTCAGCTGAACTAAACTTTTCAACCATTCGGCTCTTTTTCCATCTTCTAATGTCTGCGTGAGGATCATCGGCTCATCAAACTGCAGAGGCGCCAATATTGTTACTGTTGTTTTATGCTGGGCACGGCATTGATCAACTTTGCACATGTTTGGCGGCTCCAAATGATAAATGGCATGCTCACACACCACAACTCAGCCTGTGATAGTTCATAACAAGAAGGGACAAGAGTATAGAGTCTGTAGATGGTGAAATCAGCGTAAAAGTTAATCATAAAATTAAAGTTAATGAAAATGAATCTAGTATTGTATTCGAAATAGTTTTTTTGCAGTGAAGTGATATATGAGGTGTAAATGGATTAAAAAAGTTCGCAGTATGCTCCTTTTAATTTCCAAATGTTCACTCTTTCTAGATGGAGAAGTGCCCATACCTGGTCCCTAAATAATAAAGAATGGGGGAAAAAACAACAAATTAACATGTGGGGTCTCAATTACAAGAGATGTGAGGCTTTTATGACAGTGACTTGGACCGATAAAACATATTTTTGCAGTTGGATATGAATGTTTTTAATTTTCAAATCGTTGTTGTTTAGCGCAGAGCTACAAAGCCGAGCGATAAGAAATACAGCTGCTGTGACAGTGATATGTGTATCCTCAATTTTACAGCCTTTATCTCATTTTTTTATGTTCCCTCAGCTTTTGTGAGCCTGCTGTGTTTCTGTCAGTCCTGACTTGGAGGCGTCACAAGAACACGGGTTAAACCTGCTTTCCTGTCTTGTCTGTGCTCTGAAGAGGCCTCTGGAGTTAAAAAGTGTGGTTTTCTTTGGCCAGTGCAGCCAAGTCAGTCACTGAAAACGAGTTAAGACAAGTAGCTTAAAGAAAGTACCATCTTACATCTGCCTCGTCTCACGCCGCTCTGTTTTTTTCTGCACCCTTCATTCTTTTGTATCATGGTTGCCATTCATTTGGAACGTCTTGGGATCGTCTTTTCCATTCCCAGACAGCTGGAGCGAGTTACTGGCTGTTTGGCGATCGGGCCAGCGGGGGAGACGCAGATGGTTCAATTCTCATGTCACCCTGTCTGCTTGGCAGAGACATCGGGGAGCAAGTGGAGAAGGATTTACTCACACACACAGAACATATATATACATACACATACAGATGCACACACAAATAGGATCCAGTGCATACACAGTCACGCATGTATGTGTGGAGAGCTTTCACACACATTTTTTCCATTTACATTGTAGGCTTTTACTCGACACTCTCATCCTGAGACACTTAAACACAGTGCAGCAGTAGAATAAGCTTCAGTTCAAGCCACCAAAATAAGGAATACAAGACATCTCGGCTTCAGAGCCCCAATCACAAATGCAACACCATACACGGGGGATCTTGGAGGGATCATTTAGATAAAAATACAAAGGTATAAATACAAATAGTATGCAGAGTGTACACAAGTGTTTTCATACACAAGTCTGCTTTTGTCAAAGTTGAAAAGGCACACAAACATTTCTACCATCATGTGGTAGCAAGAATTGGTGGTCTTTGGAAATATGTACTACTGATTACAACCTCACCTGTGATGAGAATCTGATGAAATAATGCAGTTCTTGTATAAGCCAACCTGAAAAAAAAATACAAATTTCACTAACATTTAGTGACTAGGTATTAAACTAGCAGTAAACTACATTTCTAGATATTCAATATTAAAAATAGCCTGAAAAAAAGTCCAATTTTAGTAAAAGAAAAAAAAGAAGAGTACATCTTCAAATTGCTTGTTTTGTCCAACAGCTCAAACCCCCAAATTTACTCACTTTATAATTGTTTAGACCAGAGAAAAGCAACAGATCCGCCAATAGGAGAAGCTGGAACTTACATGATAAATGACTTAAATGATTCTAACCCTAACCCTGACCCTATTTTCAGTCAGTCAACCATATGTGTAATTAACTATTTGTCTTATCACTCTTTCAAAGCTCCACAAAGCAATACCATCCACTCTCCCACACAACAACTTGACAGTGGGTCCACACATTGTTGTAGAAAAGTCCACATTATGAACCCCTGAACATATTAATATTTACATAATTACAAGAATATTTTTCACATTATATCAACAGTGATCGTGCCTCACACCACATTTGCACTTTATTCAAAACATACTTTTGGAAGTGATCTGACAGCATAGGAGGAAGACTTTGGAAAAACCCCAGAATTAGTTTGGAGGGGAAAAGGAGTTTTGGGTCTCCTACTGTTCTTTTTCTTAGCTTGTTTTCACAAAATGGGCCACGTTACAATTGGAGGGTAGCTCAGCTTCAATAATTGTTTGCTGAATGTTTTAAGGTTTGTTGTCATACCTAATTTTGGCAGAAGAGCCGGTTGCATTCCTGCGGTGGACGACTCGGTCATCGTGCTCGCCTAGACCTCTCTCCCGCTGGGGAGGAGACTACTGTGTGTGTGTGTGTGCGCGGCTGTGTGTGTGTGTGTGTGTGTGTCTGTGTGTTAACACTGCAGACACAGTAGGTGGGAGGTATCCGTGGCAAGAAGACCCTGCTGACAGCTGTAGACAGGTGGGAAACCTTACAATAATATTACACTGGAGTTAAGGGAGTGGGTGCATGTGTGACTGAGTGAGTGCATACATGTACATGACCTATATGCATGAGTATGTGTGTCAGACTGAAGGCATGTATTCTTATGTCAGCTGATGTGTAAAATGATACACACTTGGCTGATACCATGTGATACCATGACAACAGACACATAAAAACTGTGAAATGTGCTCTTCCCACTTGTGATCATGTTTTGAATTGTGTTCTATTCAAATTTTCTAAATACTAAAAGGAAGACATTTAAGTTTTGTTTAGTTTTCGGTATTGACAGCCATTCTTAGTACTAGTGACAACACTGGTTCCTCTTGTTAAACAATAAAATATTTTTACAGACAAGAAGACAATCAAGACACTCAGAATTGATTCTCTTAGCACTAATATTGTGTTTTAGTGACAGCGACTGAAACGTCTCAGGAATTTCTAATATCTCAGGCTTAGAATTACAAGTAGATTATTAAGTGAACGTGTTTTCCATCTTGGCTGTTCATAATTACAATTACAATCTGAACAATACTACTGTATTTTTATGACAACCCTTCACTCCATACGTTACTCCACGCCATGACTCAAAGTGTAGCATTACTATACTAGATTCATGAACAAATCATTCATTTTGAGTCACAAGTGGAAGTGAATCCAAAATTCTCCCTATGTATGGTGCATGTGCAGTTGTTCATAAGAGGCAGGTTAACTTCTGACTTAAAGAGTCTGACTGAGTCAGAAGTTAACTCTGCAGACAACCAAAGAATGAGTTAGAGCCGCTGCTCAGCGACAGACTCTTGTTCAGTGATCTATCCCAGGAGCCCAAAGTACACCCACTGAACCAAAGAAGTAACTATAAGAAAAAGGTGCATTCCTTACAGCTATTTTGCATGTGTTTTTGCTTTCCACCACTGATCATAGGTATGTTGTCCCACACAAATAACAGCCCATGCTGGAGTGACTGACAGGCCTCACAACTCAGCTGGCAACATACAGTATACTTTGAGATCCTGGAAATCTCAAAAACTGCAATAAACACACATTTTCATCTTAGCTGCACAGTAAAACAAGAGACATTACATTTTACATTTCTTTACAAAAAAAAGTGAGGAGAATTTCAGTTCAACTTCAAATTAACTAGTCCAAACTAGTCAAATGAACAGTCTCATGACAGACTTAAAGTTGTGAGATTTTCCCACGGTGATGTGAATAAAATTCCTTGTGGAATTTTTGTAATTTTTTGAGCATTCAATTTGTCAAACGCATGGCTATTGAATATCTGGACGTTATATCCGTAACAACTTTCAAAGCCGCTGCTGGTGAAACCGTAACGTATGCATGTGTTTCATCCACGCACCCTGCTGCTGAAGAATCTTCACCTGTGCACTGAAAGAGTCCATCTTCTTCATCTTACCCTTTCATTACAGGGTCACCAGCCCAGTCGCTTGAACACAAGTATTGCAGCTCCAACTGGGCCGATTCACACTGAAAAGAAAGCTCCACATGCAGGAGCAGCCCATAACTCAATCACAGCAACACGACTCATATCAAAAGTGAAGTGAAAAGTTTTTTTTGCTATCTGTGACTCTGATTCTGCTTTATAAATCTGTGCAGGACATCCATAATAGAGCAGTCCCTCACTGGGGTTTTTATGGTGAGATAAAAGAAAACCTAAAAGGTTATCTACAGCTCAGCTGACATTCCAAGTCAGAGGATGGTGTTGACTGCAGCCCGCTAATTGAAGACACATTTGAGAGATGTCTCGCCTTGCGGCAAATGGGCTTTCACTGATCCGGCAATCTTGGTGTAAGAGGGACCTCCAGTGGCCAGTTCAGCCATGAAGAATTACACTGCTTACCTTATAAAGTACACGTCAAATATAATGTAGAGCATACACTTATGATGAGTGGAGCTTTGTAGGAATCAAATGCAGACATGTAGCTGCCTCTTCTTCCTTGACTTTCATTACAGTGGTGTAAATTTAGAGTATGTCAGGATGGTTTAAGTTCACTGACAGTTTATTAGAATTTAACATCTGGACTATAAAGTTTAGCATGTGCTACTTCTTGTAGTGTTTTAATGAATGGATCAATGGATAGAGTATTGCTTCAGTAATGGGCTTCAGTTGATTGCACAAATGCTATAGAATAAAAACATTCAGTCAGATAAGAATTTTTTTGCACATATACAACAGCATAAAAGCGGGTGACAGAAATGAAACGTGTGACAGTAGAGGTCAAGAAACAACATAATACACTTGATTCCAGTAATCGAGTAATAGTAAGACAAAATTTACTGTACTGACCCAAATATTAGACAACCATGAATGTAAGATGTAAAAATGGATCATGAATTGATACTGTTAAAGCAGAATCTGTTAAGGATCTGTTAAAGAATCACACACACACACACCTGTCAGACTCATGACAGTCTTTTTGAGCTCCTCGTCATCTTTGATGAAGATAATAAATCTTTCCTGCTTGACCCAGATGTTAGTTTCTGCAGTAAAAACACCAGGTGACACCCAAAAATGTCTTTTCTTTCTGAGGGCAGTTCCATAAAATATTCAGAAACCCCTGCAGGTGAAACTGGGCTAATGAAACACTTTTGGGGCTGAGTGACTTCTAACAGAAACACTGTACAGGGACGTGAAGACCATTCCCTGCCTCGCAACATTAAGGCTGTAAACAACTCATAATGCAAGATATCTCAAAAGATAGAGAGCTCTTGATGATGCGTACTTTCATAGCATTTCATTTTGTACACCAACATTTCTTAGGGAATACTTTCATGTCATGTTTTGCTTTATTGAAAAAGGTGAAGATGGCCAGTCTGCCCAGTATTATGAGAATGACTGTGAAGAAGTTACTCAAAGCATCCACAGCACACGAGTAAAAAACCGACTCTGACTGCTGACTCGTCTGTTGCTGCACAAATTCTTTCTTTCATGACATGTTTGGAAATGTGAGGCTGGGAGTGAGCTGACTGAGCTTTTTAAAGCCTAGCTTTACCAGAGCTTTCATCGTGGCTTTACATGCTGTGGAAAAGTGTCCTGATTTAAAGAGTATTGACAACACTTCTTCTTTACACAACTTGATATACACTCACCAGGAGCCAGGCAGCAGTAGCTCAACTGATGCTTAAAAGGCCAAAAAGAGAAGAAGGCAAACAAAGACATCCCTCCTTCAGTGCTGATGTCTGACAAAAAGCTCTGACATCTTTCCCAGGATCCTTCACAGGCCTCTCCTTTTTTGTTTCTGAAGGTGCCAAAAGAATAGCTGGATGTCTGAAAAGAGGAGGCGAAGAGAAGATGAAAAAGAGAAGAAACAGAGATGTAGTGAAAGGAAAAAAAAAAGAACTCTAAAACAATGCTGCCCTGGCACACAAAAGGCATTTGAGGTCTGAGAGAAAATAGATTGCAGATGTTGCTGCCAAAACCTGAGGAGGAAATGTTTACAACCTGGTGCACCTTGTACACCAAATTGATGCCAGCCTCACAGCCTGATATCTTACTGGTATTATTACATCGAAGGAGAAAATCAACATTAGATAACAAGGTATCCAAAAGAGGTATTGAGCAGTGAGTCAGTCAGACACCAAGGATTAAAGGGATAATTCAGCGTATTCCAAAATATGCTTATTCACATTCCTGCCAAGTTCAAAGAGAAGATCGATACCACTCTCTCAGTAAATGCAAAGCTGAAGCTAGAGGCCGTTGAGCGTAGCTTAGCTTAGCACAAAGACGGGGAAAGCGCTAACCTGGATCCTGTGTAAAGGTTACAAAATCAACGTACTATCACCTCTAAAGCTCTCTTGTTTAGTCTGTACAAAACACAAAATGTAAAAATGACAAGTTGTGATTTTTTGATGGAGATAAAATATTTACCTTTTGGACAAAGCCAGACTTGCTTCTACCTGTTTCTACCTGTTCCCAATCTTCATTCTTGTCATATTTACAGTGTAGATAGACAAGGTGAAACCAGAACTTCCAGGTTCTGTACCAGGAGTAAGAAAACCTCATTTAAAATAAAATTGATGTTTGTGACTATGCTAATAACTAAAAATCCAGCCTTGGATCAGAGCCTTTCACAACAATATGTCATGTTTCTTGCATCATCTGTCTAGATAAAGACAATTTATTTATTTATTTTTAATTTATCTTAATATCACACTTTATTTAATATTCATGTTTTTTTAGCTGACTTTAGCAAACACCATTTCCCATAAGCCCTAGACCTACACAGGTCAGGTTATAACAACTGGGCAGAGAGGAGGAAGTGTTATAAAAGTTTTTAGACAGAAACAGAGAGAAAAGAAAAAGAAAATTCTCATCTAAGTCCTGACAAAAAAGGAAATAAGAATATCCTATAAATACTCTTTTAAAAAGTAAATAATTGCTCTGGATTTGTACATTGATGTATAAAAAAATGTAAATACATATATGTGAATCATACAGTCCATGATGTGTACTAAATAGTTGAACTTTCACCCTCTTTTAAACAGTTTATGTGTCTCTGGGTTTAGAGACAAACGTTCACCCCCTCATGAATGAGATCATGAAAAGTGGATTTAATAGCTAAAAATCAAATTAAGGTTACAGCTTTCACCTCCTTCCATCTGGTCTGCAGGTCATCCTGGAAAATCTCCTTCAGAGCAATTTATCAAAAATTTAGCAGGAACACTGGCAACATGGACAATCTAATAACAATGAGAAACGGCCACCATAATATCAGTCAAAACGCCTTGCCAGTGTAAACACTCCATAGAGTGGAAAGTATATTTCTCAACATAAAACACATCTGTCTTCCAGACCATTGATATTAGGCTTCATACGACAGTACAGGGAGGCTTTTCTTCCCAGACGGACGATGCTGGAACGACCTTGTCGCCGTGCTTCACCTGTGCACTCGATGGTCCGGACGGCTGAGGCTGCCGTCTGGGGGCCCATCGCTGCCGCCACACACACGCACACACAGTCACCCTTCAGTTACCCCGTGGGCTGAAAAATAAGCTGCCGCCACATGCCAACTAGGGGTCAATGGTGTGTCAACATCTCGCCACTGTCAAGCAAGAAAACACACATGCACATGCGTACATGTACAGCTGCACACAGGTTTGCATTACTACAGCTGGGAGGGCCGTTATTGTCTACAATCATCCCCTAACCTCAGACAGTTTTCCTTCCAGCTCTACATGCTAAACCACAACTTATACGTTAAACTAAACCCCAGTCAGAACTCATAAACGCTCCTTAAAGAAGTGAAGACGGGCCAAATTGACCTCACCTAAGAATGAAAACTCACACTGACTCTCGTTTGGATAGCAAAACTAGAACCCGCCCACTCAGATGGTGCTTACATCAATCATTTTTTGTCTGCAGAGAGCCTGTGGAATCTATACAAAAGGAAGGCGAGGAGCCAGGAAGCAGTGAATTGGTAGCAAATTCATAGTGACATAGTGGGAGTAGTTGAAAAGATGCAGACACTAATGTTCTGATGAGCTTTCTGCCCTCCTCATTAAAAGTATGTACCTATTCTATCCCTCCAAACAAATCCCATTTCGAACAGCAGAGATCATAAAGCCCACTACATTTCTTACATTAGTCTTCTCTGACTGACCTCTGGAGATTTTCGGCCTGCAGCCACACCCACTTTTGGCCCGGCTCCTCCAATCACTGCCTCTTCCACCGCCTTCACAAACACGCTAGCAATCAGATGACAAGAAGAGGGATGAAGCAAGTGGATGCAAACACCAACACGCATGTTTTACCATGTTTGCAGTGACAGTTTAAACAACAAGACATCACGCGCAGCTTTAATGCTTTCGTGTAAAGTCTCCTCGCATCGTCTTTTAAAAACACACACTCACCGGCACACAAGGACAACAAACATGGTGACTACCCGCACGCACTTTCATGGCTAAGTAACTGACTCGTCAATAGTTTCCATCCATAATCCAAAACACATTGCATGACAAAGAAAACAAGTTCCTCTTACTCATTTTGTACCATTTGACTTTTTCAATATCTTTGTATTAGTGTGACCGCGCTGTGATCATAGTTTGTGGCATTTGGACTTAGGCAACTTTTAAAGAGTGCAGATTAAAAGTTCCAACCCTGATGTGTGTTGTGAAAGGAAGCAGGCACATCACAAATGCCTAATATGTGCTGTGTTTGCTTTATTGTTGCTGCCAAAGGACAAAGAGGAGAACCTCCACTCCCTCTTCAGCACATCGCCAGGTCTGCATTTTGACTTGACTTAGCTATTCATTTTGTTTATGGGGAGCATTCCTCCACATGGGATGTCAATGTTTCTTTAATTGAAGAATATCTTCGTGTTTACATACAGCTCTGCGTCGCCTCACGCGGCATGGGCGTTAACAGCTAAGATCCTGTGCCGCCAAACACGGCCCTCTCAAAATCCTGACACCTAACCCTCGTGTGTGTTTGCTCACACCACTGTTAAACATTTACATACCCATCCAAACAGTGTCAGAGGGAAAAACCGCACCATCCCACTCTGTTTTACATTAGCATGCGGCCGAGCAGTTTGCCTCTTCCTCCGAGAGGGGGGAAAAGTCCCAAAACATCCATAGTAATCAATCTGATGAAACCAAACAGCAGTACACACCGAGGACACGGGAGTAAACAACTTTTAACTCAGCTGGATTGAAGTCTCGTCTCCGCAAGGAGCGTATAAGACGTGACTCTGTGTTTCACTAACATGTCGTCCTTTAGTTTAAGCTCAGGACCGCAAACAACTGCGTGCTGAACATCCCAGACTTTGTTTTGTGAGCACAGACTGAGGGATATTTCTCTAAATGGACCCCAGAGCTCGTAAATGTTTTATAAACGCTTTCAATTCACAATAAGAGAACCTTTTCCAAATCCATGTGGTGCTATTCATAATCCATATAAGCTACATACAGTACATAGGCCAACTTGTACCACATAATCTGTTTGTACAAGCAAGTGCACAGACAAAAGTCACACGTGGAAATATAAGTCTCCCGGTCTCCATTTTAACAAGTCTCACTTTTTTAATGGGTATATCCTGGTGTTAAATATCTTTAATGTGTTTTCCCTGGCTGTGACGACGATTGGACATAAACATGCTATTCTTGCAGTACCTATAATTGTTCTATTAATAACACCTATAATGTCTGAGTCTCGTTCTGCATGGAAGAGTGCAACAGCATTTATTGTGTGCAAACGCGACCTGTTTCCAGCCGCCACACGTTGTTAATCTCTGGCTACACCTCTGCCATTCACAGCCCATTTAGGTCAGACTCTTTTAGCGCTTGGCAGTCAGAGGGCAGGCTGCTGCCGCTGCCACTGGTGTCCCTCGTGGTCGAGGGCGCCGCCGCAAATCTGGGGCCACACCTTTCTGACCAGACATAACGCAGGGTCCTGCAGCCTGACACGTCAAACTGAGAACAGCGTCACCTCGCGCCCCTTTCAATCTCCATCTCACACTTGAAGGCATAATGCAAAATCCGCACACATTTCTTCCTGGTGGCGTTCATGCTCCTGTAGGGGCAAGGGCACATGGACCACCTGGAAGGGCACTTGATTGAGTTGGATACCAGAACTCAGACCTGAACCCGGCCTGTTTCGGCTGATCTCAAGTGAAAATGCCAGATTTCAGACTGGAATCTTCACATCACAACAGAAGATTCTTATTTAATTATGTCCTCTAGACACCCCAGCGGGGAAAAATCAATTACGCACCCTGGAACCCTGAACTACATCAGAATATCACAAAATCGCAAACGCTTTGTTGGAACTCAGCCGGTAGCAGAACTCAAGCTTCAGACTTAATTTTGGTGTCACTCCAACATTTAGAAATGAAAGTGAGAAAATAGAAAATTAAGCATAGAAGTAAATAATTTTTTAAAAAAAAGACACCCTACCTGTCAGACATTTTCTCTACACAGTCTTTTCCCCAGCGCTACCATCACTCTTTTCCTGTCTACCTGTTTGTAGTAAAACGACCTGAATACAGTCCCAAATACAAAGGTAAAAATGTTTTGTCAAATTTAAATTACAGTTTTTCAAAGGACTATATAAATACTGGATTTAAAAAAGGGTTTGTTCTGATGCAGGCTAAGCCAAAACCACATGATGTAGAATGCTGTATTGCTGTGCATAAAGCGTCTCTCACCACCAAATAAGACTTTTAGAATGACTGAAAAGTCATTGATTATAGTGTGTGAACCCACTAAACCCACTACATTTTTCTCACACACCATTAAATGTTATTCTAAATCTTGCCTAAAATCTCAGTGGAGTGGTTGTTTCCTTATAGAGAAGCATCTCAGTTTCCAATTTCTCCCTCATTGCCTTTGTTTATCCATATCTTTCATTGGAGCTTTTGACAGAGTTTAACAGTAACTGTGTTTTGTCGAGCTTGTTAAAAGATATTTGCACCTTTATGTTCCAGAAAACCATCTCGAAATCCTCATATTCCCCAACAGCTTTTTGTTTAAAAGGTATGTGACCCAATTGGTATTCAGTGCAGCATTTCATGCAGAGTCAGCTTCAGTGTAAGTACACCTTAATATGTAGGATTAATTTAGGTGTTCACCCTCATTATCACACAGGGAGAGGTAATGAAATTCAGCGTTTTGGTGGATGACTAAGATGCTGAACTAAACCCAGACTGAGAACTGTTTACAAGACTGAGTGGAAAGTATTCGCTTTTAAAGAAAATACTAAGCATAACCGTCCAGTTAAAGTTATGCTAAACCATGATGTAGTTTTACCACAAAACTTAATTTATTCCACATTTCTGATTGATTGGCACTTTAAAACTGTGTGTAATCCGCTGGACATTCCTTTAAGATAGGTACAAAAAACAGGCCTTAGACACCTGAGACCAGAATTTGCATCCTGCATCCCATGTGCTCTGGTTTATAAAGCCTTTGATTGAGGTTAGGAAAAATGCGGTGGTTTTTGTTGAATATTTTAAAAAGTCGACGCATACTGTTTTGTGCATCTAGACTATGCTGACTTTTTCCAATAGTTAATGAAAACCACAATCTTTTCAGCAGACCTGTTTTGTACCAAGTGTACAGCTCTGGATAATACTGCAGGAAAACAAATGAAATGTGTTGACGGTCGTTTCAGTATGAATATAAACATGCAAAAGCAAAAAACCCCACACGCTGTTACGTGTCACTTGTACTTAATGGCGTGGCGAGTACATTGGAAACTGAGTACAAGGGATCGGCAGTGTGGGATTTGTAGGTTATTTTATCTACCAGATCAGTCAATAAATCTTGTGTCCAAGAACTTTGTTGCTCCCTATATTTCCTGGCAGCATTACATTCAAACCTTAAAATACAGACCTTCCATAAATCAATCAATCAATGCATCTTGTGGTAAATATAATTCAATAGTTTAAATATGAATAAGACGCAATAAAATAGTAGGAAACACCTACAGTCTGAGACTAATATAAAGATGCTGCTCATTGTATTATTTTATCGTTTAATGCTTGATGAAGGTCTGTGGTGCCACTTGGCAGTTTACATCTAATGTTGATATCCATAGTCGCAATATATTGAACAAACAGTTACTATGTAGTGTCACACAATCTATGCTTTTCTGCTTTAACAACACATGTGCATCATATGGTTCACATATGATGAAGCCTCTGAGTGATCATCATTAATCCGAGGCAATGCAACACCTCATATACTTTACAGTTTTCCTGACAAGGGATAGCTGACTGAGAAGTGATGAGATCTGATCATCATAGTCAAGATCTACTTGATTCTCAATGGGGGAACCATCAGTAGGGCTTTTGTTTTCTCTGCATGCCAGCTGCTGCTTCCCTTGTGGGGATTCATTGGCAAAACAACAAAAGAGAACATTCTCAGGTGCTTTTGCTCTTGTTAGTGCTGAAGATTACAAGGTCTGAATAATGGGCAATTACAGGGAAATGTGACTTTAGGAACTTTAGGCACATGTGATGTGCATGTGTCACAGCAAATGGAGGGCAGGAGCACTGTACAATGTGTTTAATTCAGCCATATATCATGAAGCACATTATTTTCAAGACAGGTGAACAATAGAAGAAGGAAAACCGCAAATGTTGGGTTTCACAGGTATGTTTTTCCAAGGTTTTTTTGGGGGGGGTTCGACAATGACTGGGAAGTATTCCACAAAGCTAACCACACACACAAACATCTAGCAGTTATCTTCTGGTTTGCAGGAGGTGGGAAGAGAAAAAGAATACGAGTCCAGGCTCCAGGCTTCTGTCCTCAAGGAGGTTTTTGGTATCCGTTGATAGGGCTCCCTGCCTGAGGACAGAAAAATAAACTGTAAGTGAAGATGACCAAAGACAATAAACATTAAGTGTGTGCAAGAAGGGAAATCAGAGTGGAAATGACTTCAGGAAAAATGTTCCAGTAACTAATGGCCAGCCAAAAGACATCAAGGATAATGTTGGGCCTAATTTGACTGAATCGTTCATGTTTTTAAATGACTAGGTTGCATGTAACTGCTGCTCTAACACCACAGCAATGACCATGTTAATGTTTTTTATGAAAATGTAGTTATGAAGTAGGTTCTAACTACATGTTCACAGAGTTACTTAAAAGGCCATTGACACAAGTATATGCTCTCTCAACACACACACTAGGCCAGGGTTATCCTGCCCACAGAGCAGAACTGGTGTGCATGCATTCAGTGAAATCACTGTAATTCATGGTGGAAGGCACTTTGGCAGCTGTAGCTAACTCTGTTAGAGCCCCATTTGCAACCTCAGCACGAGTTACTACAGCGTGACTCGATCGCATGGCGTTAACCATGCAAAGAGTAGGGGGAATGTCAGTATGTTGTTCTTTTACTAGCAGCGCACCAGCAGCTTGCATCTCAAAAGGTAGTTTGTGATCTCACATTTGTCTACTTTTTGCTCAGAATGATAAAATAACAGGGAGGTGCAGTGGTAGGTTCTTGGTTCTCCGACTTCCTCCCACAGCCCAGACACATGCAGGTTAGCCTGATTAACAACTTGAGCATGAGTGGTTTTCTGTCTATATGTGGTAGCCCTGTGGTCGTCTGGTAACCCGTGCAGGAAATATCATGCTTCTCTCCCAATGTCATTTGGGGTTGGACCCAAACAACCCTCTAAAGGATGAGTGGGTACAAGTAATGGATGGATAGATGATAGAAAACATTTAAATAGGCTACAATATTTTACAGAAGCTGTGCTTATCCGCTTCTCTTCATGAGAACATACATTAAGTTGGCTGAGCAGGCGACGGCACCAACAGGTGCAGTCTGTAGGAATACTGGATATGGTGTCAACTGTTCACCTAAGGTTTGGGAGCGCCATGTGTCCAATACACTGAGAAACACCCAGAGTGCACATGATCAAGCTCTTCACTTGTCGTTAGCTGAAGGGGACCACAGAACCATTAGCTTGTTTAGCAAAATATATGCAAACCAGTAAGAGAAACCCCAGCACTCAAATGTTCGAGGACAGGCCAGAGTGACCGAAGTATACCGAAGTGTACCAGTGGTGAAAGCAGTCATACTGAAATCCCCTGTAAAGTGTCTGATGATGGAGGTGTCTGATCCAGTCCAGCCAAACCATCTTTTCTTGAGATAAAGAAAAAGTTGGTTTGGCTTTTGAAGCATGACATGGTTTTTATGTGATGCTGCTTCAGAAATATATAAAGGCTCACGATCTTAACACATCAGAACCGAGAAGCCTAGGGCTTGAATGAATACAAGAGGCGGCTTATCCCACAGTGAGAGACGTCACTCATGGTGCTCAGAGAATGGCGCAGTTACTTAAATGAATATGTTTTTAGTGTGTGGGTCCTAACTCATATCAAAAGAGCCACTGAAAATGCACTTTGAACAAGTTATATATAACCTGCCCATGAAACAAATGTTCACTTTTTAACCAAATTTGCCCAGCATTAACTCAGACACACTGGAATCTTTTGACCTTCAAACCACCAAATCACGCACACTGGGATATCACTCCCATGTTCCAGTTTTATCTATTTAGCAGCTAAGCCCAATACTCGACAGAGCGTGAATCTACAGTTGATATAAATCATGTCAAAGCTCGTAATGTGTTTTATCATGGTTGTTTCCACTTTATCTCCGGCAGTCCCCGCTCCTCCAGTTACATTTCCTCTCTCCCTCAGCTCTGCAGGGGCCTAAAAAAAAAAAAAAAAGAGCACCCTGCATCATCTGCTCTCAATCACAATAATTATCCCTAAAATGCAGTGCGGAGCCTCTGAGAGGTGAGGGGAATGAAGCACAGAGGCTATTGGCAATCACCTCCCTCCAGTCATTATTAGTCATCTCTCTGCTGCTTTGGAAGAGGACCCAGACGGCTTGGGAGGAAGCCATGTGCAGCCGAAAGACAGTCAGACAGACAGAGAAAAGGCCTGATGTGACTCCGGTGCCCAGAAAGTATCAGCAATCTCTCAAGGCTTTGGCAGCACAACATCTCCTCTGGGGACTGGCAGCACACGAGTATCAGCCTTATGTTCTGTCTGTCAGGCTTCCTCTTATCCACATATTTTAAAACACTGAGCTTGTCACTCTGAAGATCTGGGAGCTTTTAAAAATCCCAAAGCGGCCAGTGAGCACCTTTTGGGTTCTTCAGTATAAATAAAAATCCTTTAGGAGGATGATGCATTTGAGGTCCTGTCAGGATTTGTGAACGCTTCCCGGTGGAGTCCTTTGTGGGACATTGCGGGGTTGCAAAATGGCTTTGCAATCAAAAGTTCCTCAAAGCCATCTAACTTTTTAAAGCAGAAAAAAGCAGACCGAAAAAATAAAACACTGATTAGACTCCAGTGCCCGTGAAGTATCAGTTTTATGAATATTCTGGCAGCCCTACAAGTCCACAGGGGACTGGCAGCCGTCCTCAGATGAATATCCTTGTGTTTTGAATTTCTTTCTGACCCCTGAGATTTGCACTTGTCTGTGAGCCAGAGGTTTTAAAAGACTGAACTGGTCGCTCTAAAGGTAGAGGATCTTTTCTAAAATCCAAAGGCTACTTATGCATCTTAGCCCTAAAAGATTAACGAATAAGCCCTCATATCAGAGCTACAGTATGATCCCTCTCTGATGAGCTCTTCTTTCGTTGTATAAAGACTTCAAATATCCCTCTTAAGGCTTGTTAAAATTTTAGATTAGAAGCATTTCATGAATTCGGATCAAAATTCTCAGGCATTTTCATTTGAGTCACTTGAGTCTGTTTTTTACAGTTTTGACCATAATTTTAGTTAGGAATTTTACTGCTGAGATCTGGCAACATGTTGATCACTATCACTACAAGACCTCAGGCAATCAGACAGTTTTTAAACATGCAAACAGTTTAGCCGGATTGTTTAATTGTCTGTTTTCTGGGCTAAACTACAGTGAGCACACCAGTGTGATGTTAATAGTCCCTCACTGCTCAGGAAATCTCATCTGACCATTCGTGTTCCTGATCCCCACAATGACCTTTGTGAGTCTAATATAATTATTACTGATGGAAAGAGTTGCCAATAGGTACAAAATAAAACCCAAGTTGTAACTGACTAGAATTCTTTTAAAGACTCATCATTTTTATTGAAAAATTATAGAATTTTAAAAAGTGATGGATCAGTTTTTACCCAGTTTTTTACCCCAATGTACACACAAATTGGTGTTTTTCCAGCTGAAAAAAGACACTAATTGTCATAAGTAAAGACCCAATGCAACAAGAACAGGTTATAAATTATTTCAGTAATTCAAATTAAAAAAAAAGAGTGATGGAGTGAAACACAAATAAGCTGCTGATTATACCCCCTCCCTCCACATAAGTTAAACAGCAGACGTTTGAAAAAGTGTTTTTCTAAAATTTCATTTAAACCCAACAATGCTACACTGTTTTTATTGCATTTTCGCTAATTATCACTGTTAATTCTCAATATTAAAATAAATACACAAGAAAATGATGAGCTTTATTCATAGTTCTGCCACCTGGTGGCTGTTAAGTAACATACTATACTGCTGAAACTGTGCGGAGTTGTATGTGCTTGTTAAAATACACAACAGACAGACAAAATAAAAGCACTGATGAGACTCCTTAAAGATTCAGAGTTATTTGAAAATCCTGGCGCCACAACGAGCCCACTGCGGACTGGCAGCTGTGCCCAGATGAATATTAGCCCAGTGTTTTGGATTTCTAATATTTTGTCCTGGAGATCTGAACATGCCTCCGATCCAGTCATTTTAAAATGCTGAACTGATCTCTCCAAAGATAATGAACCCTTCTACAACCTAAATCAATAAGTACAGTACGAGCAGAAAAACCTGAAGGAGGTGGCTCCTCTCCAGTAAAAGGACAGCATTGGTTGATGGTTGGAACAGTTTGCTGTTGTTTTTAAATCTGAAATAATGCCTTTATTTGCCAAATGGGGCCGGCAGAAAGACGTTATAGCACAACGCTGACATATCATGACCTTTTAAGCTGATGTGTCAAAACTGCTAGCAAACAGTTGCTTATTCAAACATCCAGCAGACACTTTATCATTCAGATTATAAGTCATGTTTATGGCCACCCAACGAACGTAAGATGAATATTCGCTCTCTTTTAGCTCTATTTTTGGTCTCTACCAACTCTTGAGGGAACTATCTGGCTCTTTAACTGCTAAATGCTCTACTATGTTTACCAGTTAGTTGCTAATTGTGTCTGTCTGCTGTTTGGTGCTGAGCAGGTAGTGTACAGAGGGTTTTTAGAGCTTCTTGCCTGAAACCAGCTGCCTTCTGTGGCTGAGATCACTGCTTTGGGAGCAGTGAGAGTGAGCTTAAATAGTCAAGTTGTGGGCCAAATGAACCGAAATTCGCTGTAAACCTCATTAAAGAGATAATTCTCTGTAGGTTCATCACTATAAGCGACCCCTTTCACTTTGTTATTTGAAATATTGCTAGTATTAAAATAATAATTATAGCTGCTTTAACGTTCATATGCTTACATAAAAACTCTAACGAAGGAGGATGGGGTGGATGTATCGGAGTATAAAACTTGTGACCAATTCCTACTCCAAAAGCTTACGGACAAATATCAGGGTCCTTAAGGAACATTCTGCGGTTACCCAGTGACTGCATAAAGGCAGCCTTTAAAAGACGAAAAACAAAGATGAGACTGCAGTACCCATGAAGTTTCAGAGCTCTGGCTGTGTGACAGCCCCTGTAGGGACTGGCAGTCGCGCCCTGATGAATATTAGCCTTTTTTTGGATGTCTTCTGTTTCAGTTTTCAGATCAGTCCTTGTCTTTGATCCAGAAATGTTTAAATACAAAAGTGGTCGCTCTTGAAATAAATAAATAAAATAAAGGTTCATCTGACAGTTTGAGTAAAATAAGAGAACCACCAGACGACTCTCTCCGTAACTACTCTGATAATTGATCAATAGATTTAGTGATTCATCCAGCAAAAAAGGCAACCACTTTTTCCAAACATCTCAAATATGAGCATTTGATGAATGTATGTAAGATACTGAACTGAATATCTTTGGGGGGTTTTTGTTCCAATGAAACAAGTCATTTGAATCCATCTTCTGCGCCTGTGGGTATTTTTTCAGTACTTTACTCTCAAGTACAAAGCAGTCAATCAAACAATGGAGAAAAAACAAGAAGGTTATTCAACAATGAAAGCAATCATTTGTTGCATTCCTGCTTCATACATGAGAGTTTTGTTGAAGTCAGAAGTGCTGGAGCTTTACGGCTCCATGTTTGGTGTCTAGAGAGCTTTCAGTAACCCCTCAAGGTGCCTCAAAGCCTCTATCGCTTTTTACAGTCTACAGATAAACACACTTAGCCACCCCTGTTCAAGATGTAACTGTAATTTCTGGGAGAATAGACAGCACAGAAACTCCTCCGGGGATTGGCAGCCATACTAAGATGAATATTAGCACTCCCCAATAAATCTCTAATATTTCACCCCTGAGGTCTGCACGTCTCCCACCTACAGATTTCAAACCACTGACCTGGTGCACTATAACATGTAGACAGATAACGCAGCACGTTTAGGCTGAACGAACACAGTGGCAAGAGTTTGTGAACATGATGAGACCTTTACAGTTAGTTTTTTTTTTGTCTGCCACTCAAACCTATTGAGTATAAAAATGAAACTGGAACCTGGTTAAAGAGCTCCTCATACAGCGTGTTTGACTTCTTCACCTGAGACTCGAGGTCAACCACTGCGTCTGCATCCCACGATGTTATACTGCTTCAAAAGAAAGGCGGGTTAGACGTGTTGTAAATACCGCGTAGATTCATGTCATACTGGAAAGCATGTAAGGGTGTGCCAAAGTGGAAACTGTACAAAAAGGATGGGAGGTGAAGAGGAATTTTGTTTTCTTTATTTCATGCCCGGTGGGAGTGTTTTTAAAACACTCCAGAGCTGAATTCTGGCACAAATCGTATAGCTTTATCATAGTTCTACATATTCTGCTTGTTACATCGATCTACCTGTCTATCTGACCTACTTTATTCCTCGCTGTTCGTTCTTCCTTACCCGTCACAACATTCGGGATCCTGTAGGGGACAGAGGACGCCCTGTGTGGGACTGTCATCGCGTGAACTCTCCTTCAGTTTCTCAGCCTTCTTTTCCAGCATCCTGACCTGTCCCAGCAGAGCATCTCTCTCCTCCATCAGGCAAACTTTGAATCTGTAGGAATAGATTTGTTTATGCACAGTGACCAGCTGAGCGATGAAATAGATTCACGCCCACGGATTCTGCGTCATTTCATGTAAGTCAGCTGTTCTTCAACACTACAGTGTACAAAATACAGTGAGTGAGAGTCTAATAAAACTGAAAAGGAAGCCGCAATAAAAGGCCCGGCTACATGTGGAGACCTGTAGGGTGGGTCACTTCCCTGAGATCAGATTAACAGCCTTTACTAGCAAGAGGCAATACTCAAAATATGTATAATGTGCAGCTTCAGCACCTACAAGGAGGAGTATTTGGTGGGGAGGTTAATGCGTCTTAGCAGAAGAGCTCGTTCTTTCTAGAGATATTTATTCTCCAAGCCTTCACATTTGTGTCCTAAATGGAAAATAGACACATACAGTATGTACAATTTACACAATTTATAGTGATAAATAACAACCAATCCTCATCCATCAAAAAAAGAAATAGAATAGAATAGAATAGAATAGTTTTTTTTTGCCAAGAGTCTAATGAGAAGATTGACTCCACTCTCACATCTGTACAGTAAATGTGTCTGAAGCTGGTTAGCTTAGCCTAGCTTAGCATAAGGACTGGACACATTACGACACATGCTTGAAGTTTCTCTTGGCTGGGGTTGTCACCTTTTTTAATTTATTGGTTTTTTGGGTTTTTTTTTTTGTACATCAGCTCCAGTGTATCAGATGCTGTGTGTAAAAGTCAGTTTGATCAGATTCAGGAGGGAAACACCCACCTCTTCACACAGCACATCCAGTAGCGCTGCTGCTGACAGAGCCACTCAAACTGCTCCGCCGTCTCCTGTAGTTTCCTCAGGCTCCCCTCATTCTCCTGCTGCAGCTCCCTCACCTCAAAGACAAGACAACGCCACTTTGTTCAACCGTGGAGGTGCTCAAGACAACAGAAAAGCAGGAAATAATGAGTCTGACAGATGGCACGGGCCCTTGTATTCAGTGTCACAATAAATAACTAACTCGATCCACCATGGACAAATGTGCTCATTAAGTTTTTCACCAACACGGCAGTCTGATGTTTTGTTCTGTTGGATTTGTGCAGCTGTCTCATAGCAGAGATGATTATAAATGAGGATTGTTCGCTCTGTGATGGACTGGTTGAAGCAAAGGCCAGTTAGGGAGCGAGTCTTTGAGGCCAAGTGTAAATTAAAGAAATCCTGACAGTGTGTAGGAATGTTTAACTAATGCCCAGACTCAACACACATTAATACAAGCTTATTGCCAGCAAAATCTGAGTTATAATCTTCTCTGGGGTGGCTGTAGATTTTAAGATTTGGCCACAGCGCATACGTTTTAACCCTGAGGTTCAACGTTTCAGGAAATTAATTACTGGAAACATCACAGCAGACTTGTTATTCACTGTGTTTAACTGGCACATTGACCTGGACTAGCCTGAGGGAAGCACGAACACTGTTAATCCATTACTTCTGATTGGAAGAGCTGGCAGCAGGATGATGTTGCGCTGCATTACTTGTGGGGGAGTTGGCTGCAAGCTTGACACAGAGAAATACTTCACATCATTACAAAACCATTAAAAGTCCATTATTTATCTGTTTATGCTCAGCTAGACACTAACAAAGAAATGTTGAACAAAGTGTCAAATCCTGACATCTGCTGGACAGAAGTGGTGCTACAGCTGCTGAGCGGCAGATTACTTTGGTGCATTTTTTTGTATATTTGCTGGGATCTAGTCAGATTATTGCTACAAAAGATAAAGCAACTAATAAATTATCGTGTTATATTATCAATTATGATATATGGCAGTATATTAAGTACTTAAAAGTAGCCCCACCATTGCCAGTTGCCACATAAGTGATGCTTACAAATGAATACATCACTAATTATAAAAAGTAATATAATATATATTATAGTATTTAGTTCACATTACGCCAAAGATGGACATTTAAATCTCACAGGATCCTTGATACACCTGTATGACTGTAATTTTAACATGTAATTGCTTTTAGCACTCAAGCAGTTCATACTAATTATTTCCTTCATGTCACTGGAAAATGGAAATGACTAAACTCAATGTTGTTAGTTTATAAATGACCTGATATGAATTTGATTTTCTAAATACCAGCTCCAGAGAGCTTTTGTCTACCTTTGCATACTAAAAGACCTTAAAGGTGTCAATAAGTGGGCACATGATTTATTTAGTTTTTAAAGGAACAGTTCAAGCAAAATGTGCACCTTGAATAGAGCTGAAACAACACATCAACTAATAGATTAGCTGATTGACAGGTAGTCTATGGTACGCTATTTTCATAATGGATTAAGTTTTGTAAAAGTTTGAATGTGTCAGCTTGGGTTTCAGGAACGTCTGACGGGCATTAATCACGCAATGCTCAACTGAGTAATTAATTACTCCAGAAAAGAATTGATGATGAAAATCATCCTGCCTGAGTGGTTTAAGACGTTTCTACAGAGGTTGTGATTCATTTTGACACTTTAATTTTTTGCTTTGTCAGCACAAACGCTACATAAATTTTTTACACGTTTCTATTCTAAACTTTGTTCCCTTACCTCCTTTTGATGAGCGGTGCGTACATTTTTCAGCTCCTCCGTCAACGTTTTGTTGATTTCTTGTAGCTCCTCCAACTCCTCTGTCTTACTGTTGGTGATAAATACAAAAAGGTTTCATCTCTCTTGTCTGTGTGGACTCTTTACTCGGAGCCAGTTTAGTTTGAGTAGGACATAGAGCCATATCAATGTAGTTGCCAGCATCATGTCTGAAAGTTGCCATTACTTTAAGCTGACCTTTAACTGACTTTATATAATGATTCTTACATTTTGGTATTCTGCCGCACACTAATATCGACACTTTCTATTTAAAAGGCTTTAAGAGCAATATATGATTCTTTGGTGCTTCGATTGCTCTTAACTAAAATAAGGTCTTTATAGGTTTTTCTTCCACAGATGTTTCTATTCATCAGGATTTCTATTTTCAGCCATCTATGACCATTGCTACTTACACACAAGCAAATGATAGTGATTTTCATGTTTCATATCAATGCATCCGACGTTATAGTCAATGAAGGCGAATGTGAAAATGTAAATGTCAAACTCTGTGCTAATGTTAGGACTTTATTTATCTTCTGACTTGTGAATGTCATGATAACGATAACGTATTCCGACACTAAGCCGACTCTCCACAGGGATTCAGAGTCAGCAGATTGAGGAATGGCGCTGCATTTCTGCTGACTTAAAATCGCAAGTCCGTACTTCATGTTTTTATTCAGTCTTGAGACAACAGTTTGAGATGAAGTTTGTCTCTGTGGGTTTGCAGAGCATCTGGTGACAGCTTCACTTGGCTTCACTTTGCAGGAGATGGTAATCAAACGGTGTTTTTTTATTCATTTGGATGTTTCTTTTCTTATTCTGCGGTCTTATGTTGGTCTTTGTATTTTGTTCAGTTTTAACAGCTGGATGGGACACGGAGGAATGTGTTTAAATCAAACCGTCAACAAGGTTACCACAGCCATCTCTCAGGTATTTCCTCCACACCTCAAAGCTTTGACAGCAAGTCCTCATCTGTAAAGGTTTCTGCTACGCTGTTAATTAAAAAGTTGTGAACCCTCATTTTAGTAACATCACTACTGATGTACACTCATAAGTGGATATAGAGCACAATGAACTTAAGACTTGAAAGGGATCGCTACCATTATTAATAAAAACTGTTCAACTTTCTGAAAAAGATGTGATTTGCTTCAGTTTCATACTTTATATCTCATAAATATCGTATCGGTCTTAATTTGCCCCATAACTCATTCACATAGACGTTTTATAGACCCACCTGCGCAGCTCTGCCTCCAGGCTCTTGGTCAGTACAGCTCTCCGCTGGGCCTCAACGTGCAGCTCTGCCTGGAGGCTCTCTGCCACCACGGCTCTGTGTTGGGCCTCAGCATGCAGCTCCTCCACCAGGCCCTCCAGCTTCTCCTCAGAGCTCTGCAGATACTGCAGCTGTAAGCCGACCTGCTGCAGCAGCTCCCCATCCCGGCTGCTCTCCTCCACCAGCAGGACCACACGTTGCCGCAGCAAGACCACCAGGTCCTGCAGGGGAGACGCACTGAGATTCACTCACGCGCATCCTCAGCTACACGCATGTACAGAGTCACATACCTTCTGTAGAATGTTTTTACACAGTCAAATAGTATTCCATGGCTTTTGGGCAATTTTCAAAACTATTTCATGCTTTCATCCACTATTTTATAGAATGTATTCAAGTTTTCTTTTATGTATCTGCTGAATTCTCTGACTTACAGAGATAATAGCTTCATCTCATGTAGTGCAGATGCTTACATGAAGGCACCTGCCCCCAAACACAGGCAGAACATACATAATTTACACACATTAACATGCATATTAATATGTTATTACACAGCACTTCACAGACTTTTTAAGACCTGCCTGGAGACATTATGATCTTTCACAGGCTGCACAAGTGATATCAAACACACCTATAGGTCAAAGAGTTTGTGACAAGCCCAGACGTGATGTTATATCAAATCTATGTAGGGAAAGAGAATGACTCACACTCTCCAAATCTCTTCTGAAACATCTCAATATGATTTCTCACTACAAATACAAATGTCTTTATTGTCATTGTACATGTACAATGAGATTCAGTGAGCAGTGCCAATCTGTGTAGGAGAAACATTAATAGAAACTATTGGGAGCTATTAGGAACGTAACCAAACTATTTCCAACTAAGGTTTGGGTCACAAAATAAATCTTAGAGATCAAAAGATACAAAGCAACACCAGTTTTCTCTCGTTTCTACTTTTTTCCTGTGAGTTACTGGATCCAGGCCTCTAAAAGCATTGAAATAACAGAACAGAACAGTCGGAAAAAGGAATAAAACTTCTCTTTAGTTAATCTGCTCACAGCACATTGCTCAAATCTAAGCAACCTGTGTCGAAGAGCCAAAAACCCCAGAAGGTTGGTAACTACTGCCAAAGCCTCTTCATTTACAGCATGTTAACACTGGCACTTACTGGTAGCCTAATTCCAGTGTAATTTCAGTAATTGCAGCATAGGTGGCCGTTGGTATGGTCATGCCCATGTGCATTTAAATTATGTACTGTAATGAGGTTAAACACTACAAGGTGAAATGACACATTTTTAAAAAAAATAACTTCTTGGACTTCAGGTAAGTATTTCCTAACAAGGCTCCAATTAAGGTTAAAATAGAGCTGAATGTTGTTTGGGAATCATGATTAGATGAAAGGAGTTGCTTATAGTGACGAACACCTTGAGAATTATGAGCTAACTTTGCAGCTCTGTGTGCTTTTTAGCCTTTTTTAACCAAGAGTTTTGATTTCACTGCGTATTTGCTGTCTGGTTTCATCTCAGCAATCTCATTCCCAACAGAAGCTGCAGGTTTTTCAGGTGAAAAACAGCTGAGATGAACCCACTGTACACAACCTCTCCAGCACCAAAAAGCACATAGCGTTAGAGAGAAGCTGGTGAAAAAGTTGGCTTCTACAAATAGCTGCTAAAGAGAGTTGGTGGAGACCAAAACAGAGCAAAAAAAGAACCTTGAATATTGGACATCAGTGCAACAAATGGACAAAAAAAAAGACTGCAGATGAATGCTAATGTTGCTCTGTTTGTGCTGAATGCCAATAAGAAGTGAAAAAGAATCACACAATGCAGCTTAAAGTTAAAAAAAGTGTTAGTCTTCCTAACATTTGAGTCCAAATTACTAATATAAGTCTGTATTAGTTAAGGCTAACACACTAGCTTGCTAGCTTTCCTTCCTCAGGCTATTTGATTGACAAGAGAAATGACATTCATAGTTTATTCATATTCAATTTATTCAGATTTCGAATTGAGTTCCTTCTTTGCCATCCATGATTGACAGTAATTATAAAAAATTACTACTCTACTACTTTAAAATGCTCTGTTAAAAAGCTGTGAACACAATAGCATATTATCACCTTTTAAGTAGACATTTGTCTACGGTTGTCGACAGTAAGTAACATTGCCATTCATTCAAAGTTGTGTTGTGTGTCACCATGACTGTAAGCCCAATATTTACTATTTACTATGTTTTGGTCTCCACCAACAATGAGAGCGGTGAGAATGAACCAAAACAGTTTAGTTGCCATAAAACCAAAACAGTAAGTTGGACATTCTCTATAGATCAACTGCAAAGCTGGGGGATAATTCTCTGTGGGTCTACAAGTGACTCTTTTTTATATACACATGCATTGTTAATGTGAAAATATTGATTGACTGTGGTTTGACTCAAACAATAAGTAATTCACCTGTTGATGGTGGATCCTCCCGATGAGTTGGTCCTGTTTCATCCTCAGCTCCATGTTCAGCTGCTCCTGGTGGTGGAGTTGAGCGATCGCAGCTTCCAGATCATTTTGCAGCTTCCTCTCCCTGTCTCTGGACACCAGAAACTCCCTGTCGAGCACTGCTGCAGCCACAGAGAACAGACCAAACTTAGGCTGGCCACACCACACCATAGCTGTAGATGATTTTCATTAAAACAGAAGATCTGCTGAATGTGTGCCACTTGGACGTGTTTTAATGAAAGCCAATGAAAAAGTACGTTTTGTACTGCCTGCAGCATAAAATAACCATAATGTTTTAAACCATGACACTTTAAATGTAGGGTTGTATATCAGCCGCTGACATATCTGGCAAAAACATTCCTCTCATTGGAGTTTTAAGGAATTCCCACCACCCTCACCTCATCATTGCACTCATGTGGAAGTTAAGTGTCCCTGATACTTTTCCCACACATTTCTGTTGGATCTCTGCTCTTCAGCCATCCTCAGCTCTCATGAGAAAATGTCACTTTATTGTCCACATCATGTAGAAAGGGTCTGAAATCATTATTGTGACTCCTACTCCCCATCAGCAGAGGTTCTGTTCAGTCTATTACTTTGTATTTTATTGCATATTGTGGGGCGCTGTTCAGTTTTAGCTACATGTGCTGCTGTTATACTTCAGAAATGTCCCTAAACAAAGAAACTCTTGACAAACAGAAGAGAGATTTTTAATCAAAAATATTAATCGTATTTGACTCTGATAGTTCACAGCTGGCAAATCAATCCTTGATGTATTATAGCGTTGCGCCATGATTATGAAACTATCTGGAAATGGTGAGGTGTGGCTGCTGCTGTGGTTGTTTAAGCCATTACAAAGTAGGATTACAATCCTTTTTTGCAGACATTAAATGAATTCATCTGCAGCTAAGACAGTTTACACTGGGAAACCCCCATGGTAGAGAAACATGATAGAGTGCCCTCTTCAGGGGCCCAGTGTGCAAGAAAACACGATGAAGTGTCCAGTAAGTTATTTATCTGCACTACACACTGGTTTCCACTTCAGACATGTTTCACTGGTAGCTGCTCAAACCTCATCTGATTACTTGTTATTAAGAGTTATTGTGACCGTGGTGTGTTGCAACAGTTCATAGAATAATTGTCAAATGTTTCGTCTTTTTTTTCCCCCCCATTAATCACGACAACATTGAAATTGTAAATGCGACCAGATGCACGCACGTTTACATTCTTAAAGACACTTTCACTTTCAAGTTATGACCTTTGAGCCAAGTTTTATTATCTGCAATGAACAACGTGCAAAGAAACTACGCATGTACCAAGAAAATGTTAAGCCTGAGCATGTAGCATGCATGTTTGGATTTAAATGTGAACAAAATGCATTCAAAAGCCCATAAGGGAAGTTTGAACTTTTAGATAACACCGTATCATGTTTGTTAAATTACTCATTAGATTGCATTTTTCTGGAACTGTGTATTATAAGATATTGGGTGGATAATTTTTGGTTATTATAACACTGTAACTTAATCTGGGTCTTTTCCAAATTCAACTTTGAGCTAAGCGAGTTGCTGCTGCCTCAAGCACAATTAATACAGTTGTGAGTTCAAGGAGACATAAATAAGACAAAAAAGGAATAATGGCAGTTACACCAGACTGGACCTGTATACTCCAGTAAGCTCGGAAATGTAAATGTGTAACTTTATTCTGAGAGTTCAAAGTCTCGACTTACCTTTGTCATGAGCCAGACGGGTGCACTTGGCCGTCAGATACTGGATCTGACTGTAGTCTTCGTTCCTGTGTGCTTGAAAAAACCTCCTCATGCTCGCCTGTGTCTGAAGTGCTCTATCCAATCTAAACCATCTTCCACCTTCCCATGGCCCTTAGCGCACGACGGGTGTGTCGCATATGGTCAGGTAGGACCCAGTGTGCACAGCCTGTCTTACAGAAGTGTCTGGAGCACACACCCTTTCACAGAGGGCAAGTTTAAGCATTAATCCAAAGTGCTGTTTTCACAACACAGAGGCGAGGTGTGCTTCTACTGTGTGTGTGCTTCTGTGTGTGTGTGTGTGTGTGCGTGCGCAGGCCTTTGTTGTCATTAAGCTCACTGCTTGAATAAATAGCTTAACTATGAATTGTATCATGCACAACTTGAGGCCTTGATCTGGCATTATATGCAAATTTAATTTTAAAACTCCCCCAAAGGCAACGAGTGCTGCAGGAGAGAGCCGCAGCAAGTCGGGCATGTTGTGTCTAGCAGGGAGACGTCTTTGTAGCAGCCGCCCCAGGTTAGTACTTTTATTATAATATAGGATTGCATAAGCAATTTCATGGAGGGAAATACCACTGGCATTTAATAACATCTAGTATTTTGTATAAATCAGATGTGCTAGTATAATGTTTTTGTAGTTTATGTGCAGGATATTGTATGTAGAAAATGTCTCGAGATGCTGCACCTAATTCATTTTTGATATATGATTGTCTGTCATCAGTCGTGGAATGTAACTAAGTACATTTACTCATGTGCTGTACTTGGGTACAAATTTAAGGTACTGAAATACATTTATCTGAAAGCTTTAGTTACTGGTTACTTTAAAAAGTAATTCATTCATTCAAATTCATTATTTAATGCCAAACATATGAAGAGTTTATAAAATATGATGTTTTGTTATAAATTAGCACATTATTGGTTGCAAATGTGAGAATTTGCTGCTTTTTCTTTCAATTGTTTTAATTTCTTTTTAACAGTTCTGAGGTTTGAACTATTCGTTGGGTCACCGGGACAGCATTTCTCAATATTCACTCACCACTCTTAATTTTTAGGAACCAAACAATCAATCAATCAATTAATTAATGGAGAAAATAATCAGCAGATTAATCCATAATGAAAATAATTATTAGTCAGCACTGAGCTTGTGGATACATTTTTCCTTCAAGGATCATTATGCATCCCAGACTTTTCTTTATTCTGCTGCTTGAGTTTCACTAGTTTAGTGTCCCGTGATGGTGAACAGCATTACAGGGACTCATTCATCACTACTTTTCACTTTCTAGCTTCATAACAAAATTATTGTTACAAATTACAAATTGTAAAGTGATAATATAACCTTTAACCAATAAAAGCTTTTGGTGTTATTCACCAGGCAGAAGAGGCCACATGAAGGATAGAAGAACTGTTCAAATATTCTCACTGCTTAGTTGTGGCTCATCTGTGGTAATTACGTCTATAAATGAGACACTGGTATGAACCCTTTGTCTGAAAAATATGATAACAGTCTAATTGCTGCTGATGTGCTTACTATCACGTTTGATACCAGCAGAGGGAGACAAAGCACAGCAACTCCTCCCAGTCTCCTAAACCTGTATTTATTTTTTGTGTGTGGGTATAAATCAATGAATTTATTGGTTGTTCATGTAAAGGTTGTTTTCAACCTGTTAGTTTTGCTTCTTCAACTAATTCTGTGCAAAGGCAGTAATGTATCCTGCAGCCATCAAGTTCTTGTTATCAGTCTTTGGTTTTTACTGTTGTACGTTCTTTGCCGCCCTTACAAGAGTACATTTCTGGGCATCCAGGGGCCAGTTCCAACAGGTTTATAACACACTGTTATGTAGTTGTGTGTGGATATAAGGATAGAACTACTGTTTTTTTTTCTATAATGTCATCCATTATCTACTCATACAGCAGTCTCCTCCTACAGGAGGACTTTTAGTTGTTCACAGACACATCAATAAACACGTTGTCTCGTTCAAAACGCATTATAGCGTGTCATAAATCATTCAACAAATCATCACTTCCTGACTGTACATGCTAAATATAGGGACTTAAACTGAAGTGTAGCCAAGTTGTTGAAATGATCCACTTAAATTGCTGGTGTTGGTGCAGGAAATTCAAGCTGATTTCCCTTCAATATGAAAGATTTAAGATGACTAAAAATCATCACTGAATGCCCTCCTTCTAATTGGCAAGATGAGATGTTTTGGCTCTGTTTTTTCTGTCTAGTAATGGGCTGTTTCTCCTGAGGGCACCGAGTGCTGCTCACCAACAAGACAAACTAACTAGGCCATGTAGATGATATCAGTTAAGCTTATTTCTTGTGAAGTCTTTTAAAAAGAGTGAGCTTATGTCTGACACAGCCCAGTCTTGCCTGCAAAGCAAATGCATCTGTAGTCATTCAAAGGAGAGGATGTTCAAAAATGGCGTTTATTAAAAAAAAAAGAAAACCACCATGCTGACTCCTGCCTCTTCAACACAAAAGTTGTAGATAAAAAATGGCGCTGGACATGAACACAAAGCGTCCCAAAAAAATTAAATAAATACAACATCCTCCCAAATCTGTGAGAAACAAAATGTAACATCTCTCCTAAAACAGGAACACAGAGACACCCGTCCAGCAGCTACACACCAGATTCTGTCACATCGGGGAGGTAATGTCGGACTACAAAGCAGAAAGTCAGAGAACCTTTGACAATTTGAGCTTAAAATGCACACAGTGTCCTACAGACGTTCACGTCTCAACACAATATGGAGTAACCCTGCTTGTCCATCTGGAGACTGGCTTACAGACCACCACCTGTGGGTAAATCTACTGTTAAGAGCAAAGAGATTCAAAGTGGTGTTACGTAATAATATGCACAAATCATGTCAGTAGTTTTCAATATTCAGTAACTTGGTTAAATACATTTTTCTAACCTAAACTAAAAAGCTGCCATCATTACGGTGCTTTTAATACAATCAGTGAGGTTGTGATCTCTGGAAGAGCTAACAGACGAGAAAGTTCAAAAATATCATAGCTGAGTGTGAAGTGTTAATGCTAGTTTGTAGCACTAACACTCAGATGTCGGTTAGTATTTTTAGCCTCGGGTTCCTGAGGCAGATTTCCAACACTTCTCTCTCCCAATAGAGTTTTTAATTCATGTGTGAGATGACAAGTTGTGGTTTTAGAGAGTTTGTGCTCTAACCATTTCTTGGCAAACGACAGTTTATGCAACAATTTATAGTAAATGCACATAAATCCTTCTAAATCCACAAATTGTCATTTTTATTTATTTGTTTGTTTGTGAGCAGATTAAACAAACAAGATCTAAACTAGGCTAATCGCGTCTTGGCTCTGGCTTCAGTAACACAGATAAGAGTGGTATCAATCTTCTCATGTAACTCTTGAAAGAGTTTTTAATTTGTTTTATTTGCTCTGTGTGTGGTTTTAAAAATCAGGAAAAAGGCAGGCTTCTGAGGGTCGAAATTATACTGTGGAACAAAAAGGTGTTGATTCTATGAGCATTGATTTACTCAAAAGCTTGTTTTTAACTCAATGCAAAACTTTGATTGGAAATCTGCTGTGCACGGAACTCCATGGCCGACAACAACAAATGGCAATTGGGGGACAATTTAAACAAATTGTAATGATATACAGTCTAACAATAGTAATAGTAATAATAATACTTTAGTCTCATTAAAAATCAAATTTTTTATCTTCCAGAGAGCACATATTTAAACTGAGGCAGCCATTAAAAAAAAAAAAACCCTACCATGTTCATCAAATGTTCAACACTCAACCCCCCATTCAACAAACTAGTGCTTCAACAAGGCAGCAGATGCTAAATTCACTGTTCAGCTACCACTAATGCAGTTAAAACAGCAAACAGGAGAGCTGCACCTGACTGACTGTCGGCTGTGCTGATCCCAAAGCTGCCAACAGATTACATGAGCCACTGTACACGTTTCCTTCACACAGGCTGGAGAGCAGAGAAACACATCAAAACCAAAACAAATCATAAAACACAATGGAGTTTCTTTTTTTATCATGGAAATGCTGGTGTGAGGAAATGTGACAGCATGTGTGCCAAATCTGGACCCAATGTGCTTCTGGAGAGAAATACAATATAACACTGAGCAAAGACGCTGGGGTCTTTTATTTTGAAGGAGTCACATTTAAAAGCTTAAGGGCAGTTAGTGACTGAACAGGCCTTGATAATAAATAGCCCAGATCTCAGCTTGGCTGAGTTTTCAACAAGGTTGCTGTCCTCTAACTAATCCTATGCTAGCTGGTGGCTACTAAGGGCTGTTGATGCTTTCTTGACCCGGCAAGGTGAGGTTTACCCATACTGAGAGTGAGGTAAGAGCTATCATGTGCAAAATAACATGGTGAATAAGCAGCCCTGCATCCAGTTGGCACCTGGGAAAATCACCACGTCAGCTTAATTTGATCTCTGCAGTGATGGTGAGGGCGTTTGAACGAATCCTCTAAGTTCAGAGAGGGAACAAACACTCGCTTTCTGCTGCTCCTGAACATCATCTCCTTATTTTGTGTGACAAGAAATTTGATTATTATGGTTTTCCCACATGTAAAAAAAAAAAATAAAATCCAAGGGATGATTGCTAAAGTGAAAACACCACAACCCAGTTCTTTCACCGCTTAGCGTTGGAAGCATTACATTAGCAGACAGCTAATGAAAAATCTCCATTGTTTCATCTGAATTTTGACCATTTACTGTGACAAATGTAAAAGAGACAGCTTCAGTCAATACGACCTCTGCCGGATCTCATCATGACTGGTGAAATCTGAGCTTGTTTTGTGCATATTTTCTATCCATTTTCTGTTGATTCACGCTAAACTCAGCACTTAGACTGGTAATGCACACCCATCTGTGCTCTTAGCATAGAGAAAAGCTTCCTCCAAAGAAAAAAGGAGCCCAGACAGTTATGACTTTGTTCTTTTGGTCAGATTAAGTGTTATACCACATTCAATTTGATTCTTTTTTTCGCATATTGTCACAGATCACACAAGCAATTGTTCACCAGCTTAGAATGGAATCGCACAGACAAATGGAGAAAACTCACAAACACAGAAGTCAGACAGCATGACTAAAAAGAATAAAAATCCAACTGAAAGTCAGCAATTTCCATCCCACTTGTGTCAGTTGATGCAGGCGGTAAAAAAAATAATCAAATAAAATAAAGTATTGCACTGGTTTAGTGTGAGTCTATGGATGGGCGGTCATCATATAAATAACAACAACAACAACCAAACAGTAATACCATAATAATAATCGTAACGCTAATAAAAACAGTTCAGACTAAGGTCCCCCTCCCTCTGCTGTTTTACCACTGCTGCCAACTGAAGTCGTCGTTGGATCCAAAGACGAGGAAGAAGCCCAGGATGGTTCCGAAGATGACTACGTTGCCCGTTAGCACGAGCGCACACGCCCCCCAGGCGATCTGTACACCGAGGCATTAATAATTCAGGTTAACAAATGTGCTGCCAGGCTGCAGCTCATATTTAGGCCAAAATCTAGTGGGTGTCAACAGTTTACAGTCATTTCCACACGCTGCTCTACAGTTGCATATTCAGGACACACAGCAGGATGGGACATTAACGGCAGCCGGCAGTGAAATGCTTATCATGTCGTGGGCTGCAGCTGGTGCATCTGTCAGCTCCTCTGCTATGTAGCCAAACATCCTTTTCTAAAGTAATTTTCACTCATTACTGCTGCAGCCTAAACTAAACCTTTTGGGGAGGCAGCAAAAAGTTTTGAAAACAGACATATTGAAAATCTGGAGGCTGATAATATTCCAAATTCATGTTATTGTCATCAAATCCCACGAAACCGTCCGACTTCCCTGACTACCCTGTCTGCAGGCCCAAGCCTGAGATATATTCTAAAATATATAGTTAATTCTTTCAAACTGCAAATAAGTTCCTGACAGCCAGTCTGTGTAATTACTCAAACAGGAAAAAAATAGTACATTTGCTGGGGACTATTTTCAATTGCGGACTGACACACATTTAGTGCTCCAGAGAGTATTTGGGGCAGCGGAATAGTGTTTATGGGAGCAACAACACGTGTGGCAATATAGAATATAGCCTTTACATTTGTTTACTTTGTACGCTTTATACTTTTTTACTCTCCAGTATGTCATTTAAGAACTCATCTTGGATCTGTATGTAGATTAAGCTTCTGTAAAAACAGCATGTTTGAGATCAAGATCAGGAGCCACAGTTAAATAGTGGGCATGTTCGATCACTTATCTTGAGTTACAGGAGTTGTGGGAAATTAGCCAAAAGTGATACACGCAGTGTCTTATGAGAAAAGACAGTTTGAGAGTAAGGGTAGTAAGTATTAAGTAAAAAGTATTAAATGACAAATATGCATTGTTTGCTGTGCGGATATATGTTAGGAATCTACAAATATGAATAACTGTGGATAAATATGTAGCACAAAGTTTAAAAAATGACTTGTTCTCTTTCATTTTGACTTCAGGTTTCGGTGGAGTAAAAACTTAATGCACACAGTTGCGGCATTCTTTTTCACATCACTGTAAAGTCACTAGGAAGCTTCTGGCACTTACTACTTCAGCTCTTGCGAAGACGATGGGCAGGCCGAAGGCTGAAATGACGATGCCCGTCGTGAGGAAGATGGCCAGCTCTTTGCAGGCGTTACTGGCCGAGTCTGTGTCGTCGACCACCCTCCGTGAGATGCAGTAAGGGATGGGAGAGAGGATGTAGAAGAAGAGGAGGAACAAAGGCCAGTATTTGCTGCAGAGAGAGCGAGTGAGGGGAAAAAAGAAAGAGAGAAATAAATAGCCACATGCTGCGATGACAAAGGAAGCAGTCGCGTGGATTGAAGGATAAAAGGACCAAACACTATAAATGTTTGAAGCAGTGTGGTGCCTCAATGGCTGACCATTTCCATATTTTTGGGGCTGCCCTATAATCACATTTTGTTTTTGGGGGGGAGGGGGTATTTTTAAAGAAATACGAACTATTTTTGGAATAGAGGCTCTTTTGTCACATTATACCTGCGCAAAATCCTGGACAAAATTGTGGCCCAGGATGAATTCCTTTATAAAGTACTCTTGGAGACGAGCAAGAGAGCCATCACATGGAAGTGGCTGCAGGAAACCTGCCTTCAAAGGATGACTGGATTGCAACTGTCACCAAAATACACTGGAGGGAGAGACTGACCGTTTCTTTGAGACTACAATTTGGACAATATGTAACACTGGAGAAAAGCACTGCTTACACTGAGGGGTATAACCTGCTGTCTGAACAGCTGAAAGAAAAACTTGCTCTGTATTAATGTGTGGCTCACAACAACCCATGTTCTTTCCTGCCCTTTTCTGTTTCCATTAACCTCAATTAGAAACAGTTGAAGGGCAATGAAGGGCAAAATCTCACTGGCCTCCGCGATGCATGTCAGTTAGCATAATACTGTACTTTCATACTGCATGGTAACATATCAACACTTATAGTTAGTTAGTGCGCTTCATTATTCTGAGCTGCTTAATGAGTAATTTAACGTGTGTAAAGTGTAGAAGTGTATCAAAGCTGTTACACTGTATAATTTACAGTATTTGTTTACAACCTTGCGTTAGGTGAAAGGCTTAGGAAAGCAGTTCATTTTTGGCATAATTGGGCAAGAACTCCATAATTAACTTTCAGCATATTGTAATTCAATATGATTGGTCTGAAAGAAAACTTAACTTCTGCACCTCCTCTTGGCTCTGTTTTCAGGCTTTAGAAAATCTACCCTGTGACGGGAGACTTTAACCAATCACAGGTCCTCTCAGAGAGAGGGAGTGTTCCCATTAGCTGTTCTACAGACACATATGCACGTCTCTTCCGTCTATGGTCCCTTCAGATGTCTGTGAAAGCCTGATTCCGTGGCTGAAAACCCTGCAGAAAAAGTTGTAATTCAAGCATTGGCAAAAACCGTCTACACTGCAAAGCAGCCCAAACAAGGGAAGATGGACTTATGAAACAGAGTCTGAAAGAGAGGCTGACAATAAAAGCCATAAAACACAAATCAATATCGACGAAGCGTCTCAGAGATGGAGAGCGCGATGAAGCTGCTTAGCTGATAATACCGGAGGGGTTTAATAATCACCATCACTAAACGATTTTCCAACAGTCTACTTCACTACCCTCCACTCTGCTGGACTGCGGCTGTCATTTAGTATAATGAAAATGGCTGAATTGGAAATGAGATTAAATTTCAAGGGCCAGATCTTTAGCTTGTAGCTCGAGATATCTCATGGAGTGACAAAAAAAAAAAAAAAACCCTGTCAAGAGTTGTTCCCGGATAAGCTCAAATGTATCCACTACACTGGGAAGGTGTGGTATGCTCTCTTTAGACACAACTTTAGGGACATATTTCCACCACTAAACTGAAGTTTGGTCCATCCTTGATGTGTTTTGTGCATTCACGCACGGCTGGATTACCATCCTTTGTCTTTAATTGTCTAAACTTGTGGTCCTGTAAGCGAGGTTTTAAGACCTTTATTATTTCAGCTGAAACTGTTCCACACTTTTGAATGACCACACACATCTGAAATTACCCCAATGGGTCTGGTGTTTTGCCCACTGGAGACTGTCCCAGCAGTCTGCAGGATTAAGAATGCTGACGTCATCTTCTTGCAAAGCTTCCTCGCCACATCCATGAGAAATAGATATGACCGACACAGCTGTAGATGTTGTTGATGTATAGACATAGCAACCTTTAAATTGTCATATTTCTTCAATCAAATGGAAAGTGAAAAAAAGTTTTCCTAACAACCCCTAGCCTCTGTGTTTCTCAAAATTACACCGGTGTGGTAGGTATGTATTCCAAATTACCATGCCTCAAATTACCTTACAGTAAACCAGGTTTAGTACTGGGGGACACAGCATCTCATTTATGCCCCGGAGCCCCCAAAAGAGGTGACTAAAGCCATGCATTCACACCTGTATTTAAAGCTGTAAACCTGTGATGGGATCAACCAAGATGCACCTGACACAGGCACCGACAGGCTCACGTGGAGTGGGATGGTGATACTTACTCGTACACAGGAAGGGCACATCCTAGCATGAGGAACATGAGGCCAATGGCCCCTCCAAAGGACAGGCTGATGAGAGCTACAAAAGAGACAGAGGGGAGGATATCAGCATGGACAGTGGCACGTAGAGTGTTTCCGAGTCTGTGCATCCCGAGACTCTCAACAATCACATCGTAGCAACAGGGCCCCCGGCTACTGTAGCTATCATGTGATGAATCAGCTGGTTTCACGTGCAAACAGCTACATTAGCCATCTAAGCCATGCCATTAGGGGCCCATGTTAAACTCTGGAGGCAATGTAATCAGTGTGGTTGCTTGTTAACTGCAATTAACTCACTTGCAACAAGCACAGCACCTCAGTCAGACACAGTGTAATTACTCAAGACAAGGTGCTGCTAGCATTAGCATTATAACGGTAACTACTACGTTGTATATACTTCTAAAAAGGAAATACGTTAATTGCGGTGACATAATGCGACATTACAGGGCTGCATCGTTTCAGCTGACTGGAGTTAATGTATATCTAATTGTACTGACTAGGTAGCGGCTTCTAACCCAAGCAATGAAGACTATTAAGCTAATGCTAATGACTGAATTGGCCCTGCGGCTAACTACTTCTTCACGTTACCGTTAGCTAGCTAGCTGGACATGGCAAACGCATCCTTCTGCCTTCAGGGTATTTTGATACAGTTAGATCAACTGATGCGGAATTCAGAGGCTTTTTAAGAGAAATGAAAAGTGGACATGTCTTACCTTTAATCCCAGCCATTTTTCCTGGACAAAAGCTCGACACACAGCCCTGACGAATGACAACAGTGCCCCCCTCCTCGGCTGGCGAGTCCGACCGAGCCTCCAACCCTGTCTGCTCTGCTGCCTTCCAGAGCCACCAGCAACATCGGAATTATTACCACTCGCTCAGAAAACTCCTACTTAAGTAAAATCTTTCCTTAGTAACTTTTAAACCACTTTATTTCGGGTTTGGTAGTGTCATTTATATTTAAAAAACATTTCAGAAGTGATTTATATTTTTGTTTGTAGAATCTTAACTTAAAAATGCAATGAAGGAGAGAAGTACAGCATTTCCCTTTAAAATATGTGCACTATATCATATCACTATCAATCGCAAAATAAAGGCAAGGATGCTCAAAATAAATCTAAAAAATGTCTATTTCTATATGTTAATTCAAACATCACACGGCTGCAGACGAGAGGCCAATTTTATAGGATTGCTTTGAAGGCAACATTTGCCTGCGTCACTGCTAAATGAGAAATAATGTCACTAACGTATATCTCCAAATCAACAACCTTGCATTAATACAGAATCAGTGTCGTAGTTTATTACTATTTTTGTCTTTGTATCTGTTTTTTATGTTTTAAAAAAATAAAGATTAAGTTTTTTAACCCGGATGTGCTATACGTTCTATTTCCGCCGCTCTGAGAGTCCATTCAGCAAAGATGGCGAGCGGAGGGGTCTCGGTGGCTTCGCTGTGGACCGAAGTGAACCGCTGCGGTCAGAATGGAGACTTCACAAGAGCCCTGAAAGCTCTGACTAAAAGTAGGGATTCGCTCCTGTCATTGTTATTCTCAAAGGGAGCTGTCGCTGCGGCCAGAAGATGGCTCCATTTAGCAGAGCCCGCTGGCTAAGCTAGGGCCAGCTGCATGACCAGCTGTTAGCATGTGGCTAGGCTAACGGCAGTCAGACAGCTGCATGTCAGGTCTCACAAACGCCGACTTGGCTTTAAACACCAAACATATGCTCACAGCCATATACTTAAGCGATGTAGCTACAAACCGAGGCGGTGTATGTTGGCTGTATGTGAAGTGATACAATTATAAGTGCCCAAGTAATGCGCCGTACTTATATGATTAGTGACGTGTCCCTAGCTTCACAGCTAACTCATCATGGTGGGCAGCTAACCAGCTTTTAGTAAACTGTCACCAAATCATCAGAAACGTTTACTGACTGATGGTTCTTCTAGTGTTAATCCTGTTTTCATACAATAGATAAATTGTCTTTAATCTGCTTCACTAATGAATTTTCTGATGTGTGTTTGTGTCCTCCTCTGTTGCAGTTTTGCATGAAAACAGGGATGATGTGACGGCCCTTCACTGTAAAATAGTTTGCCTTATTCAGAATGGCAGCTTCAAAGAGGCGCTGAATGTCATGAACACCCATTCAAAAGTGCTCGGCAGGTAATCAACTTAGTTGTGTGGTTATTTCCTTGTTTGAAACTCTTCCATGTTTTGTTTCTTACAGTAACCACTGAAACAATTATCAGTTTAACCGGTTATTGGTAGAAAAAGAACTGCCAAAGAGTTTCATAATCTATTAATTTGTGTAATTTTTTTAATCAAGGAAAGATGCGAATCATTCTCTGTTCCACCCTCTAAAATGTTAGGGTCTACTCACTGTTATAGGTAATCGTAAGTCGAATATCTTGGGAATTTGGACTTTTGACATTTTGACTGTCTGAGGTTGGCGTTGTCTACCCATTGAAATAATATTTGTTTCTCTTCGTCAGTGAGGTTGTGTTCGAAAAGGCTTACTGCGAGTACCGGCTGAACAGAGTGGAAAGTGCCCTGAAGACGATTGAAAGTGCTCCTGAACAGACGGACAAGCTGAAGGAGCTCTACGGTCAAGTGGTAAGGCTGTTTGGACAAGAAGAAAATAGTGTTACTGCTGCATGTAAAAACACACCATTTGTGAATAAGATCTGGTATATGACTAACACGAGATCTTAAACTGCTGTGTATTGTTGGCTCAAAGCTGCTGAATCTTAATATCTAACCATGTGACAGAGTTCCTGTAGTATAAGATAAGGTCAATGATGGGGTGCTGACGCAATCCTTTAAAACCCAACATATCACTACTGCTGTCAGTGATCTTGTGCAGCGTTCAGGGAAAATGGTTACGTTGAGGGTCTCATTTATTATTAGGTAGTGATACAATTGGTGTACAACACTGTCTGAATCAAATATTCAAGGAACTGTTTAATCACTTAAGCTTGTGGTGTTTGGCATTTATTCTTGTGAGAATTTATAGACCACCGCTGATTGGAACAGCGTCTCTTCTCATTGTCCAGTTGTACAGACTGGAGCGCTACGATGACTGCAAGTCCGTCTACACAGATCTGATCAGAAACTCCCAGGATGAGTATGAGGAGGAGAGGAAGACCAACCTCGCTGCTGTAGTGGCCTCCATGAGTCAGTGGGAGAGAGCTCCGTTGGTAAGCACTCCTCTAGAAAATTCAAATGTTTGGCTCTTTGGTGCCACACTTGTGTACCGTGCTTCATTTATATGTTTTTCTGTGTTGTTGAAAAATGTCAGTGAGTGTCACCAGACTCTCTATTGCTTTTAAGGTGACATGTTACATTTCCTTCCGCAGGAAGATCTAGGTCTTCCAGAAACAACATATGAGCTGTGCTATAATGCTGCCTGCACTCTGATTGGCCAAGGACAGCTTACAGAGGCCCTCAATAAGCTACGACAAGCAGAGGGTCAGTCCCACTCTGTTCTGTTTTCAAGTTGCCACTTTTTCATTCATAAGTTGACGTTAACTGGTTGTTTTCTTCCACAGAGCTTTGCAGAGTCTCATTGGCAGATGATTCTGTGAGTGTCGCTTTGTTTTTCTCCAACATTTCTGCTTCATTCATCAAATCTCATCCATCTTTTTTTTTTGGATGTATGTTGACTTTTGATTTGCAACATTTTCATCCATTCAGAGATGAAAAGCAATCAAAACTTTCAATTCCCAGAAATACTCAGTACAAAGATCAGGATTTTGAAATTGATGTCTGTTTGAGTTGAGATGCTACCAATGGTAAATACACAAGACCTGACTGTTGGCTTTCTACTGTTCCCAGAATAATCATTGTCGTTCCTGGTTTGTTCCTTTCAGGATGTAACTGAGGAAGACATCGAATCAGAGCTGGCTGTCATCCATTCTCAGATGGCATATGTCATGCAGTTACAAGGTCGGACAGATGAGGCACTGCAGCTCTACAACCAGGTCATTAAGCTCAAGTGAGTCCACGGGTCATCCCGTTCATATTTTGCAAAAGCAGATGAAAAGAATGGGCTTTTTCATGGTTACAGTGGCTGAATTTGTTTAGTAATACCTCGTTTAGGGGCACTGAAATGAGCTTTTTTTTTTTTCTTAATTACAGGCCATCAGATGTGGGGCTGCTTGCTGTGACTGCCAACAATATCATTACAATAAACAAGGTATGTGCCTGACAGTCTTACTAAGTTCAGTATTTCATTATTAAAGCAGCAATGTGACCTGACAGTAAACCTCAGACTAACTCACTTTCAACAGAGTACTGCCATGTCACAAAAGGGTGAACATTGCCAACCACACTGCAAAAAGTCTGTTTTCATTAAAGCTCTGTGTGTTTTTTTTATAGGACCAAAACGTTTTTGACTCAAAGAAAAAGGTGAAACTGACGAACGCTGAAGGTGTTGAATACAAGCTGGCGAAGAAGCAGCTGCAGGCCATTGACCTCAACAAAGCCCTTCTGGCCATGTACACGAACCAGGTAAGGCTACAGTTAAAAAAAAAAAGCTGTTACAGTCGTGGCTGATTTTTCCAGAATTCTAGTTTTCATTACCGATACTGAGATTTGTTGGTGTGTTGCTATTTGCCATCAACAGGCTGACCAGTGCAGGAAACTGTCATCTAGTCTTCAGTCTCAGAATCCGGGTCACCCGCGGCCGGTCCTCATCCAGGTTGCGCAGCTCTGCAGGGAGAAGCAGCACAGCAGGGCCATAGAGCTGCTCCAGGTAGAGACGACCAACACGGCTGGTTCTTCTCCGTCTGATTCACATCCTAAAAAACAACAAAATCCTCCTACTTCTCTGTGAATTATGTGAAATGGTGATGTTTCATTGCCTCTTAAAGCTATCTGTACCACGCACTTATAGTATTGACAGACACTTTAAAACACCCAGGGTGCTTTACAGTTCTAGGCACACAGACTCATTTCACGCATCTTTGCTTTGGCTTTGAATTGTTTACTTCTATTTGTAAGTGATGCTAGTAACGATGGTGGTTTTGAATGCATTTTGTAATTAGTATTTTCTTAGACCTTGCTAACCGTCTGTTCTTTTGTTTTCCAGCAATTCTCTGATCAACACCCAGAGAGTGCTTCTGGCATCAAACTGACAATGGCACAACTCTATTTAGTACAAGGTACTGTTATGTTTTTACATCGACTATGGTTCGATGTGTTCAGACAAACCGTGCCCGCTAACCACTACTCTTTTTAGGGCAGACTATCCGTTATAATAAACACAAATATCTTTGTTCAATGAATGCATATTTTATTGTATAACTGAGTAGTTTATTTGGTTGTTAGCCTTATTCTTATCATATTATGAGTGGAGTCCTTGATTTTAATTTTCAAACTGTTTTGATTTCTTAAAATGTATTTTTCCCACAAGTTTTTTTTTCATGGTTACAGTGGCTGCATTTATATGTTCTCTTCTGTTTATATGTTTTGGGAAACTTGCATGTTAAAGAGCCTTTTTTGCGTCCTCAGGTCACGTAACAAAAGCTTGTGATGTCCTAAGGTCCATTGAGGAGTTCAAGCACAAATCAGGAATGGTGAGTGTGGAATGAAAATTAGACTGGAGTCTGGGTTTGGGACTCTTTTGTGTTACGTTGTCTCTTTCAATTATAGACGGATAACTGTTAGCACCCTGATAACTGTTAGCACCCTGATAACTGTGCGAACTCTTTTGATTTAGCTTCAGTCCAGCAATCACTCCTCTAAACTATGTCCTTCACTCTTCAGGTTTCAGCTCTGGTGACGATGTACTCCCATGAAGAAGACATCGACAGCGCCATTGACGTTTTCAAACAAGCAATTGAGCACTACCAGTCTGAACAGGTTCGTTTTGATCTCCCAAAAAATTGTTGCAGGTCGATGTAACATCTTGGGGAAAATTCCGATTGATTAGGAATGCTAATTTAGATATAATTAACGTATGTTAATTAAAACTGTTCTTTATGTTGTTTGTAAACTTCAAGGAAACACCGTGACCTAACTGTTTAATTGATGCTATTTATTGGTCAGCATTCTTATTGTCAGCTAACAGTTAAATGGTAAATTATTAACATCCCTGCTGGTGACACATTTTATGTTTTTCCATTGGGTTTGGAATAATAAACAGAAAAAGAATATACTCACAGAAACCTAACATTTATCAGCAGGACATTCAGGGAACAATATTGAGCATTACTGCAGCCCACTCTATTTGATTGATGGGTAATCTGCAGGAAGTGTAGTGCAGAAACATTACAGCACTGAGTGCTTTATAAAGTCAAAACACAAATGTCAGATTTTTAAAAGCCAATCTTGCAAGCCCCCCCCCTCCTATAGTTAAAGCTGTAGGTAATACTTTCACCTGACAAGACAAGCTGACATGTGAATCTGTGCGTGATATCTGTCTCCACTGTGTAATCAGCCTGTTATTCCTCCTCCACAGCCCGGATCTGCTGCTCACTTGGCACTTGTACGTGAAGCTGCCAATTTCAAGCTGAAGTACGGACGGAAAAAGGAAGCCATTAGTGATCTGGAGCAGCTGTGGAAGTGAGTTACAGCCCTGCTAAACAGTCTCAAGTGTCTAGCATGTGGGGAGTCTTAGGGGCTCTTTTTTTTTTTTTTTAAAGGTTATCTCACAGCTGTTGATTCTGCTTTCTGTTCAAGTCATCTTGCTGCCAAGCAACTCCCATGCTCATTAAGTTCAACGTCTTGATAAACAACATTACAAGGGCTTGGAGAGCAGAATAAGAAATCAAACTAACTTTGTAGGCAAAACATTTCTTTATTTAGATGAATGATGAAGAATGAAGTTAATCCGTGAGTGCGTGTGATGCTTTTAACCTTTCCATTTTGTGTTAGTCTATGTCTGTCAGATGATGTCCAATGATCTTTTTTTTTATTTTTGCCAGCAACAGTTTTGGAATTCCTTCTTTTACAACAATAAAGCTTATTTTTCTGGAAACAGGCAGAACACCAATGACATCCACACGCTGGCACAACTCATCTCGGCATATTCTCTGGTGGACACGGATAAAGCCAAATCGTATCCTTTGACTGACTGAAATGATTGAATTGGAAGACACTTGAGATGAAATGAGTAGTTTTTGGTACTCGATTAATCATTTCAGGCATTTTTCAAAGACAAAACATCAAGCAAGCAAACCTCAAATGTGTGGGTTTCTTGCTTTTTACCATGAATAAATATGTTCAGTGATTTGGACTGATCAGATAAACAAAGAATTTGAAGACAAAACTTTTGGCATCTGGAATTTCACATTTTTGATCTATTACTATTACTGTTTTCTAGACAAAACAAGAAATTGTGACAATAAAACCACAAACTGTTGCACAGCTGTTGCACAACTAACAATAATAATACAAAATCTTATAGCAAATGCATAGAGGACATATGATGGTGCAAATGCAGGTGCACATTAGAAATGCCAATACAGAACAGTCTGTCCTTAGCGCTCCTCTCCAGCCTCAGCAAGCACCTTCCATCCGCAGACACGATGGCCTTCAATGTGGACGTAGACGAGCTGGAGAACTCCCACGGAGCCACCTACGTCAGGAAGAAAGCTGCTAAGGTCACAGCAGGAGAAAACCTTCCCAAAGAACAAGGGTAAACCACCATTATTCTTCCTACAAATTGGCTTTATGTTCTTTATGATGATCAGATGTTCTGTTAAATGCATGTTTTTGTCAAACATATTAAGCAGAGTGTGAAGTGCTTCACTTTCACCTAGTTCATGCTAATACATCTGCAATTCTTTACAGCCAAGTCGAGATCAAAAAGAAGAGGAAGAAAAAGAAAGGTATGGTGTTAATCAAATATTGTTTGGAATTTCCAATATAAGGGCCCATGTCCTCATAGCATTTTCTCTGAGCGCCAGTTTCTTTTTTCAGTTGTTCCCTGCAAGGAGAGATTGTATGTGGCTGCCTAGGGAAAAAAAAACTGCTTCACCCAACGTTTTTTTTTTTTTTCCGTTAGTGTTCTGATTTTTTTTTTTGTACTGCTGCTCTGAGCATTTCTGGTTGAAAATCTCTGAACTTTTCAGAAAGGTTGGCTGAAATGGTGCTGGTGTCATCACTAATCCTATATTGGATGGGGGGGGACTTGTCACCATGGTAACCAAGGTAGTGGATGAGAAGCTTGTTTTGGCCGTGTCTGTCTTCCTGGAGCTTTAATTTCGATATGTCAGACAGCAACAGTCACAACAGAGACAGAAAGGCCTATTCGTGGGAGATCTGAGCAGATCGGCCGAACACTAAACTGACAAGACGATGATTTGTCCACCTTGTTGTTGTCGGCGACTGATCGTGTTCTACATCCACATTGTTCCACGGCTGTCAGAGCGCTGAGAGAGGGGACGCTGAACTCAACTGTACAAAGTTTGAGATTGATGCTCATAGTGAAAATACAATGTTGGGTGCTGGATGGACACTAAGAAATAGAAATAAAGAGAAGGGGAGTTGCTAGTCTGTCGTACAACAGCAGTGGTGCTTCTTCCTGGTGCTCCCCAGCACCCTGCCACCACAAAATGACCTTATATTGCCAGAGCTTGGGAGAAAACGGGCACTCTCTCACGTGAAATGTTATTAGGACACTATTGACCTCTGTGGAGCGCCAGTAGGAACTGCAACCATGATTATTTCCTCTTATCCTTCTTACCTTGAGGTGTATGACAATGTGTTCAGCAATGAAGTCTCTCTTATTGACGTGTTTAAGATAACATATTATAAACCTAGTCAGCGACTAGAGCTCTGTGTCATTTGTTTACTCGGTCTGTGCTGAACTGAGTGCTGCCCTTCAGTGGTTCCTCCTGATCTCCTTTTTAGGCAAACTGCCCAAGAACTGTGACCCCAAAGCGACCCCTGACCCCGAGAGGTGGCTGCCTATGAGGGAGCGATCCTACTACAGAGGCAAGAAGAAGGGGAAGAAGAAGGAGCAAATAGGAAAGGGCACACAGGGAGCGACGGCAGGAGCCTCAGCCGAGCTGTGAGTAAACCTCATGCATGTGCACGTCACCTGTGAGTGGAGTCGTATGGGTGCAATTTCCCGTAATTGAAGCCCAGTAATCAGTTCCACTAAGTGGAGGAAAAGCACCTGAGATTGTCCTTTTGTTTCCCTGCCAATGAATCCTCAGTGGAGATGTCCAGCTGCTGTGCAGAAGGAGCAGCTTGTGTGTTATTTAGGCCAAAATAAAAATGTTTCTCAGCCTACGTAGAAATCCATATGGAAGGACTTTTAAGAAAGGCCTCCACACTTGGGAAAGTGAGGCAGCATCAACTAATTTTATAATACGTCATGATATAGAGAATCTCAGCGTTGAAAATGACCCTTCATTTTAGAAATGTAGGAAAATCTCAAGATGAATTATACAGTATTTTTATCCACAAATTGATGTTTTTTGAGTTTCTTCATAATGTGTCTATGAAGATATTGACAGTTTTTTTTTAAAAAGAAAATTTTCAATTGATTCATTTGTTGATTAATTGAACTAATTTAGCAAACATTTCTAGGTTCCAGCTTCCCAAATGTGGGGATGATTTGCTTTTCACTGTTTGTCATTGTGGTTTAAATACCTTTTTTAGGTTTTAGGCAAAATAAACTGCTAATCTTATTCACTATCTTCAGACCAATTATGAGTTAAACATTAAGCAGTATTGAACGTAATGGGGTGCAGCCTCAGTTAACAGGTTAAAAGAATGGTTTGACATTTTGTTATTTGCACTTATTGGCCTTTGTGCTGAGAAATTGCATGAGAAGAGCGATACCACTCCACATAAGTTTATTACAAGTATGGAGCTGGAGCCAGAGGGCCGTAAGTTCCCGTCATCTCACTCTAGGCAAGAACCAAATGAGCAAAATTCTGTGATTTCTTCTTAACGTGCATGCAGGGCGCAGATAGATGTACACATCCCATTTCAGCTTGGTGGGTTTAACGCTGAATTCTAGGTGCTAAATGTGCTATAAGCTGATAGGATTTTGGCTCTTCTCTGTTCCAGGGATGCCAGTAAGACAGCCAGTAGCCCCCCTACCTCCCCCAGACCAGGGTCTGCATCCGGCTCATCTGCAGCCCCCACCAGCAACGTAGTCCCCCCACGACAGCAGAAGCCTGCAGCCTCGGGGGCCACACGAAAGAAGGCACCACAGAAGAAGAAGAAGGGAGGCAAAGGAGGCTGGTAGTCGGAGGGAAGCAACACGTGAGGCAGAGGGAACGTGGGACACGCCGAAGTCCGTGTGCCTCAGAGATCATCGAGAAATCACAAGCTTCTCTTTTTTTATGTTCAAGGTTATATTTACTTTTTTTGTTCTGGCCATTCATTTAGATACGTGAAACCAAAAGTTTGCTTCTCTGTCATTAATTGTGATGTTTTTATTTTCGTTTTTTTTTTTTTTTTTTTTAAGTACAGACGAAAGAATATTTAAAGGACAGTTCCACTGAAGTTCACTTGCTGTTGCTCTGCAAAAGCAGACAGTCTCGAAGTTTTTCCTCACTGTTGCTTGTGACATTTCAATGTCAAAGTAAAACGAACAAAAAACAAAAAAACTACACATATTGCCACTCAATAGTTTGTCATTAAACAAATAGAAAAAATATTTCTATGCATGGTCACAGTGTCCTGGGTGTAGTATCTTTATATGTACATCTGTGAAATGCCTTGATAAAATAGGATAATAGATCTGTGGCTTTATTCAGCCAACTTCAGTTTAATGAAGTTTCACATAAAGTCATGTCCCTCATTTAGACAGAAGACGAGTTCCAACAGTTCAGACAATTAAGAAAGCAAACCACTTTTGCAAGGTAACTAGAAGTTCATTGTTCATTCAGGGAGAATTGTCCTTAATATTTCTTGGGTTTGAGCATCACATGGTTTGATAATCGGGCAAACAACCGGACATGATGCTCTGGCTGTTTGCTTCACGGTTTCCTTGAATTGTCCCCCTCAGCTGCAAAGATGCAACGACAAAGAAGTATTTATTTTTGAATCCCTGTGTTGGTCTAAATTCAAAAAAGAGTTTTAATTCTTGAGTTTAATTTTGTCAGATGCATGTTTTAGGAAATGAGGAAAGACACCAAACTGGTGTCCCATTTTGTTAAGTCTTAATAAAACTCTTAGCAGCAACATGTGACTTCTGTGTTTCCTAAAACACTTTAACTGATATAGATAAGAAAGCCACCACTTTCTGGGAGATAAGTGCTCTTTCTTTTTTTTTAAACAAGATTTTGCATAAAATCTTACAAAAGTGTGTTTTTATCATGACGTTATCTGAACCACCCGATCTGGTGGGGCAGATAAAAGGAGGTGAATGGAGTGTAATTAAAGTTCTCATGATAAATATCCATATTCCAACATCGAGATCAGTTCACCATCAAACCAGAAGTGTCGCTCCTCTTCTTTTTCTTAATTGTCCCTGTGAGGCATTTATTTCTTCTGACCTTTCACAAAAGATTTAGCTTTTTTTTTTCCTCCCCTTAAACAAATTAAACTCAGGATCATGTATTTAAAACCAAATGCCATAATCACACACTCATGTTACACGTTACTGTGTGCAGCATGCAAGACACATGCTGCAGTGTTCTCATCAATTCAGTTATTGCTTTCATGTGGAATTAAAAAAAAAAAAAGCATATTGTCTTTAAACTACCAACAAAAACTCTTAATTCTGCATTATATTTCTCCTGAACGCATCTTGATTCCACATCAGTATTCTCTTTCTTTTTTTTTTTTTTTTTTTTTTACCACATGATGTCCATGGAGATCCACAGAGCAGCAGAGTTGATGAGGCTTCATTGATAATCGCTGTGACTGACTGACTGACTGACTGCTCACTTGTGGGCATGGCTCTCAGGTGATTCACCAATGATGAGCCTCACCTGCTCGCGGTTCTTTTGACAAACAGTTTGAGAGTTTCAGTGTCGTCTGAGGTGGTTATTTTCTGGAAAGGATGCCTCGTTTGCCGCCTCATTACTCTGATTTCTTCCACGCTCCTCTGACAGAGGACGTGGAGGAGCTGCTGGCTCGTTTCCAGCAGACTGACTCGGTCAGATTTGAGGCGTTTGCAGCCACCTGGAGGGACATGTGCTTCTCGGATGTCTTTCTGGGCATTCCTCGTGTGGGCGAAATGAAGAGATTCTGCAGAGTAACGTTGGCCACAGCCGTGAAGTACTTCCTGCCTCCTTACAGCTACCAGATCCGAGTGGGAGGCTTGTATTTGCTGTTTAGCTTCTACCACACGCAGCTCGCCGTTCCGCCTGTGCAGATCAGACTCCCCCTGAGGGACTGGGCTCAGATCCAGAAGTTTCTCAGAGACTCTGTGGATTCCGGGCATCATGATGTTGTTTACATATACCGAAAGCTTGTCGCGATCAAAGCCATACACTTCACCGCCATGCCACATTTTCTCACCTTCCAAAAGCAGAGGAAACCAAAGAAGGAGTCCGTGTGCGCCGAGTTTCTGGGGAGGACCACGGCCGTGCAGGAGCTCGTCTCCGCAAACATCCTGGAGGAGCTGGCCAACATCCAGGACCACTACGAGAGGCTGAAGGAGGCCACGGTGGAGGTCAGAGGCAACGTCACCATGACCCACAGGGACTTAGCCGTCAGCCTGAAGGACTGCATGTCCGAGTTCATCACTTGGCAGCAGAAGACTTTCTCACAGGGTGGCAAAGACCAGAAGGATGAGGAAGAGGAGGAGGAGGAGAGGCCGGTCGAGTCGAGCAGCAGCAGCAGCAGGGCCAGGCTCCTGTCCTCCATAAAGCAGAGGAGCTACACCAGCTTCCAGGAGGCGCCCAAGGCCAGGAGGCACCGTCAGGCCGAGACGGTGGACTCCTCCAGCTCGGGGGCAGAGCAGGTGCGGGAGGCGGCTCTGCAGCGCAAGAGGCTCCCCTCCCTGCGCGCTCGGACCTGGCAGAGTCTGGGGGTGACGCCGGCGGAGAGGAAGCTCCAGGCCTGGCTCCTGAGCGCCCCCGAGCAGCGGGAGAGGCTGCCGCTGAAGAGGGCCAACCAGGCGGCGTCCGTCAGACCACGATGACCGTCAGCTCCGCAGGGAAGGGTTTGTGTTCTCTGAACCAACCAGTCAGTTCATCAAAAAAAAAAAAGATGGCTTTGACTTCATTGCATTGTCTCTAATTATGCTCCTGTTCAGTTACTGTAAAAACAATATTTAAATGTAATACTTTTGCTAATAAATGTATTATCTTCACTCCTAATTTCTTTGCCTTTTGTCAGGTGACTCAACTGGTTATTTACTGGTAAACCTCTACTCTACTACATTTTGGAAGCCAATATTGTAGTTTTCACTCCACAGTGTGTATTTGACATCATTACATACCAGCTGCAGCATTAGTGATGTTTGCATATTAATACATCACTAATTATTATCCAGTTATATAATAGACATTACCCTAAAATATCACACTCTGCATAATTTGTACTTTTACTCTAAGTATACTTTGAATACAAGACTTTTACTTGCAACTGAGTATTTGTACACTGAGTACTTTTTTCACCACCACTCTGCATGAAGATGAATTAGCATATTCTTTGGTTTATGCTAAATTTAAGATAATTTGGGAATTATTAAAAAAAATTTCCAAGAGCAAAATAAGATTAATTATTTTTTCAAACTCAGACTCATTGGCCTTGGCTCATATTGATGAATCGAGTTTGAAAAAATGATAAATCTTAAAATAATTTTTCTTTTGATGAAGAACATGAAAACTCGAACACCGTACAACGGTTAAGGCAGTTAAGATTTCAGGAGCAACGGCGCCCCCGAGCGGTGAGGTTGTAACACTGCATCAACAAAAAGCGGCCCGGAAATAAGTTCCCGCAGCGCTTCCTGTCTGTTAATCCCACTTGTTGAGGAGAAGAGGAGAGCGAAGAGGTCGGACGCAAACTTAAAGCTCAACACAAAAGTCGGACAATGGCGGAAACCGACGGGTAAAAACAGCGGGAGTTAGCGAAACGAAAGTCGGGCGGTTGAGCGCCATGTTTGGTTTGAGAGAAGCCGGTGTCCTCGGCGCCTCCGTCGCTTTGGCGGGGACAGTCGGCTATCTAGTCTGGACCTACGCGTCCTCCTCCGGGGAGAGGGAGCCTGAAACACGGCGGGGGCAGGACGGCGTGAGAGTCAGAGAGGAGGCAGAGGGAGGGGAAGAGGGAGAGGACAGGGGAGAGGAAGCTGGACTAACTGTGCCTGTTGTTGCTGCCGAAGCTCAGAAAGCATCAGAGGTAAAAACAACAAAAAAAACCCGTAACTTTACCGGACACACCTGTTAACTAACTTTACATCTAAAATACATTAATTAACTTCCAAATGTTGTCACGAGGACAAAAGCAAGAAGAATATGTCAAAGCTGAGCACTTGTAGCAGCTGTTCAACGTTAAAACCTAACAAGGACGAGAGGAGACGTTTCCGACGTTTAACCCGAAATAGACATAAAAAAATAAAGAGCAGCTGTAAAATATTTTGTGTTTTAAATGTGGATGCATTAATGGTGATTCTCTAGTGTTTCTAAACTAGTAAACAACCAGCTAGATATCTTTATTTACTAGTTGCAAGACCGAGTTCTCTGCTGTGGGGAATCCTGGGAAATGTAGTTAGGGCCTCTCTGGCCAAAATAGGTTTGAAGTGAAGTAATTAATTGGTCAGCAACATAACATTCATGTGCACCATTGTTCTACAATCAATACATGACTGGGAGTCGTTTTCTGGATGTGAAAATACCAAAATTACACCAGTTTCCACCTCTCATCTGTGAATATTTGCTGTTTTTCTCAGTTTTCTGTGAAGTAAAAGGAATATTTTCATTGGACTTCAAGCTGTTTAAGAACAGGAAAGCTGTGATGACCCGTTTTATAAACCTAAATTAATTAGCCAAATTAAACATTTTCATTTGAGAATTTCGGTTTTAAGAAACTCATCTACATTCCTCAATGTAGGATATCAAATACGTATCTTCATGGTATCAGTACAGAAGCTCATGAATTGAAGTCTCTCGGCGAGTATCCAGCCTTAATCTAACGTGTGCTGCAGTCCAGGCCAGTGCAGTCGGCGAGGACACAGGTGCTGGTTCTGGGTCTGGATGGAGCCGGTAAGACCAGCCTTCTGCACTGTTTGGCCACCGGCACCCTGGAGCAGGACATGCAGCCGACTGAGGGCTTCAACGCCGTCTCCATCAACAGAGAAGACATGCACGTCGAGTTTCTAGAGAGTAAGTCTGAACTCTGAACCCACCGTTGGCTTCTGCTTCTGGTCAGTTGGAAGTTTGAGCCGTGTCACAGCCATCTGTCTGTCTGTCTGTCTGACTCTCTGTCTGTCTGACTCTCTGTCTGTCTGTGTGTCAGTTGGAGGTAAAGAGGAGCTGCGGCCATACTGGCAGAAGTACATGTCCAAGGCTCTTTTGCTGGTGTTCATGGTCGACTCCTCCAAACCGGAGCTCTTCCCCGTTGCTAAGAGGCATCTACACGAGCTGCTGGCCTCCGACCCCCGTCTGCCTTTAATGGTACTGGCCAACAAACAGGTGAGCGTGACAGAAAAACACTCCACAGCATTTTCACTTAAAGCCCCAAGAACCATGCTCCGCTTATAAGTAGAGACTTCTAATGCAGCTTCAGTTTGTGCTCAGATGTTTTTCTTGATAAATTGGTTGTTTGGATAAAAGAACAGTGAGTTTTCCAGGTTCATAGGTGACATCTTCAGAGGTCTTGGTTTGTCCAATCAAATTTTATCTAGTCTAATCTACCTCTGAGCCACAGCCGCACCCTAAAATAGGATCCTTTACTTACATAATCTGAAATTACCTAAAAGATACTTCCCCTGCTGTCTTTTCCTCTTTTTTTTTTTTTTTTCCAGAGGCGCTTTCACTAGAGTTCGTCCTTTTCACAATCTGAAACTCTACAGTCAAGCATCATCTGGTGTCTCTTTGTACCGAAGCAATGGGATAATTAAATTTTTTCATTTGTCACATTCCCAGGACCTTCCAGGAGTCTGCAGCATCACAGACCTCCATGACGCTCTGAGTCTGTCCGAGGTCGGAGATCGCAGGTTGTTCCTCATCGGCACCCATGTGAAGAAGGGCGAGGCGGAGCTCAGCTCGGGCGTTCAGGACGCCCGGGACCTGATCATCCAGATGGTTTCTGACGGCAGATAAAACACCGTCGGTGGATGTCACTAAATCCTGTGATACGTTCTTTGCACCTTTTCACTTAGCTGCTTTCTCTACACCAGGTTGACTGTTTGGGGAAGGTATAGCTTGGATTGTAAAACTCCTAGAAACTTTGAAAAATGTTTCTTTGTTTCAGCGTTACCAGATGACCATATCTTTATGAATGAGTTCATTAATCTTCACCAAAGATTTATTTTCATCCTAGCCATAAATATTTCACTGTTACTGATGACTTTCCTAATGTCATTTAGCTCTGTAGATGATGACACACGAGTAACTCTAGAAGCAGTTCATGTGCACAAAGACCTAAACCTGAGAGAATAAAGCCATCATATCAGCTTAGAGTACAAAGTGAGGCTCCCATCCCTTCCGATAAAGACGCTCGTCCACTTTGTCCAGGGAGCGGAAATTTCAAAGCAAAACAGAAAACGGTAGGAGACTCTGTGGTACAGTCAGCGATGGTACTTGAAATCATTTCTCAATATTCAAATTTTTATTTTTCAAAGTGACCTCTTTCTCCCATTTAGGGGGCCGCCAACAAGCAAACTTGACTGTTACAGCTTTAAGAAGACATTAATCTTGTGAAACATGTTTGCAAGCTTTGTGATGTGCTGACAATATTTAAACCTCTGAAAAGAAAGCAGAGACACCACAACTATTTAATGCCTAAATAAAACAGTTGTTTATTGAAGCAGGAAGTGTGGATATCAAGGGCTGTTTGCTGTAATAATTAGCCGTTTTATTGTCATTTCAGATCAGACACCTAGTGGCCGAACCCTAACACTACTCAGTAATGTCTTACTGCAAGAGTCAAATTTTTGGATTTCAGCTTTAAAAATGTTACTTTTGTATGACAAAAGTTAATTGTTATGTGCTTTGATGAGGGTTGTGTCTGTATCTTAAAAAGGGACATCACCTTATCTTAAAAACTCTTTAAAGGGAATAAAACCAGATTATTTTTTCTAGATGTCTTTTGGATTTGCTGTGTTTTCGCTGCTCAGAGATGTTTACTCACTGCTGACTGCTCCTTGTTTTTGTGTTAATGGTGTTTTGCATGGAGAAAATTCACAGTCTGTTAACACAAACTGCATTGTTGATGTTTGCAAAGCCTTCATGTGTACCAATTTGAGGAATGTAAAGGTTTCAAAGAGCACATTTCTGTTTAACTTTCATACCAAAACATGTCCAACAGATAGTATGTGTGAACAGATTCTTCCCAGAAATAAAACTTGTTACCACTCGATTGATTGGTGTGCCATCAGTGTAATTGTGAGAATGTAATTCATGACCCTCCACATACAGAACTCTGCCCATCAGGGTGCCCTGCGGCGCCACATTTATTGGAATAAAACTAATAATAATAACAAGAAAAAGGCCTCGTCCTAACACCGCTCCTGACATTTACTCTGTCGTCAGGCCGTCACAGTACTTTTATATCTGCAATCTGATCCACACACACTGCAGCCGCCTTCCCCGCTGACCTCGACGGATCGGTTTCTTTTTAACATCCTGTCTCGGAAGTCTTGAGACAGCAGGATGGATGGGTTGAGTGTGCAGACTCCAGTTTCAAGGAGTCCTCAGGTGTGGAGTTGGTTGCTAAGGACTCCTGGCTCCATGGCAACAGCAGGAGATTAGTGGGACACCATCAACAGGCAGCAAGCCGACACATCAGCCTGCTGCTGCTGCTGCTCCTGCTGTAAGCTGAGATGGTGTCTGGAAAAAAAGGTAAACTTAACAGTTTTTATGTGCGATACAAATGTTTGCAGTCTGGTATTTTCAGTCTAATTTCTTTGGTTTTTGATTCTTTCAGGGATTCAGTCCAGATTTGGTCCATCAGACAGGTGAAGTAATGTTTAGTTTTTATACATATCTTACTTTTTCAGATGCTTACATCAAAAAGTTTATTAGTCTCACTAAGTTTGTCATAAGATAAGAATGGTTACGTTTAAGTTACTATTTATTATTTAATACTATTTATTATTTAGTGTGCTTGTTTGATATTTTAATATATTTCATAGTGTATTTACTGTATTCCATGTATAATGTTAGCTAAATGTAATGGACTTACAGTTTAAATACTCGGATCAAAAGAAATGAATAAAGAGTTTAAATGGGTAAAAGTGATAGATAAACTGTTGAAATGGCTACAAGGGGAAAAAAAGCATTTGAAATGATTAGCTGAGAGTAATGAATAAACATTAACACTTTAAGCTTTTATATAATCAGTGCTTTAAATAACATCCATATTTGGGCAATTAATGGTCAAAATGTGCAGCTGTCTGCTCATTCAACTTTTTTTGGGGTACATTTCATTTGAAACCCCTTGTTTAGCATTTATGAGTAGTTTCTAAACATGATGATGAATGATTCATAACACACTATAATGTGGTTTTAAACAGATATGTGATCTTTTTGAGTATTAGATGTAGTTCTCAACAAGTTTTAACTCCTCCTGTGAAGCATCCAAAACTGGATGCTGGAATATGAACATGATGAAAGACACTTAAGTGTAACACAGTCGTAATTATACATTATTGGTCTTTATATAAGAATATAAAATATTGTGTGTTATTAGACACCTAAAATGTCCTTTACGTGGGCTTATAGCTACATTATATGCATCATAAACAATTTAATATGTGTGTGTATTTACTGTATATATATTTATTTTGGCTATCAATGATATATAGAGGGTGTTAAAGTGAAGTGTTGCCTATATTTTTATGTTACTATTTCCCCTTAAGGGGTCACCGTGGAATAAAGTGTAAAAGCCTGAGCCAAAACACTTTTCTCTGTGGTAAAAATATGAGTCGCAGATAAACTTTGATGGTTGTGTCTTTGAGTTTGAGCTTAGTGGCCACAATGACGTTTAGGGTTTGAAGCCAACATTTTAACTTAAAAGCAAGACCAGTTTTCGGATGTCGCTGCTCTGCCAAGAAGAAGAAAAAACAGACGACAGGCGGGAAACGCACTAAATGATTACATGTTCCTCCAGGGGCCCAAAGTCTCTGAATACACTCGTATTTCGAGCTGATTTGTGTTTTTTGGGAATGTTGTGTTTTATTGGCAGAATCTTGGACCTGGCGCAGCACAAAACCTCCAAAACTGTTTGGGCCACGACTCCTTGGTGAGTAGCTGAGATACACAAAAGTTTTCCTCTTGATTAAAATGGGATTCTGTCTTACATGTGTATAAACAAGCACAGCGTTTGTGATACCACAAGAAGTATTAAAGTGTAATTACAGGCTCTGTTCCAGCTGTTACATCATATGAAATTGCATGGTCATTGATCACGTGTGAAATTGACTCCCAAGAATTCAGGAGCCTCTGCGGTCAGTGTTTCCTTCTGAGTGCGATTTCCATAAACTACGTAATTAAAGACAGATGTCTGGCACACTTTGAACACGTGGTTAAAAGCACCAAACAATGGGGAAAATGAACAGAGGTCACATTTGATTGGAAGTATTGTTCTTTCATTTGATAATTGCCCGCTTGGAAAATATTTATTCTGCTTCTACACCAACATTTTCATCATCTCAGCTCTATATTGGAAACTTTTCATCTTTTCATTGATCAGTGAGAAGCTGAGCTGGGGCAACCAGGAGCCAATATGGCCTGTCTCGGCTTCAGCCCTCGGAGCCGTTCCAAGTGCAAGAATCCAATACCTAGCCAGGCACAAAAGAGACTTCTCAGCAAGGGAGTACCACCGCAGGTAACTGTAGCCTGTTTGCACCCCCAACATTATTGATGACTCTATCAAAAAGGCATGAGAGGGAGGGCTGTTTGTGTTCATTCTTCAGGGGGACTGTACACAAGCTTTTTATATTGTGCTGCATCGACAGATTTGAAAACATGTTTGCAAAGCTTAAGGGTAATGGCTTCGAAGTCCCTCAAGTGTGCTTTGGCACAGAGTTGAAGCAGGAAATGCAAACGGCAAAGTGATGTTCAGGACCGACGCCAGCTGCATCCCGATCAGAGGCGATGATCACCCCTGTCAGGCTCAATCAGCGTGCAATGGTAGTCACAGCTCCGGAGGCTTTTATTTTGACATTGTTAGTTGTTTCCCCAACTCAGCTGTCAGATTAAAAGCACAGCAACATGCAGCGTAATTCAATCAGAAGCCCACACAGGAAGAGCAGCTCCCAGAACAAATAATGATAATTAACTGGAATTAAAGATGACAGCTATCACCTGCGGGTTTAGTTCGAAGCAGGTTGCTCATGTAGATTTACAGGCTGCTGAATATATACAGTATGAGAATACTGGCTTGTTTTGAATGGATTAGTGATTGATTGAATATTACATTTAGATTCTGATTATGTATTCTGAGGCCTCATAATTACACTGCTGTTCCACAACTAATCACATCATCGCAGTCAAGTTAATTTCTAATTTGATTATATGGCAGACTGTCTGGTCCTGTCCTGTTTTTTTTAACAAAATCAAATATTACTGGTGTAATACAGCAGCGAGGCAACATGTATCACACATGTATCATCTTCTTTTGGTCCATTGCAGTCTCTAAAAGCTCAAGTTGACGTCTTCAAATTGTTCTAGTCCAACCAACGGTTTGAAACCAAAAGATATGCAATTTGCAAAGACATAAAATAAAGAAAAGAAGAAAATCCGGACAACCGAGAAGCCGGAACTGGTGACTATTCAACACTTTAGCTCGAACAATGACGATTAATTATTAAATATTCTTTCGATCATTAAAATATTTGCTGCTTCATTTTCTGTCAATCAATCCACTTGTAGTGCTGAAACAGTTACACCACTAATCAATATCCAAAGCCAATCACTTATTTATTAAACATTAAGATGCCAGAAAGCTTCCCTAGCAGCTCAGGGAAAAAGAGAGATTTTCAGTTTTATTATTAGTAGTAGTAATAGTAATAGTAATATTCACAATCACAACACAAACCAATGACTGTGAATTTGTTACATTAACGTTGCTTCTTCGATTTGTGTGATTCTCGGTGCTGATTTCCTGTTGCCACATACACTACTCACAAAAAGTTAGGGATATTCGGCTTTCAGGTGAAATTTCAGGATGAACCTAAAATGCATTCTAACCTTTCCGGGTGAACTTAATGTGACCTTCTCTGAACTTTTGAATGCACATGTCCAACTGTTCAGTGTTTCAGCACTTTTTGCACAAGTTGCTGTTCTCTAACAAGAAGCTTAACAGCAACATTCACAACAGGTTTGATCCATGAATCCACCAATACATTTCCTGCTTCAGTTAGAATTGATATTTAAACAGTCCTCCTCATCATGCTGTTCACATTCTGACATCATGAGACCAAGACGACACCTAACAATTGATCAGCAGCACCTCGCCATTGCGAGGCTTCAAACAGGAAGTCCTCAGACGGAGGTGTTCACTGAGCTTAGAGGGTCACAGAGTGTCATCAGGAGGTTGTAACAGTGATACAGAGACTGGAAGAGTCACAGAAAGGAGAGGAGTGGACGTCCTTTGGCCACATCCCAATTTATTGAGACACCGAAAATTTTTTGTTGTGGTATACCTACCACTGTTGTTAGATTTTCTTTCAATAAATAGTTTAAGATGAAGAAATCACCATTGCATGCTTCTACTTAAATGCCCTACTTTCATGATATAATATCACTGTAGCATTCACTTTTTACATTTTCCATATATTTCACCTGAAAGTCGAATATCCCTAACTTTTTGTGAGTAGTGTATGTCTTGGCTCCATCTCCGTTGCTGACTTTAGCTAACAGCACTAGCATTGGTGACATAATGTAATGTCTGTAACACTCACGAGGTGCTGCTAGTTGCCATGCAACCAGTAGCTTTCGACAAGTCGTCATTCCTGACAGATGCTTGTTAGGAGGGAGCAGTTTGACGCAGTAGCCGAGTAATGTAAAGCAACGCAGGCTGCTGAAAGTGACAGTATGCATGCATTTCGTGTCACGTTCATGGACCCTACAAAAGATTCACTGCTTTGAAGTCATTCACTGAGTGGTAAAAGTTTACTGGTACCATCTGAGAGTCAATGTCTTTGCATGGTCCCAAACCTACTGGCTCCTACTGAAGATATAAATCTTTAAAAAAATACAAATAGACTCTCAAATATAAACTTTCACTTTTAAAAAGGCTCAGGCTCCTATAATATTACTCAAGCAAGAGTAAATAGTGCATTTGTTGGGGACTATTTTTTGAAGGAATTTAGTCAAATATCACCAGTCTTATCAGTACAATTCAAATCACACAGGAATGATTTTGCAGAGATGATACATTCCTCTAACATGATCTGTTTGACTGTATTTAAGAGTCAAAATGAAATTGTCAGCAGGGAGCATTTGACCTTGGTTATGTGTCATCATACTGTCTCGACAAAGTGATGACAAATTTAATTGTTTTTGTGGGTGCAGATGACTTTCCGTTCATACCTCCATCATCAGCCGTGCGCTGACACTTATCCATTGTTCTGGGTCTCCCCCCCTCCTCCCCTTTCCCTCTGACTCGGGACATTGTTTTGTCCCAGAAACACAACACAGCATATAATGGTTGTAATGGCTACCATTTTCCCGCAGGAAAGAGGCGGAGGAGGCGAGCTTCTTCGGAAAGACCCAGCGTCCTTCCTCCAAGGCGTCCCAGTATGAGCGCATTGTCCGCTTGTCAACACCCAAAACCAGGACCTTCAGCTCCCAGGAAGCAGGGTAAAAGCCTCATTAGACATCAAACGCATGCAGTAAAGTGAGGACAAGAGGAACAAACTCAGGTCGATTGAGTGTTCTGATGAAGCTATTTGGAAGCCCATTTCTTACGTACCCAGGAAGCATTGGCATTCTCTGGAAATCAGCACTGAAACTGATGCCAAAGGTCTTGTTGTGGTGTTGGTGCTCACACACTCACTATCAGTACACATAATACGTAATTAGTAATGGGAAAACTGCCTCAAACAGACAGCAGAGACATGACAGGAAACATAATAAAGAGTGATGTAGCAAAGGTCCCCAGCCGGACTCAACCTGGTGACGCAGTGATTCATGGTCACCACATAACTGTCTTTTCCCTTATGTTAATGTCCTTGACCTGTTTGTTGTAGGTGATTGATCTATACCTCAACTTTTGTATGTTTTTATTGTTTTATATGTACTGTTATGAGGGCGTTTTGTAAAAGAGAGCATGCGATCAAAAGCCCTCCCTGTTCAAATAATGGTTATAACAATAACCACTGACGCCCCGGGCCCCCCATCACTATTACGTTAGCTTCGTTTCACTGAGAATACTGTAATGTATTACAGAGTATAGTTCCTCTAATTCTCTTTTGTAGTTTTGATTTGGACACATTTAGCCACGTTTTAATGATACAAAGCCTGTTGAAAATCGACAAAGTATCCCTTTAAGCGCTTGTGCAGCACAGTCTGTGAACAGCTGATTGAATTTACAAACTTGGCCGCCGCCCACGTACTGTAATTCAGTAGATATGGTTAATGATTGGACTCATTGGTATCGTTTTAAACCACTTTTTTTCAGTTTTCTCACCAGCTATTGTAACTGTCACTGAAATAATTAGTTGATTATTTGTCAGGAAATTACTTACAAATCTTGAGAACTGATTTTTCAAGACAGTGGTTGCTAATTTCGAGGTTACACGAAACAATGTCCATATTTTACTGACTTTTCTCCATTTTTTTGCTTTAATCTTGAGGAACACTACTTTTACCACCACAATCAATCAAATCTATAACCTTTCTTATTTTCAGGGGTGTTAAGCCAAAAAGGTTGGGGAAGTTATTTATCAGCACATTTATTGGTTCCATCTTCCCAAATGTAAGGCTTTTATATTATTGTAAATATTGAATATTTTAGGGTTTTGGACCATTAATCGAACAAAATGAGAAATCTGAATGTGTCACCAATGGTTCCAGGAGTTTGTGATTTTTAAACTAAACAATTGATAATTTAATCCAAAAAAAAAAAAAGAAATTAATAATCATAAACTGCTCCAGATGTATCTTAATAGTTTGTATTATTGTATTTTTCTCCACTCATAGAAACTATTTGGAAACATATTCAGCATATCAAAAGAAACGTGTGTTATACGTACACCAGCTCCATGACAAACTCTCTGGTATCTGTTTTAAAGATTTCCACATCCAGCTTTCTTGTCGACCTCCATGTCATTTTGGCAGCTTTTCTTCTCCCTCAGGGTGTCCACGTACAAACTAAAGTCTGGAATTTAATCGCACCAGAATATAACATATCATATAGTTAAATATGAGAAGGCCAAGCGGAGGCTCCGGTCCAACACTAACGTTTCCACACCGTGTGAGGAAGCTAACGTTTGGACATCTGTTATTTCAGTGTCAGACTGTGGGAGAGCAGGGAGTGGAGACAATAGAGCTTATTGTCCAAAGTTCAGGACCCCTGGGACGCTCGCAGACAGCCGCGGAAGTCTTTTTATAAATCCTGAGCGCAGAGGCAGAACATGTTGTAAGGCACGGAAAGGGATTCATACAGGGTTTACTGAATCCAGTACACAGACTGGATATCTGCTTTTGTGATTTAAATCGTAGACATTACATTGATTGCTGTTTAATACCCCACACAACAAAACAATCAGGCGAAACTTAATCCTCTCATCTTGTTGCTCCAGAAAAACAACACAAAAAGCTAAATAGATAGATAAACCAGACAGAAAAATCTAATATTTGTTTTCTTTTGCTGCTGTTCTTGGATTTACCATAATTTTGTTGTATGTTTACAATGACAAAGTGTCTTACGTCATTAGTATTTATAAAAAATATCCTACGTATTAGCCGCTTGTCTTATTAGTAATAATGTCTAATCTAACATAATCAAATACTGAAGTACTAGCCCTCTGTTAGGTTTATAGTGTTATAGTCGTGGCAGACTTTAGAGAGTTTGAACTGATATTTAAGAAATTGTTTGCTACATATTTGCCTCATAATTATTTATTTCATGAAAATTATTTATTTCATGAAAATTCATGAAAAGGCAATTAGCTTGCTTGTCATCTTGTATCAAGTTTTGAAGTCTATGAAGGTATCGGGTGTCGTATTGGGGTCTTTTTTGTCATTTACCAATTATTTATTCATAATTTATTCAGAATTAGATTTATAAATAGAGAGAGAGGGGAAAACTGGAGATTTTGAGAATAGAGAAATCATTTTACAAGAAAACAGTCATAACATCATGAAAAAGGTCATTCATGTATCTTTAAGACAAATCCGCAACAAGAAATATATATAAATGTCTCTCTGCTGGTCCCCCAGGCCTCCTCACACATCGCACTGTGAGAAAAACTGTCCTATCTGGCACGTTGAACCCAAAATGAAAACTGCTGTGATCACACTGCGACTGCTGCAGCTCTCCAACCCTAAACAGAACCATCCAGACTTCCAGAGCAACAGAGAGGTGAGATCCTAAAGCGCATACACACAAAGAAATCCAACAGGCTAATTGGTGATGTCAGCTGACAAGTTACATCAGCATGCTTGCAGTGATTAGACAGGATTTTAAATAGATGGAGTCATTGTCGATCTGTGTTATTGTTAAAAGAAGCTTATCTCCAATTTTATTGTGTTATTAAAATCCTCACAGTCTGCTGATGTTGAAGCACCTTTAAAAAGGGTGGCCAATAATCGGTATACTGTAAGACAATAGAAATATGTCAGCTGTCAGAGATTCCTTTTGATATATTGGATTATATTAGACCATTGCAAACACAAACTGTTTTGTCTCAATACTGGATGTAACAAGCTACCTTTTATTATGAGGCTTGGCTGAAAACAGGCAGTCGCCTCTGTTTATCTCACCAGTCGAAGTAGCCAATGTGGCTATTTACACCCAAATGTTACATTTTGTGTTTATTGTACCCTAACTTGTATTTGCCAGATGTCTGCCAGAGAGCTGCTGTTTGTGTCTCAAGTGAAACCGAAAGTGAATGTTGACTAATTTTAACTCGATCCATGATCTTTTCTTAACCCTAACCAAGTCATTTTGTTGCCTAAACCTAACCAAACTGCGACTGAAAACTGAAAATAATTTAAAAATGAAAGTAATTTGTCAACTAAGTGTACGATTAGAAGATCAACGGTGACATTTGGTTTCACAAAGCCCAGTAATCCACCACATCCTCCTCCCAATTCCGACTTTGTGACTCATTAGACAACATCACTGGGCTGTGTGTAAACAGCTGAATAGCTCTGTCATCAGGCTATTTTCACCTGGGTGCAAATAGACACTCTTTACACTTTAATCATATAAAGTTACATGATTGAATTTCCACAAAATGTATTATTTCACAGATTGATCACATTGATGTTATGATACAAAATTGCATATACTTTGTCGGAGATTTGAACCCTTTCATTCACACCTAGAGTGTAATTTGCTTTTGGTTGGGCATGTTGGGAATGATGACCATTTCAAATTGGATTTTTCTTGTAATTATTATCTGTGTTGGACAGCAGAGCCACTGAAAGAAACCTAGAGCTTCCTCAGCCCGATGTTCTTCAAATGACGAAGTCACCTTGCTAGATCATAACCACAGAGGTGTATGAAGTCTGAGTTTCCTCTTTTCTGTTTGTGTGCCACAGAGTGTTGCGTCCACCGTTTCCTTTGCTTCCAAGAAAGCCCAGATCTCTCCGAGGCTGGTCCAGCTGTCTCTGCCCAGACTGAAGGAGAGCAACGTCTGCTGCGAGCTCGGATGCCCGGAGGAATCCGTGTGGACTGTAAGAGCACAGCACTGATGGATCCTTTACTTATTTCATGGTGTAAACTCTCACTGGACGATTTTAGCGATGCCAATGAAATAACAGTGGAGGACTCAAAACTCAGTCATTCTTGTACTTGTGGAGAACATTCTTTCAAATGAGTCTTAGATTAAACAAATGTCTTCAGTTCTCACTTGGCTGTGTGCTTAACATCACACAGTCCATTCTAATATTTTCCAGCTGTTTTTGAAGCAGCTCTCTCTCATAAACTGTTCAGTTGTTTTCACATGACAACTAATTCTTTCAATTAATTGTGGAATTTTCCAGTCATTGTCATCAGCCAAATCACTATTCATGCCATATTTTTATTGGCCGTCTGTCTTCATGATCTGTGGTTTTGCAGTCTGGCTCTTATTGTGATAGATGAAAGACTTAATGATGGGCAGAAAACTTTAAAATGACTAAATATCCTTTCCTTGAACGGCTGCAACATGATTAATATCGTTTAAAACACAAGTTTGAGGCCAGTAGTTTCTGAGTTTTCTCCTGGAAGCTCCTTTGACACTATTTTTTTTCCTCTAAATCTCTAAAATCAGGTTTCAAGGGGAGCAAGCAGAGCCACAACAAGCGCTCGTGTTGAAATGCTGGCGACACCAAAACCGCTTTCAGCAGACTACATACCTCCACGAGAAGCAGTGTGGAGTCGGAAAAACGTCGTGTACGCCTGAGCTTCCTTCAACATCAAAACCAAGTCAGTGCTTATCTAGTTTGTGCCCTTTTGTGAAGCTTATTCAGCTCAGAGAGTTTATCAGCAAAATGCTGAAAATGTGATCAAACACATTTAGATCCAGATTTTTTTTTTAAAAAAGACAGTAATTATGATCTTTTTGCACATCTAACTTCATTTGGTGCTTTGTTTACACTGGCCTTCATTCCTTTGATTCTTCTTAGTAAGCATGATAAAGCTTTTGTTTGCTGACCAAAAAAATCAGAATGAACTGAAACAAATAAATGTAAGCTGTAAAAAAATTATAAAATAAATTTAAAGTTAAATGTTAAAGTTAAATTCCAGACATCTGGAGGGGGAACGTGAGCGAGAAACAATCCAAATTGAGGCGTCTGTTCTGTTGCAGTTCTGTTGGGCCGTCTGTTGATAACATCACCATGTGTCTAGAACCTTAAATAAAAAAGTTGGACTTAGATGTTAGAATTTATGAAAGATTGCTGGTTTAACCTTTTGGAAGAAAAAAAAAACATCAGTGCAGAAAAGGTGAATAATGTTAGGGAAAAAAAATCTCCCTAACAGCTCTCTGTCTCAGACGTGCAGCCTTTGTCTGAGCCTCAGTACGATGTGGTGATCCACAGGGTTTTTCCTCCAGGATCAAAACCACGTGTTTGAACCCTTGCACACAGACAGCGTCAATTCACTGATTTATATTCAGTAAATATTTTAGCCTTTAAAGAGCCGTTCTTCAGAGTCATTCATTTTTCCACCAACATTGTACCATCTTTGTCCCTTTCACCACTTCCTCTCCATCTCCCTTTGAAGTGGTCCAATTAATTTTTGATTTGGGACAGATGCGTATGAGTGTGTGTGACATGAATATTTTTCAGTCTACGATATGTTGAACATCGTCACTTCAGGACTGTGTGCGCGCATGTGCAGTCTGAGCGTGAGAAAATGTACCAAAGCCTTTCAGCAAGTTCCCTTTTCCCCTTTTTGAGGTCACGACTTGTTGAAAATACCACAATGTGGCCACAGTTTAGTTTACAAAGGGTGCTGGGGCTCCAGTTTGGAAATCCACCGTAATCCCACTTACACTGCTGGTGCCTGTAAGTGAGCATCGCATAAGAAATAGTCTCAGTTGATGTGTTCAGGGGTGCGGGGCCCTGTGCTATAATTTGATTTGGAGCGCTGCAGGCAGTGGCAGCCAGCATGGGCTTTCGATCAGCGCAGGTTTGTGGCCCGGCTCAGCTAGACATCAAAGGAGATTGAACCCACGTCCTGCTGGGAGGCTAATCTGGGATTATCCTGCTGCGATCGTGACCTGGGACCACAAGGTAGTGGGGAGTAGGCCGGTGGGAATATTGGGACAAACATTACCAAAAAAAAAAGTCAAACAAACATTTCTCAGAGGCGGAAATTTGGTCTAAATTACTCTAAACAGCCAAAGGATCTTTGTTATCTTGTACATACACTGTTTTCTGGTCAACAAACAGTTGTGTTTACAGTCAGTGTTTCTCACAAAACCCATCGTGTGTGCTGGATTCAAACAAAACGAGGACCACTTCTCAAATCATTGCTCTATAGCACCACTGTTGGTCAAAAACTCCACAGGTTCTGCTCTTCTGTTTTCTAACCAAACCATAACAGATTCACTACTGTAGCAGGAAGGACTCAAACAAGGTGTCCTTTTTATTTTGTCCACCTCTTTATACGCAGAACTGTAACATAATACAATAGTATATATAAATATAAAACGCCACTCTACATATCGTCATTCTTCACACCACTGAGTTCACTCAGAATTCACCAGAGAAGAGTCAGTCTGACATTAGTGGCATCGTAAGCATCGAATAAACTGCAGAGCTGCTGTATTGCACATCAGTGTTATAGACTTTGCTTTTATTGTGTGATGCTCAAACAATTAGTCTATTAATTAACAGTCAATAAATAGATCAAAAAGTGCATGTAAAGTACATCAACATGTTGTCAAAAATATCAAATATTCTCTAGTTTCATCGTCTTGAGTGTGAAGATGTTTGCTTTTATCTCTCTTATGTCACTGTGACTTTGGTTTGGAGGTCTAGAAAAGGATGCTTTAGCATTCTGAGCAGTAAGTGATGAATAATAGTATAACAGATCATGAAAATAATTGGCAATCGCAGCCAAATTGGTTTTTCTGCAAGGCTGCTGTATTACATTTTTTTATTGCATCCATAACCGTGTGAATGCAAGTGCAGATTATTAATAGTTCATCTGTAAGGCTCAGTTGCAAACTGTAAGTAAGTTCTGTGCCAACAGCCTCACACAGGATGTGTGCAGTCACACCCTCCGGCAAACACAGGAAGTGGTTAAAACAAGACATTCTCAGGTCATCATCCTGCTCTGTCCTGTCAGACAACAGCACTATCGCTTGGCTTTCATTTATATTTAGCACAATTTAGGGGTTTATATTTAAGGGCGCTGTTTTTTTTTAAACCTTACTGCTTTACACCTACGACGGTGCAATGGAAATTAAGATCCAAATAAACTAAAACCTGCTCTCATGAAATTAGTACAGATAAGAAAATAAGCCCACTTATGATCCGTCTCAAAGTTTCCTCACAAATATTTTGATTTGAGAGTAAATTTCATCTCTGGTTTAATTTTTTATTTGCATGGTTTAACTCTGCAAATAACCGTGTCAGGGTGGAGTCACAGGAACTCTCTCCAAACAAAAACCCCTTGGGAAATATTCCCTGAGCAGTGAGAAACTGGCAGCAGAAGCACAGAGTCTGCTGCTGCTGTGGTTTTGAACTGGGAGCAGCTGGGCCGATACATCTGCTGGACTTGCACGGTGTTGACTTAATTAACCACCATTTATGCTGCCGGAGATGAGGTAAAACCAGAACATCCACATGGTTTTACTTAGGTTTATTCGTTTGAGTTAACGGCCCGAAACAGGAGAAACAGAAGGGGCGAAAAAAAACGAGTATCTTCGAGGTGTCGACTTTTGAGGAGGGGAGGATAGCAGCTGAAGGGACGGCCAGAGTTCATCTGAAGGTGTCAGAAAGGCCTCCATGAGTCCAGTGAAGGTCAAATTGCAGTTTGAAACGGGAGTTAACAATCTAAAGTTAGTGATGGATCTTTTCGGGCGGATGTTAATTTAACCCCTTAAACATCCTGTAGAGGGATATATTGAAGGTTTTCATCCAATCAAGTATCATTTCTCAAAAGTCTTATCTGGCATTAGCGGTTCAGAAACCATCATGACCACGAGTGGTGCAGGAAACGCTCACCAGGTGGTAAGTAGTACTTTTTAAATTCCCCCGTTTCTTTTGGTTTTTTTTGACACCCTTCCCATCTTATCTTATCTTTTATTAATCGTAGTTACTTTCAATAAAACAACGCTATAAATTCATACAACTAATTATTGTAAGTTATTATCTTAATATGCTGAAAGAAAAAAATATCTAACAGTCTTAACTGTGTTATTCAGCAACTTATGAAATGGATGTAGCTGCTGAGATACACTGGCAGATTTGGGGAACAAAGTTGATCGGTATATTTTACAACTCATTTTCCACTCCTGCCTCTTTAAAGGGTTAAAAAGTCATATTTTAAAGATCCACTCCCTGGTTTTTCTATGGCTCTGCAGTGACCCACATCCTGCAGTTTCCTCCCAGATGTTGATGTTGAAATCAGCTTTGAACTGTGGTGACTTTCAAAACATCATCAGTGACATTTCTGGATATGGGAGTAGTGCTGGATGCTACAACAAAAACATTTTTGAGAGGAAAAACTTTTTTTTTGTTTTGTTATCAATAGCACATGTAAACTTAGCATGCTTGGTAGGTTTAAGATTCAAATATGTCAAGCTTGACATCCTGTTAAATGAAGTTACAGCCAAACACAAATTGGTTCTCGATGCAATGAGGATGAGTGTGCTGCCCGAGGAAGAGTGTCGAGCTAAGACTTGTTCATGTAAATTAACTGCCTGTATCTGTGCATCTTTTGCACATTTTCTTTTTTTTCTGTATTCAACAGCTCCTTTCCTCTTTTTTCACCGCTCATTAATCAGTCATTTATTATCTTGAGTAAATTTATAAATCATTTGATTCTCAGAGATACGATGGCACACTCTCACTATGTTGGAAAATTAAAAAAAGAATCCATCTGAATGTCTCAAGGCCCAGTTCGATCCTTTCAAAATCACTTGTTTTGTCCAGGCAACAGTCCAAAGCCCCAAAATATTCTATTTACTACTAAGAATACTAGCAAATGTTCACATTTGAAAGCGGGAACCCGTGAATTCTTTGGCATTTTTGCTTTACGATGTAAAAAATGAATTATCAAGAGTTTCTTTGTTGATCAACTAAGGTGTAATGTGCCCGGCAGGCTTTTGAGGACCAGCCTGTAGAGGTACATGGTTGTAGCTAAAACTGAAAATCAGAGTTAGAGTCAGAGATACAAACATTGCAAAGAAAAAATAAACAGTTGAAGGCACAGGAACTAAACCTCGTAAAGGATACTAGAATAGACTACATTATGGCCTGCTGGGTAAAATGTGGCGATGAACTGATCAGATCAGTGTCACGTTAAGTGGAACTAAAAGTCAGGTTGCAGAAAGTGACACAAACTGAGCCTGGAAGCCTCCAAATGGCAGATTCCTCTCAGCTCTGCAGAGTCCTCTTAGCAACAGACAAAACCAGACTCCATTCAAATTCTGCACACACTCTCGGCTGCTCTTATGGCACACCATCACACACTCGGATCATCCTTTCACTGCAGGGACGCAGAGCTGAGGCTCATTTTCTCTGCCACACATGATCAGTGTCTGGAGAGCGGGAAAGTTCATGACCTCGTGACTTGTGATTGTTCTTTATATTAGTAATCAAGTTAGTTCCACTGTAAAGCCACTTTGGATACGTTGTCAGCTGAATTCCTTGAATATATCTTTGGCAAAATATTCAAAAATACCTCCTGTTTACTGCATGACATAAATGTGAAATGTGAAAACCAGGTGAATGTTTGAAACTGAAAATTTTACAGGCAGAATTCCAAGTCAAAATGTACATTTTTTTATCATGTATGGAATGGTAATCGCTAAGAGACTGATTTTAAGACTCTGGAAATCGGACACTGTCCCTCAGTTCAAGGCGTGGTTAATGGAACTAACTCGTTTATTGCACATGGAGAAAATCCGATACGGCGTGATGGACAATTTAAATACATTTTACACCATTTGGCAACCATTCTTAGATCGTCTTGCCCAACCAGGTGGACACTCTAACATGCCCACAGTGGCCCACTCACCTCGACCTTGAAACCTTGTTGGATTGTGATGCTGTAGTGATCTAACATTGTATTTTGCTGCCCTTTGTACGTCCAGTTCTGTTTTTGCTTTTGTATTCCTTGTTTTTCTTAAAAAAAACCTAATAAAAATACAGTTAAAAAAAAAAAAAGTAAATTTTTTAACATGTGACCATAAGAGTGATTAAGACATTTGAACATTTTGTTTCGTGGTGTTAGTGGTTTTACTGAGACCAAGTTCCTTTGACGTTTAGTCCATTCTCTGGTTATGCTGTCTGACTCTGTCCTATTTCATGGGTACAGGAATTTATCAGGTCAAAACCCAAGACTTTTGATTGATTTTGCCTTCAAGTACTCACATTTCAAGATCCCAAATCTAAGCTAAGAAAGAAACAAAAGCTTCCTCACAGCAACCTTCACCAGGTATAGAACAGTGTGTGGGAGTTCTTGTTTCTACTATAGTCAGCTTATGGTCTTCTCCGATGCACCCGTCGATTCAAAGGTGTGCAAAAGTTCTGCTTTTCAAGATCTCAGGTCTCAGGACTTACTCAGGTGCGAGTTAGATGCCACGTCTTCATGTAAGGTTGTTTGATGTGGATAGATATATTTATGAATTCTATCTATTATATTTCCTGGAAATTTTATTGGAGAGCCGTTCACACAGGCAAATGAATGAAACATCTTCACCAGATTGACAACACATGGGCAGCATTTAGAGAAATAGTTGGAAAGCAAAGAAACGACCAAAGACAGAAAAGCTGCAAGTAGCACAAACGATAGCGGAAGAGGACAATGAATAGTGATGAATAGTGATGAATAGTGATGAAGACGGAGGAGACACACTTGTTGTTGCTACGGTCTGTGACTCATGAAGTTATCAAAGCCAGCTTTCTGTAAGTGGTGCTTGTTTTTTTTTGGTGGGACACCATTGCTCAGCTGTGTTTGTAGTGTTGTGTAGTGGAAACCGTTTCTGTTGTCACCTGTACCACAGTGTTTATGTATTTGAGTGGTATTTGGCAGCATTAGAAGAAGAGAAGAAGAAGACTCATCCCAGACTAGATTTATCCCACCTCAGGGAAATTCACTTGCTACAGCAACAGAGGAGACGGAAAAGGTGCAGAAACAAAGTGTCAGTAGCAGAAATAGTGCAAAAACAAGGGACGTATTGCACATTATTTCTAAATGCTGAGCTTGTCTTGTTAGATTGTTGAGGGTGTTTTGTTTATTTGAATGTGAGGCTGTGAGTAGAGCTCTCAGGGCCACTGCACAACCGTCACCTGCTCTAGAAATTGTTGAGTTGTGGGTTTTAATCCTTAACAGGATCCTGTCAGCTGCAGCAGATGTACAATATCTGTCATGTCACCCATGAAATAACAGTTAGCCCGTGTTGGGTGTTAAGCAATCCGTACTGTGAGACTCAGTGGTGAGTTATGAGTGAGTGGGAGACTCTGGGATATAATGTGTGTTTTCAGCTTGAGCAATTGTGTGTGGTGTGTAAGCGCACACTGTAAACAAATATGCTTGTTTTTTCAGAGGAAAACAGCCCGAGGCACAGGAAACAGACACCAGTGTGTGTGTGTGTGTGTGTGTGTGTGTGTGTGTGTGTGCGAATAGAACAAACTTAAATCCTCCAGTGAGGGCATTTTGCAGAGTTTGTAGAGTTTTGACTGTTGTAATTACAGTTATAGCTTCAGGAGTTACTGTCACTAAGAGTGAACATCAGTGCTCATACTTATGAATGTGTGTGTGTGTGTGTGTGTGTGTGTGTCAGATACCAGAGTAAACACTGTCACAACAGCCTGTAAAAGGCAGCAGTGTGTTTTATGAGCAGATGAACTACCTGTTGGGTCGCTGTTGGTTTCTGTCGACCTTGTTGTGCAGACAGTTCCCACAATCAGAGTGTTTTCACTCCAGGCTCTTTGGCAGGAAACCTCATCCTCGCTCTCTGTCTCCCACCTTTTTTAGTCTCTACACACACACACACACACACACACACACACACACACACACACACACACTAGGGTTTCTTTTCTGTGCTGTAAAATGAGAAACTGCAGCCCTTCTAGCTCTCTCGCTCCGCTCTTTCAGCCTGGGTTGTCTTATTTCAGGACACAGGACATTTCAATTCCTCTACGGTACAGATATCACTACTACTACCACTACTTCAGCAAACATCAGTGTGGTTGTATCGGCCTGAATAAGTTCAGTAAGATGCTTGAAATTACCCTAAATCACACCATGTCCTCTAAATTTAGCCAGCTACCTACAGGGCTAAGAAAACACAGAGACGTCCACATTCTCCATACTTCCACTAAGGCTGAAAAAAGCATTTCGTTTTAATTCTACAAAACGATGAGCATCAAAATCGATCAAACCAAAAGTAATAGATCCCTACTCTTGAGAGACTGCAACGATCGATTCATAAACAAAATAAAAGCTGGATGATTTCTCAGTTGCTCGGCCAATTGATGAATCTGTCAGGAAATTAGTTTAGAGTGAAAAATATAAGAGAAAATTGGTGGAAATTCTGGAGAATAAGAATAATACAGAATACTCTTGAGGCGTAAAGCTCTCGCCGGGTGGTGGGATCCTGTTCTTTTTACAGAGAGCGCTCACAGGACATCAGGGATAATGAAATGACATCACCTGTCAGTTGTTTAGCCCATGATGCCATGCAGCCCAGCCGGCTCACATGTACGCACCCCACCCCCACTGCTGGACATGTTCCAGATCTGTCCCTGGAAGTTCCTGGATAGAGGCGGCTGAACATCTATTGTGATCCCAGCGCTTCCTTACATCTTTATAGTCCCGCGAACAGCTCGGCGTCCAGCTCCGCTCCCTGCTGACAGACATGCATGTAAACAAAGCCTGAAAACAAAAGCACACGGTCCCCAAACCCCCTCCCCACCATTTCGAAGCTTCATCCTACCATTGTATAGCTCGGTTTCCTCGGTTTCATTGTATAGCCCAGACGTACAGTAGCACACTCAAGTCATTTTAACTTAATATGTTTATTTCTGTAAACATGGCGGTTATATTGGCAACATACAAACACCTTCACATTCCATACAGTAAATTAAAATAGCTTCATGGATACAAAAGAGAGAGAGAGGGGGACACACGGGGAGAGGGGGGGGTGGATGAAGATGGGGTGGCGGGGTCGGTTTGTCCAGGAGAAACAAGGTCAGCATAGAGCTTCGGGCATCCAGCGGATTCTTCTGTCTCAGTCCAACACCGATCTGTGCTCAGCCGGAAGACCCTCGGCCTGCCTCCACTCTGCGTTACGTCTCTTGAACCATTTCTGGAGCAGACAAACACAAAGAAAAGGAAAGGAGGGAGGCGTCAAAAACAGGTTACAGGAGCTTTAGCTCAGGGAGAAGGTGCACAGCTGCATTTGGCACAAACTGCTGCAGAGCCTGAAACACAAAAGCAATGACGTAACTGGTCCGGCTGACATGAATATTCCTGTGAAGTAACGCAGGTGGGGCTCTTGTATTGTCAAAATACCAGGTTCTCCATATTCATTGTTAAGACTTCTCTTCTCCTGTGGAGGCTGGTTACGTTTACACACACAACAATCATTTAATGATCACTCAGACTCTGAAGTAGGCAACCTAATAGTCCTGTTTACATCTGCAACGTTATTGTGAGTATTCAGGCAAGACACATGAGCCACTACGGTAACTGTAGTGCTACTGTGCATGTGCAACTTAAAGACCTGGGAATTGTTTCCAACAGTTTGTTTTGAGGTCATTTGAGTTGCTAGTCAGCCTACAGACTTATAGCGTGTTCAGAATATTACTACAGCTGTGTACTTTCATCTGAAGAGTATGGAGCGGCCATAACACCTGCTTTCATAGAGGAGTGGTTCAGCATTTGGGAAGTGCAATTACTATGCCTTTTTTTCTGAAAGTGAGACGAGAAGATCTACACACATCCTTATCTTATCTTCTGTCGGTGCAATAAGATGCCGTTTACTTAGCTTAGCATAAAGATTAATGCCACAACCATGAGGAAACAGCTACAGCTGCCACACCTTTAAAACTCACTAATTAACATGCTGTATTTTCTTTATTTAATCTGTAAACAAACAGAAGTGTTAAAACATTAATTTTTTTTAGGGGACTCCATTGAAAAAAATATGTTTTTTGTGAGTGGCTGGTCTACTGCTGCTTCAATCAGCTAGTTTGTTTGTGTTATTGTGTTGTTACACAAATATTTTGTGGAATCCAAACTATCCCTTTAAAATACCAAAGTCACACAATAACACGAGCTAACTAAATGATTGAGACAGCGGTAGATCAGCAACTACCATGTAAAATTACTATTTTTGTCAATGGTGGTTTTGAAGCGGAGCGATATGACGGCTATTTCTGTATAGCAGAAAGGATCTCACAGGTCTGTCTCTGTAGGGATGCTTTCTGTAATGTTGTCAGACACTTAAATTACACATCTCAGCCTGTCAGTGGCAAAAACAAGTTTAGTTGATGCACTTTGATCTGGCACAATGCTCCATAGGAGTACATTGCAGCCATTGTAGCATGTTTACTGTGGTTGCCAGTGGAGGTGGTTTATTGGAACAATTCCAAAATGTTTTGTCATTAGCAGTCATTCCAAGTCAAAATATGTTAAAAAAAAAATAAAAAAATGGGGCTATAATAGGGTTTACTATAACAGAGTTATAAGAATCATGGACATATCTTTGGGCTGTTTTTAGCCGTTTTTGTTTTGTGGTGTAATTTCTGTGACCAGAACACAATCATCCATACCAAAAACCCCAAATATAAAATCTGTGACTTAAGAGAGTCATTAATTAGAGCTATTCCTTTGTAGCTGTTCCTTTCTGACTCTTATCTATGTTCATAAACACATTCACAGTCACATTTCTTGGTGCATGAAAATGCGGTCACTGACTCACACAGACACTGCATTGACCCTGAGGCTAAGTTGTATCAGGAAAACCACAGAAAATGAATGTTTCCATCCAATTTCAACAGAGAATGCAAGCAGTGACTGGGCCCGTTTCTCTGGATCCAGTTCCCTGAAAAAAAGCTGTCTGCACTCTGACCGCTCCACCTCGAACTTTTACAGAGAAACTCTGACCAGATGACGGCTGCGCTGAGTGCTTCGACACACACCCGTGACCCGTCGCATTGCTGTTTTGCGGTTCGTGTTGTCAAGGGATTCACAACAATGCTGACATCATCTCGATAACGCTGAGGGGGAGAGGGAGCAATTCGGGACGGCAGCCCTCAGACACGAGACCCTGGCTGGCTGCGTGAGACATGTGCCTAGCAGGAGGGAAGGTTTCCACATTTCGTACTGAAAACACATGAGATTCCCATTTGGAGTCGCCTGGGTCTACACTTAAAAATGCAAAGACTAAATCAATTCAAGAATTGGCCGCTCATGTTACACTCTTGTGTTCTGGGATTTCATATTCGCGTAGCTCGTTTTCTATGAGGCAGGACACAAAATTGGGGGGAGAAAGTTACTGGAGTTCATCATTAGATATTTCTCAAAGAGGATTCAGTCTATAAAGGTCTTTAAAATAACCATTTTCTCTTCCAGGTTTTGAATGGAAGTCGGTAGTTTTGTACTTTGTTTTGATTCTGGTCCTTTTTCAAAGTGAAAAAGATCTTTGAATGTCACGTAAAAGCATTAGACACATACCACTTCAGAACAATAACGGCGAGAGTCATAATCCTGCTGACCTATACAATGGTGCTTGTGTCATTTTTTCCCTTTGACTAGCTTACATAATGAGGTCTTTCAAACTTGACTCTACCTCAGCGTAGGCTCTGCAGCACTGAAAACAAATGGCTTATGAAAGGAGCTCAAACACGCCGCACAAAGCCCGAAGCACGTTGTAAATGCTGTTAATGTGAAACGGGGAGTGGTAGCCGGGCTGTGTTTCTTCAGCTACACCTCCTCCAATGAGAGCTTTGTGAACAAATTCAAAACACCCGACAGGAGGGACGGCAGGAAGAAAAACAAAGCCAGAAAAAAAAAAAACCTTCTCACATCAGCTGGAAATTAAGGCAGATCTTTTGATGAGGGGCCAGGACTTTACCTCACCCCGGCCTGGGCCTCCCCTGTCAGGTTGGCCTGGCCTCTCCCACCTTTGTATACGATGAATGGAAACAGTCACTAACACTGGAAGCGGAAGTGGGAAGCAGTATAGTCTGCATGGGGGCAGAAAAAGCCGAATTGTGAACCTCAGTGGATGGAGCCAAATCACCGCTGCTCCTCTAGGAATGAGAGGCTGAATATGGCGCCACATCCAGCCGACTATACTGTGCTTCACTCAGCCTTTATGCACACACCTGCGACCCAAAGCATATTTTCAGGCTTTAATTTCCAACATGACTGTGTTGTGGGAATGTGTTTTGCCAGCCGAGGTAGGCAAGGTGTAAAAGAGATTTTGTTTTTTCTGCCTTGAGAAATCTAGACAAACTGGTTGGTGAAGTCGAAGTGGAAGAACGAGTGACGGGCATGTGAGAGGTAATAATGAAACGGACGCACGCTTCGTGCCATGTGACAGCTCCGTTTCTCTGCCAACCTGCCTGTCAACCTCTGGAGCACAAACACGAGCAGAAATTTGCCTGTGAAATGAACCACATGTTACGTCAACTCAAATGACAGAATTTACATGTAGGGTTTTACCTCCTGGTGGGTACAGCTAAGCAAATGGTCACGTTGTTTGCCTGCCAAATCCTGAAAAGGGATCCCAGGTGATGATTTTTATTCCAAAATGTATAAAAATCACCATTTACCCGGTGAAAACTAAACACATGGATGACGGCCATGTGCTTTTACAGTGATCTGTCTGTGGGAGGAACGCCACTGGAGGTGCCTGCAGAACGTCAGTGCACTTCTCCACATGTTGGTTGTTATCGGCGCTCTGAAGCTTAACATCTGGCTCCTGATGTGACAGTTGCACAGACTTTACAGTAGGCCAAAGACATTCCACAGATAGAGGGGTGGTGGGAGTGTTTACATGTGAGACAGGAGGGTAGAGATTAAATACCTGAGTAATAATGTGATGTTTCATGTAATTGGCAGTTTTTTCCGCTTAAATTCATGACTGTGACAGTTGGCTTAAACGGGGCTTTTGTGCTTCATCTCTTTCCTGTTGGAGGTGGAAGTCCTGCGTTTGTTGATTCTAGTTTGATTTGAATAACATGGTGTTTAGCTATAAGGTCAAGAGCTGCTGTTATCTGTCTATTAATTGATTAGATGGAAAGAATTCTTTGATGATCTGTGGGAAAAATCCAAACACTCTTGTTTAAGCATCTCAGTTGGGAAACATTGCTGCTCTTTGTTGTCATAGCAGTACGCTACATTGAATATTGGATCTTGAACTTTTGTCGGACTAAGACAATAGTTTTTATCGTGCTAGTTGCGGTTCTAACTTGGGATTCTGTGTGTTGCTGAATGAGCATCGCTGCTGCTCTTTGTGCTTTAGAAAAAACACTTGGCTTCTGGTCTGCGCCATTTTTTCTACTGTTCCCAAGGTCAAGAATGTCATTATAGCCATTAACTATTAGTCTAGCAATTATTTTGACAATTAATCCATTCCTTTGGTTTGTGATCCAACACATTGTCCCAAACTGAGGGTGTCTTCAAATTACTTGTTTCGTCCATCCAACAGTTCAAAACTCAAAGATATTCAGTTTACTATCACATAAGGCAAGGAAACTCAATGAATCTTCAAATTTGAGAAGCTGAAACAAGGGAATGTTTGGCATTTTTGCTTGAAATTTTACATACTTATGTATTTATATACTAATTGATTATCAGAATAGTTGCTGGTTAACAAAAACTCGTTCCTCACATCTGACCAAATATGAAAGCAGCACAAACAGGAGCAGCCACAGAAAGTCACACTTTGCCAACAAAAGTGTCGTCACCGTCCCAGCCTCACTGATTGACTGACAGATGATCTTTCCTTAAAGTCACCTCTTTTAAGTCTTTAAGTCACCCCTGAACAGATAAATCCCAGAGCTGAAAAAGCAGCAGGAAACTCGACTCTGACATGACTTCATCAGGATAAACGACTTGGAGCCGCTCCAGTGGCGATCAATGGGGCGCAGCCTTTGCAGTCATGGTTTCCTCTTAAAAATGAGGATTATTTCATCAGCCTGTGACGTCTCAACAGAAACACTGTCCACAAATCTGATCTCTTCACTGTCTGCAGAGCGCCTCCAGGTGTGACATCACAAGATCCTGCTTATACACATGTACATATTGTTTTTCTCTCCTTAGCAGTTTATTTTCTCACAGATACTGACACTGACGACACTCCATAACCATAAAGTCAAATATTCCTGAGTGTAGGTTAAATTTTTTTTAAATCAGTCCTGTAAAACACCAGTTTTTTGCCAGTATTTGACCATGGAGATGTCATTCACTTGCATGCATCCTCATCACTTTTGAAGAAACTGGATGTGGTCTATCATGCGGAAGTGTACGTACACATCATTGTCACTAATGCGTTTTTTTTTCTCCTTGAACACTGTGAAGTCCATTGAATCATTTCATATATGTTTTTTTTATAATGCAAAAGCCCAACTGGGTAAACTACTACAGTACTAATCCAGTTTACTGAAATGTTACACTCAATCATCAGAGAAAATTCTCCTGGTGGTCCAACCAGTCAAACAGATCTGAGTAAGCCTGCCATTTCCTTTCACGCCCCACAAGCTTGGAATGAACTGCATATTTTACTTGGGACCTTCACCCTCTCTTGACATGTTTAAAAATACATTAAAATCAGTTTTTACAGAGTAATTTGTTCTGATCTCTACATGGTTTGGGCTCCCTGGCAGAAAAGCTATTGTGTCTCAGTGGAGGTGAAATCTGAAATGGAAACTAACAAAGTACATAAAGTTATCTTGTTAAGTGCTTTACTCAGGTATTTTTTTGGCAACACTATACTTGTGTGCCGCAACATTTCATGGTGAAACACCTTTTAATCCTATATTGGTCACTTCAGATTAAAATGACAAAGAATATTCACTGAAAATGAAAATACAGACCATGTTCTTAAGGAATAGGCTACTTTTATCCTTCATGGTTCATGAGGAATTTTTCATTTTAAGTGGGTAAATCAATTAAGTGCGCTAGTGGCAGACATTTATGTTTAAATCAGTATCAGAGGAAAACTACAAGTCCCTGAAGGACTAAAGAAAATACTATAGAATGCAGAAATAAAGAAATTCATGAATTGTAAAATTACCACTAAAATGCTTAAATTGCCCTAAAAATGAAAGGGAATCCCAATTCATCACACAATAGTCTTAGTCAGACATGATATTAATCGCCATGGGAACATTATAACGATCTAAGGAGTTGTGGATATTCCATATCTCTGTTAATGCTTCACACTATAATCAATGCATTTCAGCCTACAAAACATCAGAAAGGCTCACTTGCACACATTTTCTACAAGTTGCAGCTCACACACAGAGGGAAAAGAGAGATTATTGACCTGTTTGGTTGGTACTCACTTGCGTTTCCTCCTCTGTCAGTCCGCACTCCGCAGCGATCAGCATGAGCGTCGTCCCGTCCGGATGCCTGCTGACTGTTTTGAAACTGTTCTCCAGCAGTTTCATCTGGTAATCCGACAGCGTCAGACCATCCATCGTCTTAGACGCCATGGTTGTACTTGCTATTATTCCCTCAGTCCGTCCGGGGTGGGTGCAGGTCAGGCTCAGCCCTGGTTGGAGCTCCTGGCGCGGTGGGTCGATGTGCGCACAGCTGGAACGCGCAGATGGAGACGCGTGGAGCGACAGCGGCTCACTGGCAGCTCGGTGGGAGTGTGTGTGGGTGTGTATGCGTGGAGGTTTTACTACTGTCAACAGAGAGGGCACGTCATGAGGCCATTCCCACCAGCAGAGCCCTCCCCCCCAAAAAAAACACAACACAACACATCTCAGTTTAAAGGGATACTATGGGAATGTTAGAGGATGATCACATCAATAATAAGCCAGAAAATGAAATTAGGAAATGTGGTGATGTGTGAATTTTTCTTACTGGAAACAAGCTACTGATTACATTGTCATAATGGTGTCACAGGAGAAAATAAATGGACCTAAAGAAACCTTCCATAAAAGGGAATCTGTCATATTATAATCATCATGATCTTTGCCACAGTTTTATTGTTGATGCCTCCACTGGGGGGAGACAGAATTGGCTGCTTTTTTAAAAAAAAATTTAGTTCTAGTGTAGAGTTACAGAATCTATTTTAATGTTGTTTAGATGAAATGAAAAGTAAATTCATGTGTAAAACATTTTTAAAGGGCTGCTGAGTTACTGAAGTCATAAACCAATGTTTAAAGGAGCAGTTCCACATCTTTTGGGGAAAATGCAGCTGTTCGCTTTCTGGTCCGGTTAGAGGAAGATTGAGACCACTTTCACGTCTAAGTGTTCCGCTGCCTTCAATTGGCGCTCATGGTTACATCCGAGGTCATGTACACGACGTGCAAGTTCAACTCCCAATTTAGCAAGCGAGTGGGTGACGTAAGGTCAGCGTTGGAAATGTGAGGCCGTTTGGGAACATCAACATTTTCCGTGAACATATAATTCCAAAGAAAAGAAAAGCACTATGAGTAAAATTAGGATATATTTACTTATCATCCACCAAATATTTCACTTTCAACAGTGGGGCGTTCATAAGAAGTCTTATCATGAACGCGGTAAACACGATCCCATTTGGAGGCACCATTCAGTCTGGTGCCTCCAACTAGAGCTGGGGGTGATTAGCTTAGCTTAGCATAACGACTGGAGGCAAGCTAATTCAAAACCAAATGAACAGCTTTCAGTGAAGCTTTCATGTTTAGGTAACGGTCAAATTAAAACATGCAAGTCTCTCTAAAATCAAATTTTTTTTTTAAACCTTTGCCTTTTAGTGTACACAAAGTCTCTGATTTATGTTTTGTGTGATTAAGATGTGTTAATCGGTCTCCTCTTCTGAGGCTCAGCGGGAAATCAAGCGCGTTTATTTCCAAAAATGCTGAACTATTCTTTTAAGTCCCTTTATAACCATCATAAGAAAGTTGTAGGAAAGCCGACAACACTTAATAAGCTCAAATAAATCAGTAGGAACCTACAACTGAATAAAAACACATAGGAATATTACACAACATAAGATTGCAGCCGTTTACTATTAACTAACCATTTTCATTCTTTAACAAAAATAACGATCTTAATCTTAAATATACTCTTAGGATACATTAGGATAAATGTACCACCACGCAGGCTGAAAGTTGCCTAAAAACATAAACCATGTAATAACTCACATTGACATTGTTTATGCCCCAACAGGAATATTAAGGTGATTTCTTTTGGGCTGCCAAGAAAAAAAAAATCTCTTACTTTCAGCTTAATCTCTCTCTGTTTATGTTCATAAGTCTTATCCACTCATGCTTGAGCAGGTGCCTCCCATAGTTTTGTTCTCTCCTGTTTGTTCTCCACCAGCATCCTCAGTAATGACTACTAAGATGAGATACTCCTTTTAAATCATAAACCTCCTCTCCCTCTCCCTCTCTCTCTCTAACACACACTCCCCTTGACATGCTTTTCTCCCTAGCGAATATTATTATGCAACTTTCACTGTGCTGGACTGCAACAAGTGGAATATTTACAAGGATCACTGGGCTCACATTGATCAGACAGATAGCGACTGTTGTGGCGAGTCGGCTGCAAAGGAAACATCCTGACCAAGCCTGTTGAATTGCATGTGGTACAAACAGTAAATACGGGCCTGATAATGCTGCCAAAACATACACATACACAGGGTTCCTTTTGATGCTATCTTTGGAGTTTGATTAGACCCATAATTATGTGGTATTCCCACTGAAAGCTTGACTTAATCGTCTGCAAAGCACGCTGGGTGATTTCCTCCTGCCTGGATTTTGGTGGCAAATAGAAAATCGTGCAGAAATCTCACCAGTGACACAGACAGAACTCTAGGGCTAGTCCAAACAGCTTTCTGATCTTTCTGTTAATACATCCTGTAATGCAGTCAGATTTACACAATTCTGTAGGATCTACTGTATTTAACATGTAAGCTCAGTCTTTTTGGGGTGTACTGAGGCACGTTTAACATGCCTGGAGCTGTTTATCTACACGCCAGAGGTTTTTCCTTCTCCTTTAGTTTAACTGGGAAAATGAACCTTCAGCAAATGCACAACTCTACTTTTCAAGTGGATTTAGATGTCGTTTATCTGTAATGCAAATGTAATCTCAACCAACTGGAGGAAATTAACCCCCCCTCCCCAAGAGCAAAGTTTTATGGGTGTAAGGAAATAAATGTTGACATCTGATGTCCTCGGGCATGAAAAGCTGAGAAGGACAGAATAAAGTGTATTTCCAACCAACTGGACACCAAAGAAGAAGATGGTGTATAAGGCCTGGAGATGGACTACAATATAGATGTGTTTTGTTTGTGAGTAGGTAGACGAAATAAGCTGTAATCATCCCATTATACCATTCCAAACCACAGGAAAATGTGCTCACTCAACGCAAAACATAAAGCTGCAGCTCCCACAGCCATTTATGTATATTTATTTGTTTTCCATGTTAGATTTCCAATAAGACAACAGAAAGACAACACTGTTGAGCAGCAAAAAGGTGACCAACACGTAAGCACAGAGATAAATAAAGACAAGAAATATTTCAGGCTGATCAGATGATCACCAAAATGAAATCAGCTGATGCTTGGCAAACCATCAGTGTCCCAGTTTTCAAAGTATTGTCAACATGGAGACTGGCTTTCACACACAGATCCCTGTCTAATGACACAGCACGCGGGGATTCTGCTGATAACAAGCTGTCCGTTTATGACGGACAAACACAATATACAATTCTGTGGAACATTTTCTGTGGTAAAAACATGGCTACTGGCAGAGCTGATTGGCTGCTGTCGATAGTCCAGGTTGTACTTTAATGATAAGGAAGGTAAATCCTATCAGGGTGATCCAAAGTTCACTCTGAGGGCCTGATCGTACATGTGGTCGTCTGGCTCTCGTGATTTTAGCACTGGTGTAAAAGCATTAACAGCACTTTCTTTCACGCCATTAAATTCGAGCTCTGATCACTCCCACCTGTCGCACAACTACCTCAAAGTGTCCAAAAGTTGTTTAAAATAAGAGAATATGACTTGAGAGGAACATGTGTAAAACTAATATATAACTACTAATATAAAAAAATAACTAATAACTAATATGAAAAATATATATTTAGGCAAGATATTGAAGGAAAAATGATGGTTACTTTTTGTGATCCAACCTCAGTTTGTAGAAAATCTTTAATTTTGTGTTTCTATGTTGTTGTTTTGTACTGTGCTGCTTTGTCGGCAGTCTAATCTAGTCTAATCAGTGGTCAGGTCTTTTATTAGCTGGACAAAGTTACAGCTATTTAAATGACTGATATGCCAGTAACAATAAAGCGTTTCAAAAACGAAATCATTAACTATAGAAAAGAATGTCAGTGATTTTATTAAACAACCAGCAGTTTTAAAATTAATGATTTATACAGGAATATCTGTGTTAGGAATAAGAAACTAGCTGACACAGTGAACATGCCTCCTGTAGGTGTGGGAATAACAGGACTAAGAAAGAGCCAGAAATAGAGAAACTCTGATAACGAGTCCACAGTGGATATGAGAGTAAAAAATATCACAGGTCGTGACCCTTTATACTGCATCCTGCACCGACTGGAAATAATCATTTATGAGCCAATGTTTCTCTGCTCTGACGGTCAGCAACCTCATGATAGCCTGTATGTCAGGGAAACACTTCCGTGATTGGTTGCAGAGTGTATCATGACCTGCGTGTCAAGCAAGTTGATTGGTTAATCTAACGTCCTGTCTGGAAGGTTTTTCATTTTTTTATTTCAGGGTTAGTGCGTACGTTTTATCACGGCATTCCTGCAAAGTGATCTTGTAGCAGAGGATATGAAACTAAATTCCTCTTCAAGATACTTCAAGGCAACATATACAACTTATTTTAGAGACCGTTTTTGGCATACTTGTGGAATTTCTCAAATCGGACGACAGCAATCGATATATCAGTTTGTCAAAAAAAAAAAAAAAATCTAGGTTCTGTGGCTGTCACAGGCCTGTAATATATTTCATTAAGCACGAATGAGATGACTGGACAGCCGACCCGTCTGCCTGCCTGCGTGCGTGCACTCTATGAGCAGAGAAATTGCAGCCACAGTTTGAAACACGCACCCACTGAACCCAAAAATGAGAGAGTGTGACTCTCAAATTTGTGTACCGAGTCAAACTGTCATTTAGTGAGCTAACTATACATCCATGGAGCTAATCAGTTAGCATAAAGCACAGACTCTGAGCCGAGTGAACAGTAACATTACTTTTTGTGACGGCTGTTACGCTTGTCTTCATATGATTGTGGCATCCCCCAATCAATCAATCAATCAATCAATCTTTACTTATATGGCGCCAAGTGGAGACCCAACGATTCAAGAATTCAAAATTAAGAATTCAAAAATCTCCACATGAGTAAGCATCAGGTATTGAGCGGCAGAGGCAGGAAGAACTCCCATTTAATGGCAAACCTCTTTTTTTTTTCAGTTGGATACTACTCTTACTAGTTTTTTCAATGTTACAGATCCTGTCTTTAATATAGTCTTAACAAAACAACTGAGCCCTCATCAGAGAAGTGACGGACTACAGGAGGAGGGTGCTCCAAAAGTCAATGTTGATTAAAACTAGATTTTACGTCAGCTGGGAAAATACTTCAAAATGAATTTACAATACAAATTTCATCATTCAATAACTTGTAAAAGCCTCAGATGTTATGTCCTTCTGAACAATGTTTCAAGTGGGGAAAAAAGTGCAACTCTGCTCCAACACGGTGCACTGGTGTAGAAAAAACTGCTCATCTTTCATCTTGTATCTTTCTAACACAATCTATTTCCCGGTGACGGCGTTCCCAAACTTCTCGTTCCCAAACTGTCCAGATAAATCTGAAACACTCTGCTGTATTTACAGTCCAGTCTTCACCCACTCGCTTGCAGATAAGAAACCAACCATATATCCAGTCTGCTTTGTTCTCATTATCTGTATCTATCTCCCAGCTGCGTCACACTGAGCTGACTGCGTCACTATTCAACTGTCATTTATGATTCGCTTGTTATGAAAAGACAAAAACAGTTCAAAACCCTGGTTACGATTAAAATGATCTTATTACGTGACTCAGATTTAAAGTAATAACAACAAACAGGGAACTATTCACTTTTTAACCATTTACAAGCACTCACTAATTTTTATAGTATATAGGAGAGCCTGTTTATCACACCACAGTAGAGAATACTTAATCATGTTTAATCTGCCATACTGGAAACACAGTAAGTATACTCCAACTTGACAGAATGCAGACTCAATGTAGTCAAATTGTGTACACTGGAAATGTATCACACAAATTCCTGGTGTATTCATCTGAACAATATTGGCTCAGCGTAAGCAACCTTGTGTGAAAATATAAAAGTATTAGTGTCAGTGCTATCTTGGGCAAAAGCAGCCTTCTGTTCCCCCAAGACGGGATCTCTGTTCGGAAAATAAAACACCCCTGAGGCAACTGCACTTGTGACAAAGTCTGAATCATGATGATCCCGTGCGGTGTTCCTCTAGCGAGACATGGGATCATCTCCTCGCGAGTCTGTAGGTGAGACGGATTATTGCACCGTACAGGCATGTAGCAAAGTGTTGTTTTTACACATAATTATAGGTACAAGTGTCAAGGTCCCGTCACGAACTCCAGCGAGGGCGACTCGCATTCACAGCTGTTGACCTCTGAGTCAGAAGCTGATGTCACGACATCAGCAGACTGATTTTGACGTCATTATTGGCAGAAGTCAATACAATCTACCTGTGCAAGAACAAAAAAAAAAAAAACTTGCCTAAGACTTTTTTCAAAGCTGAGAAATATAAATGCAATACAGCCCCTAAAGGCATAAAACAAGACTTTCATTATCTTTCAAGTAATAATAATCCTAGAACGCAAGGGGAAAAGGATTTAATCATCTGTCTACCATATACTGTAGTTGAGATATTTCAGTTTCAACCAAAGCGGTGGACAGATCCATGGACTGACATTGCCATCGCAAGAGCAACGCTGATAACATGACAAGAAATGTAAAAGGATCAAAATGTCACATTAAAAAATATATCAGCTGTAGATATCATACATATAACATTATTCCATTGTACATTCAATCCATTCCACTGTATATCAGTGCATCAGTATGATTTTAGGGACATTTTTTGATCAGTTCTGAGAATATTCAGTGAAAACGAGGTAGGCCCCAGTGATAATTATTCAAGACAGTCAAATTGAAGCACAATAAGAACAGCTGTGGACATTCTTCTGGGCGGGTTTAAAGGGTTTTTTTGTTTTTGTTTTAAGGAGATTATTGAATTGGTAGAAATTCATTTATTTTAAACTTGGCAAAAAGACCCACACAGTTAATCATTCCTAAATGGGAATGTACAGGGTCACAAATTTCATACACAGATAGCTCCCACGGAAGCCAAGAGGATGTTTAACTAGCGAGCTAACCACTCTGTAGAAAAGGAAAATCCAAGACAAACACTGGGTTTTGTGTTCAGAAAAGGAACCTCGTCCTAAATCCATGGAGAATCTGATATGTGCAGTAGGTTACTATTAATAAATCTCCGAGTCCTGTGGGAAACAGGGAAAACAGATCTTTGCTAGTCTCACCAGTCGCGTCCTTCGTCCTCATCGTTTCACCCTCATAATTCACAGAGACTTGTTTTCATTAAAGAGAGGCTGCGAGTCAGGACCGATGCCTGGAAGAGAGAGTTCTTTATTGGCCGGGGTTCGTGGTCAGCACATGGCCCTTACATAAGTCTCAGCTCCCAGCTGCCCACCCACTCCCTCATCAAACAAAAACATCTGGGAATGAAGAATCTAATTCACACTGACCTGGAAGAGGCTGAAACAAAGCCGCTGCCTTACTGAGGGCTGACAATAGACTGCTGAGAGGGATGGACACGTGTGGTTTGTGGGGTGTTGGCTGCAAATGCATACGCTGATAGGACCACACTAGTTTTTCCACATTCAAATTTTTAAGCTTGCGCACATGACCAATCTTTGAGGGTCATCGGAAAGATTAACGAGCAACAAGAACTTCTAAAAAGTCATGTTTTCGGTACAAAATCAGCTCTCAGTTAAAAAACAAGAGGCTGCAGGCGCTGGTGAAAATATAATTCGATTACAATCTCCAATGAACCAAATGTCGCCCAAAGCGACATGCATTTTTTCACCACATGGACTCATCAGGAGCAATTTTGGATGCGGCGTTTTGCTCAAGGATAATTCAACAGTAGGAGGAGGAGAAGGAACCAGCGAGCAGACCGCCAGCCCTTCAACTGGTGCCCAAAGAGCTCTGCTCACCTTGACTGCAGCTAACTTGGAGATTTCACGCATCCACATAAACGCAGCCTGAAGCTTTTAGAATGCTTTAAACGCTTTAGACCGTACAACATGTGGTCGGACCAGCTGTAGTGAATGGACCCGCATCAAGTTGGCATGAAAGGCTGGCCACGGTCGAGTCCCACATATTGGGAGAATACTTTCACAGGGATGCTTCCAGAAGATCACACTTTTGATCAGAAATCTGACCTGAACTGACTCCTTCCAACATGGAAAAGGAGCGGCTCTTCTCCCTTTAGATGTTCTAGCGTGCAGGCATATCAAAACGGCCATTTGCTAAATCTGGGAGTAACAGAGGGATCCTCTGGGATTTTCTACAAAGGTTTTCTACTCCTTCTTTTGCTCAGCTCTGCTTCAAATGTTTGTGCAACAAATCCTGTCTGTTTTCATATACATAGGGGTTACAATACCATGTCTGGATATATTTTTAGCATGGTTTTCCCCACTGGGATGGGAAGTCTTAACCATGGTGGTATAGGAGACGTGGTGAACCCATATAGGAACATCGAAGGCAACAGAGAGATTTCTATCGGCATATTTTCCGTTTGTTCTTCTCAGACACTTGGGCAGGCCTTCATAGAGGAAGTGCTAAAGTCGTTTCTAACGGCCAGAAGGGGAAGCCAAGACTTGACAGCAGGAAACGACTTCCTGAGTCGGTTTGGGGATCCAACCAATACAGAGGAGGCACAAAGCTGTAAAGGAGCTGTACTTTGAGCAGCATAAACGCAGGATCTCTTACGTAACTGGGCGGATTTATACGTTGCACGTCAAACACTGGGGGCCCTCAGTAGGTAACTGACTTCTCTGGGGAGGGGGTTCAGTGTGAAGCCCCGCTGGTGCTGCTGGCCAAACACAACAGTCCAGAGCAACAGATTGAAGAGCTGCCACTTTTTTTTTTAATGGAGGAGTATTAAACTGAACTCTAAAAACAAAACAGTTAAGCCAGTGTTTGTCCATTTAGGCAGCATTCAAAAGCAGTAAATGCTGTTCATGTAATTCCACCTCAGTGTACAAAAGAGGTGCAGGACTTGTTGCCGTCTTCTTGTTTTTGTGAATTTTCAAAAAGGCCTCACAAGAATGGGAAGTTACAAGGTTTTTGATGGAGTCAACGTTACACATTTACTATTTTAAAGGACATCCAGATTAAGCTGGAACAAAAGACAGTAACCACAGTCTGTCCCAATCTTTGCCAGATGTCGGCCGTTATGTGCAGCTTTGCCGTTTGCCCACTTCAGCCATATTCATGTTGTTCAGGCATTTCAGGGTGAAGAAGGAAAAAAAAGAAAGAAAAAGAAAAATCAACCTGGAAAATGTCTGTGGGGGAACTTCACTTTCACAATAAAAACAGGTTTTTAAAAATGGACAGCTTAGGTAGACGTGGTCTCAGGTTTTCCTCACAAGTTGTGAGAAACAAAACAATCACAAACGTACATTTCATACTGAAAGAGCTGTGGGGCTGCAACTAACAATTAGTTTCATTACCAATTAATGTCACAATTATTCATAATAGAACCTTCAGCAACGTCACCGTCCTCATCGCCCATTGAACACGGACCTTAAATCCACTTGGAAAGTGGAAATTGTATGAGTTTTGAGACTAGAACAAGTATATTAGTTCCAGTGAGCTCATTAATGTAACCTGGAGGAAGTGGAAGTAAAGTCAAGTGTATTTGAGCGCCACTGGATGAGAGGTTTTAACGCACTGCTGGTGTCTGCAGTGTGGTTCTAGGCCTCGGCAGCGTTCCCTCTCTCCGAAGCCGTTCTGCATGTGGTTCAAGTTGAGGACTCTGGCCCGTTTAAGGAGGAATGCTCATCAAAATAAGCTCAGCTGGGCTTCTTTATTTCCTCCTTCTGACAGCTGAAAAGCTCCATCAGGAGGCGCAGGGGTTAGCCTGCAGAGGGCTGGCATGCTGCTGTGTCAAGCTGCCGGAAAGCTGAACAAACAACGGTGTTTGTTCGTCACAAAGCGGCGCGGGTTAGAGAGACTCGATGAGAGCTGCAACCATAAATGATGCTTTTACACGCAGGCGTTATAAAACCGGGCTTTTGTTTGCGCTCTAGAGTTCGTGTTTGAATGGCAAGTAATGAACTCCACAGAACAAATGTCTGGGTCTCCTTCATGAAGACAAAACGTGCAACCACATTTGAGCAAACCACATCTCTGAGTCCTCCACTGCAAGAACGCTGGTTTGCTGAACCACAGGGATGAAAACAAGGCACATGAGGTCCTTATCTGGCCCCAGACTCAAGTATTTTCCCTCACCAACTACAAAAAGAAACGCTTGCTCTATTTCGACGGCTGCCCGTGATTATCTGAAGTATATCCGGTGCAACAATACCTCATTGTTTGCTTACAGGACGAACACAGAAACTCCTTTTGAGTGAAGCCAAAAGTAGACTCCCATAGAAACTCCCACAGCCTGCAGAGCAGCGTATCACTGGCAGATAACCTCAGAGTGCACAAGACCGGAGCCGCGTATGTGTCTAACAATCTCCTTTCAGCGAGGGTAAAAAAAAAAAAAAAGGAAGACGTGGAGGAGAGGCAGGGGGCTTATCTTCTAACGGCTGGCTGAAGATAAAAAACTGAACATATTGTATGGAGAAGTCCACCCCACTGCTGCTTTCAACATGGTTACATGTTCTCACGGCTGGAAAATGAACATTGTTTTTGTTTTATAGATGATTTATGTGTATTGTATTGCAGACACTGAGCAAGTGCTACTGCATTGCTCCTCTTCATTCTTGGTCGATACAACACTGTGATTTAGTGATTCGTGATATGAACGCTTTGAGATTTGCGACCAGTGCTTGCCAGACGTTTATAACTTTTATTCAAGATAATATGTATAATGATATCGTGTAATATACTCACAAGAATACGTGTTTTCACTCTCTTCTAGTTGATCACTTATCTAATAGTGGTGATATATTCAAAAAATAAAGAGAGGAAAAAATCCCATTTAACAAAACGGTTACACAGAATAAAAATATCTTAACAGGACACAAATGAAGGCACGTCATTAAACCCCCGGTCAAAATCCATAATGTCCCTTGTTTTTGGTTTTAATCTGGAGTTTTTCTAGTTTATCAGTCTGTTCAGCCTATTCCTTACTGCGTACGGCAACTGAGAAAGCACCATTCCCTGAGGAGTAAGACTTTTTAAATCTACTACCGCTCTCATTGAGGCTTTTTAGTTGCTTGTAATTTTGATCATTAGAGCAGGAATCTTAGCAGCAGAGTAAAATGCATGAGGTAAAACGTACTCTACGGCCAGATGGGGAAACTGTGACTTCATGATCATGAGTATGTCAAAGAGGGTCTGTAGTGAGAGGGAAAGTTGGATCAGAGTTGTGGTGGTGGTGGTGGTGGTGGTGGGGGGCATTGGACCATTGGAAGTGGGTGTGTGAAGGGTTGGACCAGTCAAAACTGAGTTTAAATATAGCTGGCAGAATGGCCCTCACTTGTTGTTTGTTGGGAGAAAAGAAGAAGGGGACAGAGACTCATAAAGGAGCGCTGGTTGACGGTGACGGATCTGAAATGCATAGAAAACCGCCGAGCTTGATTTTGTGATGGCGTGTGCACATGCATGAGAGCGTGTTAGAGGAGCAGACACAAAAAGACAAACATCTGGCATCGCAAGTCAAATGACTTCTAGATTTGTAAAAAGTATGTAAAGCACTGCTGCTTTGAAGAGCTTAAAATTACTTTTCCAACGCCCTTTTCCAGCTGGATGCGGCCATTTTTTCCCTCCAACATGTTTACTCATATTTTTCAACTATATTTCATTAAAAAATGAAAACAGAGAACGTACAACCTCATGCCTGCTGTCTGTCTGGCACCGAGAGCATGACCAGATAAAACATTTGAGGTCCAGGCTGCAGTTTTCCATGAGAACAGCAGCAGTCAGACCATATGGGAGCCAGATATGTTTGCAAATGGAGCAGAGAACAGTTCACTCGCTGTTTGTGTGTTTACTACAGACAATTAGTTTCAGAGTATTTTACAGCTCTTTCTAAAGCAGCTCAACTCAGTTAAAGAAAACAATTCTCAGACAGGGTTCCTCTGAAGGTCTGTGAAGTCTGGAAACTACTGGAGGGCAAGAGGGGAGAAACACAGCAAACATGTCTGGAAGAGCATGAGAAAGATTTACAAGTCCTGTTTCATTAATCACACAACAGTGTTTGCGATTAGGAATTCATCAACTAACTTTTTATCTAACTGCTTCCTGTTTAACCGTCAGCCACCACTAGGGGGCTTTAGCACAATGGTTAAATGTCAATATAAAACTTTAAAAGTGTGATCCCACCAAACGTGAAGCGAATATTCTCCCCCTCATTAGTCACTCGAGTTTGATCACCAGATCACTTTTGTTTATTCGCGTTACTGATGTGAGTAAACACAATGACGGGAGAACCAGAGCTAGTGCTTACGCTAACTTGCTTCACAAAAACACTGAAAGCTAGAATCAAGGAACAGACACTTTTTCAGAATTATCAGGTAGTCCAACTTTCCCACTGACTTCTCTCCTCCTCTGTCTGCTCTCTGTAGCGCGTCAGGTGGTATCATAGAGCTCCGAGTGTCAACACACTCTGGCTGAGCTACTGTGTGTGATTCAACGTTACGGATACATTCACTGAAGCTGTACTGGAGCTCTCTGACAAGTGAATTTTTCACTCAAATTGAACATTTTCAACTTGAGCGATGCCAATTCACCCGATTCGTGTCATTCGCGCTGCAATTTCACGTCTTCTTGCATCTTTGCATTGACAAAGTAGGTCTTCAAAGAAAAAAAAGACAGGTAAAAGGAAACATTTTCTTTGCGTTTGGTCGGAAACACACCTTCAGTATCTCATGGGTATTTTAGTGTTTGTGCCCATCCAAGAATAAAAAGTTGGGAGTAAATTAAAAAGAATGAACTTAATGGCATGAAAAGAGTCAAATATAAAGATATTGAATATCAAACATCTGCAGTGGGGACCAAAAGTCTGAGACCACATTGATTGGACCCCATTATTTTTACGTAAACCTGGAAATAATTTAAGAATACAAGACATTATGGCATGTAAACTAAAGGGAAACTATTTGAGACTCTTCACTATTTCTAACAGTATCTTAAATATTAGTATTGTACTGTAAAATAAAAAATGTTCTCAGAAATACTAAATATATTCCTTTCAAACATTATAAACAATTCAGCCATCAATCATTTGCCAATGTTCAGCGAATAGACTACTGGAAAATCCCGAGAACAAAAAAATTGGTTTTTGCACCAATTATAGCGTTTTCTTCAAAATACGAGATTCTGTTCCTCCTGCAGTCACTATGTGTTGGGTGGACGAGGAAATTCAAAAGATCACCGATATTTTTTAAGAGATATTCTGTGATTATTACGTGTGAGAAGGGTAATCCTACACTGATTTAAGTTGCTATGGATGGATACAATTAGAGTTTGTTGACATCAGCGATATATCTTAAAAGATCCACTGAGACGGGCACTGGAGACAACGTGTCGAAACATGAGATCAATTACTCAAGGTTCTGAGAAGTGGCATGACGTCTGAGAACAGTGAGCGACATTACATCGGCCCCCGTTTCAGAGAAAAGGAGCAAGATGTCAGTAAATGTTTGGTTGTGGGGGCTGACTGCTTTAAAGCACATGCTGGTATGTTTAAAGAGAATTATATTGAATTCTGGTTGTTTTCAAAGATGTCACCATCACATGAAACAGTTGTTTTTGTTTTTTATTTAATAAGCTGGTTCATAAATTATCGCACATAAAAGATTCTTTTCAATAGTTACAAAGTGGATAGCAACCTCAGTTAGTGCCTGGAAAAGAAGATAAAACATGGGAGAAGAAGATTGTTGACAGTGTGGTGGTGGGACGGGGGCCGGGGGAGGGGTGCATGATGTTTGACTTTAACAAATGAGTGAGTTAACACGGCGGAGGGGAGAAGAGGGAGCCAACATGGGGGGAGGAGGGGGGGGGGGGGTGTTTCAACATCCAACCACTGTCGAATTATATTCCTGTTACACAGACAGTTGTTGTCTGTCCTCAGACTAGCAGCAAACAAAACCGTGACATGCGTTTTGTATTTCAAAGCGCATGCCGAAAAACATCAGAAGGAATGCTTGTTTGTGTTCTCCAGTGTATTCAAAATGGTCTTAAAAGAAAACCGAGGGAGTGAGGAGAGGAATAAATTATGTAAAAAAAAAAAAGAAAAAAAAAAGACAGCACTAGCTACATGTGAGGCTCACGAAAGACAAATCGAACTAAAACGTGTTGAAGTGGCATCTTCTTGGCTCGACCTTCCCCTTCTTTCCTCAGGAGCGACGGGTTTTGACGAGAGGCTAAAACGGGGGTCTGACAGTGGTTAAGAGGCAGCGAGGAGACGCTGGAGGAGCACTTTCAATATTTCATAGAGCAAACCCCCCTTCTTCATTTATTCACTTCTGTAATTCTTTATCATTTTCTAGAACTTTCCCTATCCTCCTTCTTCTGATGGTCAAATCCCAGCTGACCAACGAGCTTCCAGGGTGGATTTGTTTAATAAGACTGCTTTGGAGGAACGGGAGATAACCCACCTCACTAAAACTGGTCTGAAGGAGCGATGGGTGTCCATCATTGGCTAACGCTAGTTTTCACTCTACAAGGCCGAAATCCTTTTCTCGCTCTGAAGGATTGTAGTGGCCAAAGTTTCTCTCTGTTTGACGCGAGCCTACTTGGACATTTGCTGCTGGACGTGCTGCAGGAATTCGTAGTAGGAAGAAGCAGACTCAGACCGGTCCTCCACCAGGTGCTGGAAGAAAGTAGCTTTAGCCGAAGCATCGTCCCTGCAGGGGAAAAAAAAGAGACGACAAAGAAGGTTAGGTTGTTACAGCTGGGTATTGTTTGATTGTTGTTTTAAAAGAAAACAAACTTCTGTTAACAAGTTGCCTGAATTTCCAACATTTTTAAGTGTGCTGTTTTTTTTAAAGTCTTTTAACTCCATTTTATTCACCTGTACACAGTTGATCAAAAGAAAATTAATGGGACACCATCTTAATAAGATCTTAATCGTTTATTTATCAAGCAAAAATGACAAACATTAGCTGGTTGTGAGGATTTGATGCTTTTTGTATATGACTGTAATCTGAATATCTTTTGGTTCATCCAACAAAACAAGACATTTAATTTGGAGATCATAAAGGGCTTCTTTTTACTTTTTTTCTGACATTATACTGGCAACATGATCAATTAAAAAGTAATCCGTTGATTAATTGACATTAAGATAATTGTTAAGTGTGGCTCTACTTTCATTCATAGAACCCAATATGGGGTATATTCCTAAAACAAATGTACGTACTACAATCAACCAACAATGAGGCACATGGAGTTTTTACATGTTATTGAATTATGAACACAAAAGTATAGTTTACTGTTCACTGTAACTGCATCTACTTTTGGTAAGACCGTCTTGTATTTGTCATCTGGCAGTGATGAAAGCATCCGTTCAGCAGCCACTCAGTCCATTTGCCCTGACATCAGCCATCCTCCACAATAACACTGTGGTGTAAACATGTGGTTGAGCAACAATGCGGTGCCACAGAGGAAGAGAGAGAGGAAACAGAAACAATGCGTTCTCTGTGGAAGCCTTTACCATTGCTGTCAATCAGTGACCTCACTACTTACTATGTGTTTACACTGGAAATATCTTTCTGCTGGCAGAAGGATGAAACTGGCTACACCCTGTTTCTGTGCCGTGCCCATCGAGAGCTGCTCCCTCACTGGAAATGTGAGAACGTTTTTGAGGAAGCCAAATAGATAATCTACGGGATAGTTCTGATTATTTGAAGTGTGGTTGGATGAGGTACTTATCCAGTTTAAGCGTGTGTTTAGAATACTGTCATCCCGTCAAAGAGCTGAGGAACTGTTCTCTCTTTCGCTTCAGCTGCTTCAAAGCCACCAGACTCCATTCACAAAAACAGTAACTTCACCTCACAGAACACGGGGATGAGTCTGATCGATTTCTTGTGTTTTCTTGTGCTACTGTGTGACTTTGGTGTTTCCAATGGCTAGTTCGGATCCAAACTAATGTGTTGGTCCATCGATCGAGGCAGTGGTGGCGCAGCAAAGGTAAAATTACAGATTTTAAAATTGGAGTCTGGTGGCTTTGAAGCAAACGAGGAGAAAGAGAGAATAGCTTTGGTTCCCCATCTAGAGGGCAATCAATGTATAGTGGTTTAAATATTCTAAATTTACCATACATTTACACTGATGTTGATTCTGTTAAGTCAGACATTGCTTAGTGTCTGTACAGGGACACCTTCTCCCAAACTGGAGGCCTGCCAACTACCATCTACTGTAAGTAATAGAGGGACTATGGACAAGTACCTCATGCACTCTTTCTTCAAATAATCCAAATCATCCTTCTTCGAAAGACCCTTGTGAGTTACCACTGACGTGAATTGGGCAGTGAAGTACGACTGCAACTAATCATTAGTCTCAGATTAAGCTGCTGGGGGATTCTTGGTGGTCTGCTGATTAAGACACAAACTATAAACTTCGTTGCATGTCATCCCTCTCTCTCATTTCCTGTCACCACCCCCACAAAGAAGAGATTAATCTGTTTTTGATTAATGGTTTACACTTATGAAACAGATATTTTAAAATAGAAAAACATACCACCGTCTTCAAATTCACTCAAATTTGAGAAGCTGGACCCAAACAATGTTTATTTCTCAGGAAAGATTACAATTGGCTGATCATTTCAGTCGTAGCCTAAAACCTGAAGCCTAAAGCCTTCCTGCCCCAGAAAGCAATACAGGCTGACATGACCTGTGACCTCAATAGGCTGGTAGCTTGGCATTGTAACCTCAAAAAACATTTTGGTTTTACATTCCTTTTGGGTGGAGCACAGAACAAAGTGGGCATTGTGTGGCTACTTCAGTGCTCTAAAAAGAAACAAAAATACATAAAAACCTGAAGGTATCTCATATTTCCTCATCCATATCTCAGCCTTTTACTCAGAGGAAACATTTCAGTGATCACCACACAGCGTTTACAGCAGCAGAGGAAATAAAAAGGCAATGAATACCAACTTGTGCTCCTTTCTACTGAACTTCAGTCTCAGAGTTTCGCACTACTGTGTCTCCTAACGTTGGACCCTCCTAATTTTTGGCATCTGGTAACATTGGTGGTAGAGGAAGTGAAACTTATTGACAACTGTCAAAACGTTAAAGAAAAAAAAAGAGGAAGAAACAGCCTTTTTATGCCCCTCTCAGTCTTTCAAAAATCCAGCATCTAGATGCTAGAAGATGTGACAAGTCACTAGGATGTAAACAACCCAGTACCAAACCGTATTGAAACTTGTCCAGATCTATTCTGTACTCAGATCTAGGAAAAATAAAATAAAAATCTCTATCTGTATGTTTTGTTTTGCTCGCATCCATCACGGCAGATGCTCTTCGACTGAATGGGACATGTGATTGGCCCAATACTGCAGAGGTTACAACGCATGCATTCTGTGATGCTGAAGTTGAGCGCGGTGTATGTGAGATTGTAGGTGACAGATTTGGCAGCTCAGCATCCCAAAATGTTCAAAACGTGACTATATTACACACGTGTGGAGTCAAATGAAAATAAATGCATGCACTGTGGAAGGATTATCTGGGTCAAAATTGGGAATATGAGTAACGCGATAAAACACCCCACCAAACATGAAGAAAAAGTAGCGAGTGAAGTACTCTTGGTATCTGTATCATTTTAAGAGGACTGCTATTGGACGCCCTGAGTGTTGGGGAAAAGTCAGCTGTTAATCCAGTTGTGAGGCAGTGCTTACTTGACGATGTGTATCAGGGAGCTGAATGCTCTGTTGTCCTGCAGCCAGTCGAGGAATGCTCGCACTCTCTCAGACAGAGTCGTCTCCAGCTCAGGAATGTGACTCTGGGATTCATGGATCGAAAAAGTGGAGAACCAAAACATCAACAACATTGTTTTCACTGATGCTCGTTTCAGACAACAGGGGACAGATAATGCACACAGATTCACAGTCATCTGGGATTCACAATTGCAGTAAACAGAAAATACGCCTGTGGTTTGCGACATGCAGTTTGTAGGTGGCTCTGGGATGCAATGACCCCTTTCTAGAAAGATACAATAAGCAGCGTAAACAAGTGCTGACAGTGGTTTGTTCTGGGTGTTACCATCACGCCCACTGTGTGGTAATGACAGAGCTTTCTGGGTAGCTGCACGGTTTGTTAAAAAGCTACACCAGCAAATTTGTTTTGCTGCATGCATCGTTCTTTTTAAACAGCACTGAGAGAAACGTGGTGCTTTTTATTGTGAAGTATGTACAATGCTGCAGTGAATCATTCCCTTGGCAACTGGGTGGTGGTGTGTATCAGCTCAAGATGTAAAACAATACCATCATTCCCCTGCTCATGGTTATTTTCTTTTCATTTCATTTCTTAATACGTTGGATGTGGGTGAGATCTCCTCCTGAATTGACTTTCATCTTACTTTTCAAATGATGGACATCTCATTTTGAAATGACAGCTACTGACCATGTTGGGGGGTATTGAAGCGTTGTTGGGGCAGCCCAGAACATCTCGGATGAACATCTCGTTGCAGCACTTGCCGATCCACAGATAAAAAACCTGGGCAGATAGAAACAAAGAGCAGCGTCAGCAGAGAGCATCTAAGCTTTTCTCCCTGACACAGATTAAAGCCCCCGAAAGCTTTGTTTTAAATCTTAAGAATTTCTCTGCAATATATCCATGATTAAATAAGCAGCAATAAAAGTCAATCTCAGAAAATTACGAGTTAAACGCTGTTCATAACCTAATATTTTGCACGGATTACAAGTTATATGGAATGTTGGAGGAATTTCAGTTGAGTTAGAGATTTACAACTATCTACACTTGTTAAAGCAAACAAGACAGCTTCATATCATATAAAGATCATGTCTGAAGAGGAAAACCCTTGAGGAACCACGTCCGTGTCGACTGTGTTATGAATAAATGATAGTGAAAGCTCACGTAGCCACAGTCCATGAGGAAAGCTCCATCTCTGCTCAGCCTCTCAGCAGACAGGTGGAGCAGATGAGGTTGAGGAACCACTGTGTCGTTTAGATGGAGCGCTCCCTGCAGGAGTGACAAATAGTGCAATGGATTAGTTTAGGATTAGACAGTCAAGTTTGTTCCATTTATTTTGGCTTTATTAACATATAAAAAAGGACTAAAGTCACTTTGTACACAAATGCAGTCAGTGCACAGTGAGCTCTTTAGTCAATGTATAATCTCACAGCCACTGAGGTCTAAGATATAGCAAATTTATCCAATGTATTATTTAAAAATAGTTTTCCAATTCATTTCAGTAATAAATCCTGACTAATTATCTAAGTAGCTTAAAAAGTGACGTCACCAAACAGCCCATTGTCCGCTCAGCAAGTTTTTCACTCCCACACTAGTTGACTTCATTCTGAGCTAAATCATATCTGGGTGACGAGTTGGCTTTGTCTTTTCCGTGTCCTACCTGGTCAGACATGTTGTCCAGCCTGTACAGGTCAGGATGAACCAGTCGCATCAGCTGCTGCAGCGGCTGCGTCTTAAACTCGCACATGGCAAAGACCCGCTCGTCCAGCCGCGTGCTCGTGCCTGTCCGCAAGGCTTTCTGGAAAGAAATAAACATTTTTATTAATGTGTGAGTCAATTTATACTAATTTTATTTTCATTTTGCTATTTCCTGTCACAGTCACTTCATGCTTCAAGCTGCTACAACACAGTTTTCTGTCAGTTGCGTAGCTGCACACAGCAGGTTATAACTAATTTACCGCCTCTGATCTGGTCTTCTAGGCCTTTGGATGATTCAAACATACATCAGAGACAAACAGTAACAGGTGGTGATGACTCAACAGTTTACACATCTGTAATTTCACGTGAATCCTAACACAGCATTTTAGAAGTGGAAACTGTGTTTTAAATGTTTAGAGTGTAAACTAAACTAACGCACCAGATCTATAGGGGTATTTGTCTCAGATGGCGTAAGAGTGTGGCTGAAAGTGGATACACCCTGGATGTATGAATGAACAAGTCCTGGGTGGATGAATACAGTCATTGAACAAGTAGGCTTTTAATAGTGTGTGTGAGTAGAGGGAGGAGTAGTGGTGATGTAAGAAGTTCATATTTTAAGATGTGTAACATCAGTGCAGGGGTGGATTATTGGATGTTACTATGGAATGATGTGTGTGTTTGCCTGTGAGACCTCATGCCTATCCAGGTATGAGACAATCTGGTCTGTGAGGCTCTGTGGGTGTTTTAGTCGAGCGGCCACACCTGTTTGAGCAGAGCGTGGATGTAAACGGGGAAGAGGCGCACGGCAGCAGGGAGGACGAGGCCGGACTGCTGCAGGCTCGACACGTTGCTCTTGTAGGCGCTCGCCAAATCCACCACTGAATTCACCAGGGCATCACGAGCATCCGACAGGCTGGACGTTATCGACCGGTCGATGGCTGAAATATGACAATGGAAAAATTTGAGACATGGAAGTGTTTCACAGTAAAAACTGTAGTGTTGCACAAAAAGTACATAAAATGTGTTTAAAAAGGTTGTGACAGCTGAGGGTTTATGGTACAGACTCACCCATGTTAGCTAGCAAACACGTGATGGCCTGAACATCAGCTCCGGCATACACATCACTCAGCTGGTTTACCACAGGCAGACACAGAGTATGGACCCGGATCCGCCTTTTCCCTACAGGAATATATGGATGAATAGTCAAAGACAAAAATAATTAAATAGTATCAGTAATATCTGCTTAGTTGTAGGGCATGTGTAAATATACAAATATCTCTATAAGCTTTATTTAGCCGCCCCATCTATAGAAGCCTGGCATGATATTATTTATGAAATCTTTGTAATGGAAAGAATCACCTTCTCCATGAGGCTTCAGCAACATACATTTCAGGAAATATAGGAGATGCTGAAAATGTATATTTGCCAGAAACAGCCTTCTTTTCTTTAAAATTGTTTATGTAATTTATTTTTCTCTTTATCTGAAATGCCAGCACACCTCATGTTCTAGGTTTGAGGAGAGATGGTAAAGTGATCCATCTTATCTCAAAAATAAAATAAAAGGAGTGCACACTTTTTCAGCGATACTGCTTCACAGCAACAGCTCACCTGCACATGTTCAAACCAGGACTCAGCCTAGAAATAAAAAAGTACTGTGCCGGTATTTAGTGGTGAACGGTGTACTTGTGCTCACTGACCCACACAGACTTCCTCACTATGATTAAGGTGTGTGAGAGTTTGTGTACCTTTACTGGAGGTGTAGAGCAGAGCGGCCTGGAAGCAGGCCAGAGAAGAGTCTGCCAGAGAGTCTTCAATTGACATCTGAACAGCAAAGGCAGAGTCTGGGTTCACATTGGCCAGGGACAGCAGGTCGGTGGAGCGCACAAAGAAGTTACCGTGGAACGTATGGATGGATAAACCTGAGGGCATATAGAGAATGAGTACAGGGATGAAGATAATGTTAGCAAATGAAACAGACGCTTTGGCCTTGTGTCCACTACAACAGTGCTTTTCTCTACTGAAAACAGAGACTCTGTGTGTGTCAGGCTCCAGTGGCCCAGTTACCTTTGGTGCATCGTATTCTCATGACCGCTTCAAAGCCGATCTTCCTGGTGAGGTAGCGCTCCAGGTCTTTCTGGAACTTCTCCAGCTGAGCCGAGTTGTGGATGTGATGGAAGGAGGGGTAGTAAAAGATGCTGCCTGCTGAATACTTGGATATACATGCTGAAGAACGGGAGGAAGAGGAACAGTATTCATTCACAATTCAACTTATTATTAATAGAGTGATGAGAACTTCCCTTTTCTTTCATGCTCCCAGAAAAATAAAATTCCAAATAAATGTTAGCATTTTAATGTTATCATTAGGGTCAAAGAAATTCTGAATGCAAATCTGTTGTCTGAGTATCTTCCTGTAGGTTTCAAAGGTGGCTCTTAAAAGTTTCTAACTTGCTCCCCCCTGAGGACAGCTGCTGCAGTAAGCCTGGATTAACAGCAGTTACAATGCATTGCAATTAAGACTCATAACTACTGACGAAGGGGATCAACAAGGGATAAGACGATAATGCTGCAGGAGCAGTTTGAAAAGATGTTTAACGCTTTTTGTGCCATAATTCTGGGCGTCTATTGTTACTGCGGTGACATGAATCTGACTGCAGCTGCCGTGCAGTGTGAAGGAGCAAGCTGCCAACTTTCTAGATCCATCTTTCAAGCCCACAGTGTGGTAAACATAAGATTTTGAGTCAAGTGTTCGTTTATAGTACACCTGAGGCTGAATCAGCCATCATTAGCTTTTAGCACAAATATAAGTTTGACCCATTAAACATCCAGAAGCTGTTGAGATATTTCCCCCAAAATAATTGGCCCTTTGTGGCTAAAGAGATGGAAAATGAGGTCGAAATGTTGTTTGTTCTTACATAGTGATGCAAGATCAGCATACTGGGAGCTGAGCAGGAAAAGATCCACCCCAACTTGTTGTCCTGAGCAGTCCAGTGCGAGTTTCTTATAGAAGTCTGTAGCTGGGCCGAGGTGCTGAACTCCCTGGAAAGACACAGACTTATTACAAAAAGAAATCCTCTATGTTGTCTGTTCTGCTCTGTAGAGGTTGAGGAAGTTTTACTTTCCTCAAAACCTCCAGTGCTGTTAGCTACTGTCATGCCATTTTTGTATCGATGATTTAAATGTCCAGTAAATTACGTGTATTATGGAAAGTATTCAGACTGAGTGTATGTAAGTCAGCTGAAGAGAAGTGTGATTTGTTCATTGCTGGATCTGTCAAGAGTATATCGGTCTTAATTTCCATGTTTTTTTTCAGCCAAAAGTCCTCATGAAAGGACAGAAGTCCAAGAACAGAAAATCAGTGAGCGAGAAACCACATTTGTTCTTAATTGATTTTGCTCAAGATTTTTGGACACCATTCCTGTAACTTGGCGGTTTATTCAGATCCAAAACAGAATATAGATGATGAAGATCAATAAATCACAGCTCTGGGACGACAACAACACAGATTTTAGCACAGCATCGTCTGTGGATGATCTCTCTAAACTAAAACATGAAATATATTGGACATTTCCACACCTCCTGTCGTGTGGATTTATGATTATTGTTCTGGCATTCTCATTGCTGCGCTATATTTATTTTCTGCCCACAACTCATTTTTATCACCAGCCACAACGTCAAAACTGAATCTCATCTATCATATGGTTTAGTTTAGCCTGCATGAATCACAGAGAACGCAGCACCACCATCTGCCACGTTCGAATCGAAAAATTCCGCTGTTAAAATACTAAAAGATAGAAATTTAAAAACTTCGTTAACAAAGACAAATAGAACGAAGCACAGAAACTCCAACTTACTTGTATGACGTTTGACTTAAACGTCCTTATGTCAAAAATGAAACACATATTTGTCGAGAAAGTCACAAAACTGTAAAATGTCCACCCGCTCATTCATACCTTAGTGCTCGAGCGCTGGTTGGGGTCTTCCCTCGACTGCAGCGCACCGGCACCCAAAGTCGGCAGCTGTGTCTGAAACACTGTGACACGTCCCCCGGTGGGCGACATGAGCTTGAAGGCGGCTTGTAATGCCGGGCCGAGGGCGCTGTGGGTCTCCCTGCTCTGGCTGAACATGGCCGGCAGCGACGTCAGCAGGTCCTTCACCAGCTGGAGGGGGAGCGCAAGGAGGGAGTGATGAAATTTCAAGAGCGAGACAGGACTGATGAACTACTAGCCCCTTCTACACAGCCTTTTCAAGGCCGGGATGGTGTATCGTTATTCTCCCAAGCTGTCTCCAATAAATGCACGACGACGTAATGGGTCATTGTTGTTCCAGCTCTGAGCCAGCAGCAGCAGTAGTAACAGAGTCTAACCAGCCCCTGTGTAAAAAGGGTGAACCAGCAGGAATGGACGCCAGTGGACGCCGATGCTGTTGTGTTATACTTCTCTTTAGCTTCCAGAAAGAAAGCACGGCATCTTAAATCAGACACTGGGCGTTGTTTGGTTCAGTGTAAAAAAGTAAGCAAAGCTGGCTAAATGGGTTTCTTTACAGGGGTAGTGCACAAAAGTGTTGCTGCAGATATTTATGTTCACAAAACAAGGTGTACCTCCTTGCTTTCCTTTAGGTTCACCATTAGACTGTCATGTGACGGTATAAAGACATCTGGAAAAACAAAAAGGAAAAACGGATTTAGTGACTTGCATTAAATTAGAGCCATGGTTTAAAACTTGAAGAAATCAGTAGATGATTTATAAAACATCCTTTCTGAGAGTCGGTCAGCAATAATTATAAGAAAAAAATAATCCAATCAATCCAAATTGGCCTCTCTGTCCAGACATAAACATAACGACTGAGCACGCTTTACATTAACATGCTGCATCCCAATATGTACATAAAATGTAATTGGAAATGTAGGGGTTCATATTTCAGTGAAAAATCCTAAATATTTTCCCCTTTTTTTCCAGTACTGAAATGTTTAGACCCTTCATTGCTTTTCACATTTTAATTTTTCTATTTCTGTGAATAGAGGAAAAACTGAGGAGCTTTCAAACGCCTTGACTACTTTTCTGGTCCTATACATTTTGTTTATTCCTTGATACATTTAAAAAAAAAAAAAAAAAACCTCTTCTTTTCTTTGATTAGCAGTTGGCAGGTTTAAAAGTTAACTTAGGACACTGCTGCCATCTACTGTTTCTGGTTAAAAACAAGGGTTCCTATCCTGAGTATGGGATCAGTGAGCAGACGTACCATCGATGTCCGACACCACCAGCATCTGCGGCTGAGACAGGCCCTCCTGGAGGTTGTAGAAGTGGATGGTGTTGTCGAAGGTGAGGAAGCCCACCCTGGTGCGAGTATCTCCGGGCAACCTGAAAGCACATAACAATCTTCTGTCAGAATTGGTTTAGGTGGGAAATCTTCAGGAAACTGAAGATCTTCTCATCTTCTCCTTGATCTGTTTTACAAAGAAATTCTACTAATGAAAACTAAATAAAAACTAAAAAAGCTCATTTGAGATGGATAACAGTCAATTTACAGTATTGATTGTCAATTGTCACTTACTTATCCAGGTTCTCCAGTAGCGAGTCACAGAAGTACTTAAGGTAGCCTGCTTCCACAGCATTGTGGGACACATCGAGAACAAACAGGTAGGCCGCCGGCTGGGGGGGTCGCAACTGAACACACAAGAAATAGAACAAACACATGTTGCTATGGTCTTGAAACAACTGACAGAAAGTGCTAATTTGAGACCATTTTAATTTTTTTCCAGCCAAGGGTCACCTTGTATGTATGTAATTTTGTCTATTAAACTAAACTTCATAGGAACACTTGTCTCTCCAAATGTTGAAGCACCACGGTGGGACTGCCCTCTAGTGAACAAACAATCACATTACACGAGCATTCACAACTCCACAGTCACAGCCAAAGGTTTTAGGGACAGCAGAGTCAGCTTACCATGTAGTCTGAGGAAGCAATGAACTCCACAGTGGCGTTTTGGACCTCTGGTCTCTTGTGAGGCTCACCATACGACCTGGTGACTGGGTTGTACATGAACTCATCTGGAACTGGACAAGAAAGAAAAAAGAGCCGATGTCACATGTGGAACACAAACTGATAAAATATACAATAATCTTAAGACTGGACACAAAAAACAGGACAGGAGAAGACAAAGGAAATCAATAACATTACTTTCTGACCTAGAATAACTCATGACTGGACTCGTACCGTCATTGACGCGATAACAGAGGTTGCACTTCCACCTGCGCTGGTCCAGGAAGGTGACAAATGGATTAATGTAGGTGCGACAGGAGCGACAGCGCACAATCGTGTTCGATGTGATCACTGGTAGCTGCTGCAGAGACAGGAAGGTAAAAAGGGGAGAGAAAAATGGAGAGAAAGTATGTTTGTCGTGAGCCGAACATTTTACATTTCATGCCTCTTTTCAAGTTTAGTCTCAGTCGTGACCTTTTCAGGACATTCTTCTATTCAAGCTTCAGCGGACGACTGAAGAGAAGCTTTGTTTCAGTTTGTGAGGGAATGTGCTTGAACGAATATTTGGAACTATAGTCTTTGTTTGACCCACTCCTCCGTCTCTTTTTCTTCAGTACACCCGATAGCTATGCCGCATACTGTTGCATACTGAGTTATTTTATCCCTTTACTTTACCAGTTTGCCAAACATTGCAATACATTTTATACTTATACTTATTTTTGCTGCACATTTCCAGCCACCAGCAGTCGTGGAATAAAAAAAATTAAAAAACCATTTACTCAGTACACAAATAAAAAAGTAGTACACAAACCATATTCGTTTTGGAACCAAATCATTATTGAAAACAAGCCATCAGAGTTGCCAGGATTTGGAAGCGACTGGTGGAACTGTGGAGGAAAGCGAATGTCTGTTTTATGACTCAGATACAGATTATCAAAAGCACAGAGTCGTGTGGTGCGACACTGGCGAGCGGTGTGGTGTGAAGCACATGGTGAGTGTAAAGCCTGCATCCATGGCGTTACAGTCATCTACTATGGAACTGTTGAAAGAGTCAACTGTCCATGGGAGGCTGCGGATGCACTTGGCAGTTTCAAGGCTGTGAATCTGTTTTACTGTGTGAATATAAATCAAGGCAAAATCATATTTCATTCAGTGAGTCTCTTGTAAATGGACTTAAAATATACTCAACCTTCTCACAATGTTTTCCAGCCTACAACACTGTTATAGCAGAAAAGAAAATCCAAACTGCACCTACCAGCTTGGGTGCACAAGGTTTCCAGCCACTTACAAACTTTTACAACCATTTGGCTGCTGTTAACTTCCTACTTGTTTCTCACGTGGTATCAGCACATCCCTGTTCTCTGTCAGTTCATTCCTTCTGACATCACCTCAGCTAGCACCTCTATAAATACACTTACCTATCTTCTTGCACCTCATCATGGCTCTCCTCCTCCTGCCTGTCCTGCTTTCACTGCAGCTGCAGAGAACTGTCCACAACACACTCATAACTGGTTCAATATGTTATGAGTGGACTAGGTTTAACATAATGTATACAAAATTTACTCTTCCTCCAGTCTTCAGATGGTGAATTAATAGTATTTTAAGTTAATCACGTGATCCTCTGTTGTGAACTTGTATGTGCAGAAAACCCTTCCATGGGACAGGACACAAAGAAAGTTTGTGTCTGGATATTCCACTGTTTACTGACTTTTGGGGGGATTTAGACATCAGATCATACCTGTAAGTCTCTGAATGGGTGGAGCAGGAGGCCCAGGGGGAGCCTGGCCTTGTTGAGTAAAGCCTGGGTCTGAGGGATGCTGGACAGGGTACACCTGAATGTCCTGATCAGCAGAGTAACAAGTGGAGAGAGACAGTCCATTAGATCACACATCCACAGGTTAAACAATGACAGAGTGCGAGTTTCAGAGTATGCAGAGATCACTCAAAAGATTTCTTTCGAATAGCAAATACAATTTTAAACAATGTGTATAACAACTTAGTAATTCTAATACAAATAAATTCTGTAATTTTATCTACATACCCATTAGTTACTTTGGTACATAAGCTGGTGGTAAAACAGTGGAATACATCCCAATACTTAATTCCCCCGACTTTACTTACTGTGGACTACAGTTGACCTTCTTGAGGTCGGGGCTGAGGTTGGGTTCGGGGGCTTCAAGGGGCCTGGGGGGCAGTAGGTTCCTCTCCTGCAGCAGGTTGACTGGCCTCAGGGCCTCAACCTCCAGCTCTGGTACACCACTCAGCCCCCCCAGGGCTGCCGACAGCTGGGACAGGTTTGGGAATGGCTGCAGAAGACATAGGGACACACAACAAAGTTTTTATGCTAGTGATAAATCAGGGCTAAAGAGTAGCAAGAACACTACAGCTGCTACAGGTGGAGAAATTACCGGAGCTGAACTTATAGCCACGCTGCAATGACAAAATCAGTGTTGAGACAATGACAAAAAGCAACTAAAACACTTCTAAGTATCTACTCTATTCAAGCCGTAGCCTCACCTGGGAGTACTGCTGGTAGCTTGACTGGCCATACGGGTCATGAGAGGGGGAAGAGTCATTGTGGGAGGGCGGCCCCTGCCGATAGGCTGGCTGCATGCTGGGGTAACCGTAGTTACCATAGGGCACGGCCTGGTTGGTCATATCGTTGGAGGGCGGCATGGAATCTGGGAAAGGGAGAGTTCAGCATTAAAGAAATGTGATGGATGTTTGGAGGACAAGCAGTTTCCAATGTTTTAACATGATTACAAAAGTGCAAATCCGTGGAGCAGCATAGTGCATTTTAGAAATATGATACTTATTTGGGAGTGGTGTGCTTGGCCCAATTTCATCACAGGCTTTTACATAATTTAAAAAGTGCATCTCATCATATTCAGAAAAATATTACATCTCCCAAATCTTTTGTACTTGTTGAACAGGTTTTCATTTTTCTGCTGAAAAATATATGATTATTTTATTAATTGTTTATTTTTTCATTGTTTTGCTGTCTCAACTTTCCATCGCCCTCTCATCTTCTACCTCTGCTTTGTATCTCCCAAAGAGATGTTTAACAAACACTTGAGAAATGGCGTGATGTTGGGATGTATTGATTGTGGCTGCCCAAAAATGTAACATGATACCGATTTTCAGAAATATTGCTCATCATTTACCCTCTAGATACTGCATGTAATTTTACCAAATGTGATGACTGTGCCGTCTCAACAAGAGCAGCAGTAATGTGATAGATTTCTGTGGATGCCTATCATTTTGACAAACAGTATTTTTGTGATCAAAACATACTTGGATAGTTGCCCCCTTCAAGAGATTCATAGCTGTTGGGCACTGGAGAGGCACTGCCGGTAGAGGAAGAGGAAGTGTCACCACCTGAGAGAGGCAGAGAGAAAGAGAACACGGGAGAAATTAAAAACTGAAATAAAAAGGCCGGTTGAGGCGACTCAGAGTAAGGAATAAAATAGTTAAAAAAGGACGCATTGGGATAGAAACCAAAACAAATGCAGTGCAACTAAAAAAGCAAAACACAAGAGCAAAACAGATAATATCGCCTAGCAAGATAAATTTAGAATATAAAAAAGAGCGAGGGCAAGGAATGAAGGACAACAACTGTAAATGAAAGTCAGTGAGCATGAGGGAGGAAGGTAAAAAAGATCAAATGAAAGAAGAGGAGGAAAAGCGTGAAAGAACAAAAGACGAAACATTACAAGGGAACGAAAAGTAGCTTTTTTTTTTGGTTTGGCCATGAAGAGTGCTGAGTTTGGACTCCCTCAGGCTTCGGACAAAGAGAGAGAGATGAAGTAGAGTGAATCCATAAAAGAGAGCATGATGAAAGGACGCACTTGAGTGTTGAACAAGCTGGCATATGTATGTTTAGTGGAGAGCATGCTCCAGTGAGAATGGACAAAAAAAAAAAAAATGGAGGAAACAGGACAAGTACGAAAAAAGATTACAATTAGTCGGCACAGAGGGACAGTCGTTATCAGCATCTCTATCAATTCAATTTCCTCTGTCTTTCTCCCCCTTCTATGCTCTCTAATGCACTTCATTACATTTTCTCGAATCGGGGCTCTAAAAATGCCAAATACAAGTGTAATAATTAGCCAGCAAAACAAGGAGAAGACGGCATCTAGCTAATGTAAACAATGCAGGCCTTAACACAATTTTCAAAAACCAGCTTTATCTTATGAAGAAGGAAATGCCTTCAACATGTTTGTTAAAGATGTTAAAGATTAAAGATGCACACAATACATGCTGATGAGTGTCACTACATGTAGGCAAAACACATGGTACCATTACTGTGAGACAGTGAAGTCACTTTTTTTACTCCTTTCCCTAAAACTGCTCCAGTATTTTTTTTTTTTTTTTTTTTTTTAACCTTTAGCTGTTGATTTCCCAGATTGATTAACAACCCACAGAGACATGAGATCTAAGTAATGGACAAGCTGTATCAGTGGGTGAAGATGGGGCATCATGGTGACCAATTTGTTGCAAGATGCACACCGTGTGACAGCAACATCCTTGCTTAAAATGTCCTCCTACTCTCACTTTGTAGTCTAACTTCCTGTCTCGTTTCTCTACTGAATGCCATCAAATAAAAAAATTAAATAAATAATCTTGCAGATGTATTTCATTATTGTCCATTACATTATAGTTTTTCCCTCTCATGTAGAATATTTGAACCCACTAATCCATGTGGGCCAAAAGGAGGGATCAACAGCGGAAAACCACAACACAACAGGCCTCTGGCAGAGAGCTCATTGGACGGGACGGGATCCAATTATCTCCGACTAAATCGGACCAGCAGACTACTGGATTATCTGCTGTGGAGGAAGAGGACACCAGGAACAGCTTAGCCGCCTTCTTCCTCCTCCAAGATTTTCTAACAACTCCTCCTCTTCTTCCTCTTGTCCCCTGCTCTGTCAGCTTCTAGCAGATGATAGCCAGGGGATTGAAGAGTAAAACAAAACTGCTCTTAGTAAGTGTTGCCTGGCAGCACACTTATTCAGCATAGTCTTCCCATCATTTCCCTTTTCTTCAAACCCTCAAGTGTTGGTCTGTAGTGACAAAACCACTTTGCTTACCCCCAGGGTGTTCCCACCCAGTTACTGATAATTAATGCTCCACTCCTACTGTGGCCGACAGCTTCCCCCCTGTATCTCCTACTCATGGGTGAGAGGTGATTATTTACAATCAGTGTGAACATGGACAAAAGCAGCAAGGAGGGATATATTCCACAGGACCACACATCTACAGTATGTGTTAAAAGATGCAACATGTGCTCGAACAATCAGCTCAGACTCGCTGAGCAGCACTGCCAAGGCAACAAGTTCATTTGAAGAATAAGACACAAGACAAAGCAAGCAAAATACTGTATGTCACTTCAATGAGAAGAAAGAGATAATTATTTATTAGGACTCTTTGTTACCAGAAATAATGCCATCAATGTAACCTGAATCTCTTTAGGGTTAGAAAGACATTGCCTTGGACATTTTATACACGAAAAGATCAGCAGCCCTAAAATACATATTTGTAATAAAGATTAAGTGGTGATTTATGTAACCTATGTACAGTTGCACCTAAAATGATTCCACCCCCATTGCAAATTAGGTGTTTTGGCAAAATGTACAAACTTTCAGCTGTGTTCATTAACCAACTTAAACAAGAACACTTGAAATTGTCCCGTTGGAAGGTCCAATGATGCCCAAGCCTCAGCTTCCTCATAGACGGCATGATGTTTTCTCCTGGATTTCCTGATACTTGATTGAATCCATCTTGCCCTCCAAACGCTGCAGGTTTCCAGCGCGAGAAGAAGCAAAGCAGCCCCAGAGGAACACCGAGCCACCGTCATGCTTCACTGAAGGCAGGGTGTACTTTTCAGCGTATGCCTCACTCTTCCTCCTCCAGACGTACCGCTGATTCATAGACCCGAAAAGTTCCAATTTTGTTTAATTGCTCCACAGAACAGAATGCCAAATGTATAACTGTAACTTATTTATATGGTTTTGAGCATATTGGAGTCAACTTACTTTTTGCACGGTTCTCTTGCCTTATACAGTCTGGGTATTTGATGTGTTCTATCTCAAGCACACATGATGAAACTAATGAGGCCCTTGGTTAGTTGCATCAGCTGTGCTTGAGACAACATCTGATTTGAAAATGAGTGATTCTATTGAGGGGTTGAATCATTCGGAGACTGCAGTAAACATTAAAAGTGGCATTTTGTTGTTTGTTGAGCGGTTTCAATTGTTCTTGTCCAAGTTGTTCATTGAACACAGCTGAAAGTTTGTAAATTTTGCAGATATAACTAATTTGCAATAAATAATAGATTTTAGGTGCAACTGTATATTTTGTTACCATTAGGATTTCTTCTTCATTTTTAGTGAACTTTTATTGTGTTAACAAATTGATCCAGAGTGGGAAATTTTGCCCATTAGGACTGGCCGACAATTTACAAATAATTTGATCACATTGAATTCTTATTTTACAAAATTCTGGAGTCCATATAAATTACTCAAGCCAAAATGTGATAAAAAAAAAAAAACAATAATGATTAAAAGTTTTGTTTTCCACGTTTGAAGAGGTCTGTCTGAGGTAATACGTAGTGGTGTAACACAAGATGTCATTTTGAATACATTTGCCATAAAGTGATATGTTCAGATTCTGTTGTTAGCGTGACATCCAGAAATCAACAACTGGTACTTTGTTGTAGCAGACAACCTGTGAGATGGAGCAAGGAGAACTGGAGAGATCACGAGGGTAAAAGCTGAAAGCTAAAACAAGCCTCTCTTTTTATAAGGAGATGTGTAAGTGAGTGCTAACTGTGTAGACCTCCAGTTCTCTCTCTCATGGGGAGCAGGCAAGTCAGCAAACACATCCAGAGAGCCTGGGCCTGCTGACAGGGGAGTGGCTATATTTAAAAACTTGTTAACCTCTGGCTGATGACATAGCTCCTGAGGGACAGTCATCCGCAGAACACCTGAGTGGTCCAAAACACGCATGAGACCGTTCCAGCACAGAAAATTACACCATTATAAAGGTCCACATACTTTTCCCTCACACAGACTACTCAAATCTCTCTCTTAATCCGATCAAATAATTACGTTTTATTGATCGTATGCAAAGTATAATGTAACTTGTACATAATGAAGTAAACTCAACATATTTTTCACTTTTAGGGTTGCACCTAATGATTATTTTCATTAGTGATTTTACCATTTATTTCATTCAGGGAAATGTCACTGAGCAAAAGCTGTTCTTCAGCACCCTGATTACACTCATTCACACCTGAGGGCTGCCCAGTACAACCACAGTCTGATCTGATGGCCACTGAGCAGTCACCACTCCTCTGAGGGTCATTCTCTTCATTACTTTCTTAATGAAACAAGTAATTCTTTTTAGTCTATTAAATATAATAGAGAATAACTTTCAACAGAATTTTCCAGAACCTTCCATTTGTCAGCCAGACAAAATCAGCAGTCAAAAACCACAAAATATTACATTTCCAATCATTTGAAAACCTAGAAGAGCAGCAAAATCCTCACTTTTTAAAAGCTATGATCAAGCATTGATAAAATGTCTCAGACTATCAATCATTTTTCATAATTGTTAATTTATTTCAGCACTAGACACCTTATAACAATTAAGTTTCACCACATATCCAAGACCATGACAACCATTACTACCTTTGATGTTTGAGCTGCAAGTCGATCAGAAGTGAGACCACAACTTATTGACTTTTCCCCCCGGCAGCAACCACAGTTGGACGACTGCTGATAATTGGAGGTGCACTACAGACGGATAATCATATCCAAAAGACTACTGAGTGAGAGAGAGGTGGACCGCATTCAAGCATGAAAGGCAACTCCCTCCACTGCATGACAATGAAAACAAGCACAACCTGGCAAAAGATTTTCACAGATGAACCGAAATGCTAACGCACTTACCTGTCGCCCTTCTGAGAGACAAAATTTCATGTCAGTTATGGAGCAACAGAGCAAAGTACACACAGATTTAAAAGATGATTCAGTGCCAGTACTGATGACTGTGAGGGGGGGGAAGATGGTGACCATTAAGTGAACTTTGGAAGGCTGTCGAGGAGGCAGCAGGAAAGAGAGAGAAATAGCCGATTAGCCCATTAGAAAGGGGAAGGTACGAATGATGCAAACTGATTAAGCGTCTTGGTAGGTGGAGCACAGACAGAGAAGAGGACGTTGCATGGATAGGGGAAAGAAACGCACCGATGGTAAACATGATGGTTTAAGGTTTAAGGTTTAAGGGCATGGGAAGGTTTGGGACAGAGCTGAATGAGTTTACGCGGACAAGGGGAGAGTTTATGGGGATGGAGAGAGTGTTGATACAAAAGGGGTTGTGAGGAGGTAAAAGCTAAAGCAGACCTGCTTCCTCATCCTCCTCCTCCTCCTCCTCCTCCTCCTCCTCATCATCATCAGAGCTGGATGACGAGGGGGCTGCGGCTGGGCCTGAGGTGGCGGCAGAGGCAGAGCTAGCTCCACTATTAGCAACATATCCATACTGCATGCCTGTTGGAAGGGGGGGTGGGAAAGGTACATAAGAAAACTGTAAGACTGGGTGGTCGGCAGACGGGGCAGCGGCGGTCAGGCTGTAAACTTCATTCTTCGTAGTGTGTGCAAGTGTGTGTGGTGAAGCAATGAACTACCTTCTTCCATTCATTGATAAAAGTAGCTGGTGGTTTCCCCATTCTATTAGGCAAACTATCTGTAAAGACCGATACTGAAGATCTTTGCTTTATTTAATAATCTTTGTTATCATGCATAAGAGTTAAAGACCCTCCAGCAAATTTCAATAGGCCAATATATTTTGAATTTTGCAACCATGTGTATTGCATAATGTGCTGTTTTACATGAACCCAAGTCTACATTGAAACAAGTAACATTTCAGAGGCCAACAAGAAAAAAGGCCCAAGAGAGACAACTAAAAACTTACAATTTTACATGCACACACAATTAGGTGTTAAGAAGTCATCAAATATCTGTTGGTGCGTCACACTGATACAGAGAAGCTGCAGATATGTTAATGGCTTTAGGACTTTATTTCCCTCAGTTGCCTCCAGCCTGCGGATCGCCCAACAGGCTTCAAACGTTTTTACCCCACAACCTTGCAAAGTTACAAACACTACGGAAATCTATCTCTATTTCACAACTAAGTAACAGCTCACGTTAATGTAATCACTGTGTTCAGTGTTACAATATAGTTTTTACCCCGATTAAAACAACCTGACCACTTAATTTAACCACTTGAAATACAACAACAAAAAGAGAAGCATCACTGAGACTGAGTAAACTGATTTAGACACACATTTTGTGAAAAATAAAGGCCCAATAAGCATAACATTTTAAGATCTATTTTCTTTTGTCATAGTGAGAAAATATGCAATGCCTCAAAGTCAACTGGGTTTTGCAACCCAAATTATGATTGAATGCAGGTGCAGCAGGTGCAGAAGTCCTTTGGTCTTAGCCTACTAAGCTGACAATGGAAAAATTTGCAGATCACAGCCAAAATATACAAGCACCTGGAACATAAGTCTAAGTTCAAAACTGAAACCCTCAAATTTGTTTAAGTGCTCACACCTGCACATTTGAAAGTGTGTATTTGCGTATGCAACACATTACATGTGGTGCCTTTCTAAAGTGCAGCTGTGAATATGAGCACCATTCACATGCACTTGCAGTGTATGTGCAGATTTCAAGTATTCAAACTGTACATCTGAGCATAACCTCATAGCACCAGAAAAGACAAAAACCAGGTACCAGAGCACAGCAAAACCAAGAGCTGTCATTTTTCAAGTTCAAAACCCAAAGAAAAACGTTTTCACTTCAACACAAATTCCAACCAAAAAAAACTTTTAAACTAATGCACCATTGCAGTGAAAACAAAAAAACAAGAAACCGATGTCATGTTGACCTTTCAATTGTAACAAAGGCTTTTGGTCTAAACTTTGTGACAAAATTCGCCACGGTGAACTTCAACTACATTTAAATAATTGTTTTTAAACAACTGCAATGTACATTCATCTAGAGGGTTGACTGCACAATGGCATTTTGTCAACTGCTAACTTTACACATCGAGGAGCAAACATACATGAGGCCCAGCGCTAACATTCCTCTGTTAAACGTTCACTCTAATCTAACCTGATGCAGTTCATTACTACCAGCAGCATTAAAGAGCAATAACAATACCGAATCTTTTTTTTAGCGTGCAACAAAAAATCTTATATGTTATGTACATATTACAATCTCATTGTTACCTTGGTGGCGGCCCGGAGAGGAATGGACTGAGGTGGAGGGGGTTCCTGAGGGCGGCCGGTCTGCGTCACTACTGCTGTAAGCAACCCCACCGTAGGAGTCATAGCTCAGAGAAGCCTGATGGCTTTGGTCATAGTGTTGGTGCACTGAGGTTTGGGTGCCAGCAAAGAACAAAACACAAAGAATAAAAAAGGTAGAATTGGTGATGTGTGGTATTTCCAACAGACTGACACTCAAGATGCACAAAAACTAAAAACACCATAACAGTAGAGGCAGACTTTTAGCTGCTGGCAGTGCTATAAACTCTATTACTAACTTTTTTGGAATGCTGAATGATTATTTTTGGGTTTATTTGTGTAGCAGCATGTTTTAGTGAATTTCACAAATATGTATTTTGTCTTTGTACTAATGCAGGTACAAAACAGTTTACACCTTTTAGTCATGCCTACTAATGATAAGTAAGACTGTGACACTTTCGTTCTAAAGTTACTTTGAAAGCTGCATAACTTCACCCACATCTGAACAACACACCCACAAAAAGCTGATATGGACCAGTGCAGCTAGTACACGTGCACGCGTCTACTACACCAAATCTAAATTATATTCTGGCAGAAACTTTCATGAAATATAAAGAACTTTCACTTCATTTTCTAGCAAGCAACTGCTCAGCATAAGTCAACCATTCACACATACCTGTGCTTCCTTGACCATTTACTGTTGGCGCTTGCTGACTAGGAGGAGCCCCACTGTACCCCGGCTGCACTGCTGTTGTGGGGGCAGGCTGAGAGGTGTTGTACTGATGTAGGGGTGCACTCATCTGGGTGGGCATGACTAGCGGCGTGGGGGTGCTCTGGGAAGAACTCAGGGTGCCGTACTGGCTACTTCCTGGCGCAGACGGATACGAAACAATCGGGTAGAGTGGAGCTCCCGCTGGGGCAGGCACCAAACTGGGCTGCTGCTGCCGCCGTGAGTGCTGTGCTGGGGGAGTGTGGTACGTCTGCTGTCCATAGTAGGATCCTGGAGTGGCATACGGTGGATGCTGCTGCTGGTTGTACTGGGCATTTGATGGAGGTGGTCCTGAAGAGGGGAGGGTGGCATATGGCTGAGAAAGAGGGGCAGAGCCGGAGTGAGCAGTGTATGAGGAGGGTGCTACATGATGCTGAGGGAGGTGGATGTGCTGCTGCTGCTGCTGTTGTTGTTGTTGCTGATGGTTGCTCTGGTAGTAGCTAGCACTATGGGCACTGTTCGTAATGGGTGCTTTGTTGGGGGCAGGACTGGAGTGGGCAGGGATGGTGGGATGGCTCTGTTGGTGAGGTGGGGCTCCATAGCAGCCTGTAGGTTGATAGATAGATTGGTATGTCTGTGCTGGACCTGAAAAGAGAAAGGGGGTGGTAAAGTACATGTTCAATGTTATTCTACAGCTCACAATGATCAAAAGGTTCTAATTAACTGTCAACAGGCTTCATCAGCAGCTGTTACCTTAGCAATGAAGGTTAATACCCAGTGAGCTCTCAATCGAATATACAACCCTGACAGCACAGCAACAGCCATGAATAAAATTATTTCCTCTTTAAATGTAATCGATTGGTTGTTTATCAGAGCTTCAGTCTAAAGCGGACATTATGAAATGATGATGCGCAATCTGTCACAGCTATTATCTTGCTAGCACTTAGCTGGCGTTTCACTGTAGCTTAATAGCAATATGTTAGCCGCTATCTCCATAGAGTTTCAATACCTACCTAGCTTAGCTGTTTAGTTAGCTGGTGTTAGCAGCTGATTAGCTTTAGCTGAAACCCTCACCGTTTTTGACAAATTCAAACGTCACCCCAATTTACTCTTAACGTGGTTGTTACAATATACAGGAAAACAGTTTTACCAAAAAAATAAAATAAAAAAGCGTCAAACGGCTATATGCATCTATGTGAAATACATTAGCATGCTAACGCTAGCCAGTCGGCTAATGGCATCATCCGGCCTGCTTTACCGTTCTGATAGGGGGGCGCAGCTCCGCCGTTCGGCGTCGAGCTCTGGCTGTAGCTGGCGGAGCTGTTCAGGTTTGTGAAACCCGGCGTAGACATCGCTCGGTCCTCCCGTCCTTATGCCCACAGATACACGGGTGGGTAAACACACATGAGCTGCACTGTCCCAAAGCCTGGTTTAAGCCCAGAAATACGGCGGGGAGGCTGCTGCTGCTGCTGGTCGGTGAAGACCCGGGCAGCCTGGCCAGGTCCGCTCGGCTGAAAGCTGAAGCTTCCAGTTGGGATGCTGAGGATCTTAACTGACTCCTGGCTGCAGTGCCATCACTCCCTCTTGTGGACTTTCTATGCCAGTGTTTAGAATTTCATTATATTTACCAATTGTGCTATTTCATAGCAAAGAAAATCTCTCTCTCAACATGTCATAATACCACACAGACCTCATTACTTCTGCACACGTGGATTTGCAAAGACATTTGTAAAATGCACAAATAATGTACATGGCCTGCGGCACAGTAACGCATATATCTCTTGAATTTCCTTGTCTTATTTTATTTCCTTGTAAACAGTTCTTTATATCTTTCCTATTTATGTAGCCCATTTCTGTGCTTGTTATATGTAAATTTAACCTAATTCTTTTTTTCAGATGAAACATCAATGCTTTATTTTAAATAGCACTACCACAATTATAACTATTTTATATGGAAAACTGAAAAATAATGTAAAACAGAATTAATATGATGCAACCGTACCTGTATTTCATAAATGCTCAGGGATTAAAATCTCTCATGCTGAAATGAAGATGTAACTCTGTAACTGATCTTACTTGATACTTGTCTATATTCAGATATATCTGAAACGTGTCATCCCGTTTAAGGGACACAGATGTCTTCCTGCTTGTGGTTTTAAACATTTTCTGCAACGCATGCAGTTTCAGTAACCTGCTTTGGCAATAGATTGCATGTTTTAGAGAACTGATGTAAATTCTACATGTTTTTGGTGTATTTGTAGCAACACTTTGTTGTTTTTCAGTCAAAATAACTGCCAACACACAAAAGAGACAAAATCCAATCTTCACACATACATAGACCCAAAAAGATTGAGCTTTCATTATTACCGTTTCAAAACATTTCACAAAAATCATGTAATAAAAGTGGATTTTGCATTTTCTCAATAAAAGATTAATAAACAGTTTTATCATCTCATGTCAGATTCATTGACAACTCTGTCTTCAGAGCACCTCTTAGATACAGTAAATCTGACTCCATTCCAAACATTCATGTAAAAAAAATAATTTTTTCATATGGCTGCAAACACCAATGTCCAATCGTACCCTCTCTATCACTATACATCCTGAGGGATTCTGGGACGTGCACCAGTGCACTCGCACTCCTCTTTGTAATGTGTAACAGCGGCGGATGCCTCGCTCTGAGCCTGTCCTTTGGTTTGGCAGGCGGGGCAGCATGCGGTGTGGCCGTCCTGTCTGCAGCTGGAACAGGACAAAACCAGCTGATAGCAGAACGGGGTGGAACAGAGCTCGTACCGGTCCCACGGACAGCTGCAGTACCTGCAGTCTGAACAGAGACACACAACTATTCAAGCATGACATAACTAATATTAGACAATGACCAAATGTTAGTGTTTATTAATGTTTCCTGATAGTGTTAACATCTTGAGATTATTTCACATGCTGATACAGGCCTCTCTGCACACACTCACCTGAGATGACGTCACTATTGGAGGAGATGGCGTAGCGTTCATCAAATACAAAAAGTTTCCCTCGATAGAAGCCCTCTGGGAAAAGCTCCAGATACTTGTGGATTCCACCTTTCAGCTGGTAAACCTCTTTACACACATCCTAAAAACAGGGCGGTGAACAAGAATTTCTAATGTGGGTTGCAAACTATCTGTCTTTGGTGCTGACTATTTTAAGAAGTTTTCAAGAATACTGTTGGATTTTAACTATTTGCTTTAAACAACAGTTGTCCAGAGGTAATGAGCAGACAATGTCAGTAAACAGTTTCTTGTTTTCACTTTCACACTTTCTCCAAAAGTAAACTTGTGGAGAATCAGCTGCCTGCAAAATGTGAGTTACTGCATGACAAGCCAGTTCCATGAGCTGTTTCACATTTAAAAATAATCCAAGTCAGATTCTTTAGCTCACATCCAAGTCAACTTACTTTTGAGCGGAGGTAGGCAGAGCCACGCTCACAGCGGATCCCTCCTGTGCAGTACATCAACACCCTCTTATCCCTGAACAGTTCAAGGTTTTGGTCAACGTAGTCCGGGAAGTAACTGAACTTACGGATATTTGGGGCCAGGCAACAAGTAAACTGCCCCTGGGGGGGGGGAAATAATCACGGTTAAGAATTACACTCAAACATTGAACAACTGGCTTTTGTCCTGTTTAATTATGATAATTGTGTGGACATTGTCCTTTTTCCTGCATTTCTTCAAAGTTAGCAAAAACAAAATTAATTCGACATCTTGCTCGAGGACATTTAAATATGTTACTTACAATTTTACTCTCATAAAAATTGCGGCAGTCCAGGAGAATGGTGTCATTGCACAAATCCCCTTTAGCCAAAAGAGCCTCCACCTCTTTATGAAACTCCTCCGGCTCCAAATGAACTCCTGAGGCAGGATAAGAAGAACTTTAATTGTGATATTAAAAGCAAAACATATTCCAAGCAGTAACAACATAAAAACACCATTCTACCAATGTACGCTCAGTATATGAAAAATGAATGTTATGTTATATATTAATTAATGTTGTGAGTTATATGCAATATTATTGGTGGTAGTACTTTTTGTAGTAATACAATAGTATTGTTGTAGTATATACAAACTATACCTGCCAGTTGGTAAGAAATAACATCAGGATCCACTCCCATTGGGACGATTTCCTTATAAACGCCGACCCTCAGGTCTGAAAAGCATTCAGCGCCGCCATCACTTGTCTGAGCACACACACACACACACACACACACTTCAATTGCATACACTTGCCACTAATAAAAATAAGTCTTATTTATTTTAATACGATTATCTAATGCCAATTATTTCTCAAAAAGCATCCCACAGTGCATATTCAAGCAGGACTCCATGTAGAAACATAACAAACATAAAATGAACAAAACGAACATGTGTGTCTGACCTTAAAATCCTCCTTGTCCATCCTGAAGAGAGGGTGCGAACACATTGCGTCAATGTAAATGTCAGTGGACATTTTGGTGCCGCCAACTGTTCCATTTATCCCTTCAGTCGCCACCCTCACCTGAAGAAAAAGACCAGGATATATTCTAAGGGGACTGTGAAATTGAATTAAATGTTCTTTGAAACATGATTCTATTATTGTAAAAAGAAAAGTCATAATCTGAAATAAAATAAAAAACATTCAGCAGTCTCCCAGTTGGAGGCGGGATAACAGAATGTATTCACCTTGCCAGTTAAGTGGAGCTTTTCACACAAAGCTTTCTGCCAAGCACAGATGGCATGTGGATTCTCCACCTGACAGTAGTGGTAGTAGAGGAGAACCTCGCCTGGACCCCTAAAAAGAAGAATCACATTGAGACATGATTATCTATTTAAGAATTCAAAAATGAAAATCACTATTTTCACAAATGTTAATACAATTTTAAGCTGGACTTAAAAACTGTACAAAAGATACTTAGAATCAAAATTTGACCAGTACTTTTGAAGTTTCTCCTCAGAGATGTGACAAGTTTCAGGTATCCATGCAGAAATGTCGATCGCCTCGGCCTCACGCATGTTCGGCTGCTGCATTTCGGGTTCTTCTACCAGCTGGTTTAACAAACGCTCATATGTGGCCTGTGTGTGCCTCTGTATTTCAGCCTCATGAGTCCTGGCTACATGTTTGTGAATGGCAGAGTGTTCCTTGAAGGTCTGGCCACAGCAGCACCAAGACGTGCCTCCTTCCTCCTGACTGCCGTCCCTCTTGGACGCCACAAAGGCAGCAAATGACTGTGGAGAGGAAGAGGAGGGACTGAACATCTCAGATTGCTTACTTTACCTTATTTTATCAGGACGGCAGAGATAAAACAATATAATAATTCAAAGGAGGGGAAGCAAAAATTTGGGAAACATCTGAAAAATGAACAGAATTTGGAGAAACTCAATTTATTTTTCTTGTTTATTACTCCAGTATCATCTTAGAACCCCTTAGATTTATCTTGTGACCCCTTGATGGGTCCTGACTCATGTTGGGAACCACTGATCTTAGATTTAAACTATAGGGTACAATACAAGTCCGTACAGTTTGTAAAATAGCAAGACTTCTATTGATTTTTTGACAGTAGAATATTGATATCTGAGTTTTTTTTTGAAAATGACAAGATATTAGCACATATAATCCATTTACATGTTTGGTAAGATCCCTTAGATTTTCCTTTTAAAAGATAAGGCACATACTAAGAAGGACATTTTAAAGTTGAAAAATAAAGTAAACACTGTTTATAGATTACTTCAAACATATCTTCAGCAGACTACTGATACATTTGCTAGATGGCATACAGTATAAGAATAAGCTAATATAGCTGCTATATATGCTGATTGCTATGTGTGCAATTTATTGATCAATATGTTTACAAAGAATATAATATTATATAATTTATAGACTCAAAAGTGATTTGGACAGAAACGGATCATTTTTAGATGACAGCAGAATTACAGTGCGTTTGACTTGAGCTTTTATTGACTCGTGTACATGAAGTTTAGATTTATTCCTCAAGACTTTGTGTTATGTACGTGCACACACAGACGGACACAGCAAGGTGTTCAGTGTTTGTGTTATCACTCACCTTCCTCCTGCAGAAGCTGTAATACCTTCTTTGTGAGGCAGAAAGTTGTTTCTCCTGTTTCAGTTCGTTAGATGTCGAAGTGTCAAGTTCCCAGTCCATGAACTCCGAGCACGGTGTGTCATCGGCTGCCATGATTTTCAAGAGCTTTTTTTAAAAAACTATTCTCAAATTAGTTAGCTCGAAAACAATTTTAGCTAAGTTACAAGACTTAAGAAGGAGCTACTTTGCTTTTTGGTGTCAATATATAGGAATAATGCATCGTGAGAGCATTCAATGTTGACCCAGCCTTGCCAAACATTAAATATAACGCCTTAAACATACCAATTTATACATTTAATATATCCAACAATCACCAAACGTGTGGCAGAGAAACCAGCGGTGACGATCGGACAAAAAAGGACGGTGCACCTTCCGGTTGATCCCTGCCTGCCCCGGATGTGCCTCACTTGAATCAGACCGCTATTATTTTTCTGCACCAGGCAGCAGCGGCCAGGCTGAAAGATCTAGAAGCTTGTTTAGCCCACTTGTTTTTGTTTCATATTCATTTCTTCGTCGACTTATCTTACATCCTTAGTGTGTGAAAAATGTCAAGGCGACGACACAGCGACGAGAACGACGGTAAGTGTACATAACGTGATTTTCAGACGTTGGGCTAACGAGTAGTGGCTAGCTAACGTTAGCGTGTTTTCTGGTTAACGTTAATCTTTGGTGCGTTCACGCATGCTGGCCGATACGTTGTGTTACGAAGCCAGGTTTTAGTCTTGGCATCATTATCTTAAAAAGTGCAAAACCTCTAATATGCGCTCGTGGCTTCAAAGCACGATGATTGAGCAAACTCTGATAGTAGTGGAAGAATTAACCGGTAACGTTAGCTACTCTGTTAGCTACCGTTAACCAGCTTAGCTAACGACAACTAACCGCTAGCTAGTCGATAATGTGGGCGTTAACTAAGTGATGTAAATAATGCAAATATTTCAGTGAGAGTAGCTTTTGGAACACGCACTGATGATTGATTAAACGTCTACATATTGATTAGCAGTTAAAGGGATAATCCGCCCTAAAACATTGTTTAGCTACGTTGTGCTACTTTAAAATAATCAGCCTCAGTAACGTTACCTACTATTGGAGTCCTTATAATGACTGATTTCATGGATTGTAAATATGCTATCATACATTACATTCAAACTGTGTGTCAGTTCATATAGTATGGCTATCATTGTGACTGCTATCACAATGTCCTGTTTCTATGTCTAAAATAAGACAAATAAGGGAATATGAGTTGAGATAATACAAGCAACAAAAAAGAACAATAAAAAAATTATAGAATGCTACACGAAATAAATAACAATGTTGAAAAGTGAAATGTTCCTAAAACAATATAGAATGATGTAAAAAAAAAATTGTCAGCATATATGGTCTATTTACACAAATCAGTAACATAACAAATAACTGACTCTGCTGTTCAATTTTAAGGGATCCAGCAATTTAGTGTTGCACTTCAAAAAGAATTTGATTCACAAGAGATAATAATGCCCCAAAATCAGTGTATTACAGGCCAAGACATCCTTGAGATGAGATCTTAGCAGCATCTGCTTGTTAGCTATACAGAGTTGATAGATAACCTTAATGACATACTTTTTAGTCATCAGTATGCTCTTCATATGTAAATTAGGTGAAGCTCCCCTGTTCAAAATCACAGATTCGAAATGGGCTGTATTCATTCTGTCATAAATAATTCACATTTAATTCTGTCCTAAGGTGGATTTTCCCATCGTGGCAGCCCTTGAGTTATTCTCTCAGGAAATGTTTCTCATCCCCCTCACTTTGATTATTTTCTCACCCCATTTACCCCTCAGGAGGTCAGGCCCACAAAAGGAGAAGAACATCAGAGCCCATTGAAATTGAAGACCGCCTGGAGTCACTGATATGTCGTGTGGGAGAGAAGGTAAAGAGTCAACTCTGGCAATGTATTTACATCAACGGTGTTCTGCTCTGTCTCATCTGCCACAAAACATACTGCTTTACCTCTATAGGCCTAGTAGTAGTAGTTCCTTTTGCTAGATGATAAATTAGCCATTAAGAAACAATAAAACATGAGGCAGCTGAACGCTATAAAGCACTTAGAGTAAGGCCGAATCATGCTCAGTAAGACAATCAGACAAGTTAAAAACACATTACATTAGAGAAGACAGAGGTACAAACCAGGAGGGACGACATTTGACAAATCCAATCTGCTAAGCAAATAAGGGCAGACAAGGACAGCATGCAGTGACTGGGTGTAATGGCAAGTCTAGTTGCTTTTTAACCAGGTTTTAATATTAAAGGGACAATACAAGTTGCTGTATCGTATATCTAATGGAAGGACAGTCCAAATCTGGGAAGCTCTTACTGTAATCAAGGTCATTCATGTGTCTTACATTTCAGGGTTGCACAATATAAAGCAAGTTGTTGTCCCTTATGCTTAGCATATATACAGACAATTCAATTTATACTAGGATAAAAACATGAATCTGGTAAATAAGGGAGGCACTACTCCAGCAAAGGAGACCATATCTAGGAAGAGCTTGATAATATGCAGATTATACAGGCTTTATTACTGTATCAGTGGTAAGAGACCAAGTGAAACAGTGTGTTTAATGAGATAATCATAGCATGGAAATCAATCTTAGCAACTTCAGGTAGGTCAAGGTATCTTTGAATGTTAAAAAAAAATGTTATGCAGAGATTGGAGTCTAAGACAATACCAAAGTATTTGAAACTGGAAACCACCTGTAGCTTCACTGCTTTATAGAAACTGCTTGCAACATGGCAGCTGAATTAGTTTGCTGACAAATGCTCAAGCTAAAGTGCTTCATTTTTCTTTACAGAGCACATCCTCCCTGGAGAGCAACTTGGAGGGCCTCGCAGGCGTGCTGGAGGCTGACCTTCCAAACTACAAAAACAAAATCCTGCGCATTTTATGTTCTGTGTACGTTCATACCAGTCGTCACCCTTTCACTGGTCAAATGATCGCTGTGTTGGAGGTAGATTTAAGACAGAGTTGTTTTCCGTTGACAGCGCCCGCCTCCTACCTGAGAAGCTGACCGTGTATACGACCTTAGTTGGCCTCCTGAACGCCAGGAACTACAACTTTGGCGGCGAGTTTGTGGAGGCCATGATCAGACAACTCAAGGAGACATTGAAAAACAACTTGTACCACGAAGCTGTTTATTTGGTAAGCAAAATGTTCACACACACCTAAAACAATGGAAGCATCATTGTTTATTTGTTTTTAACGTCACGTTCTTTTTGTAGGTGCGCTTTCTCTCTGACTTGGTCAACTGCCATGTGATTGCTGCTCCTTCAATGGTGGCCATGTTCGAAAACTTTGTCAGTGTCACTCAAGAGGAAGATGTACCACAGGTGGGCAGAAGGTTGAGGTGGAGTGAAAAAAATAAATAGCTAACAAAGTTTAGTTCAGTTTTGAGTTGAGTGTCAAAAGCAAACACGCATGACAATTCTTAACTGAAACACCAGTCACCTTTTTTAAATTTGGGTGAAAATAATTACGGGAAGCACCGTGATTTATTCTAGGTTTTGGCTGCTATCCTGGTTAACGTTGAGGTTGAAAAGAGCCGACTGTGATTTTGTAAGTGGTCTTGTTTTTGTCCTCAGGTGCGGTCGGACTGGTTCGTGTACGTGGTGCTGGCCTGTCTGCCCTGGGTCGGCAAGGAGCTGTACGAAAAGAAGGATGTCGAGATGGACCGACTTCTCAGCCAAATTGAAGGCTACCTCAAGTAAGATGTCCACCCTATTTTCTTGCTCTTACATCTCAGCTCTTATCGCTGTTTATCTTTATTATTTAATGTTTTTTTTTTTTGCAAACTTTATTGTTATTTGTTCGGTGCCTGAATCACCCCTTTTTTTATACCGATTCTTTTCTGTAATTTCTAGGGGGCGAGGAAAGACACACGTGCCCATGCTGCAGGTGTGGACAGCAGAGAAGCCCCACCCACAAGAGGAGGTGAGATACAGATGGAGAGAACATCCCTCCCATTATTGTTTGAAAAATAACTGTTGTGAATCACATCACCATGATATTGTTGTGAAGTCAAGTCCCAAGATCACTTTGCTTTTATCTTTATAGTGTGGATAGTAAAAAATCAACTGAATAATGTTTAACTTTCCTCTGTGTCGCATGCATATAGAGCTCCCCGCTTGTCTTCTAGTTCATTGTCCGCCAGATGAGGCAAACGCTCATTTAACGTTTAAATTGAAGTCATAATTTTGTTGTTAAGTCAGCATCCTGTCTGTGAGTCTGTCTTCTAACCAACCTGAATTTCCTGGTGGTGCCTTCATATTAAAATGAAAGACAGTACAACAATTTATGAATATGTTCTTCATCACCTGCTCAGACCTTGCCGTTTATAGACGTTACCTTGAGGTATTAAGGCAATGACTGAAAAATACAGCCGTTTGTATTCACGTATAATTCGATGCCGACAAGCAAAGCGAGACTAAGGCAGCTGTGATCGTTCTAGCTCTAGCTCTACCTCTACCTTTCTAGCATGTGTGTCAGTTCCTGCAGGCACTGTTAAAACTTCACTCCCTCTCTCCCTGTTGTTTACTCAGTACCTGGACTGCCTTTGGGCCCAGATTCAGAAGCTGAAGAAAGACCGCTGGCAGGAGCGCCACATCCTTCGTCCGTACATCGCCTTCGACAGCGTGCTGTGCGAGGCCCTACAACACAACCTGCCCCCTTTCACTCCACCGGGCCACATGCCCGACGCCCAGTACCCCATGCCCCGCGTCGTCTTCCGTATGTTTGACTACACCGATGCCCCAGAGGTACTTTACAGCCTGGCTTTGAAAGACACACAGCAGTATATCAGTGATTTGCTAAAGTACTCAATAAAAAAGAATTAAACCAAATTTCAAGCCCTTTAAAGTCCACAAACTCTCGTCTTCTTTACCCTTTAGGGTCCTGTTATGCCCGGCAGCCATTCTGTGGAGAGATTTGTCATAGAAGAAAACCTTCACTGCATCATCAGGACTCACTGGAAAGAGAGGAAAACATGGTGGGTAACACGCATGTTTCAGTTGTTGGCATGTCTCAATGTCCATGTTGAAAATAACTGGAATTGGAAAAATATCATTTCTTCAAAAAAAAATTCTTTTTTTTTTTTTTTTACCTTCTAGTGCTGCCCAGTTACTTAGCTATCCAGGGAAGAATAAGATCCCACTCAACTATCACATCGTTGAGGTATGAGTTTTAGAAATAAGTAATTTAATTTTGAGAAATAAGAGAAAAATTAAAAGTTTGTTCAAAGTATTTGATATGCGGTATTTTTCTTTTTCAGGTGATCTTTGGAGAACTTTTCCAGCTGCCCATTCCGCCTCACATCGACGTCACGTACACGACGCTGCTCATTGAACTCTGCAAACTGCAGCCAGGATCATTGCCGCAAGTTGTATCCTTGTTGGTTTGTGTCACGGTAGTTTCAGGTCAACACAGTTTTCCAACCACCCCGGGAATGTGAACTGCCTGCAGAACCTGTTTTCGAGGATTCATGGCATAATGTTGATGTGTTTGAGTTAAGTGGCCCAAGCTGCCGCGTAAAGACACTACACACCGCAGAGCTTGAAACAGTATTGGTGAAAGAGTGGGCAACGCATACAAAATGCATACAGTGGTATTTAGCGCAGGATTATATTTATTTATTTATGTTTGCTGAAGTGCTCAACACATGGGGGTTAAACATGTTCTCACTTTGCCCAATGTGTACCATCATCTAATACAGGCTTAAAATGACCAAAAAAATCATATTAATGTTATAATTAGGAGTTTTAAAGTTCTCAGGAGGAAGGTGACTCCACTTCAAAATAGACTTTTGCCTTTAACACCTGTGTGTTAGTTGGCCCAGGCCACAGAGATGCTGTACATGAGACTGGACACCATGAACACCACCTGCATAGACAGGTAAGTGAACCGCACATTTACACGCACCGGATCCGCAAAGAACTTCACGGAAGGACTTCTTGTCTGCGATTTAACACAGCCATGCCATTTCTTTCCAATCCCAGACTAATCAACTGGTTTTCTCACCATTTGAGCAACTTCCAATTTCGATGGAGCTGGGATGACTGGTGAGTGATTCCGTGGTGGACAGAGAGCTTTTACGGCAGCCGTTTATCGTTTTTAAATTGGCAAAAAGGTGCACGGTTTGCAATAATGTTCACTTGTTCTCTGTAAAGGTCTGACTGCTTGGCCGTGGATCTAGAGAAGCCCAAGCCCAAGTTTGTGAAAGAGGTTCTGGAAAAGTGCATGAGGTACTAAAGCTTTATCAACAAGTTTTTCTATAAGTTCAAATGCTTTAAATTTGAGGGTTCCCTCTCGCTCGTATTACTAAGTTCAAGTGAGTTCAGGAGCAATGTAACCACAGTAATGTGGCAGTGGGGATCAGGGGAAAAGATAAAAAGAATGTCTTTTAATCTGCAAAGTGTCTCCTTGAACTTAAGTTGTCTGTTTGCTCGTTTCCCTGCAGACTTTCGTACCATCAGCGGATTGTGGACCTCGTTCCTCCGACCTTCTCGGCGCTCATCCCAGTCGAACCCATCTTTGTTTACAAATACGAAGACGAGAGCGCTTGTAAGCACACTTAAAACGCACACTCCTCCACAGCTGTAGTATAATCTGCTGAACCTCGGACAGGAGAGAGTTTGCATTTCTTAATGTCAGTCTGTGAACTGCAGCACATTTCACACAGACCATTTAGAATCTTTATTGTTAGAGAATAAGCAGAATTATCAGAATACTGCATCAGCCGGGAATAAATGCCTTCAGGGATCAAGATGGAGCTGGTTTGAAAAAGGAACTAAACTAAATGTTGAGGGATACTAGGAAGCGACACAGGCAGCTTAGAGAGCAGAACTTTATCTAAGTGGACTCTAAGTGGAGCTGTTGGACTCTGCGAAAGTTAAAACCAGTATGAACACGGGTGGAAAGCACTTCATCACTAATGATCATCTGCAAAAAGTCAATGAAGTGAACGAATCATTGTCCAGTGGCCATACGCGATGAAGCCAGTCCATCAGTTCTGCTCCTCCCAGTATCTTAGTGGTCACTTTCCTTCAGCTGGAAGGCCCATGCTGAAAGTTTGTGTTCTCATTTACAGCAGAGATAATGCTTTTTACACATGGGATGGATCAGAGGATTCTGTTAGAGAGCACAGTCAGGTGTGGGATGTCAGCACGGTGCAGTGAAAATCTAAGCCTGCTCGTCTGGTACAGACTGTCATGAAGGCGGTATGGAGGAATGAACACCAGGCCCTCTAGTCAGTTAGCAGTCTCATCTCAGGCAGGCACAGCGAACACTGTCTGACCCACCTCACATTCTCCACGCTGAGTATGAGCTGTTGCCCTCTGGCAGACAGTACAGAGCACCCCAGTGTAAACTCTGCTAAGCCGTTTGTGCCTACATTTTAAATGATGTGGCTTGAAGCTGCAGAGGTTGTGCAATAGCCTCATGGTGTTGTGTAGTATGTGCAAAATGTGTAATCTGTGAGTGGTGACAATATGCTTCTTTGTTTATATGATGTTTTTTTTTTTTTTTTGACTATCACGTCTTCATTATCAAGACTAATTTCCCCATGGGAACAGTTGAGTACAGTGGTCCCTCGTTAATTGCGGGGGTTACGTTCTAAAAACAACCCACAATAGGCGAAATCCGCGTAGTAGTCAGCTTTATTTTTTACAATTATTATATATATTTTAAGGCTGTAAAACCCCTCACCATACAGTTTATACACTTTTCTCAGACAGGCATTAACATTTTCTCACATTTATCTCTTGTTTGACTTGTTTGTTTGTCTTGCAAACAGGCAGCACTTAAAAGTCACACTGCTAGCGATTGAACATTTATGTAAATTTGGCAAGCCGAACACATTCTGTACTGTACAGAGACACGGCACGGAGGAGATTGATTGACATTGGTCTACAGTCCCTTAGCCAATCAGGACGCAGAACACAATGCGCGTTTGTAGGGATGCTTTTCTGTGGTTGTAGCAATGAAGAGAGGAGTCCCAGATTCATTCAAGAAGTTTATGTAGGTGGCATAGATGAGACTAAGGAATACAGAGTAAAGCTACCACATATATAGGATTCTACAAACTATATCTGGTTTCAGATACATGAGAGCATGTCCCAAGATGGACTTGATCTTTCCTTAGAACAACCAGTTGTCCAGACAAAGCGGAGTTGGAAGAGTAGTATGCTGACTTGAGAGTAACATATATACCATGTATCACACAAGTTCCTACAGAATCATGTTACATGAGAAAAACCTTCTAACAGCGTTCATACACTGTAAAAAAAAAAAAAAAGCATGCAAAGTTGCACTAAAAAGGCCGCGAAAGGTGAACCGCGTTATAGCGAGGGACTACTGTATATTTTTAGTTGTATTCTACATAAAAAGGCCGATGGAAGACTGGCAGTCCTGTTTAGATGTCAGTACCTAACAACAAGCTGTCTGTCCTGCCTTACAGCTTCGTTACCAGGTTACGCAGTATCTGTCACCGTCAGAAACGCCATCAAGAATCGAGCATCCAACGAGGAGATCCTGACCATCCTCAAAGAAGTGCCCAACCCCAACCAAGAAGACGATGATGGTTTGTTTCCTCATTTATATGGCTTCATTTTTCTTTCTTTATTGTTTTTTTTCTGTAACTGTGCTTTCTGAGATGGAAACAAATCGCTTGTTCATGGAAAAGCACACAATCGCTTCACTGACTCTGATAACAGGAGCCATTTTTATTCCCTGACATAATACAAAACATTTAAGTTTACACGACGTATGAAGGGAGGCAAAAGATGAGGGAAGGAGAAGTGATGACATTAGTAGTCATCTCTCTTCAAAAACATTTTCAATATTAAACGGTGTTGGAGGCATCACTGTCACTGTTCCAGGGGATTACACAACAGTTGACAGTTCATCTAACCCAAACATCATGTCAGCTAGAATGGCACAGCATGCACTCTTTTTACTTCCTCTTTCACTCCTTTGCATTCCCTTCTCGTCCTCTCCTTCCAGACGAGGGAGAGAGCTTCAACCCTCTGAAGATCGACGTGTTCCTGCAGACTTTGCTCCACCTGGCAGCCAAGTCCTTCAGCCACTCCTTCAGTGCCCTCGGCAAGTAAGTCTACACACCATGAAAACTCACCACTTCCTCTCTAACATAAAAGAAACTAAAACTGAAATTGGCATGTGGCATGTGCACATATAATATGTAAGGCGTAACGCACAGTGAGCCAGTCATGATTGCAAAACCCACCCTGACAGGGTGATGCAGGTCTTGAAACATGCTGAAGGGGTTCATTTCGCAATAACGACCAGCACTCGCTGTACATTATCCTGCTTATTACACAGCTTCTTACTTAAGAAATCGATAATTTGATCTAAAATATAGATTAAAAAACGATTTTGTTGATTTACAAATTTTCTTCGGCTGCATTCATAGCAACAGCTTGTTATAGATAGCAAAGACCTGCTATACAGGCCAATCAGAGTCAAGTATTCAACAAAGCAGTGTGATGAAGTTATGATTTAAATCGCAATACGGTGAAATTATGAAGGATAATGTAATTTGCATTTAAACGTTTAAAAATGGAAGAAGAGGTTTCGATAAGTACAAACTGACAGAGGATTGCAGCGAAAATTGGGTATCATCATCATCATAATACAATGAGATTATTTTAATCTAATCTCGTTAAACATTTTAGAATGAATGAAATATCTTAAAAACTGATGAAAAACCCAAGTTCCCCAACAGGACGCAGCACTTATATACATAAACAATAAGAACACAACCACAGTCACATTTTGTATTGAGTGGACGGAGACCAGCTCGCCTCACCTGCATTCAATTCCTCCAGGTTCCATGAAATCTTGAAGTGTCTGACAGACACCGACGAGGGGAAGCTGCACATCCTCAAGGTGGTTTATGATGTGTGGAGGAATCACCCACAGGTACAAACAACACATTACAACACAAAACCACGAAAAAACCTCACGCACTTAATCGGGAAGAGGTTCAAACTTGTAAAACGTTTGTCATTCACTGACCGTCATCATGTCATTCATGCGGAATAACTGAGTTCCGGTTGAAAGTCTGGTTAACGCTGCTGCTCTCTCTCTCTCTCTCCTGCGTTGTAGATGCTGGCAGTGTTGGTGGATAAAATGATTCGGACGCAGATCGTGGACTGCGCTGCCGTCGCTAACTGGCTCTTCTCTCAGGACATGGCTCATGAGTTCACCAGGTGAGAAGTCAACTCCTTTAACGTGATGGGACAGGAGGAAAATGACGGCTTTGTCATTAGAAATTGATGGTCTAGTTTCTTTATTAGTTTTTCTGTGCCGCATCTGGACTACAATGTTTTCTCTCTGCCTCATCTAGACTTTTCATTTGGGAGATCCTGCACTCGACCATCCGAAAGATGAACAAGCATGTCCAGAAGATCCAGAAGGAGCTGGAGGAGGCCAAGGACAAACTGGAGAAACAGCAGCATAAGAGGGTAATGTCGGCAATCGCGGTCATAACAGTCAGTTGTCGAAATCGCCCCATAGAACCTTGAAATGAATTCCATTGGCTAAAGTAGGAGGCGTCGATGTTTGTGCACGTTTTTCCACCAGCAGAAGGACAGCGGCGATGATGAAGAGATGGACAAGAACAGCGAGGACGAGGAGGGCCAGCTAGAGGAGCAGATCGAGAGGCTACAGGAGAAGGTGGAGTCGGCTCAGAGCGAACAGAAGAACCTCTTCCTCGTCATCTTCCAGGTACCGAAGGCCCACACGGCGGGGAATGATTAAACCTTTCACAAGTACACTGTGATTTTTGAGTCCCTCAGCTGTCACCAAAGTGTCAACGAACAAGGCAGTTTCAGAAGAGATGCAGCAGCGTAGTAGTAACATTTGTAAAGTAGGTCTTTACTCCAGGGTTCATACGAAGTCTTTAAAGTTTTCAAGGTTATGAATAATATGAACGCTTCATCGACACAATCGCTCATGTAAACCAAACATCTTCATGTTTGAGATGAAACGGTCCCGTCAACATGTTTGGTTGTGTGATAATACACGTTGATTTCTGTGGGTAGTAAGGAATTCTGTTAACTTTACTTTTTGCAATTGCATTATTAGTAACAATTTAGATGTGATAATAAAGGCTTCCGGGCTTTAGTTTAGGCACCATGACAGTCTTCAAAGTGCTTACATTTTACTCAGTACAAACTCTGTTACTCTGAGTTTAATGTGAATGGCGTTTAGGGAAAATGGCGGCAGATGAAAACATCACATCTGTGTGTGCAGCTTTGACTTTACATCTTCTGTCCCGCAGCGTTTCATCATGTTGCTGACGGAGCATTTGGTTCGCTGTGAGACGGGCAGCGTCGACATCAGCACGCCCTGGTACAAAAACTGCATCGAGCGGCTGCAGCAGGTCTTCCTCATGGTAAAACATTCACACACACACACACACACACACAATTTTAACCCATAACCTTAAAACCAAGTCTTAACTCTCAAATGACTCCTTTGAAGTCGTGGGGATCAGGCACACTGTCCTCACAATGCAGGAATGTGACCACAACAATGATTTAAAACCAAAATGATTAACCTAAAGTGTTTCCTCGCTGTGCAGCACCATGTGACCATCCAGCAGTATATGGGAACCCTGGAGAACCTGCTGTTCACCGCAGAACTCGACCACCACATCCTGGCCGTCTACCAGCAGTTCTGTGCCCTCCAGCTCTGAGACGCACTAACACACACAGACACACACACACACACACAAATCTAATTGGATGAAATGAAATGTGTACTTGTGTTCACACAGTACCTGTGCTAAACCTACACATTAGAAACTACCAGCTCTTGCATCAAGAATCTCCGCATAATTTTTTTTTTTTTTTAATTTATCTGTCGTGTGTTTGGTGCCATTCAAAGTGTTAGTTTTGAGGACGTCTTTGAAAATAGGAATTCAAACACGAGTCTGTTTGACAAATCCTCTTGTCATTAATTTGCTGTAGTGTTTCCTTTTTTTTTTTTTTCTTTCTTTTGCTTTTGTTTTAAATTTTGTTTATTTTTACCTCCTGCTCGTGTTCTTATGAATGGGTCTTTTTAAAACTGTACGCACTGTCGGAGTCCAGACAGAGCTGGAGAAATGATGATCGGAGAGGGGATTTCAGGTCGGTTCTGATTGTTTCTGAATCGAGAGAGCGCTCTACTTTTTTATATTTGTTTTATGTGGAATTGGGAAAGAATTAAAACTCTCTTTATCCGCCTGCTCGTTTGTGTCTTGTCATTTTCTCCACCTCAGGCGCTACCTGGCACTCAAATGTTTTCTCCCCAGTTTCTTATTGTGATCATCTTAAAAGTGCACACATGGAGGAATCGAGATAATTAAGAAAAGGTGGTTGTTATGTAGATGCTTCACTAAAAGCAACATTTTGCAACTATTCCGCTTTCAGATAACAGCGTCACAATTAACTGACTTGTAACGAGAACAGTGGCGCCTCCTTCATTCCCTGAGCGCCTGTTCGTGCTCTTTGTAACTCATCCTGAGCAGGTGAGATGGACATGATGCAGAGTTGGTACCAGTGATGGAAAAACAGTGATGGAAGTGCTTCACTGTCACTATCTGACTCAATAGTTTGCTTTTATAGATAAAGAAATAAGTCTGGCTAAATTATTTGAGTTTATTTCATTTACCACGATTAAAAGGTGCTGGAAAACCTTAAAAATGCATGTTGAAAAGTGCTTGAATTTGCTGAAAAACGTTGAAAATGCCCTTTAAAAATGCTTTCCCGTGCCCTGTCGCCCACCGCCTGCATGTTTTAGTTCTTTTCCCTATTTGCTTGATGACGACAGGAGACACTGCCGGGATCGTGGCATTAAATTTAATGGTTAAACGGCTGCACTAACTGCTGAAAAAGAGCAATCATTCACGTTTTAAGTTCCCCATTAGTTCATATATGCTGAGAAAAGGTCGTCCTTGAAAGGTTTTTCAGTCCAATTCCACTATCCTTTAACACTTTTCCTGAGCAGAATCAGACACAACACAAACAGAATACTTATTAACAGTTTAATGACATTTTAAGGCATTCAAATAGAAAACGTTAAAGAAACGATCACTACTGCAGTGTTGGCCTTCAGAAACACACTCAAGTGAGAGAATCAAATCTTTCATATTCCAACTGCAGAGCCCCACAGATGATATAGTGCTTTTATTTACAGATGTGTGCGTCATTCAGATGATAAAATCTAAAAACACTGGTTAGACACGTCATCCACCTTCACTCAAGATCTCCAAATCTTAAGCAAAATACCTCTTTGGAAAAAACAAACTAATTATTGTTTTGTTTTTTACTTTACTAGTGAAAGAAGTAGAATTTATTGCACAAAACTCACAACTATCTGTTTCTATAAGGCTTCAACAGCCTTCAAACCTGTTTTACAACGTCTGCAGTCGTCAAAACGGAAGCATTTTTTCAAATTTAAGGTAATTAAGAAGACGTTAGATGCTGTTATTAAGGGTAACAGCAAGCAGGCACTTCAACATGATCAGTGGTACAATAATATTAGTGACACAGTGAATAGTTGTTCCAGGTAGTCGGGGTCTGAAAGCAATTAACGTAGTTCTCAGTGACTACAGTTAATTCATATTCAGACTTTGTTAGTGGTTTTTGCACCCTACAAAGATGTTACTGTGTATTTGGTCAGGACCACGTCTGACTTGCTGACATTTGTTTTAACATATAAATTGAAGAAAGAAATGTATAAAACCAAACTACTTTGAACTTCACATTAAGTCGTTAACTGCTCTCTGCCTTTGCATTTCCAGCTCCAGTGGAGTCTGATGAAAGAGAAAATGTTTCTGGGAGTTTAAAACCTCAACAGTCGGCATCAGGTTTAGCTGTTAGTCCCTGAGAGTCAAGTCCACAGTGAACAGCTCTCTGAACAGCTGCAGGAAACAGACATTAAAGCAATGCAGCATCGAGACCTGCTGTGTTGTTCCACTGCTGTGTTTCACCGTAATTTGGGTTTTTTTTTTCTTTGGTGACTGTTGAAAGAAATCCTGCAAGAAAACACTGAAGCACAAGTAATGGAGGAATGTAGACCCACAAACTCCTGTTTCAGCGTCTGTATTTGGCTCATCTTCATTTTCATCAAAGAAGAACATTCTAACGCACATGATGAGTACGGGAATGAAGACAGTTTTTCGATCCATTCAGAGAACGTTTTCCCATTCCGAGATTTGAAGAACCGGCTGGTCTTTTGTCTGAGTCACTAGAAACCATATTTCCCTCCTACAAACTACTGTTTTACATTACAGTACACAATCTGTCAGTGCATTACAACTACATATATATTTTAGTTATGGAATGATGCTGTTTGTTAGCAACAGAGTTAATGTACAAACTGCTTTTGTAACTTTGTAACAAAAAAAGGACCCCAATATTGTAGAAAAGACTCAGTGGGAACAGGAATGTCACATTTACCCTTTGACACTGAGGTTAAGAAAACAAGCTGTAGGTGTGATCACATCCTTAAGTCTCTCTCTCAGCAGGTTCACGTCTCCACACACGGAGCGGGCTCAGTGGCCGTCGAGCCGTTGTTCTGTTTGGTCCCGTAAGTAGCCTCCACCTCAGCCTCCAGTCGTCTGTACCGTGTGTGGAAGAAGATCACGAAGCAGCACGTGAACACGGTGAACAGTCCTGCCATCACCAGCATGGGCACTGAGGGGAAACGAGACGTGGACAGATGAACGTACGACTTTGAGCTGACGTCGGTAAACTGCACGCGCAGCCCTCGATCAGTGAGTCACGTTTGATTCCCACTAACTTTGTTGGCGGCTCGTGGTGGTGCGACGTCATGTGACTTACCCCTCCAGCTCAGCACTGCACTCCCGCAGGTTGACAGAGAAGAGTCCGCGAGCCGTTTGGTTAGAGCCTGGAGGAAGATTATGTAGAGAGCAGACTGAACCTGCCTGGAAAAGATCACAAGAACGTTGTTTTGACCGACACGTACAGAAATGGAGAAGTCCAGGAACTGACACAAAGTACAAGGTCCATTGATTTTTTTACTTCTTCAACACAAAACAAAAAAACAGGTGAAACAAACATAAATTCTATAAAATTGTAAAAATACTTACTGCAGCACAAACACAGGTTTTATTTAGTTTGTGGTGCATAATCAGCAGCTCATTTGCATTTTCTATCCATTTTTCATTTTACTTTGTTCTATAAAACATATTCAATCATACTCTGTTTCTTCTTTTGCACTGATGACGATTTTATACTTGTTTGCTGTATAAACTATAACTGCTGTTTGTTTTTACTGTCCTCAAGTGTTTTAAAAGGCACGTATGTATGAAATATATTATCATTATTATTATTATCATCATCATCATCATTATGAGCTGTGCTGACTGACAAAGGACATCATTTAACAATTTTCTTTTGTTTCAGCAGCAACATCTGGGTAGAACTAATCTGATCCTTCCAGATTGTCAAGTCTCACACTTTGAGTCTATTCACTCCCAAACTGTGCGCTGTGTGTATGTGGTGCTCAGTAGTACCCCGATACAAAGATGAGTCCGGCCGATGTGGCTTCTCCGACCGGATAGGTACACTCCACAGACAGCTCCATGGCTACCGGGTAGATGGAGAAGCCGAAAAAGCCAAAAAGAGAGCAGACGGCGGCGATGGCCGCTTTCTGCTGCCGCATCAGAGACACCTGAGAGGAGGAGAGCAGAGAGCACAAAAGCTAAATGTAAGAATATCAACAGGACAGGAAAAACCTCTTAGCGTGTTGACAGTCTCTGTATACCTTCCCTAACCAATAACTTCTACATACCAGTAAACATGTAAATATATGTCTGAGATTATATTATTACATTTGGATCGAGGGTTGAGTCGTTGCATGTTTGCTCTTGAGTCCAATGGAGCACCACCACAGTAAGACATTTTATTAGAAGGAAATCATTATTTTTTAGAAATGTGTTTCCTTGTTGTACACGAGAACATTAAATGCAGTTTTGCACGATGGAGGGAAAAACAAAGACAGTATCCCTTCTCTGGTTACCCTGATAATGATTTTATTTCTACTGTTTTTTCCTTCACTTTTTACACTGATGAAGAAGAGCCATCCTACAAGTGTTTTGTCTGGTCACCCATCAACTTTTGTCAAATGCTAAACAAAATAAACTTGTGCCAAGGAAAAGAGATCTACAACAGTATCTACAGCTGAAATCTACCTGAATGACGGCTCATATTTTAGAAGTTTACTTTAGAAACACATGCACAGAATAAATTAGTTAATGAACTTTCTCAAACTGTCACATCCTGCCAGAGCCTTTTCACCTCTTGTTCTCCGTCAGCCTTCGGAAGCTGAACAAATCACTCACCGTAGTGGGTGCAGAGTGTCCGCTCTCCGCTAAAATAAAAATACAAAATGGTGGTGAGGTTAAAAACTATTCCTGTCTTTTGCTCTCACCACTGAGAAGGCAATGCAGGCGAGAGCCGCGAAGCTGATGTTGATCTTTGTGGCTTCGATGAACTTTTTGGTCTTGTCGACGTAGAGACCCAGAGCACCTGCGCCCACAATGCCGAATACGATGAAGAGAGCGCCACAAATGCCGGCGAAGTCCTGCAGCAATGACAAGTTTATTCAGCATCTGCATCCAGTGCATAAAAGACCGGGATTCTTTTTTTTTTTTTTCATTTTGTTCAATCAGTTATTTGCATAATGCTTTTAGTCTGTAAGATCTCTAACATTTATTATCAAATGTAAGATCTTTGTTGCTCATTTGATACTAACTGGTCCAACTAATACCTAACCGTTCCCCATGGAAATCAATATGGTGACTTAATCTCTGGCGTACTTACATTGGTGTATCCCTGCACACACAGGATCTGCTCCAGCAGCGTGGAGAAGCAGGTGAAAACAGCCATGCCCGAACCGAAGCACAGCAGCAGAACGAGGTAAGCTTTGTTCTTCAGTAACTACAGAGGAAACGGACAAGAGGATTCGTAAAAGAGACCTCATGGGAGAATAAGGTCGGGCACAGGGAACATAAAATGAGCAATACAGAATTATTCTTTAAATTAATGGGCTATGAGGGTGTTATTACATTGACTTCGCAGCCGTCGCATATGAGCGTGACAGTATCAAAGCAGGAAAAGTACATGAAGCACTCTCCCCTCCCTCATTAACTCGAAGCCGCTCCTCTGCTGCTGGAAATGTTGCTGGAAAGGAGCATACGTGTTTTCCCTGGACCAGTAAATGGGGTTAGTGTCCCTAAATAACTCTAGTGATTTCACAACAGAGTTATGACCAACAGATGCTCACAATTAAACCAGCTGAAACCACTGACTTTTCAAATCAATTGACGAAGGAGATCGATGTTCCTGTCTGTGTGTTCTGTTCTGTGTTCAGCTCACAATAATGTTAACAACAAAGTTAATTAGGTTACAGAGGGGGATGTAATGCTTCTCTCTGCCTCAGTGTTTAGATTAAAAAGTTTGCCCCTGAGTCCTGCGTGAAGGACTCCAAATTCATAGAATCTGTGTTCTAAAATTATAATCTAACTGCTGCCGTCTTCCTGCATACTTGTCTTCTCCACCTGCCTGTGTCCTTACCAGTTTGAGCCCTTGCACGAACGGCTCGGAGCCGGAGGCCTCGGCGCTGGCTGACGGCGGCGTGGGGGGTGCACTGCTTCGTATCCCTACTGTTGCTAGGAAGCAGATGATGCATGACGGGACTGCATAGGCAAGCAGCTAGAGGGGGGAACAACCACACATAGTACGATGATAAATGGATGCTAACACCTTAAATCAGGGATCATTTGTCATCGTTAGCAGGTGAGGTGGGCAGAGACGCGCACACAGAGTTCAGCTGCTACAGATTTCTGTATTAGCAGCTGCCATCCCACAATGCCCTGTGGAAATCCTCTAATTCTAGGTCAACTGGGTTTTTTGGGTTTTTTTTTTTTTTGTTTTAGATTTTGTGACATTTTTGCTCTCACTGGACAGTTCAGAGCAGACAATGACAGGAAACATGGGGGAGAAAAGGGGCTTTATATGCCACTACGGCGCCACTACGGTAAGATTCAATCCGTGGACTAAATAAAGTGTAGGTAAGTCTTCACCAGCTAGTTACTAAAGCACTTAAATAACGGTCATGCTGGATCCTTAATATGCTGACTAAAAAAGGAAAACATTTTGGACAACGTGTTGCCTAAATTATCCACGTGGCAATATAAAAAGTCTAAGTGAAGTGTTGTCCTAGTCTTCCTGTTTTTAGTAACCTTGCCAGTCTACCATTTGATGCTGGACACAGTGAAACAGCAGGAAGCCTCGGCTGTGGCTGAGACTGAACCACACAGTGAATGTCCAACAAATTCAAAATGATGAGTTGAAAGAAATAATACAAACAATGATGATTGGTGGATCTTTAAAGCTTCAGTGTGAGGGATTTACAGGGATCTATTAGCACAAATGGAGTGTTGTATTCATATCTGTGTTTTCAGTGGTGTATAATCACCTGAGAGTGAAAGTCGTGTTTTCTTTACCTTAAAATGAGACCTTCATATCTATACAGGAAGTGAGTCCACCATGTTGTATCATCATATTCTTACAGTAGCCCAGCACGGACAAAAAGGGGCTTTTCACATTTTTACACTGATGTGGAAGCTTGAATATGGAGGTACAAGATGCAGCAGTTGGAAGACAAAAAAAGAAGAAAGAAGAGGGATACCATTTCAAGTTGTGACAACTGCAAAGGAGCATGAATCCTTCAACCACTGTGGCTTTCTAAACACTTAGAAAGATAGGGGTGAGCTGAGGGGTGTTCATTTAGAATAGATGTCACTGAATCTTACGTACTGGTCCTTTAACAGATTTTTTTGATCTATGGTACTGAGCCTGCCTCCCCTCCCCCTTTCATATACATTTGATAGACATTCTGTTGCTCACTGACCTATAATTAGCCACAGTAAACTGCTTGACTCCTACATGAGGCAGGGAATTGCTTTTGACCATGGTCCAAACGTTCAGCCTTTTGAGGTCACAATCCTGAGGCACAACTGGGCCCTTTAATGTTGGAAATGTTCATGCAGCTACTGATCAGTACCAGAACACTAAAACTGAAACCTCAGCAGTGGATCTGAAGACGTTTTCTCAGTTCAGCTCACCAGGGCTGGGATTTGTGCAGATGTTTGAGCCATCATGGGAGAGATGATGTTAGCAAGGAGGATGCCCAGGGGATTGGCTGAAGAGAGAAAAGAGAAGTGTTATTGAGGGTTGTTCTGGTTTCTGATCTATGTTAAGAGTCTGGGCAGTCTTACTACACTTTCTGTTCCCCGATAAAGTCGACCCAGTTTTTACCTTCAAATATTGGTGACAACATGAAATATATGAAAACTATCTTCAAAAAAAAAAAAAAAACAGCTCATGTTCCTCTTGTTCTTACACATAAAAATTACAATTAAAACAATTTGCTCTACACTGCTTATTTACCTCTGGCTTCGCTTTGCACGCGTAACACTTCGCTGACATGCAAGAATATAAGTGTTTTACAGCACGTGTTGAAGCTGACCCAATACTTAGTATTGTTACACAGAGCATAAAAAAACATGTTAAATATAAAAGTAAAGTAAAAAAATATGTAAATAAATGATTTTTATTGGCCAATTTTATAGAAAAATGGAAATGTAAGGTGAAAAGCATTAACCAAACTGTTTCTTTACAAGGGCTGAATAATATATAATAGTAATGATAAAATATTTTAAACACATTACCTTTTTTCTTTTTGACAAAGTCCGTATGTCTACATGTTGCTGGGTGTATTTCTACTGAAATTTTGATCACTTTTACCAATTTGCTGTCATAATTTCACAAATGTGTTGTTTTATAAGAGGAAATGACCTCTAGAGATGATAATGCCACAAAAAGTACGAGAAGTTCTTATTCCTCCATCTTCAGTTGCCACTTAACAAAAATCAAAAATCAGCAAGATATTATAAGTAGTTTGTTACCCACTAATATGGCTGACAGATTTGAGAAAGTAGCAGCGAAGATCAAAATTTTCTGGCATTTGGCCGACAGCTGGTCCAAAATGATATGGGTGTTAATTGGTCTGCTCATCTACAAATGGAATCATCAAATATGTTCCTGTTGGTTTAAAGCTGTATGTTATTTAAAAAGAATATATATATCTTGCTCTAATCCTCTAAATTGAAATATTCATACATTTTGTTCAAGCGACATTTTTATGAGTATTACTCATTAAAGCTGCGACAACAGGGTTTAGATTTAGATTTTAAAATACATAATTAATATATATTTGTTTTGGCTGATGTGTAACTTTCTTTTTTTATGATTAATACCCAGAGGAAAGTCCTTAAGACCGCCTGCTTGCATTGGCAACTGCTGTAATGGAGCTGTGAAAGCTTTATAGCTTATTAGCATCCAGTCCTCAGTAATAATAAACAGTAAATCACTCACACATAGAGGCAATCATGTTAGCTGTGGCACGCTGGTGGTCTGGGAACCAGAGAGCTGCCAGCTTGGTGGGGGTGAAGATGATGAGGGGCTGAGCCAGGGCGCCAAGGGTCTGACCCACTATCACTATAGGGTACAGCATCGTAAAACCCCTGAATGGCGTTACCACGCAGAAGCGCAGAAGGGCTCCTAACATGTTCAGCCAGGATCCCACAATCAGCTGCAAAGGCAAATTGGAGGATGAATGATCAAAATACTGTAACAGATTTAAGAGGTAATCTTCACTCCTCCCGTTTCCTGTCGAACAATCAGTGTGTTTCCTTTGCTACATGTCACCCTCTTTCTCTCTCCCCTGTTTCCTGCCACTCTACTGTCACAATCCAGTAAAGCAAAAAATGTGAAAAAAAAACAAACAAAAAAAACAGGTAGGTAACTTCATCTGGCTTCCTGGGCGAGTTACCAAACGCGTTGGATTGGATGTTTCTTCATTGGACATTTTCATTTCTTTTTTCTTTTTTTTTTCCATGGCAGCAAAATGCAACTGGCAGAAACACTGCTCTATCTACACTGGGTGCTGCTGTGTGCTGAGGCCAGAGCGTGAGGGCAAGAGACACTAACAAGCTCAACAAGCTAATCAGAAAGGGTCGGCTCAGTTGTGCTGGCCTCTCTGGAGGCAGTGACGGAGAGGAGGATGCTGTCCAGGTTAGTTAGCTTCCTGAACAGCATCCTGTGCCCCCTCCACTGCATGCTGGTTGAGAAAAGAAGCATCTTCAGCCAAAGACTCATTAGTGGGTGGCAAGTAGTCCTCGCTTTACCACAGTGTGGACAGGGAGGGTGCTGAGGTCTTAATGGACTCACTAACTGGACTTAATTAGTACCAGCGTTTGACATTTGCACTATACTTTGTACCGTGTGGTTTGGACATGTACTGCTGCTGTGACATGTGAATTTCCCCAGAGAATAAAGTATCTATCTGTTTCATCTTCATCATATCTTGTTCAGTCGTCCAGACTTAGATGTCTTTTGGTCCTTCGATTTTGTTTCCATTTCCAGTTTGTTTATCTCTCTGCATCCATCTGAAGTCTTACGGCAAACACATGTAATCCTTTCGACTATTGGTCTTCTCCCCCTGACATGTTTCCAAGCTCCACACATCTAAAATCATTTGCTGCTTTGTTACTGTTTTATGTCGTAGCAAACAAACTCCACACCCCACTGTTTGAATTGGCTCATACTGAAACTGTCAATAAAGACAGTAAAAAGCTAAACAAAAGGAACAGTAGGGTACCAACTAATGACACCTGGTAAATGTACTTTCCATTATACTGTATCAAAATGCTTGTAGCAAAACAGTTGTAGCCCATAATACAAATTACACAATAGTCCCTTGTGACGCCCCAGTTTTCAGAGTGAGGCTTGTACCGTGATCCGTAGCCCGAGGGTGTCCAGCATCCATGTGGTCCCAAAGCTGAGCGGTATGGCCACCACCATGAAGACCAGTGACAACCAGTTGATTTCCTCCAGACTGACCATTAGGTACTTGGCAGACTGATCCGCTACTGGTGCAAAGGTCAGCCATATCTGGGAGGACACATGAAGAGATTTATTTAATAATGAGGTCTGTATCTCTTGAAAATAAGTATTACCTGCTCTTATAATATGATCACTGATACTAATTTGTGGAAGAAAGCTAAAGTTAATCTTCAGTCGTGAGAAAAGAATATTCAAAATGGTCATTTAACTTGAGGAATGGATCATTCCAGACTGAAACATGAATATAGCATACCAATTTTCTATGATAAATACATCTAGGATAACGGACAACTCTGGTATTTTTAAACCTGTGCCCTAATGTAAAAATTGGGCCCGGGTTTAAAAAACAATACATTCTTTAATGTTTGGGAATGTGGCTTTAGATATGTAACACACAGATGCATTTCTATATTCTCCCTAAATATGCAAATGTTACATTGTCACCTGCAGGAAGCTTAATCTAGGTTATCCTAATTTCAGGAATTCAAAATCTATTTCCTTTTGGTGCTTTATATAGTACCGATATGTGTAATGTGTGAAAATGTATATTAAGTGTAATTTTGCAGTGTAAAATATCACTGTTCAATCTCTGGATGAACTCTTAGTCACAACTGTCAAAACATCTCAACACCAGTTTGTCTAATTTTATCTTATTAGTGATCAGTCCTACTAAACCGATCCAGATTTCCTCAAGTATCTTGTAGTCATGTGGTGTGATGACGGATAGCTTTATGAAGGAGGAACATGCTCGGCTCACGTGAGAAAGATATGGTTTCTATTGTTCTGCTCTCATATGACCCCCCCTTAACATTCATGCCGTTCTGCTGACGACGGTAGAATAGGACATTTTCATGCTACCGGTCAAACAGTGGTTGCAGAGACAGTGAGAAGATCCATCCAAGAAAAAGACTATAGCCTATAAAAAAGTCTCATCACTGAATGTGTATATGGTAACCAGGTTACTGCAGTACATGGACACATATTCTCCAAATTGCTGCCATAATGTGATTTTTCCATGTAATCAGATTTGTTTTGAGAATGTAAAAATAGTGAACCAACATCCAGGTTACAACACCACGACCATAAATCTTATAAAATGGTCGGGAACACTGAAATATGTAACCGGTGCTTAAATAAATAATCCGTGCTTAAATTAACCCAGTATTTAAAAAGGGAAATCTCATTCACTTGTTCAGAGAACTGAGACCACAAAGGCAGCACCAGAACAATTCTCTGTTTTGTGAACAACGGAGAAAACCTAATTTATGCAGTCGAGCTGACTTCTAGTACGCTGGTCAGCTGATTTGCACACACAACGCCAGTCTTGTCCCCTATGGGTGAAATGCTCATGAGGCAGGAATTTAACATTTTCACACATTCCCGCTTTTCTTGTCTAAGAGACCTGGTCTGTTTGCAGAGGATAGGGTTGACTGTCTCGTCTGCATCTGACAAAACCTGACTTGCAACTTCACAATACAGTTTCATGCAAATACCACCGCATGCCTAGTTTCCACAATGGCTGTTTCATACTATATTGAAACTACAGTGATTCATGCAGATGCTGACACCTGCTAGCTGCTAATAACTATAACTGTTATAACTATAACTTCAATTCAGATTAACAAAGCATGCGATGTTTGTTTAGCCTGTAAAGTTCAGACTGTATCACTGTCTACAGTGAAACCTTCTTGCAAATATCAAATTGTATAAATATCCCTTTTGTTCAGATATTTTGAAGTGGGGCTTATACAAGGTATTCAACCATAGTTAGTGTATTACCTATAGTAGACTGCGGTCAGCATACCTTGAGTTTGGAGAAGAAGATGGGAGTGCCCGCACAGAAAACTGTATTAAAGACACTTAAAAAAGGCCCTTTAAAAAACAAAAAAATCAACCTCATTTTAAGCAAACAGTATATTGAGAATAGAGCATTACATTGCCGTCACACAGGCCTTTTCATCTGGGAGCTGAAGCAGCTGCATTGCTCTCTGCTCTCTTCAAAGCCACCAGACCCCATTGACAAAATCAGTAACTTTACCTTGCAGAACACAGTGGTCACTGGACTACCACTAAGACATTAGTTTGGATCCAAACTAACTGCTAAAATCACCAGTCACACAAATAAACAAAATGATAAGAGTCAGTGGCACTCCAGCAGCTCCTTTGTTCTGTGTTTTTGTCAATGAAGTCCGGCAGCTTTGAAGAGAGCAGAGCGATATAACGGCTACAGTTCAGCATCAGACAAGGGTATGTAAAGCAGTGAAAATATTCAAGATATGGTGTACACTTAAACCAATATTGATCTTTTTGGGTGGGCCTTTTCTGGGTGGCTTATATACGTTCTTCTTCTGACCCTGTACACAGCAGTGCATCGCTTAGAGTCCATGTGGGTACTCCTGTCTGCTCCTCCAAACTGGGGATGTATTGACCACCATCAACTGTAAGTAATACACTAACTATGGATAAGTACTTAATTCAACCCCACTTCAAATAATCAAACTATCCCTTTAACTCAGTTTGGTTGGTACACAAAAAGTACTGATGTTCAGTGCCAAACCCTGCTGAGAAGTTGATTAATTGGAATTTCATTTTTATTTCTTTCAAATGAAAGATCTGTTCTTTCATGTTCAGCATTTCAGAAATCTTCCCATTTGTCATTGATGCTTTCTGTGGTTGAACATTAACATTTTACAATATTAGCATGGTTTCATCCTACAGCAAATTCATCCAAAATCAATTTACAAGACAACAATCACACCCTGCTAATGTCAGACCGATTGATGTCTGACTGGCTCATCAGCCGCTATTTGCAACATCATGAATGACTCTACGCCAGCTGAGCACCTTTTGTGAGTGGGAACACCAGCCCCATGAAAACAATGGCTCCCATAGAGAGGACGTGTCTCATGGGAGCTGGAAATAGGCGAGGGAGGGGCTCAGGTTGCAAGAATGAGACGGGCACACTTGCCTCCAGGCACACTCTGCTTTACAAAGATAACATCCCCAGGGATTTATATCAAGTTCCAGCTAACATAAAGGAGCACCACATGACATCTACTGCTCATGACCACATGTGCCATTTAACGCTAGTGAAGGTCAGAGAAGTTCGGATATCTATGAGAACAACAAGCCGCCAATGAAGGAAATATTAAAAGTTGCAGCTACGATTTTGTGTAAAATGTGGCATCACTGGTTAGTGCATTAAGAAATAATGATGACTCCATTATTTGAATATTGATGACACAACGTGCACTAAAAAAAACAACATTTTCTGATACCCTGTCCAGAAATGGGTGCATGTGGACACCAACGCAACATTATGAACAAACAGTCTATAACATTGCAATGGTTTCTCTTTGTAGTAATTCATTTTAGTGGTAATTTCAAATGTACCGGCTTACTACCTATTTGGGAATCAATATGACAACAGATAAAATGAAAGTCATCAGGAGAGCAAGATCCCACAGAAGCTCATCAAACCTGCTTCACATTTAGGCAAATTGGCACCATTGAAAAAAACTACAATCAGTTCCTGTTTGAGTGTATCACTGCATGTACAGACAAGAATGTGATGATTCCATTCTGCAACATCTTTTTTTTCCTGACTTCTAAGCACATTCATGGACAATTATTTGAGACTAACGATATCCTGTAATATTACAAAACATTTCCTGCAACTTCTAGATGGTTAAAATAATGAGTTACATAAATCAAAGGCAAGAACAATGGATATTTTAAATCCTACCTGGCAGCGCAGTGCATCCACTTTACCTGCTGCAACATTAGCCATGCTTACACATTAAAGCATCAATAAGTATGGACAGTATAATATACTAAAGTGATCCATTATGCATAGTGAACACTTCTCTACTATATTTTAATGCTAATACTAATGTACTTTTGCTTGAGGAGGATTTTGAATGTAATAGAGTATTTTTTCCTATGTGGCATTACAACTTTTAGTAATACTAGAATTGAGTGTTTCATTTTTATGTTTCACTTTGTTATAAAGTGTCAGGTGAGTTGAGCACACACACTTAGCTCTGACTCACCGTAGCGTTGGAGCAGTTCAGCAGACACAGCACCAGCAGGACAAACCACCTCCTCTTGTAAACTTTAAAAAACAGCAGCTTCTTCAGCTCTGGGTTTGGTCCTCTGGAGACAGCAGAGGACACAGTCTGGACCTCCGCAGAGTCTTCACCTCCATCCTCCATTAAATTCAGTAATATCTGACAGGTTTATCGGGTCAGCTACTTAAGCTAACGTTAGCTAGCACTCTACAAACATACGACGCATTGCAAAGTTTATATTCCCCGTCACGGAGTCAAAAAAAACCCGGTGTAAGTCCGTCAAAATACGAGCTGTAAGTCCATTGTGTTGCCCTGTGATTGGTTAAAAAGTAATTTTGTGTCATAAATGGACGCTGGTAGGTTCGTTCTCCGCTGGAAGAAGAGGGGAAGTCAGCAAACAGCAGCGCATGATTCAGGTCTACTGTACAGCCATCAAAGATCTTCTACAACCGAGATGAACCACTCGATCCTGAAAACAACGGCCCTGGGTGAGTCTTTTACAACTCACCACGGCAACCTTATGAACACTATATCAAAGGCAACCTCCAACAAAACAGCACAATAAATAGCATACATAAGCTGTTTTCAGTCAAAGTCAAACTGCAAAAATTTAATTGGAGAATGAAATTCCGGTGTTTAAATAAACAATGTCTCGCTGGCTTTTCCGTCAGTGCCAGACAGTGGTGGGAAACGTGCTGCAAAGCACCTCCGGGGTGCCCTTCCAGTGGCAAAAACACCATAAAGTGCCATTCTGGGTGCCACTCTGGATTTCAAACATTCAATAAAGTGTCCTCTAGTGTGCCCGTGCAGCGAAGAAAACATGATCAAGTGCCCTTTAAAGCGCTCTTCCAATGGAGAAAACATGATTAAGTGCCCTTTAAAGTGCTTTTCCAGTGGAGAAAATATGATCAGGTGCCCTCTAAAGTACCCTTCCAGTGGAGAAAGCATAATAAAGTGCTCCTTGGTGTGCCCTTCAAGTAGAGAAAGGTTATTAAAGTGCCCTCTAGGATACCCTTCCAGAGGAGTAAAAACACTAAAGTGCCCTCTGGAGTGCGCTTCCAGGGTGGGTTAGGGTTAGGTTAGGGTGACCTTAAAATGGAGAAAACACAATGAATGCAGTGCCTTTCCAGTGGAGGAATGTGATGCAAAAGCTTCCCTACATGCTACAACTTTGAGCGTGCTGGAGCCCCACTGCCTGCAGCTGGTGTCCTCTTATGTTTTTGGTTCTAGCCTGTCGGACAGATTTAGTCCACCAATGATGCCACAAGACTGTGAGCAGTTTCTGGTATATCTCACGTTAAGGTCATGTGTCATGTGCTACAATTAATTAAGATAAAATAGTACATTAAAACACTTTTTAAAACAGCATTATATTCCAAATAGAGCCAGATGTGGTGACTGTGGGATCATAAATCACTGTCAGTTAAAATTACACACAGTAATGTTTGATATACATTTATGAATATGCCACAGAGAGTGGACTCCCATAAGTTATCTGCAACCCTGTATATTTGTTAATTCATATATTATGATCAAAACTAATTCCTAACTCTTCCTGTGTATATGAGATCTCCTGCTGGGATTTTTCTTTTCTTGTAACTAGCAATGAGGACAGAGTGAGAGATCTTCACTTCCTCAGCCTCTCTGACTGCACTGGGCAGAACAGCACAACACACTCCTCCCTCTCTTTAACCCTTTGTGACAGTCTCCTACTCCCTTGTCTTCATGCTTTTATTTCTGAGGATAGATCATTTGAAAGGAAAGTGATTCTGAGTGCAAAAGCCACAAATGAATCATGACTCCATGTTGGTTTACCAAAATGTTTAAAAATGGGTCTACGTTCTTTTATTTTGTCTCCTGTATATTGCAAACAATTTACCATGTAGGTAACGTTAATCAGTCTATTAGAGTTGTTGTTGTTTTTTGTCTGAGCTAGTAAGCTTACAGTTTAGGTCTTGAAGGCAGCTAAGAATAAAGTGACTTTGCTCTTATTCATATGATTGAAATAAGCACCAGCCAGAAATCTTCCTATAAATGTTGGTATGAACTCTCTGATAATTTTAAGAGAGCCCCAGAAGTCTCCGGACTGATCAACAGGAGCAAAAGCTACACACTGTCCAACAACAGCAGCAATAATAATGAGGAAATATGTTAATAAGTTCATAAAAAAGACTTAACACAGCATGAAATCATCCAATTCATAACATGACGGATTCAACATGAACACAGCAAACTGTTCACACCTCAGCATGAGCACTGTAATCTATACATTATCTGTACAAGTGATTAAAAAGTGCACTGATATTTATATCGTCTGGGTCAAGAAGTATTTTGACTAGTTTGAAAGAGACAAGTGAGTTCTATGTTTCAGAAAAGAAGTAACACTTAATAAACGCTGTTTTCAGTATTCATATCCTTTACTAAAGTAAAAGTACTAATACTACACTGTAAAACTATTCTGTTACGAGTAATATTCCTCTACTTAATAAAAGTATGTAATATAATCAGGAAAATGTACTGAAAGTATTCATCCATCCATCCATTGTGCTTATCCTTAAGGGTCGCGGGGGGGGGGGGACTGGAGCCAATCCCAGCTGACTCTGGTCGCCAGCCAATCACGGGGCCGACACATAATGACAGACAACCACTCATGCCTACTGGCAATTTAGAGACACCAGTTAGCCTAACCTGCATGTCTTTGGACTGCGGGAGGAAGCAGGAGTACCTGGAGAAAACACAGGGAGAACATGCAAACTCCACACAGAGACGTTCAAGGTTCAAACCTGTCGGTCAGCGGATTTGAACCCTGAACCTTCTGGCTGTGAGTCTGCACTGAAAGTAAAGCATGTAAAAGTACTCCATGCAGAAAGATGTTACCTGCGACTGTTATATGTTATTTCATTAGATTATTATTCCGCATACATCAGTGTAAGAGCAGGATTTTGCTGCTGTGGCTGGTTGAGGTGGAGGTCATTTTTAACTGTTTTGTATTCGACTGCAGCTAATGATTATTTTCTCCATGAATCAATTGACTGTTGGGTTTGGAAAAAAAAAATGAAAATAGCCATAAATACCATCAGAATGACCCAGAGCCCAAAGTGACTCCTCCACAATGCTTCAGTTCAAACAGTTCAAACCTCAAAACGCTTAAAAGCACATTAAAATGATTAAAAGGAAAAGAAAACAGCAAATCAGCTGGAACCATGACATGTTTTTACATGAAAAATGACCTTTGAAGATTATCATTTGCCAGTTAACTTTCTGCTAATCAACTATTTGGTGAGTAGTTTAATTTACAGTAAAGCATCATTTTATAACATCTTCATGCAAAAATCTTTATTTGTAAAGTAACTAAAAGATCTCAGACAAATGCAGTAAAGTTAAAAAGAGAAAAAAAAACCTCAAGTACCTCAAATTCATACTAACAATACAGTACTCAGTTACAGTCCATTACTGGCACAAACATAGGCTACAGTTCATTCATTTCACCAATATTTATCGCTCAAATGGGTTAATATATCGTTCCTGAACTTTTTGAATATTTTTATGAACAATATCCCAAATAGCATAGAAAGATAAGTATAGAAAGATCTATCTTTGGTATTAATATTTGATACATTGAATGAGAGGTGGTTTTAAATGAAGCTGCGATGACTAATGTGTAGCAGCTATGACACATCCCCCTTTGGAGGCCCTTTACTGGATGATTCAGTACTCGAAAAAAAGGCACTTAGACCCTAATTTTAAATCACTGCACTAAAAAGTCACACCTAACTAAAAATGACTTGTAGCCTCTTTACACAAAGGTCACCGGCTCTTGGAAGTGACTCAGATTTTATTAAATTAATTTAAATTGAATTACTGCACATCCTGCACGAAACCGCGGCTGCAATACATGGTTGAATCACAGACGGTAACGTTTAAAAGCTCTGAAGGTCAGCACATGTTGGCCTGTGGTTCGTCTAAAAACAGAGATTTTGGTAACTTTTTTTTTTCTTTCCTGTTTCAGCATCATGCAGTTTGCCATATTTTTTTTTAAGACAATTGCTCAGCATTGGGATCCTGCCCACACTGTTGCCTTTATCACGAACACACAGAATCTTTACCTCAACCCAGCATTGCTAATCTTAACCCAAACTATTTTCAGCTTTAAACTTAATCATCTTAAAGCTTAATTCTTGTGCTAAATATAGCATTTCTGGCCATAAATCTGGAGAGATCCAGAAATCACACTGTTGGCGCAGGGGAGGTTTAAAGATTTATGATTTTAAATCAACTTTTTTGAATTCAACAGGTACATTTATTCTATTTTCATTGTATTTCAGTATGTTGGTTCTATTTTTTTTACTACGTATGAAGACCATATTTGGCACATTAAAAAATATGGATGAACTTTTTCTTATCTTTACTTAGCTGAATAATCTATAAGCTCCACTAGCATTTCATAGCACTTCTGGACCTTTTGATTGAATCACATGGTCTTCTTTAGCAGGCTGAGGACACCTTTTCTTAACAGTTGAGATTGAAAGCTCATTCAATATTCAACACATATCATAATATCTGATCTTGGTCCAGAGTGAAATATACATAATACATATGATACTGATGCTCATGTTGACACAACTTTCCTAATTCTTTATTTGTTCACTGATTAAATGTGTTGCATCATAATAAAATCACAATAATGTACCTGTAGGATTTTCTTCCCCGAACATTCTCGTGAACTTATTCTCATTGTCATATAGCCTAGGGTTTATAAAATTAATAATGCTTCATTTATTTATTTGTTTCGAAAGGGGAACTGAAATGTTTAGTAGCTTTATTGGGCTACATTAACATTTTATTTGTGTTGCACGCGCTTTATTTGTGTTACACACACAGTGTAAACATGAGCCATCGAGTCCGGATACTTCTTCGAAATTAATAATGAATGACACACTCACCGGATCAATTTTAAAACTGAGTTGCACTCACTCATACCACCCCCCCTCTCCCCCACCACCTCCAACTCCCCCACCACCACCACCACCACCACCTCCTCCTCCTCCACCTCCGGCCGAGCTCTGCGCATGCGCAACACTGCTCCAAGAGTGCTGTTTCGGCCTGTTCCGCGGCCGCTCGGTCATTTTCGCCTCTTTGTTTTACTGATAGTGGATTTAACTCGGATTCAACCCAATATCCAGCGGACCGTGCAGCTCCCAAACAGGTTAGTTCGTCTAACTAGACTTGTTCCCTTTGTGCTCCGTCCTCGGCGGCTCCGTGGCCGGTTTACGGTCCCGGTTTGTGCCCCCTCCTCCTCATTTTTCGCATGTCTCTTTCCGCTTGGTGCTACGGGGCATGCTATACGTGTTGTTTTATGTGTCTATGTGGTGGTGTATGGCGGCGCCGGGCCCTGCAGTTGCACACCGGGGATGGGGTTTTTAAGGGGAAACGTGCATTGTGAAGGCGGCTTTCATGCTAGCCGGGATGCACACGGCTAGCCGTGCCGGAGAGGAGGCTCTGGCAGCCGCCTCTCTGCCTGTCTCGTCATGTTTAAATGCTGTTGTTCCTCTCAGCCAAACACCAATTCTTCTTTCCCATTGAGCTGGAATGTTCTTGAAAAAAAAAAAATCTCATGGTCCACCATTAGGCTAACCTCTTCCTCATGCTGTCTAAAGTTCTGTGTGTGTGTGAGTGTGAGTGTGTGTGTGAGTGAGTGAGTGTGTGGAGGATCTGCATATCTGCATGAGGTTTGGATTAAATCAAGACAGAAAGTTGGTGCATTTTTTTTCTTCAGGGTGGATGTCGCCCCTCGCCAGACTGCTGCTGCAGCAAGCCCTGTGTGACATTGTAGAGAGGGGGGAGGCATGCAGAGAGCAGCCAACAAGTCTGTGCAGTTTTTTGTTTTTTGGGGAGAGGTGGGGGGGGGCAAAATGAGGCTTAAAATATCCCCATCACACAGTGGGTAATATGCATCTCTGTGATGGACAGGATGGGGAGAGATCAGGCTTTAGATTGTGAGGTTTCCTCAACTTTTTCTTTCAGGGGGACTGTGCAACACAGGAAGCATGGTTTGGGTGATTGGCAGGTGAAAGGATGTAGGTGTGTGGGCAGCATTTGGTTGAAAGTTTTTTTTTTTTCTTTTTTCGGCTGTCTATACTTAAACACCGTCTCCGCCACATCTTATGGGATAGGCTGTAAAAAATCCGTCTCGTCAAGTCATTTCTATCTGTCATTACGTCCTTCAGGTCCCCCCTCACTTGGACACTAAAAGGCTTTTCTCACATCCATCTTCGAGCCGCAGGGTTTCTCTGTGGCCACATTAAACCCCAGTTTGACACGTGTAGGTACGAGCGGGACTTTGTGACATCTGAACCAGTGTGGCAGTCAGTAGTTGTCTGATCCGCAGCCTTCACGGGAATGATGTGATGTGTTCAACCGGAAGCGCACAGACTCTGATAATGGACTTGATAGTGTAGTGAAACATCTCGTCTCCAGTGGTTAAACTTTGAAAAGGAGATTCTGTGAGGGAGAGGGGTGGATGTGAGTTTCAAATTTTTTTTATTTTATTATTATTTTAATGAGGCAATAGAACTGTGTCATTGAAGAAACATCTCAGACAGACATCATCAATCAAGCATTTTCCTTTATCTTTCAACATGTTTTGGAACCTAAAAGCATTACTTTCTACATTCACACACTTATTTTCTCTCGTCCTGGTGCAGTGACCTGCCTTATTTCTGTTTTATACACAGTTATTATTAAAAATTCTGAAACCACAATAATTTCTATTGGAAAGAACTTTTTGTGGTTAACTATGTTCGACAGAAATGACTTTATAAGCCGGAGAGTAAACAGAGTACATTACAAAGTGTAGTTGTGACCTGTTTCACATCTAAATACAGTCAGTGTGAAACCACTGTGACATGCCGCATCAGTGTCTATGGCTTTTCACCTATATTTAGCCCAAATGTTGTGCAGGCATCCAGATCACCAAATCAATGCATGCACTGTAAACTGCAAACTTTTAGTGCAGGGAAACTCAAGACTGCCAGTCATCTTGGTTCAAACCAGGACATTTACTTTATACTGACGTCAAAGCGGCCATAGGCTTCGTCTTCATCAGTTAACTAAAAAAAAAAAAAAAATGAACCTCCATAACCTGAACAACAGGGTGATTGTTGAAACTACTTGGCTCGCATGTTGCCTGCTGATAAATTAATTTGTGATTTTCAAAGTGCACACACTGTGCAAGCGTTTTCTCTGCTGTTGTGAGCTTCAGTGGCTTCAAATCCTGTAACACGCTGCTACTAAACTGCACCCGGCTTGTGTTTTATCAACAGCCGAGACACCCTCTGATGCTTTATACCATCAGATGCTTTATACCATCAGAGGATGGAGATCCATCACTGGCGAGTCCAGCTTTTCCTGGATGGAGTTTTCACTCACTGTTTTAACTTTTTTTTTGCTTCCTTTTGGGAAAAATGTACTAGCAACATCAGAATCCTAAATCTATTGAACTATGAACTTTAATCAGAAGTGAGAGGATGCTCTTCTCCACCACAGCCACACTTTCTGGTCTAATCGGGTAAAACGGTTGTATTTTTATGTAAAGTCTTACGTAGCTGATTCCTAGTGGGCTCCTTTCAAAGCCCGCTGATGGACCTTACTGAGTTGAATGATGCTGTTCGGCCAGCTGAATGTGCTTGGCCTGTACCATATGATATGGGTGTTGCATTAAACCACACATACCCTCCAAGCATTGACTTTCACGTCAGGTACTTCTAACTTTGCAAGGAAAACCCCAAATTACCCACAGCTTTTCTGGACAGCCGGCCACTGACGTGAAATTGCGTAACATAAAATGAGCCTTTTTTTTTTTTTTTTTTTTTATGCTTTGGCAAGATTCCCAGTGTATAATCACTACAAATTCTTCAACAAGACATTTATTTTGACCCATTACCCCAAACATGCGTCCACGCGCTGTTTAAACAATGTTAATAGTCCCACTGGGCAGTCGGATAAAACGGCCGGCCCTGCAGGACAGGCAAGCAGGATATGGCCTCTTTAGGGCTAGGACTGCTTGATAATGAAAAAATTCAATAGTGGCTTAAGTGCCTGAAGATGCATTTGTCTTTTTCTTGGACAGGAAATTATCTCAGCCAGCTTCCTAAATGAGCTACTGTGCAACTGGAGAATCCCTTGTCTCCAAATCATGCTGTTCAAATCCTCAGCACCGGTTTCACTTTCTCCCCCTCAACACAGTGTCCACTTCTGATGGGTAAATCATATTAGTGTTCAGTAACTTTAAGAAGCCAAATTGGTGATGCACAGACCAGTCCAGTGTAATCTATATCCTCTTAGATTTAGATAGAACTCACTGATAGGTAAAAACATTTGGTTGTCTGTACTTGACCAAACCAGGAATATTTGTGTGGTGTAAAAGACAGAGCTGCATCGCTGGTGGTGTACCTGTGTGATGATTTTGTGACATCTCAACCAGTTTGGAAGTCAGCTGTGGTCAGATATGCAGCTTACAGAGGAGCGATGTGATGTGTGAAACCTGAACAATGGACATGATCATGTCCAGTGGTTAAACTTTTAAAATAAAAAACATTTTCGTATTCGAAAGATTCATTATTTTTTTTTTGGATGATGATTTTATGTGATTAGGGCATTGAACTGTTGTTTGGAGCATGTTTGGCTCTTTCTTAGGGATGTTGGGGAGGGTTTTCTTAAAACACTAACTTTTCCTTGGTTTGGTACAGCAGCCTGCCTTATTCTTTCTTTTATAGACTCGGATATTAATTTCTGAAATTCTTAACTCGCATTCTATTCGATTTCTATTTCTGTTAAAATATTCTTTCGGCACTTAAACAAGGTTTCTTGGACAGAAATGACTTGATAAGATGAAGAGAGAGTACATTTCAATGTGTTGTTGAGACGTGCTTCTCATGTAAATATAGGCATCGAAATGCCGTTCAAACAACTGTGACATGCAACTTTGATGTCGGAAAAAAATCTCTCCCCCTTTCTCCCAAATATCAGATATGTGCACTTCAAACTTTGCTCCATTGTTGTTTTTATTATCAGCCAATTTTTTTTTTAAATTTATTTGCTGAAACAAATGGCAGAATTGTGGTAGAATTACATGATGGACATAAGCGTGGGGGATTATAGCAGATGCTTATTTGATAGCTGCCAGCAGCATCTTACGTCCACCCGGACCGAACGTCACAGCGGGAGGGCGATCGCTCTGGGGGGGAGAGGAGGGAGAGCCAGGACACGAGCTAAGCTCACCCAGCTAATACCTAAGGCTGCTTCTAGCTAATGTTCAGTCGCGAAGATTGACTGGATGGCGTGGGACTCGGGCAGCCTAAGCAACGAAAAATCAGAGACAGTTTGTGCCAACATCTTTATACAGACCTGGCTGCATCCCCGTATCAGACTACTGCTCCTGACGGGTATACTACTAGATGGTGATTAAAAATGAAGGAAAATATACTTATTAAAACAAAACGATGAACAAATATTCAAAAATCATGACCCATCCCTACCAAATATAGCCTGATTTTAGCACAGGCGTCCAAACCTCTGAAGAAAATGGGAAGATAAATGTTTGAATCAGACTTTTTTTGGCATTGGAATGAAACATCTCCACAGAGAATTATTTGAAGCAGCATTAGGACCAGAGGACACAACAACAGGCATTTTATCAGAGAAGATGGATATCCATCTGTCAGGTGGCTGGTCAGACGCTCCAGATAAGATTCATGGCCTCGCTTCTGCTTTCACCGATCGTATCTTTTTCTTTTTTTTTTATGTCAACATCTTAAGGAGCGGGTCGTCAGCAGGTTGTGTGAATTGAAATGGTTCGACTTGCCTTTGTGTTGACATTAAAAACACCAGCTGACATACACCAGAGGCTACTTTCTCTTTTCATGCTTGATGTCTTGTCTGCTTTACTCTTGAGGTGTCTTTATATGATAAGATAAGATATTCCTTTATTAGTCCCACGACGGGGAAATTTACAATGTCACAGCAGACATGAGGAGAATATGTACAGATACAAGGAGAACAAGGTTTTTCTTGATGACATGAACACATAGGTTGGTGTTTAAACTAATTTGTAAAGTCACTCATAGTGCTCAATTGTGCATTTTGAGCTTGAGGGTGAAGAGGGTGGATGTTGAGCATATGGATGCTGATAGCTGCTTTTTCAGGGTTTCGTCTTTGGGCTTTTGGTGGATGTGACCTTCACCCTGGCAGCCACGCTGCAGGTCTGAAGTTGCTGCTGAGTGTTTTTCTAAAACTGTGACTTCTCTATCTCAACAGTGCAACTTGCACATGTTGACTTTGTGTACTGGTCTAGACCGGTAACTAATATTGTAATGAGCTTCATCCTCCTGTAAACGTGTTTGATTTTTATATAAAGTGCTGCATATTTTTGTGGGTCAACCTGGAAGTTGGCCTGGATTGGATTTAGGATTAGTGCAGAAAATAACATCTGTGGAAAGCAAAGGTTTGTAATACTTACACGTTTTGTTCAGCAAGATAGTCTTCACAAAAGAACACCAGAGCTATGGCTTTTGAAGCATGATCGCAGTTGCCTACACCCCAGGCACACGACTCCAACTTCACTACAACTACGCTACACTACAGTTTTGAAAAGAATGCAAATGTAAAATATTCTAAAATGATAAATCTACAATTTGGATAGTTTCAGTTAGAATAGTTTACAAGAGCAAAGTGTCAATACAAAAGTGGCTGATTTACCATGTTCGAGGGAAGGTCCCCAACAACCTCTGTGTTCTCATTTAGCCACTTGCTACCACTGACTTTTTCAAGTAACAGCTTCAAGAGTGGGGTATTTACTGAAGTATTTTATCAGGCATCTAACCAAAAACTCATTCAAAACACACATCGACTTAGAGATGAGGGAGCCTGATGTGCAAAAATCTATTTCCAGGGTTTAGGACTCATTCCTGTTGCACCATATCGATATCATTGATATCATAGTTGTATTCACGGCTAGTAGTTTGTTATTGTTGAAAGCTTTTGAAAAGCTGTGTGTTCAGGTTAGCCCTCACACGTTTTGGAGTTGTTGGTAGCGCTATGGTCAAAATCAAGCAGGGTGTTGCTGAATGTCCCTTAATGCCTTTGAAACATTCTCTGTCATATTTCTCCTACATTTGTTTCTAGGCCAGTTCTCTTATATTTAGCCACTATTTCACCCATAGCTCGTCCTCCACCAGCTCCAGCTTCCAGTGCTGCAGTTTAACCGCCAAGCCTGTAAAGCAGGAAGTCACCAAAATTGAAATATATGACTTTCTAGGCTGTGAATATTATTGCAGCCATTTATGCCTCAACGTATCTTTGTGCCTCCAGGAAAAAAAGATAATTACCTAAATCTTTAATATGTGCTTTTGTCTTGTTAGTGGTGTGACAAGTTGTTTAACACACAAAAAGACAAAACTTGAAACTGAATTTCCTTTTGTTTTTACATTTTTAGCATTGTCTGCCTTCTCAGTGTAGATATAATGGTAAGACACAGCAGTCAAATATTGTGCTTTTTAGATATTATTTTAACACTAATTACTAGAGGGCTGCTGCCCACTCAACTTTCAGTTGAATTATTCAGAGAGTGCTTTGTTTCTTCTCAGTGTCTTGAAAAAAGACTTGAGAAAGAGGTAGACGCAGATGTATAACACTAAATTTGAGACTGAAGATTTGTTAGGAGCTGGTTATTTTACCTCCTCTCTGAATGGCAGCGTTTACACATTTTCACTCGGTCCTCTCTTATTTTACCGTGACGTTTTGGGTCGAAGCCCTCTTAAAAGAACCAAACCGACAATATAACAGGTCAGCTTTTATTTAGTGGTCTGTCAGCTGTTTGATAAAACGTGGTCAAGGGTCAGCGAAGGTCTGCACTAACTCCTCCTGAGAATCTGTAACAGAGCGACGCACAAGTGACAGCACTATTTAGCATCTCTGTCAGTTTAATGAGCCCAGAAAGCTTTTGTAAATGAACATCGGTGGGCCAAATGAGGAATTAATTACTTGCTTGCCTTGTACTTCAGCCCAGCTCGTACAGTAAATGGGTAATAACTGTCATCTCTGGGTCTGTGTGGGACTCACCCTGTCGTTGCCTGCGGCCTGGAGCCCACAGTTTGTGGTTACAATGGGGAAAAGCGAGACAGCACCACACTGCTGCGAGCCTGTTAACCAGCATACCCACGTAATGGCTCATTGCATCCTACTTGTTGTAGCAAGTCTCTTCTCCGCCACAGGCTAAATGTTTTGAATATGTTTACTCTGAGAAATGGAAATTGGCCATTTGTTTAATCTAAAAAAAATAATTAATAGTTTGGTTGACGGCTTGCGAAAGTATAAATGTTCTCCTGTCTAACATAGTCTGCCAATGAGGATCTATTATCTTACAGCAGTTACGCAGTGGAGAGGTTTAGTGTTGAAATGATAAGCTGATTAATAGATAACTTGATCAAGCTGAAAATGAGCTGACAGCTGATCATCATTAGTGTTTCTGTCATGTTTTATTGCTTTTTTTTCCTGTTGTGTATTGTTGTAAATTAAATATGTTTTGTTCAGGAATATATTACACTGACAAATTAAGCAAAAAGAAGATTATTTGAGTTTAATTGTGTCACAATTTTCTGACATTTTATAGACCAAATGAGTAATTGGTAAATCATAGACATTTCACATCTGTACATCTAGATGGGTTGAAATATTTTGCTGGCACATTACCCAGCAAGGTTTACCCTCCATCTTGTCCTCATTTCTCCACGTCCTCCTCTCCCTCCTTACCATTTAAAGTGACGTGACCTCCAATGACCTCTCCTGGCAGAGCTAATCTCACTGTGTAGGGCGGTGGTGTCCAGGGCCTTTCCCCTCCCCCAGAATCCTCTCTTCCCCCTCGTGGTCTCTGGTATCATTATCATGGAGGTCAGTAGGCCAAGAGCTTCAGAAGAGGGCCACTTTGACTTGAGGATTTTTCTCTGCACAGCATGTGTTAAGCCAGACGAGAGTTTTAGATTTCAGAAATGGACGATAAAAGGCCAGAGATAGCAACATCAATATTCCACTGTTAGGATTTGTAATAAGCCGCAGTGTTTTAATACATTTGTTTTTAATCTTTTAGTTATTATCTCGAGCTTGTACAATTTCATGTTTGAATGCTTTGTGTATTTTTCTCTCCGGCGCACAGGAAGTGAGGCTTTCTCTGTGTTGTGTCTTTAAACACCTTCTCCAGAAAGTCACACTTTCATGTTCTGTTGTGTTGAAGTGAGAACCCGTTTCATACACCAATTCCAGTTGTTGTATACAGATTTTATTTCAGTTTTACTACCAATTATAGAAACATTTCGCCCAAAAACTTGTCGGTCAGTAGTTTAGCCAGTATTTGCTGAGTTTTAGATCCACTGTGTTGGACTTTGGAGGGAAGTCGAATGCATTACTTTGCAGTACAAAATGGAAAGCAATTTATTTTAAAGCTGAAATGATCAACAGCAAAGTAATTAGCCCTGTTGACATAGAGATCACGCAGTATTCTCGTGAAGAAGACTAGCCTTTGAGCCAATGCTACCTTTTTACACTGAATCAGTGTCGGCAAATTGCCGCCCTAGTGTGTGATTTTTTATTTTTAGGTAGCTTAACGGCTTTCCCAGGAGCAAAACAGACATGACGTGTAACACAACAATGTCGGTGTTTAGTGGCGTAACACCAGTTTAGTGTGCTGGGCCAAACAGTTATGTAGGCGAGTTACATCTGATTTTGGAAGTTGAGGGAAAGGTACCTCTGAGTATATGCTATTGTTCATGTGCCTCCTAAGCCAATTACAAAACTCCCAGTCTCACCAGTGGAGCTGCTTAGATGTAAGTAGTGGGTGAGTGTGGTTTTACTGGGTGTCACTAAAGAATATAAAGCAGAGTGATGTTGAAAGAAAATACATGCTCAGCAAACCCTCCTTGGGTAAATAAGAGTTTAAAGTACAGTGTATCACTAAGGCTTTGTCAGGATACGCGACACACAGTGGACGCCTGCACACTGTGAGCAGTTCATTAAAGAAGTGACATTTCTGACAGGGACCTTTGGACAGGCAGGCTAAGTTAAGTGCATTCTGACACTTAAGTCTTTTGGGAGGTAACGTTTGGTCGGTAATTACAGAACATAAGCCTTCAACATTGAAATTGTGTCACTTTAACCAGAGCCGAACATGTAGGCTAATTAGACAAAATATGTACCACAGTTTTCACAATAAAATCACAGCCTTGGGAATTATGATAGAAGCAAATATAATTACGCATACAACAAGTGTCTTTACATTCCTACACTTAATGCTAATCACTTGGCAACAAATTAACCTGAAACTAATGTGGGTGTTGTTTAATTCACTGTAAGCAGTCGTGAAAAGTCACACTTGGTGTTACAGTATAATAGTTTAACTCATGACATTTCGTCATGATAGTCAGCTTTTTACGTCACAACGTTACGGCCTTTGCTTTTGGTTGAAACTACATCCAGACTCTCTTCTCTGATAAAAGCTCATCCTTTGATTTCCCTCCACCCGACAAATGCTTGTTTCAGTCCTAATCATGCTTTTATGCAGATTATTATGAGCATGGTGGGGAGGAGGGCAGCTCAGACCCTCAGGACACAGAGAGAGAACACACTGTAAAAATCAAACTTGTGGCTGACAGTCAATTTAAGGGAGTGTGTTTGTGAGGCTGTAACAAGTGACAGTTTAAAGCAGGGGTGTCAAACTCAATCAAAGAAAGGGCCAACATTTAAAACACGGTCTAAGTCGCAGGCCAAACGGGCTCAACATTTAGTGAAGAGTCTAAAAGTGACTCTTTTATTATAGTATATAATATAATAATATAATATATATTTTATCCAGAAATATAAATTTAAACAGCCAAACTTTAAAACAAACAACTTTTCCTCAATAAAATAAATAGAATTTTAAATAATTTTTCTCTTTTTTTGTACTATCCTGATGTTTTGTCTCATAATGTCGTCTTATATCTATATTCTTTAATTATAGCCACATCAGCTCCACAAACAAGACACACAGGTTCACCTCCGACAGACAAACAGGTAGAACTCTGCCCCCCACCTGCTTTGAAAGTCTCTGTTTTCAAAGTCCACTTTTCGTTTAGTCATTTATTTTGGGGGGGGCTAGCTTAAGTGTTGCTATAACAGCGCTGATCAATGCATTGATCCGCTGATCGGTGTGTCATTATACCTGCGGGAGGAGGGGCTGCTGCACGGGTCCTGACTTGCGCAACAGCTGTTCAGTGGGCATTGTGGGATTTGTAGTATTAGAGGTGGGAGTGCTGTTTACCGACGGGCCATTCTTAATAGTCACATGAAATTATCTCGCGGGCCGTATATAATTGTATCGCAGGCCTTGAGTTTGACATGTATGGTTTAGAGGCACCCCGCTAATATTGTCTGGCTTAATGCAACTGCTGTGATGAGCTACATTTTGCATCCAAATCTTTGCAGCTATTTTCAAAAACAACAAAACAGTTTTTTGTTGTCTCAAGTGGTGCCATTGTCTGACTGCAATCTGCGAGTCAGGGTGAGGAGTCAGTCTTCCTGCAGTTTGCACGTTCTTACCTGACTTAAATACACTTTGACAGTACACTTGCAGTATAGTCCTGACCTGGCCCAGTGGGCTGATCTCTACTGGGTAAAACGTATCCAGCTGGTGATAATCAGACTTCAGCCTGGTGTCTGATAAGCAGTGCCGCGGTAAGATTTTTCCTCGCATATTGGCTATTTGTTTCACGTGCTGCTTTGACTGATCCGTCAGTCACCGGCTGGATCTGACAGACTCTTTAGCGTCTCATCTCTTTATTATCAGTTTCATCAATTTAATGTGGAGCCTTTGTTGTGTAATATAACACCAATGCCTCTTTTCCCTGAGCCTTAATGAGCATAGTATTATTTTTCATAAAAATCACACACTTCTATCACAATTCTATCTTTTATCTTCTTTATTTCACTCCAGGAAGGGCGGGTCCACTAAAACATGCTGCAGGAAGTCCTGCAAGACATTTCTAGTCCCAGACTGTGACATGATGTACTGCCCACTAGTGCACTGCCTCACTCCTTCCATGCCCTTCAGTTTCCCCATTGCTCTCTCACTGGATAACTCTTCCACCTCAGACTCGTCTCCTTGGGGCTCCAACTACAACAGCATCTTATTTTTTCTTGATGAAATCAAAAATGTTGTACGTTTTGAAACCGCTCATTGTGAGCCCCCAAGGCTCCGTGAAAACTCCCTAACTTGACGGGCGTGTGCGTGGATGCCGTTATGGGGTTTCTTCTCAGTTCACAATAACTTGCCTGGGACAGGCACAGCAGGAAAGGTCAGGTAGAGCTACTGCAATAAGCTTCATTTGCTCAGCTTCCTACATTACAAGCAATCTTAGTGTAAAGGTCAAAGCCATACAATGTACTATATAATGGAACTGGTGTCTTAATGTGTCTGTAATTCTTTCTTAACCAGAACTTTTTAAAATCCTTATTTCATTATGTATAAGACGTGTAAATGTGTTTTCACACATTATTTGTAACTTGAGATTGTTTTACCATTTTAGAATTATGAATATGTCTCTTTTTAGCAAATGCGTGCCGGAAAGACACAAAACATTTGTAGTCACAGTATGCGCATTTCTTCTTCATAGCAATGCTTACAGAAGTAGGCTACATTACTTGAAATGTATACATAGCCTACTTCCATGCAGCTGTCAGGGCTTGAAATGTTTGCTTACCTTTTTGAAGTGGCTGGTCCATTCACCTGCATTCGGGTGGATTCACCTGCCAAAATATTTCACCAGTCAAGAGGGTTTTTAGGACAGACAAGAGGCCAGTTGGTTACCCTCCAATGTGACTGGTGAACTACACGTGGCTAATGCACCAGCCACAGCCAAAATAAAGCACCATTTGGCCGGCTGCTGGTGGTCCCGAGGATGATTATCTGGGATAGAGAAGAGCTGCTTTGCATCTCGACAACATGTAGCCAAGATTACACTGTTACACCAAAAGCCGGGATCACTGCTGTGACTTAAAAGAAGAAATAAAGTGTTTGACGTTTCTATGAAGAAACAACAGGCGCGTTCGGTCTTCGTTTGATCCACTCATCACAAACGGCTGACTGGAGGTCAGTGATGTGGCTGACACGGTTCATTGATGTTTTTCAAACTGCTTTTTAGTTACTGCTATCAGCCATCTGCCATGCCCAGATGAATACTGAGCTGTAACACAGGAAACTCCTAATAATCTTACCATGATGCATCTGACGTACACTGGCTGGCTTTATGTCTGTAATACCAAATATTCTGGAGGTCTACACTGACTTGTTATCCTCTTGTATTTCAGGAAAAATAACTTTTTTTGACATCCTCATTCAATTATTTGACAATTGAGAAAGAAGATTTTAAGTCCCCCTCGCCAATACAGTATTTCTATGATTAATTTCAACTTTTACAGCTGCTTTGCTTGTAATCTTGTTTTCCTTCACTCTGAGAGCAGCAGCCAGCCGTGCTCAGTACTTGTATTTAATGACTTATCAGAATTAAAAGTGTCTTTTAGTGTCAGTACCGTCTGGTGGTTTGCTAATATGCCAACTGAGCCACACTATTTATCTTTAGCAATATTACAGGAGAGGTCGTCGGTATTTACAGTTAAGAATCACTTCAGCTAACAGGTGTGGTTGATCAAGGGCCCTGCTGTCACCCAGATTGTACCAGAGATGAAACCTAACATGAGATTTCAGCCCAACACTTCTTGTGTATTCATATCAGAAATGAGTCGCTCTTCTGTCACTAAAACAATGTCGTTCTGGCCTGTAGCAGGTTTGCAGGAGCTGTTGCATTTTCTGTGTAAACACGCAGCGTTGTTGTACATCTTTCCCAAGAGTAAACCAACCCAGTCCCTTAGGATGTGATTCGTATTATGTTTCCTCTGATTATACTTGTTTGTTTAGAGTAGACTGAAGAGGAGTCATGTGCAGGTTGGCAAACTATAGGAAAGTCATGGGAAAACAATGCAGCTTTAACGGGAAGAAATGTCACTGAAATTACAACTAAAGGTTACTTTTTTTTGTTACAGTTACAAGTGGAGCCGAAACCTTTGGGTTCTTTAGCTGCCAGATTGTCTGCTGTGTACACCAGTTAATTGCTAACTTTGTCTGTTTGCTGTGTGGTTCTGAAAAGACATCGATGAAGGCAGTGAGACTTAACTGAAAATGTTTCGCTAAGCAGAGCCGAGTGATAATTCCCTGTCAGTCCCTCAATACAAGCGACGCCTTACACATAACACACTTGACCCATTGTTCATTTAAAACCAGCGATTAGTGGAACTTGAACAAAACCAACTTGCATAATTAAAACAAACCTTACTGAAACGCCAACCTAACAGGGTTTAATTGAAATGATTAATTGAAAATGAATTGCGTAATTGAGCTCATTTGAATGATCTGATACTAGAAAGTGTAATTATCAGGACTCAAAGTATTATTTTAGCAGATGGGGATAGAGAGGAATTGAGAGGACTCAGCATATTTCAACAGATTTCTCCTTAGCCTCTGTTCCTCACTTGAAGCTTATCTCTTCTGTCGTCCTGCTTCTGGGGTGTCCTGAGCCTCTGGGCATTAAAACTGTTTACTCTTTGACAGGGTCCGACATTAACACCCGCCAAGCGCCAAATGCGGGTAGATTTTCTGTCTGGTGAGTAAATCTCGGACGGCTATTCTTCCTCGTGTCTGTACCAAAATAGTCATGTAATAAAAAATAAAAAAAATACGCAGAGTCTCTGCTGCGTTTTGGTGTCATTCACGGCTACTCTGCTTCAGTCCTCTGCTGGTTACCACACACACACACACACACAATAGACTCTTAAGTCAAGGCGTATAGACTTGTTTTATCCTTGAATTCATAGACTGTTGATCAATATAGTTAAATAACTTTGCTTAAGATTTTGCCCTGGTTTATTTCTTAAAGTTTGTATTTAACATAATACCTCATTATACCTGGCTAGATTTTTTTTTTTTCCCATCAAAAAGTTTATTTCAGACACTGCTCTTTGATATCTTCCCTTTATATCAAGGCTGTGTTTTTGTCTCCATCTGCCCACAAGGGCCCCTGCATGCTCCATAATGGTGCCTGGGTTTAATAACTCAAAAGAAGCTGGATAACAAGCCCATTTGGTGATACTAATAGCATTTGCCTTTTAATGGAAACATTTATCCAAAGCTTCTTACAGCGTCATGAGAGTATGTGTTTTTGTACCAGTGGCTCCAATGGGAATCCCTAACCCTTTTAGAATGAGTGCTGTCTTCTATCCATGGAGCTAGTAACAGAAAGAAACCACTAACCCAGACAGTGTTACTGCTGTAATTATCCAGTTTCCCCTATAGGATAATTTTCGCTCATCCAATCTTGGGCAGCACATGACTAAAACTGATTTTCACAATAAATACCGCCACTGGTCCACACAGTTGGTTGTATTGTTTTATCTCCACACATGGGCAGGACACACAGCTCCTTGTAAATCTTTTGTAAATGGCTTTATCCTACTTCAAGCAGCACAATAACTTGTTTTAACTCGGAGATAAGCATGCTGATTTTGCTTAAACAGGTTTTTTCCGACCGCCTAATCTCACGCTTTATTGAATTTGTGGAAAACATTTAAGGTCCTGCAAGTAAGTAAACAGGAGCTCCACATTCTGCGTGGCAATCGTTTTTGCCTGCTCTCTCATCAGAGGGCATCAGGTCCTACAGTCAATAACAAGATCAGTCTGGCCTTCATGGATAGTTACAAACAGAATAGTTGAAAGCAGATGCATCATTGGTGTGACATTGGTTGTGTAACATGAACAGATAGCTTGTGATGATGATAAAGAAGAGTCATCAAATGTTTGTTTGAATTTCTGTAAAGTATGAAGATAGCATATCAAACCCTTGTGGCGTCTCCCTGTCCAGTGCATTTGACAAAAATAAAAAAATGGTGTCAATGCAAGTTATCAACTGTGGTTTCAAGGCTCCTCGTCTGAGTTTAATGCAGTCACCTCTGATCACTCCAGAGTAACTTAACCTTTGGTCGTAAAGAGGGACCGATTAGGAAGAACAAATGTCAGACTTCTAGCCTTATCAGACGTAAATTCACTGGGCACAACAGTGCTAAAGTTGTTTGTAGAGTGCTAGTGGTTGCAGCACCTTCTCTTAAGGTAGGGTCAGGTCGGTTCCCAGCTTTGCCGGACCAGTCAGATGTAGAGGCTTAACCCGGTTTGGTTTTATTTGGACTGAATGAAGCAATTTTTGTCACTAGGAGATTTTCTGGGAAATTCCGTATAAGATTTTATCCAGTAAAATCCTCAGTTGTTACCCGACCGGACTTTAATGACAGATGCCAACGGTAGCACTGCTCCATTAGCCTCCAAGGCTAAAAATAAAGATCAGCTGGGCGGACCAGACCACTGCTAACTTTCATTTTCACCATGACCCTGCTGATTACCTCCTGTGGGCCTAATTCCTTCATTTCTCAATTATGGTGTTTAAACTTTAAAGGAAGAAAGGTCAAGTTGAATGATTGTTCAGTTGTCCTGATTGTGGTGCCGTTACTTTCTCACACACTCTCAGGAGGAGCATCTGAGTCATGTGCAACACCTGTAGATTTATTAACTGTATTTTTAGTTATTATCAAACCACAAAGTGTATAGATTCCAAATTAGTTCCACTAGTTCAAGACCTGATGTGAACTGCTTTGAATAGCTATTTACCCTTTACCGATGTTCATAACAGGTTACGTGTCTTGTCTCAAATCCAATTGATTTTGAAAGTGTACAATCAAGTTAGTTGATTATCCGATTAGCTTAATTTTCTTTTTGAATAGTTTTATCTCTTGTCACTTTAGATAAATAGTAACTCCAGGAAGAGATGCAGGGTTCAAGATCCTTCCACATTTTCAGGATGGCTCCGCTTTTGGCAGGTGACTTAGAAAACTGTGCGTGGATGGTGGGCTCCAGCCGCTTTCTTTTGTTTTCCCTACGAAATAGATTTTTGCCTCAAAGGTTTGACTCCAATCGATGACGGCCGGCTGAGTGAGTGAGCGTGCAAGGTAGACTAACTTTTCATGAACAAGTTTTTGTCTGGTGGTTTAGTTTTTTTTTTTTTTTTTTTATCTCACCAGCGTCTATGCTTCTCTTGCCTCTGGGAAACATGAAGAAGTACTCGATGTACCACGTCGTCCTCCTCACTGCTCACTCTGAAACACTCTTAGCTTGAAGTGAAGAAAGAGAGAATATCTTACCCTTGCTGCCAGTTTGGTATCATACAGTACATAAAAAAATTGGTTGCCATATGTCCTCCTTTAAGACTGCCAATCTACTATTAAGTTTATTCTGTATAATTACAAACCTAAGCCATTTAAGATGAATGATAATTTTGACATGGGATTCAGATTTAGGTTCTGTCATGTGTGTGTTTGTGTCTGACCTCTGAGATGTATTACACCTCAGCTTCACAAACTTTACTCCTGGCCTTCACAACCTAAACACAAAGCTCAATTATTCAAGTGTTCCTGCTTCTTGGCAGAGTGTGCAGCCTCCTGGCCTGCTGCAGTCTGCTTCTCTTTGGATTGCGTCTATTGTCTGCCTGATTTCCCCAGGCACCAAATCCTGGCTGGAGGATTGAGGGCCATCAAACAGAATTAAGAGGAGACAATAAATGTGTGTGTGACGGTGGACGGGTGTGTGAATACTTACAGTTGGGCAAGACCACGTTTAAGTTTTTGTGTACTTTCTGTGTCGGTGTGGAAGTGTGTGTGTGTGTGTAGTCTCGGAGTGAGTGAATGTGTGTTTGTGCGCGTGTGTTTTTGAAGGGAAGCCAAAGCTTGCACAACAAGACGAGGCCTCTCCTCCTGGCTCCGTCCACTGATGCAGGCCTTCAGTGTCCGTCGCTCCAGCTGGCAGCCAATTTATACTGAGGCCAAACACTCCAATACCCACAGGCAGGCCAACAGGGGCTCTTTGTGATGCCAGAGTGTGTGTGAGAGTGTGTGTTTCCCTCTGAGTATGTGAATGTGTCTGCCTCTGTGTATACTTATCAGCTACCGGGACAGTTGTTCAGCACATGATTGACTGCAAATGCTGTTAATCTCCGGACTTTGATGTATGCAGAGGACTTGTGTCTGTGTGTCTGCGCTGGTTAAGTCGTGGCTTACATTATATTAGTGGCTCAAAGTTAATTAATGCACTGGAAGCTGTGTGGCAGTAGTACTGTCTTGTCACAATACCAGACTGTATTGTCTGGGTATCACCATTAAAAGACGTAAACCTCAGACTACAACAAACTTGTTAGAAGTAGGGCCGTCACAATTTGGTTGATTCGGTTTAACTTTATGGATTTTAAGGTCATGATTTGATTACGTTTTTGGTTTAAACATGTAGAGGTCTTAACGGGTCTACCCAAAACTTTGGATCTGGACCTGGAACATGTATTGATGTCCATGTTTGATTATGGTCAATTCGATCCAGGTTGGATTACATCCTACTGCTGGTCCTAGGTCTGTTTATCTTTATGTGTAATACCCGAGTGGGTCCGAGAAGATCAGCGCAGATCACGAGAGAACCGCATAAGTGCTGTGTAACCTTAATGACGATTTTCTTTTAACCTTTTATCACCTTCTGCAGGTTAGCCTACTCTTCTGTTTCTTGAGGTTTATATCCATCGCTCTACAACCATCCACAATCCAGTGAAAAAATGAAATTGATAGATTTGAAGTTATCCAGTTGTTTGTAATTCAAAACTAATTCAATACAATTTGATATAGTTATTTTTTATAAATGCTATAAAGGTTTTTACTGGCAGTAACTATTTTTAATAGCCAAATCACGTCTCCAAAGCTGTGTTTACTGCCACGGCTGTGAAAGTTAACTACTTATTTTTAACTGTCCATCACTTAATCACCTCTACTTAATCTGTTGCTGTATCTATCAACCTCTGTGGCACAAACATTTGGAACAGCTTCACCATCCTAAAAATTGATTCTGATACTGAACATGTGCTGTCTGTTTTCGTCTTAAGTAGTGTGTCTGGCCCACTGACAAAAAATGAGTTTCCGTTCCTGATTTCAAGGATTCTGGACTTGTATTTGATGGCTTAGGCTGTTGCTTTTGGGCGCCTCTGATTGTTTTAAACTGTGGCTGCAATCATATCTATCCAGCACTGAAGTGCTGTGCACTGTTTGTAGTTATCTTAATTAGGCTTTTTAAACATTGCTATAGGGACTTCTTGTTCTTGACAGTAAAATGGCTTCACACATAGCAGAAAAAACTGTTAAAATTCGCTATCATGGGCGGTCATTGCATCACAGCTTTGGCTGAAAGATGGAGAGCTTTTTCTGCGCTGAATGAAGCTTGAATGAAAGAACCTGAAAGAATTTGTTTCATAGTACCTGTTTAGGCTTACCTATAAAGCAGTTTTGACATTAACGTTGGCAGGTAAAATGACAGCACAAAATGTACGATGAGGTCTGAAATTGTGCTTTGCCGACTGTAAAGAAGACCTTACTACTGTGAAATGTCACTTGATATGCACAGCTTGCAGTTCTCAGGGATCAAACAGGGCAAATGACCTCTTACCCTGAGACAGTTAGACCACTGAAATCCTCATCTATCACCTGTGCTGTTAAATCAGCCCATCTAATAGGCAGCTGTTAGACAGGCTGCTCTTCTTTAAGATTGGCATGCAGGGACACCCAAACCCTCAAAATGTTTTACATTGAGGGCATTTAGCTGATCCTTTTATCTAGAGTGACTAGTGCAACAACTTTCCGTCCACCAGCATTACAAACAACTACATTAAGGAATGGATTCCAGGCACAGTTTTCTTTGACCTTGGCATTGTCATGTTAAATTGATGGGGCTCATTACGGGACTTTGCTGTGTTATTGCACTGACAGGAATTGCTTCAATACTAGAGAGTATCAAAAAATGCCTTGTTGAAAGGCTCTGGCTCAGGAGGTACAGCGGGCAGTTCAATTTAAAAATGCTGTAGCGTAAAACTAAAGACCTGAAACAGACAACCACATTGAGGATTTATATTTTTATGCTATGAAACTCATTTGAGTGTATAAAAAGAAAATGAAAAACAAGAATAAAGGTGTGTATCACAACGTCTAATTTTCTTTTCGTTTGGTTTGGCTTTGGGTTTAGTTGTTAAGTTATTTCACATCTGAACCTTTAAAATGAAGCCATGTCTACTTGCGACCCCCTGATCATAAGTGGGTTTGCTGCGACCTTAGTGGGAAAATTAGTTTATTAAGTTTATTTCACATAGATAAATAAAAACCACATGAAAGAAATATAAAAGTACATATGAGGGTGTGGTAGAAACCTGCAATGGCTGAAAACATACAAAAGTTCAAATGTATCATCAATATATTTAAATGCTAGTGCTCAGAAATTCATTATGTTGTTGCTGCAATTGAGTTAAACTGCATAGGGATTTAGTGCTATCTATACTTGTCTTATTATCTATTGTGTATATATAAGTGTTTTTAGAGGTCCAGAGACATGAAAGTATCCACTGTTTGACAAGAATAAAAGTGAAAATGAGACAAACTTTTTCCTGTTACTGAATCATCTAGTACCCCCAGATATGTTTATTACTAGTTTGTTATTGAAATGTATTAAGTTTTCAAGCTTAATTTTCTAAAGGTTTGGTTTCTGACATAACACATAAAATATCTGTTGCTTTAATCAGCCAAAATATGAACCATACACAGGATCCAACACACAAGGATGTGACACTTGGGGTTATTGTTGCTGCAGGTCGTGGGGCATGATTGAGAAAACTAGAAGGGCTGGTTTCTGAATGTGCCGTTGGTGTGAATGGAGAGTTTCTCAGTGGGTTTGTGGCCAGCAGTTGCTGCTTGACAGGTTTCAGTGGGAGGAAGCGTGATGACGAACCCACAGTCTCATTGTGAATCACTGCAGCAGCACAAAAAGGCCATGAGTCACCATTAGCTTAATCAGACCCTCAATAAATAGAGCTCTTAATAGAAATAGATCTGATTTTGATTTGGGATATTATTTTCTTAGAGCTGCAACAACTAGTCCGTTAACTATTTTAACATTCAATTGTTTTATTTTGAGTCATTTTTAAAGCAAAAAAGCCAAAATTTTCTGGTTGCAGACTCTCAAATGTGAGTAATTGCTGGTTTCTTTTGCCCTCCCGTAGTCTATTGATTGTAACTTGAATATTCTCTGGGTTAGGATTGTCAGTAGGACAATGACAATTGTTAGTTGCAGTTCTACATTAGGCTGACTGATCTCCTGATCTCTGTTCAAATTGTTTACATTGTACTCACGTCTCTATCGAAGAACAGATTTCAGCATCAGATGAGCTCTGGTCTCAATCAGGATTTAAACAATAAAGTGTGTCGTTGGCTGGCTGTTTGTGCTAAAATGTCTCCACACTGCTGCTGCTGCTGCCGCCACGATGCCTGTCTGGCATTCTGCTTAAATTTATGTGCAGTCATTTAACAAGGAACCGAAAGCAGAAGTGCGACAGGGCAATAAACACAGTACAGGGGTTTAATTTCACATTTGTTTGCGACCTGGCAAATCACACAACCCTCGTTAAATTTTACTATGAGCTAACAGTGTTTATAGACTTGACCATGATCAGGTGGACAGTAGGTAAACGAGCCAGGCAGCAACAATACACATCTGTAACCCTGCTTCTTAATCTCAGCTGGTGTTTTGTATGACTCTTGACGATAGATTCGCGGGAATCATGCATGGCTTTAAATATAGAGTGCAAATAAGCTTCTGATTGCTGAGCAGTCACAGAGTCAGAGGAACCTATTCACATGTGGATATGAAAGACAACAGAAGTTATTGCCTCCTCCTCCCTCACAAAATGAAGAAACAAATAATACTTGTGTGGTTATATACTCTGCGAGCTATAGGATGGAGTTTTCCCACTCCCCACAGTCACACAACATTAAAGATTTTACTCTCTGCTATATTACAGCACTTTTGCCTTCCTTGGACTGTTGACCGTTGAGGCAGACAGGAACTGGGATTGTGACATGCAGCGAAGATCCCTGGCCAGAGCTGAGCCTCCTACGTCACAGTTAAATGATATGCATCTTAACCACTTGACTATCCTTCCTTTATACCTGACTGTTAAGAAAGATCGGCGTCTGCATGATGGGGAAAGCGGGCCATGCATTGCGGTCAATATGGGCTGCCTGTTTAATGTACTTTTCTTGCGTTCATATAACTTGTGTCCTCAGATGACCCTGAATGCAGCAGCTTCAGTACAGAGGCTGGTTTGCTTCATCTTTCATATATACTTTATGACCCTCCAGTGTCAACCCTCTCATCATCCAGCTGTGGTTACAGAACAGATATCTGTACAAAGGCAAAGATCTGCAGTTTGAATGTCTGACGTTATTTTATTTTGACACAGTCCAAATAACCAACTGTTAGTAGTTCTGTAACTAGGAGAAAATATGGGGAAATATTGAACACAGATGTGACACACTCAAAATTCCTTGAAAGTTGATTGTTATATTTGGTTTATTTAGAGTCATAATGTGACTCAGAGCTTGCAAACAAAATCCACATGTGGACTCAAGGCACTCTGCATGGCCAAAAGTATGTGGACATCCCCGTGCTTTTTAAGTTTCTGAACTGCAGTATTTAGTCTATTAATCGAGAGGTCGAACAACAGAAAATTGCTAACCACTTTCATAATTGTATATTATTTTTGATATTTCTAAGAAAAAATGCGAAATATTTTTTAGTTTTAGCTTCTTAAATGTGAATATTTGATGACTTTCTTTTGGAATATATGATGGTAAACTGAGTGTCTTTAGGTTTTGGAGTCACCCTTGGTTGTTCGATTTTATAATTAGAATATTTAAAACTATGACATTTTATTGACAAAACAATGATTAAATGATTTTAATTAATAAAATAATCAGTATTTGCAGCCCACTTAGCATACATGATATGAAGTATTCAACAATAGTGTTCTTCCAACTTTGCATCAACAGTTTGTTTTTGGCCCATAAAGAAATGTTTTTACCCAGTTTGGTCTTTGGCCTCAACCCCATCCCTGCAGCCAGGTTTTAAAATCTGGTGTGAAAGCCTGAAAGCACATGAGTGGCGGCTGTTCCAGCAGCATGTACATGCCCATGACACATTTAATAATCTTATGGGTGTCATGTTTGGTCGTCCGTATACTTTGTGTTCACTTTATAAGGAAACTCGTTTTGAAAAATTCTGATACTGTCTCGCTAGTTTAATTCCTCTACGTCAACATGTGCTTCTTTGCTCATTTCATGAAGTATTCTACCTCATGTTGATTTGCCATCTGCCCTTGGTACTTGTTGACACGTTGAGCTTTTCAAGCATGAGTAAGTGCAGGAAAGCAGATGCCAACATCTGTCTTCTTATGCCCACAACCCATAATATGTTGCATGTTGATAGTACTTACAGACGAACGGCGGAAACACTCGCTGAGTTTGCTTCAAATATTGCTTGGTGTGAACATGACCTCAGCTCAACCCCACAACGCACAAATAAAACATTACATCACTGAGGAGTCGCTGGCGTCATGTGACGATAACATCTGTGTGAAGCTCATCAGCGCGTGACGGCCCTCTAATAGGCAGCAGTACAGTGTGTGTCCTCAGCAGCCCCCGCCACATTTCATCTCTGTCGACTAACTGGGCTAATTTCACGGTCTGATGAGCAGACAGAGGCGAGCTGGCAGACCTGGTGTGGTCACCAGAGACTTTAAAGGCTGCTTTTTTTTTTTCATTTTAAACTGTATGTTTGGAGGAGGATGAAACAAGTGGTAGGTGTTCGCCTGGCATTCCCTCGACCATCGTGACTGGAGTGGTCGGACTCCTACAATTAAGCAATGAATCACATAAAATGATGGCAGGACTAGTCACTGCTGCCAGGCTGGAGGATGGAAATCTGTTGCCCTCTGTGGAGGACGACCACAACTTTTAGGAACACTGTACAGCATTAAACACATGAGATCCTCCTCTTTTTATTTGTTGCCAAGCTGTGGTATTTGGCTTGTCGATCAGCGTGGGTGGTATGGTGAAATATTTAATCCCCGGAGTTTCCATTACGGTTTCACTCTCTGTAGGTAGTTTTGTTTTCTATGGTAGCTCAGTGAAACCAAACCAAATTTAGAGTTTTTGATTCATGGAATAGAGCGACAGATTTGGAAATATGCTTGTTCACTTTCTTGCCGAGTGTCATATCAGAGGACTGGTGCCACCTCCTGTTTGTGTGGTAGACATGGAAAATGGAGTGGGAAGGGGGGGGGGGGGGGGTAGTAGGACTGGCACTGTCCAAAGGCAATAAACAGCAAATTGAGCTTTTATACACTTTGGTTCTTGTAATAATAAAATAAATCAGATTTACCATGTTAACTGGTGAGATTTGGAGGTGCAGGTTTTGTACAGAGCCAGGATGACTGTTTCAACCTTGTTTTCAATCTTAATGCTAAGCTAAGTTAACCCGTGGAGGTTTCTTATATAACAGACAGACATGAAAGAGGCATTGATTTTTCTCATCTAACTCTGGGCAAGAAAGCGGATAAGCGTATTTCCCAAACTGTTGAACTATTCCTTTAAAGTCGAGCTGGTTATAGGTAGTGTTCTTTAGTTTCAAAGAATAGTATTTTTGGATATTGCCGAGCCAATTTTGTGATTGTGACAACAGTGCAGTTGCAGAATGAATCGTCCTGACAGATTTGTTCTTTCTCTCTCTGTTATAGGCTCCAATGAGAGGCTCTCCATGATGAGGAGTTAACACCGTCGGCCGCACAACTGCAGGAAGAGACGTGGCCGCTGCACCATCCACAGTCGACGCATGGCGGTATTAGGGGTAAGAACCACACTGTTGTTCACTGTTGTGTTCGTAGTCTTGACCGTGCAGTGGAAATATGACACCAGGCATTATACAATATACAGAGTTGATAAGTGAAAAAACTAATTTGGCTCATATATAGGTCGACTACTTGATAAGTTTACTTATTGTTTCAGCTCAAACTCTGCCAGTTGGGTTTATGAAATCCTCTTAAAAAGTCAAAAATGCAACATCATCAGTATGAAAGGCTGACAATTAAAAACCGGAGCCTCTTGTCCACATACAAAGACAATGATTATCTCCGAATTCTCTGTTTGTCCAGTGTCTTTATCTTCATATCGATCTCATTGTCCGGAAACATTTGCCATTCTATCACTCAGTGAGGATTTCAGAACAGGTTGGAGCCTCTAAAAAAAAAAAAAAATCGATGTAATCCGTCTCTGCGTCTCACTCACCAGGCACAACCAGCTATTATCAGAGCGGCAGCTGGGCGTAATTTCACATCTGATCATTTGGCTGCAACTGTCTGCTGTTGGTTAAGCAGCCCGATGAGTCAGTGACCGCACAAGACAGTGCATATCCTATTAATATGTAAAAATGAGCTCTCCTCTGGGTTTTCCCCAAGTCAGACAGGTGGGCTTTCTCCTCAGGGTGTCTCTCCGGAGGGTATCAGTTATCCCAGCTTGTGATGAACAGATACTGTCTATATGATCCACCTCAGTTAGCCCGTCCACAACAAGTTGGTTGTGATTATGAGAGCCATAATACATTTTACCAAACATCTATTAACATTACATTTACGTACATAAGAACTTAGGGCACATCTTCAGTCATGTTTTTTTTTTTTTTTTTCGGTTTGGATAAAATCACATGATGTGATATTACATTAGGATGTTTTTTTGTTTTTTTTAAAGATGCATGCAGTGGTTGCGCTTATTTTATATCTTTCACTTTTTAGCGCAATTAGAAAGTTCAAAAGTTTTTATTGAAGATATGGTTTTATGTTTTTCTCATTGTTGCTAATTGGTTCTGTGACAGTTAAGTGTTGGGAAGGTGTGCGTTGTTACACCGTCTCTGGGAGATGTTGATTAAGATTCAGCATCTTAAACAACAAGCCCCAAAAAAGATAACACAGAGAGAGACAGTTCTTCCATCTGCCTATGCTGTCTTATTTTGCCTGAGCTCTGGTTAATCTTCAGCTCTGTTAAAATGACACGTTGTCAGCTGTAAACCAAAAAAACACAGCATGTCTTTTATTAACTCAGAGCAGTGTCTGCATATCATGCTGCATCCTCAGACAGGGATGGCGCCTTGTATGCTGCCTGAGAGGCAAAGCCCAGGGCGAAAACTCTCCTTTTAGCCCTTGAAGCTACAGCACACAGTGTGTGTGAACTGTAAATGTGAACTAGATACGTGCATGTGTTTTTGTATTTTTATCGACTCAGCTGAACAGAGGTCATTGGCAGATTTTAAAGCCAGTCACTAAAACTAAACTGTAAGCTTTTAGGTAGTTTTAGCTTGTCATTTTTCAGTTGGTGGTGTGTGTGTGTGCGTGTGTTTGACGAATGTCTGGATGCATCTGAGTCTAATTAAAGGTATCAAATACAGGGCTGTGATGATAACTGCATTACCATAATACTGCGGTCATGTGATGCCTGCTGCAGGGTTGAGCTCATTACCTTCACCACCGCAATATATTAATACAGATTTAACTATAATATAATTCATATATATGTTCCCTTTTTTATGTTGCACTTTAAAAAACTAAATCAGGCTTAAGACTAATTATTATAGCAGTGATTTTCCCTAAAGCATTTGCAGTTTGAAGAATAATTATGACTTATTTGAGCCTGTTTTATTACTTACCCATGTTCATTTGCAACCCACATGCCGTCATGAACTTTTGCTAATAATCAGCTTCGTTTGCAGTCCTCTGTTATTTGTACATGTTTTTATTAGCATAAGTGTCCCTTACAGTGTTTTTTTTTCTGATTGCCAGTGTCTTTTTTGCAATTGTTCCCAGTGAGGAGAGAGTGTATGCGGCAGATGCAGCAGCTTAGAGAAATAAGATCTTTTTTCAGAATGCTGCTACAGTTTTAGTGGGGCTGTCCGGAGCACTATTACACTACTGTATAATACAAAAATACATTTGGATTTGGGAAATTATGGATTAAAAAGGCACTCCTCCTTATGTCACACCAGTAATTTCTGACCAATTGGGAGTGGTTATGTGAGGATACGTTGCTGTTTCACACAGTAAGAAAAAAAATCCATACCATAACAGGCCTAATATATGGAATATAAGCATACATATTCTGGTTGGTGCGTTGAGTTTGAAAACAGCAGAGAACTGGGGGTCACTTTTTGGCAGCTGCTTGTGGGAACTGTAGTAAATATGGGAGTATATCATTAGTGAAACAAAAGCACAGTGGTAGCGTTTAAATAAGGACACGAAGAAACCATTTCTGCTGTGTGACGACAGCGAGGAGTCCCAGTGACTTGTTGATGATGTTACTTAGTGAGTGAAACCGCAGTTAGTCATTCAGTTACTCAACACACTTAACTTCTTCATAGCAAGTCACCGCTTTCAGCATTGTTCGCGTGTACATCTTTTAAAGCACGAATCACCAGCTGAGCTCCCCGTTGCTGCCTGTTCGCTCTGCTTGTCTGACTGTGATCGTGCAGGTTTGTGTTGACTGATGTGCAGCACAGCCGATCTTAGTTCACTGTCCTCACTTTGCAGCAGTAAGCTCAGGCAGGACGATTGAAATCACTTTTGTGTCTTATTGACTAAATGTTATCTTGAACACACACCTGAAAACGCCTCTTTATACAAGACCAGCAGTGTTACTGTAGAATAGAAACATCAAACAGACATGTAGCGCTGCAATAGGCTCCGATATGTTTCACTTCAAAAATGCTGCACAACCAGAAGATGAAAATGAAAGCTATAGAGTAGCTGTGAATGCCAGGAAAGCAGGAATGATGGCTAACTAGATATTTAGGTACAATAAGAACAGGAATAGAAAACATTAGAGCACAACTAGCTGACATAAAATGCCTCAGTAATATCCAGCATAGTGTTTCTTGTTGAGATAATGTCTATATCACTGGCTGTGTTGTACTGGCAGTGGCTTTTTTTCAGTGGTATTAGTGCTGAAGTACCTCCATAAAACCGGCTTATCCTTGGAGGAATTGTATTAGTACTGCTGTGTGATTTGATTGAACTCCGTATAATTGAGGATTTATCTCGTATCTTCTTTTGGAAAGCAATTCTGAATCTGTGTGTTTTGTTTAGCCCACACCTTACCTAAATGCGATTGTATGATTAGTCAAAAAAAATATGGAACTTACTTATCAATCAGTGACTCACTCACTCTAATGTAACACATCAAACAGACGTAATGCACACAATAGCAGCGGCTACGAAGGAGAAACCTGGAATTGTAGCGTTGCATTGAGGTGGTACAGATATCAGCCTGGCAGAATGTGCTACTTTTCTCTCCTGCAGATGATGCACGCTGGCACGTCTTCTTTTATACCCCTCCTGCCCACATGTTGTGATCTGATTTCTTTGCCACTCTGTGTTTTTAAAATACTTACAACATCCTTTATTTGTACAGCTGTGATGCTTTGCAAACACGTTTTTTTATGATGTTACCGTAATTGTAGAGCAGTTCTCAATGAGTGGGCAGAAAGTGGCACATAGTGTTGCCCACAGACTAGTAGGACAGGTTAGCTAAAACCTGTTGATGAAGCAACTCATCTCCCAGTTCAAGTACAACAGACTGAACGTAGGATTAGTTAATGTTAAATTAAGAAATTACTCACACATTACTCACATTGTTGTATTCATGCTTTAATGTGTAAACACCTGGGATGGGATGTGATTTTTGAATATTCCAATAGTGGTTAATTTATAGAAATAAAAAAAAGAATAGTTTAAGCGACTGTTGTTTTGTTTTAAAAATATTTTATTTGAATAATCTTTCAAAAGTTCAGGGACTATGGAATAGTATTTCTGCTTGAAATGGGCATCCATGGTAAATATTTTTTTGATGAAAGAAAGGATTCCCATAATGACTGAGTGTGACCTAAAATCATAAAAACAGAGTCACTGCTGGATATTGTTAAATCAGGTTGTGTGAGTTTAATTTAAACTTTAGCTTCAAGCTTCGACCCTTACTAATATTTTCTTTTCTTTTTCTTCTGCAGAACCCCGACATGCTGACGAGGAAGATAAAGCTGTGTCACATCAATGCCCACATCACATGTCGTCTGTGTGAGGGCTACCTGATCGACGCCACCACTGTCACAGAGTGCTTACACACCTGTAGGTCCCTCCTCACAAACAAACTCTCTTCCTGCTGCTCATCTCTCAGTCGTGTTTTTCATTCTCGTTGCCAGCTCTCTGCGTGCGTGTTGTCTCACCAGTTTCTCTTGTTTGTTTGACACACCGGCTGTTTGTCTCCAAGCGTTTTTTCTTGTCGCTAAAGGTGTTACCTTCAGGATTTATCTCTGATGGGAAGAATCCTGGAGGTAGAGTGGTGCCTCTGTGATCCATGCAGCTCTGCCCCACAGCACTGCCTCCAGTCTGTGTGGTCTGTCGCACTTAACACTATGAAGTGCCCGATCCATCTTTTGGTCAGGCTGATGTTTCCCTTCATTTTTATTTATATACAGCACCCGTAAACGAACCACTCATTTGATTTATACAACTGTTGGTTAAAAAAAATTGGATGTCAGTGCCTTAAACCTCAAGTGAACATACACACACACACACACACACACACACACACAAAGACTCAGAGGATCACAGAAAATGAGATTCTTGTCTCCACCAGGTAATCTACACATTTATTAGCTCTCATGAGAAGGTGACAAAATGTCATCTCTCATTCACACAGCGGTACATCATTCGCAGGGTGTATGCAATAAGGTAGGATAATACCGTCTGCTTGTATCTTCTTTTACAATCATTATGCTGTTTGGTCAAAACCTGGGCTACAACTCTACAGAAAACTTCCCAAGCTTAAATGCTGGTTGGATTAGGTATTTTTATGAAGTATTTCTTTAATTAGAGAAAATACACTTCAGAAGAAAGTTGAAATGCACATAATTAGTCCCTGGAGATCACCCTCAGTAACATCCTCAAATACCTTTTCAGTTTGTCTTTATGCTCGTGTTCAGCCAAATGAATTTAATAAAATCTGTTAAATGTTGCACAAATATCCCCAACAGGGTAAAGATTTTATTTATGAGATGTTTTTGTCATGCAAAAACTCTCTTTCTCAGTGAAGTTTGGTCCTTTTTGTTGACTTTCAGTTATGATTCATCCAGTGTAATCAAGTCACTTTTCTGTATGTTTATGTATGAGCTTAGTCTCAACAAAGTTAACTAGAATAATTACCTGTAACGGTTATTTTCATGTAGTTTCAGAAACACACACAGTTCATCTTGAGAATAAAATTTCTTGAATTAAGATTCAGTAAGATTAATGGAAAATAGACAAATTTTAGTTGGTTTTAATCTGATTCTAAGACAATACACGCTTTAATAGTTCCAATGAGCCGCGTTAAGATGAGATGAAATTGAGTTTGATTTGTATTTTGATACCTAAAGCTCTTAAAACGTTCATTTTTACTTTCCTAAAATTATTTAAATCAAAGAAAGTTTTTTATATATATTTTTTTTCCATCTAAGACTGTAGCTACACTACCAGCAGGTTACATGTAATCACTGTGGTACCACCACACTGCAGTGCAGCTTTTCAGTCTCCTTAACTTAACCTCCACCATAATGAGTTATTTTCTTATGCAACAAGTGGGAGTATAGCTTGCACGTCATTATGCGACACTGTGCTGGAGAATGACAATAAATCTGAAATGTACCCAGCGGGTGCTTTTATTGAACACACCCGTTCAGTCCAATACAATCTGATACAACTGCTCTGCTAAAAGTCTACTCTGATTTCTGTAATGTTCAGTTTGTATTGACACTGGCGTAGACAGCATTTTCTCATAAGTGTCTGTCCTATTTGCATCAAAATACCAAAAGTAAATGTACCCATTATGCAGAATTCCCCATTTTTGAACAACACATCAGTGTAATGTAGTCATTGATGTATTAATATGTCGATACATTTAAAGTTGTAGCTGGTAAAGGTAAAGCTGATTTTACCTAGTAATACTATGACTAACTGGTACTGCTAGCTAATAATCTTAATCTGAATGGAAATCCATCCATCTGTTATCTATACCACTTATCTGTCAGGGTCGCAGGGGAGAAGGAGCCAATCCCAGCTGACTTTGGGTAGTAAAGTGGACACAGAGTGCATGTCTGGTATTTATTATCCACTCTGCTCAACACTTTAGAAAGTAAACAAACTTTAAAACTGACATGTTTAACTTCAACAGATGGTTGTGGTAGCTGTATGACATTTTGAACAGGTTTTGATGCAGGAAATTTTAGTCTGCGCTTATTGTGGCAGTTATAAAAAGCCAATGCCTTTTAAAGACCACATGGGCCTATTGTTAAATAATTAACATTATGTGGAATATGAATATTAACAATCAAAGGTGTTTTAATGAGTCTAGAAAATTGAATCGGTTGCCAATTTGTTAATGCATTTTGAAGAATGAGAAAGTAATTGCGGCCCGTTTTAATTATTTTCTGTCTACTGATGTTCAATCGTCTTTAAATAAAGTAAAGTAAACGTTGCTACTATTTTTGTAGCATTTTAAAGATGGACACAACACAAGGAAATGAACCAAAAATGTAAAATAAACAGCAAGAAAAAGCAAAGAAAAAGCGAGGCTGTTTGGAGGAAGGAAGAAACTTCGAAATTAGGTGTGATGCGATAAAAGCATGGATAAGATTCAAAGATTCAAAGCGTTTATTGTCAAGTGTACAGTGCAGAAACTGGTTTCCCTGTACAATGAAAATCTTACTTTGCCATCCACACTGAATGCCAAAGAGTAAAAAAAGAAGAGGATAGAATAAAATATAAAAACATATAAATATAAACTACTATTGCTAAATAAACTGCTATTGCTTAACATATAAATATATTTACAAAATGTGCAACTTAACATAAAGTACAGTCAGGATAACTTTTGGATTGAATTCTCACATTGTTTCCTAGTTGAAGCCAAAGTACTTGAGCAATGATTTCACATGGCTCAAAAGTCAGATAGCGACATTTACACAGTAAAGTTTGATAAACAGTTGATGGGTTTTTTTTTTTTTACTGCTGTAGCCTTCTGCCACTTTTCATTACTGTTGGGGAACAAGTCAAAGAGCTGAGCTTCCTCTTGGATCCCTCACACATCTAGACAGACACTTCCTGTGATCTGTAGTCATCACATGCTCAGTCTGGTTGTGCTGGACGATGTTGAGCAGCTGCAAGAAGCTTCATTGTGAAGCTCTCTGCATCATATGTACAATAGCTTGTGTTTAACAGCCTGCTAATGTGCTTATAATTAGGCTTCGGCCTGATAACCTCAACTGCAACCTTAAGTTTCCTTGAATGCTGTCATGAGTCCTGGGCAAGTTGTTAGAGGGCTCAGTTAACAGTATTGTGTGAAATCGTGATCGTCCAGTGCTGCAAAATAATGAAAATGGTCAGTGGATTTTGAGTTAGAAGACACCCCCCCTTCCCCACTGTGTTCGAGGCTGTTTAATCGAACTCATTCCCCGTATAGAGCATGTGGGTCGGCGAGGATAATCCAATCAAACAGGAGTTTGGCACTCTCTGGGTGGCCTGAAACTGATCGAAGTGAAAGTGGTTTTTATTTATTTAGGAGAAACCTTCCAGACCAGGCTTCACTCCAGATTCTGAGTTGGCAGCTTTACTGCATCTTTTTAGATGCTCAAAAACCAAACAACCTAACTTTTCCTCCCTGCTGATGTTTGCAGCATAACACAATTCTAATTTTCTCTGAACACGATACTGAGCTCAATACCTAAATGGTAACAAAAGCATGCAGCACCAAGAATGAACAATGAACTTGCAGTAGATCTGAAGATGAGCCCAGACAGTGTAATAGCTTGTGTGTCCCCTAGAGGGAGCCCTTCTACCGCAGATAGGAGCTGTTCTGCCCACTGTACACATCAGAGTCTGGTCCAAACGCTTTGATTCTCCCTCTCACTTTGAAAGAAGAGGCTCCACCACTGGAGAGCTGAGACAAAGAGATTCACATCACATCACCATTGCAGCTGTTCTGACAGCCTGAGCTCACTGCAATAAAGCCGAGACCGTAATAAAAACTGGTGGAGGGTGGAGATGCATTTGATGGCGGCTCGTGTGCCGATTCTTTAAATTCGTCCTGTATCATGCACATGAGAGGTTTCACAGGTGACAAGGTCAAGTTATTTATTTTAAAACATCAGTTTAATGTTACACGAGTCATCAAAAGTCATAAAGCAGTGCTTCAAATAGTCAGGAAGGGTTTTTGTATCAGTGTGGGAGTGTTTTAATGCAGAATTGCCTTGTTCACCCTTTAACTGCTCAGTTTGTGGTTTGACAAATATAAATATGGGGATCTGCTGCTTCTCTCTATTTTACATCATTTTAAGTGAAGCACCCCGGGGTGTGGACTGTTGGTCAGACAAAGCAGCCATATTGAACATGTCACCTGATGGGTAGTTTTAACTATTTTTCTGTGTATTCAAAGGTGAAATAATTCATTCATCAATAGGAAAAAGAATTGACATAGGTTGTTAATTGATGAGTAAAAGGATAATTGTTTGTAGTTGCATGGCGACCCTTCTGTTTACAGTGTGTTACAGAACACACTGAATAAGCTGTATAATCGTTGGTCTATGGCTTCATTTGTAAACCTGTAGCTTGGAGAGTAATCTCATCTCCCCTGTGTGTGTGTTTGTGTGTGTCTCCAGTCTGTAGAAGCTGCCTAGTGAAATATCTGGAGGAAAACAACACGTGCCCCACGTGTAGGATTGTTATTCATCAGAGCCATCCACTGCAGTATATCGGGTGAGTGAGGGAACCACCGCAGACCCTACACACGCACACGCACACGCACACGCACACACACACACACACACACACACACACTCAAACACAGATGCTTTGGCAGTGCTCCATCAGTGTGCAGGGACCTGCTCGCTGCCTCCAGGGGCATCAGCACTGCACTCCCAGTAAAGAATAAACTACCACGCAGCAAAGTGCTGCTGGCCTTTTTCAATTTTATTTCAGCTCTTCTGCAGGGGAAAAGCCCCCAAACACTGCTGATCGTGGTCTGTATGTCAGTGTATTCACATAGGGATAGATGCATGAACACACCAAGGTTCAATGAAAAAATTAATGCAACATAATTTTAGAACCTAAACTCATTTTCAATTCTGTCTCCTAGATTAGCTTTTAAGAAAACCTGTATGTACATACAGAGCAATGAATGATATATACAGTTCTTCATTAGATGGATGAATACAATAAAAGTACTATTAAATGGATTGTCTTATGGATGCCAGAGAGTTTGAAGATTTTTATATTAGCTTAAACAATGTTATTTTACTGATTAATTTCTTTGTAATCTTGAAATAGATTCATCACCAGGCTGAAGTGATACCACGCAGCTCCCTCTGTAGACACTCAAGGCTTCAAACAGCTTTTCCCCCTACATATGCAGTAGTATTACCCGAGACCTGTAAACAGAGGTGGAATTGTGGAGTTCCCCTTAAATGTGGTGAAGAGAGTCATACATGAGCTTGCTTACATTTTACACCCCGAACACAGCAAAGAGTTCCAGTGAGGCAGCAGTCAGAGCATCTTTAGCTTCAATAGCGGCCGTACTTCTGAGTGCAAGCAAACACGTCTCCCAGGTATCGGATGCAGTGAGATATGGAGCTGTAGAAGACTGTCTGCCTCCCTGCACACCTCCCTCCTCCTCGTCATTACAGCGGGAGGAGCAGGACAAGGCAGAAAAACGAAAAACAATGTTTCCAAGTCCAGCCGCACACCTCCTATTACGGCATGACTTTACGAGCTGCTATGACCCACGACAGTGAAGTTTGGTTTGGTTTGAGGTTTGCCCTGATAACTGTACGTACGCAGCCTGGAAATCAACATGAGATATTAGATATATCTTAAAGTTTTACATGGAGAAAAAAGTGAGAATTTGGTATAAAAGTACATACAAAATATGTGAAATTCAGTGTATTGCTTACATGTATTACGTAAGATAACAGCAGTATTTCCACAGGGATGCTGGAATAGAAATTGGAAAATGTAGGTTTTATTATACTTTGTCTTTAAAAGGGAAACAGTAGATACTTGGATTCTTTTTACTTTGCATATCTAAAACATAGTGGACCTCAGGAAGCATGACCGGGAAATATTTTTAAGAGTTTTTCTTTAAAAATGACATCTGAATTGCTCATTCCCTTTGAAATAATTGACCACTTACATTGACAGTAAACATCAAAGGCTGAGAGGAATGAGTGTATTTTCTTGTCAGGTTAATTTGAAGAGGTTAAGTCTGCTTCGTATTGTTTTGGGAAGTTCACTCTGCCAGACTAAATCCTCCTCGCTGAGGGATTTTGTTGTTCGTTCCCCCCTCTGAGCACTCATGCATTAACGTCTGATTAATGCGACACACAAACTTAATGTGTACCAGCAATTTAGTCATTACCGTCTAAACTGTGCTGTGCAGACTCATTGTTTCACAGGAAATGCTCAATTTCAAACACATTAGCTCTTCGCACGGCTGTTTTTTTTTTTTTGCTTCATTGTTTGCAGGAAATTGGAGTTGATGGAAAACATCACAAGTGATTTGAAGGCAAAACGCCCAACAGATGACAGATAAACCCCCATCTGCTCATCAAGAAGACTGATCAAAGTTGACGTTTAAGATTGAACTCAAAAATCTGACTCAGAAGTCTCCTCAAAGAGAATTAGCACAGCAGAACTAATTCTGCCTCTTGTACTGTCGAGTGTGGCTTTCCTCGACGGTTTTAATCAATTTTTTTCCACTTACATGAAATTACTGTCTGGTTGTGATACTAAAACCATCGTAAAATCGTCCTTATTGATACTCCGAAACGCCTGCAACGAACAGCCCGTGCACAAGACTGTGTAATAGTTGGTGTACAGTTGATGAAAGACAGATAAGTGGTTAATCAATTAGATTAAAACAAATTGTGATCGCATCGTACAAGCGAAAATATCTTAATAGACAATCTCTCTGAAACTAATGACTCGTGGTTTTGTATGGTTTTTGTGATATAATGTAGTTTTATTTTGGGTTTACATGGTTTCATTTTTTTTTCCAAATTCTGATGCTTCACTAAAAGTGGTATTTTCTGGATCCTTTAAACTCAGACACGTAAACTGTCACGGCCACACTTTAACATAAACAAGCTATAATTCGTTACTTCCAGTCGGATGGGTTTCTGCTGCAGTGATGCACCACAGCTGGGTGAATACATAATCCAATTAGAATATACATTCCAGTGTTTTATATACTTGTGTGATACATACAGGTGAGATGTTAGAGGAAAATGAGTGGAGAAACAGATTGTTTCCTTACAGACACGAGGGCAAATGAGTTGATGAACATAAAGTGATGTGAATTAAATGGCCCTCACACCCACCAACTCATCAAAACCCCAAATAAGGAAAAAAATGTTTGGAAGAATATCTTCATCTCCCTAGTCTAGATTAACAGAATAAAGGTCAGCCAAAGTTGCCTGTGAGAATCTATCAATCAATCAACTTTAATATATATATAGAGCCAATTCTTAACAAACATTATCTCAAGACGCTTTTCATAAAGAGCAGGTCTAGACCAAATTCTTTAATTAAGAGAGAGACCCCAAGATTTCAATCTACTACCAGCTCTGTCCAGCAGGGGCCAGTGTGTTGCTGCTCTTTGGAGTGAGCCTCAGCATCGGGCAGCCAATTTCGGCCCCGGATACAGTGGCTCTCCCAGTGGACAGCTGGGGAGACAAACATGCCACATTTTTCGAGGTTTTTTTTTTTTTTTTCCCCCTTCATAACACTGCAACAAACTAACATGTTGTGTCCGTTTGCTGGCTGCCATCGCTGCTTGTCAAAATGCACTAGCATGGCGATGGCAGACCTGAGCCCACACTGCGCACCTGTGTCACCTGCTCTGCCCAACAGTGAAAGGCTATTTCACACTCTGACTGACAGAGCATATGCTGCACTCCGGCCTCTGAAAGCAGGTGTCATTTGCATTTTCCAGCCTGCTATAACACATTACAATTCTCTATTTTTTTGCCAGTTTGAGATTTTCAGCTTTCCATCAAATTGGAGTTTAACTGTTAGCTGTACTACAGATCAGTGTTTCCCAGCCTTTGTAGCCTTTTGCCCATAACAAAAGTTCTGCCTATTTGCGGCCACTCCAGCCAAAGAGTGATTATTCGCTCTCAAAGTGCTGCATTTGGAGGCCTAAATATGTGATCCTTATCTGCAAAAAAAATAAAGGAAAATAATCACAATATTCCATTGCAGATATGTTTTTTTCCTGCTTTCATATCCTGTTAATGATCTGAGGGCCCTTAAGATTAATCCTGTGAGCCCCAAATGGGAATCACTGCTGTGGATTATGATAAAAGCTGTTTTAAATCCATAGGAATATAGCACCAGATCATAGCGCCTCTTAAATTCATATGCTGATGGCCCATAATGTTAATTCTCATCAATTAATAAGGCAGCTAACCAATATCTTCTTCTTTTTTTAGCCATGACAGAACAATGCAAGACATTGTCTACAAATTGGTACCGGGACTTCAAGAGGGTAAGTGTCATGTTTCATCTTTCTTTATGATTCAAACCACAAGAGATCCAACCAATAACCTTAAAACTCCAATCAATCTTCATTCCCCTGTAATGTCCCTGCTGATATCTGGTGTCACTGACTGTGTATGTGTACAAGTTGACTTGGCATCGCTGGGAAGCAAATACTTTTTGATAGAATATTCCTGCTGTCATTGCAAGAGCTAATGAAGCAGGCACACACACACACACACACACACACACACACGCACACTTGAATTTTAAAGGCCCAGTTACAGCAGTGACCTTGAGAAAAAGACACTGCCCTCTCTTAATTTTCTGTCTTGTTCCTCCTTTGTACGCAGCGGAGATAAAGAAGCAGAGGGAGTTCTATCAGAAGCTGGGGATGGAGGTGCCTGGAGACATTAAAGGAGAGCTTTGCAACATGAAGACTCATCTAGATCAGCGAAACGGTACGTTTCCCCCTCCACTGCAGATTTTGTCTTTTTGTCACAAATCTATCATGGATGAATTCTCACATCAGGCCAAAGAGGAGCTCACTAGTCACTGTAATGGTGTACATTGCATCCTTTTTTTTTAAAATGTATTCCAACCAGGCACATTATCCACAGTCTTATTCTAAAGAGAGCAGCCCCTATGTGAATCCAAGAACTACCCCTGGTGGCCTTAGTAGCTTGATCAGCTGTTCAACATGACCTCAAGGTGGCACAGACATGACATGGGGGGAGCACAGCATGCCGAAAGGTGTTGTTTACCTTCATTATGGGCTTTGAGTTATGTGTTGAAGGTCCTCCCAATGGCAGCAGGGGTCAAACTTGGCTGAGGTGATCAAATAGACCAATAAAAAACAGAGTACACTGTCCAAGTGGGGGAACATTTAAAAAAAAAAACTGCCTGAGATAAACCCACATGGTAGCACATCGTAGCACACAAGCTGATGTATACGCACCATACATTTATGTTTGTTTTTGGCCTGAAAGTTGTGTCATGTCAGATGGAGAGACCTCAAGTAAGCTTTTATCAAGCATCAAAAGTTCATAAGGGGAACCTACAGCAAAATTGACCACAAATCATTTCTGCTGGTGTTTTTCGAACGTCTGTGGTCGGGAACAGCAGAGTAGGATTATTTATGTCCAAAATGTTCGAGTTATTGTTTTTCTTTGTTGGAGTTTGTACATCTGTAACTGAACAACAGTACGTAGCAACTAAAGGCCAAAAAACCCACAGGATGAACAGACTTTTGCAGGAATGCCCCAGCTAGCCCTTCCATCAAGCAGGGCCACAATAGTGTTGGTCAGCGTGGTGGTCCACTGCTGGGAGGCCGTAGGCTATGAAATGCCTGTATTCATGATGTGGTGGAGCTCAGCACGATTAAAGCAGGCTAAACTGTGCCAGGGGAAACATTTTGGACACTGTAGCACTGTAAATGTGCTCTCAGAAAACTTCTAAAATTTATTTCAAGAAAAAGTAGTCTTGCTCTTCTCATTGTACTAAATAAGGAATGAAGCCCCCAACTAGTAATGAGTGCCATTAGAAGCACAACCACATCTAACAGTGGAAGCCATTAAGCAGTAGGGAAGAAGGCAATTTATCCAATCGGGGTCCCTGGCCTGCTTGTTGTGCACGACGGCTTTTCCATACCAGCTTGCTTCCAAGCGCTGGTGTAAATGTGTGCCCAGAGGGCAGTCATGCTGGCAGGCCTAATCGCTCCCTTAATCCCCCTCTCTGATTTTGGTAATTAAGGCTCAAATAGAAGTGGAAGTGCTCTGTGGCTTCCTGTGCCTTGTCGCTTGAAGACAGGTTTAGCTACAGCACACAGACAAACACACATGTATGTTAATACACAAACACATTTTCAGGATCATTTGCACAGATGCCAACAGAAATAGAAACCCAGAAACTCCTCGATTCCGTTTCAGCATCATTTCCGTTCAGTGTGTTAAAACACAAACAAAGATGAGGCCTCTAGCCTTAGGTAGTGATAAAAATATGTTTTGACTTTTGACACACAAGAAAACCTGTTGAGGTCTGTGTGTCTTTTGAAGTGTGAAAACTGCCGTCGCACTCGAAAGCAGTTGAGCTAATTAGTCAATTGTCTGGTCCACCTCAAAGCTGGCCTGTGGGTTGGATTCCTCCTTCCAGCTTCTCACACCAGAAGCTAAGTGACGTGCTAGGCTGAATGTCACATTACCGTTGTTTGCCTTTACGTACAGTATAAATACAGTAATACACTATTAGGGTTATAATGCTATAAAAACACAGAAACATGACATCCCATTCACTTCGACACCACTGGATTTGGTTGGTCTTATCACTGTAGATAAGTTCTGATTTTCTCAAGTGTAATGTCAGGTAGTTTTAGTAGAAAGTTCCTCTTCGTAATTTCAGGGAATAAGAATGTTTGATATCCAGTTGATGCTGTACTGCATGTTTTCCAACACAGAGCTCGGGGATGGTAAGATTCACTGATTTGCTTCGCAAGTTCATGAAGTTATTTTCAGAATCAGAATCAGAATTACTTTAATAATCCCCAGGGGGAAATTGCTTTTTGTTACACACAGCTCCAAAAGAATAAGAATAAACTTCAAACACAAAAGTAATAATAATGATAATGATAATAATAATAATAATAATGATACAAATAATACCACTACTACTAATAATAACATATAACAACCAGAATTAAAAACAAAAAAATGTGTATATGGGATACAATTTGGAATTAAGTCTTAATGCACTGTTTCTAGCGTCTTTGAATAGATAAAATATGATTTATTATCTCCGTCAGGTGTAAGTCTGAAGCTCGGTGTGTGTGTGTGTCCATACCTGTATCTGTCTGCATGTCCATAGCTTAAAGACTGACACCGATAAGTAAAGTTTAATCTTTTTTGAGCCCAGAGCATCTGCAAATTGATTCCATACCTGATATGTTATGATGCGCTCATGTTAGGCACAATACAACATGAATACATCCCTGTTTCTGTTATGTTGACTGGAGACTGGGGCTAGTTGGAGCTTTAAACACGTTTGTGCCATTGAGTCTCATCAGAAAACTGGTAGTTGCAGTTAATTGTTTTCACATTTGAATTTACTTCCTTTTTGCATGTTTTGCTCTACAAGGCACTTGTGAAAAGGTGCTTGTAATAAAGTGCTTGTGAAAGGGCCAAGTCTTTTTTAGATGCCAAAAAGTAACCACATAAATGTGATGCTTGCAGTTACTTAATTGATGGTTTGCTGTTTTCTTATGAAGAACCAGAGAAATAGAATCAGACTCTGTACTATACTGATTCGAGTAGCGTCGTATTCCTTCATGAATCACTGCATTGCAGTAGGGGTGAATCACATTGGTAGATCTTGATATCGATCTTTTTATTGTATCAGATTGGTAGCTGCCACATTGAGATGTGTATCACATCTACCTCAGTGATAAAGATGCACGTCCCCAATAGACGTGATTGAACACAAATATAGTCTAAATCCCCAGCAGGTGACCTGTAGAGGTCTGCTGTCTCTTACAATCGATCAAAACCAACTGACCTTGTTGTCTTAAGAGCCGAAAAGTTTCACTTCACAAGTACAGAACCATCCGGCCATAGTGAGAATGAGTCTATCCAGCATCACCGCAGGGGTTTAAAGAAACTTTTTGCAGTGAAATACACAGCCAGAATCTTGCTTGTTTACTTCCACTCTCACTCTCCAGTCTGAGAAAACAGACGCTCCTCCTCCCCAGCGCTTATTTAGCACCGGCGAACCAAAGCTAACACAATAAAGCAGAGATCACACCACACTAACTGCGGACGACAGTGGGCACTCTGTTAATGTTACCCCCGCCAGTCGAGCTGAACCACATTACACTTAATTAAAGCCTCATTTATCCAGAATCCCTCAGAAATAGAAACTTTCTCCTGGGCCCCCTCTAACCAGCCGAGTTAAATAAATCTACTCCTGGCACACTGCTAATGACACAGGACACAGCAGTGCTTCCTATTTCCTCAGAGCTGAATTCAGGACCAGAAATGTTAATGTTGGTAACGTTGAATCCAATAAATTTACTGGTGTTCGTCTATGCAGCTTGCAGAGAAATACCAAGACCTTCATTGTAGCTTAGCAGCAACACTGTAAATATAAGAATCAATAACCAAGAAGTGTGTGATGCTTTGGGAGCTGGTTGAATAATTTTTAAGGCATTGTTGATATATTTTAGCTGCGAGTCGTAACATCACACATGAATCTATGCTCTACTCACTTCGCTTTTAAGTACATGGACAGTGAGTTTGCTTGCAGTCACTACTTGACAGGGGCAGAACAAAAACTTGCTTTCCACCGGCACACAACAAAATCATCTCCATTAATTGCCTGATTTCCTGAGCACATAACACAAGAAAATGGAGGGACACGGTGCCACGATGAGTCTGTTGAGTGCACTTTTCTCTTTCATGGCAAAATAAATCCCCTGGCTGGTTTACTCCCACTCATCCTGCTGTAGCCTCACTTGATATTGTCATTGTACTTGCCGTTGTGATTTGATCTTGTATGCGAGAGATCCCAAAAGGGTGAGCGAGCGAGACAGAAAGAAACTGTGGAAGAGAGGGACTGCTCGGTTTTCAAAATCTCCAGACCCAAGCCATTGTCCCATTATCTCACAAACAAACAGGGTCTTCGTGTCGGTTTAGAGCCACCGAGATGCTGCAGGGTTGTTTGAAGGTGAGACACAACAATAAGAGCAAGCCCCTCTTGATAAGCAATCAGTGAGGCCGACTCTGGAGACAACCACCACCGAAACAAGAGAGAGCAAGCTCAGACCTTTCCCGGTAATGCTCAGTGGAATTGGTGACAGTTAACCTGAACCGAAAATGGTCAGAGAGGGGTGAATGCAATCCCATCTCCAGTCTCGGCTGAAGTGAACTGCCCACATGCACACACGTTATCAAGGGAGAATAGACTGATTTTCTTTGTTTTTAAAAGGCTGCAGAAAAGCGATGCTTATCGTTGCAACAATTTTGACTTGGATAACAAAGTTTCATATCTGTGAATTCAATAGTACGACAGGGCACAGCCAGCAATAAAGGAATACATAACCATGCTTGTCCTGGACAAGCGTGTAGCAGCTGCTTCATACAGGTTCTAAAGGTCGGTAAGGTGTTGATCTTCCAATGTTTTCATGTGCGCACAAGAAACTGGGCTAAGGAAGGAAGTTTCTGTAGTGAGGGAGCACTGCAGGTCACAAACTTTTTGGTGGAGTTTTAATTTGAGTTTTTTTCAGCACATCGATGTATCTAGAGCTTAAACTATAAATCGATTGCGGGTCAGAAAGAGTCCAGCATGGAGATGCAGATGCAGTTAGGAAACTGCGCTACATTAGGTGTCTGTGTTCACTCTTGTTTGTCGGCATGTACAGTCATACATTTCGGCTCCGTGTACTTGGCATGATGAGGACATTTAGATCATGTGGAAAATATGGTCTGTTTTTTAGTTTAAGTAACAGAGAAATAATCTACAACCACTTTGATAATATAATAAATCACAAATTTTTGAAGCAAAAATGCCAAATATTCTCAGCCTCCAGCTTTTCAAATATGAAGATGTACTACATTTCTGTTTTCATTGAATGTATTTGGGTTTTGCAGTGTTGGTGGACAAAACATTCTGCACATGTTCATATTTTAAGCCCTGTAAGCAAATCAGATTTATATTTAGTTTGGTCCTGCAGTCAGTTTCATCAACCAGTTTGGTGGACTGGGTTTATGGTTTTTTCTGTCTGGTGCTGTTTACATTCTGTCAGTTGATTGACAGCTCTGTAGATATGTATCCTTCCATTTTTTTAAGATTTTTTTTTTCCTGCTACAGTCTGTTCTTCCACTCTTACTGTATAACTCTTTGGAGGGAATATATAAAAGGTGTTTTCCAATCATAAAACACATAACGTAAATTGACTTTTATAAAATATAACCCTGTTTTCTTTTCAATCATAGCCCCTCCAACAATTTTTTTCCACATTTCCCCCTTAAGCTTTTCACATAAAGTCACGTGGCGCAGTGGAGTTGAGTTGTACTGTATCATTCTAGCTTAGTGATGTATTATTAAACGGTACCTTACCTTTCTTACACCACTCTGAACACATTACCCTCAGTGCCGCCGAGTGTGAAGAATCGCTTTCTTCCCATTTTACCGTGTGTTCACCAGAGATTGGTCTAATTTCTCGTATATCCTCCCAATATCTGCTTCCATTTCCCTGAAAAAGGGACAAATGGCAAAACCAGGCGAACTCCGTTAAAGTGGAGCTGATTCCAGCCCTCATGTGGTCCAATCAGAACGGCGAAAGACTGCATTTTTTTTTTTTTTTTTTTTGTCTGGTTAGAAGTTGCCCTGTACTAGAGACGTGCCCAGGCAGAGGATAAGTGGTATAAAGGATGCTTTGACACCCCCTGACATGTAATTGCCTTATAAATGGACCTCTGCAGGAGGTGCTTTTATGCTCCAGCAAGCACAGGCTGTTTAAATTCTGCAGAGACAAACATGTCTGTTTCCCCCGCGTCCGACAAGTTCTGTTTTCAGCGGAGCTACCATGGGCGTCAATTAAGCTCAAGCCACTTAAGTCAGTGAGCTTGATAAGAGAAACAACCGCTGGATTGACCGCAGCAAAAACAGAAAACAAGTAGATGCAGTTTGAGACAGTGAAGTGTCCATGAATAATACTCCAAAGAAATATTTGTGAGCAGTTTTTTTTTTTTTTTGCTTTTACCACGTTTGTTTGTGTTTCTGTGATCTGCTCTGAGGAACAAATATACATTTTTATTCAGAATTCACAACATGGCAGCTCAATGCTCTTCTTCCCTTTGGTTTTCTTCACAGGCGACGCAAAGTCAGAGGACACGGCCAACAAGGAGGCAGGAGAGGAGAAACCAGAAGAGGACAACGACTATCATCGTAGCGACGAGCAGGTGAGCCCTCACTTACTAATGACCAAGCAATTTATGCGTGTCATCGCCTCTCTCTGGGGGCTCTTGAAATAACAGCTCCTTTCACTCATTTGAAGGTTTAGTTCACCTAAATTAGAAAAAGAAACGCATGCTCTTAGTGTCCATAAGGATAGTTTTGATTCTCGCTTGCTCACGTTTCAAGATGTCTGAAAATCTGCTGCCTTTTGTGACACAGCAGTGGCCCTGATGTACTTGACTTTAGCAGAAAAGGGTTGTCTGTCAAATAAATTGAACCTGGCTTAAATTTTGCCAAAATTAGAATAAAAATGGCATGAGGATTATTCAGAGTGACAGACTGTTTTATTTTGTCTGGAAACTGAATTTCTTAGATGTCCATTTTCTGTGGATAGTACCACAAAATCCCATTGTTATTTTTTTTTAATGGTATAGGTAACAGATCATGTTTTTTTTTTGTTTTTTTTATGTAATTTAGGTGAACGGACCATTAACAATAAACTAGTTTTATAACAAACAAGGACATTTTAGAGGCAGTACTCATTGGTTTGTCTTTTAGGAGCGATTACAAAAAGCAAATTGGATGAAATAATTAGGGGTTACAAAGCAGTCTTTCAGGAACAATAGCACCAAGGGGAAAAAATTCTGTTGGTGATAATTGTGGGTACAGTTGCCTTAAAAGCACATCAATTATTGCCTTTTTATAAAAGTGGCTCCCATGTGAGTTACCAGGCTGTTTTACAATTACTGCGTTCTTTTGTATTTGGTGTTGCAGCTGTTTGATTTGTATAGATCCACTTAGTGACAGACACCACATTGCCACACCACTGCCATCCACTCAGTGCATTTAAAAAGGAAACTGTCTTTCCTTGATTTCATTTGTATTCTGGCACACGCTCAAGCCCTGCAAATTGTATTAATAATGTAGAGAGAGCGGAGTCATTGTTGTGCCGGGCAGACGCTATCAGAAACACAAAGCGTCTTCCCTGCAACGGTGCTCAGGCTGGAGAAAATTGGTTTGGTGCCATTTTAGCTGTTTTTAAGAGGAGAAAAACCCAACAGGCAGATTTTAAAAACAAGCCGGTCGTCTCAAATCCAGCTCAAGGCAGGCCGCCCCGATGAGGGTGAAGATCTTGCCCTTTGGATATTCAGCAGCGGTGCAGAATGCGTTTAGAATAGCTAATACGGTAGTCTGTGTGAGCTGAATGCAGTTGTGTCAAATGTCACCGAGAGGAGGAGGGAGGGAAAGAGCAGAGGAATACAAGATGACTGATGAAAATGACAGATTTGCAGGATCGAGAGAGAAAAAAAGCCCTGCTGGTTTACAAAAAAAGAAAGCCACAATGCGGGTTGATGAGGTGGAATAAAAAAAAAAAATAGAATTAAAGTCTTTGGAATAAATGCGGGTGGGGTGGAGTCGTGTGAGTTAGGAGTAAGTGGTGAGCATTCAGAGGGTCAGTCTCGTCAGAGCAGACAGAAAGGAGATGGCTGAAATGAAAGGATGATGAAGTAAAGTAGGTCTCTTTGTGATACAAAGGGAGACTTTAACCGACAAGATTAAAATGTACTATTTAGAATGGATACATTTCAGTGACCCATTAAAAATGACCAACACAACAAGTGTTTCTGTTTTTACATGTATGATACACTTGCTGATGTATTAAAAGTAGGAGCTCCTCACCTGTGATGTTACCGGGGCAACAGTTTTTGCGTTGTGGCTCTCCACCTGTTTTACAAGCTTATTATCCACCTCAAGTCCTATGTGTCCATGGCGGTCGCAGCAGGTCAGTGGTCCTATCTACCACTGCATCGTACACGGTGAAATAGTCGGTAGGATTTTTCCCAAGAGAAGGGCACAGATCCCACATTGTGGCCACTATCTCGTGTTAATTTAACTCATGTTAAATAATACTGTATTTGTGCTGCTATATATTGTTCGTATTTTTTTAACCAGCACTCATATAATCAACATTACTATTTTTTAACAAGGGTATTAACTGGTCAAAATTCTTATTGTCGGTTAACGGTCAAACGATTAATTATTAACATCCACAAGTGTCACAGTGAAATGCAGCATCATCAGGCACCGGACGCCACTTACCAGCCAGATACATTCAAACACACATACAAGAGTGGTGCTCCTCCTCATCCTCATCTAGACGGAAGATAAAAAGGATACGTTTTAAAGTTCTCTCATTAGCTCATTCTGTGCAAGAATAAGATGTTTGTGCTATTGGTTTACAGAACCTCAGATGTAAACCTTCTCCAGGGAGTCTTTTACATTTCATTCTGTGTGCAGATTACCTGAAGATTCATAAATCCATAGATTTTATGACCGCAGAGGGCACACATTTTACTGTGTACTCTCCACACTCATGCAGGTTGGGGGTGGGGTGATACAACAATACATGTACCTTGAGATAGTGCTCTATCGTTCACCGTAACGTATCATTACATATATCCCTATAAAGGATTTCATCAACAACAAAACCTGTTTTAGAGGTACTTCAAAGGTCTTTTATTTCCCAGAATGTAGCAATCAGTGAAGATTGTAGAGAGCACAGAATGCCATAAGGAAAGATGAACTGCATTAGAAAAGTGGTGTGAGTAGAGAGAAGATTGGAAAATGCAAAACAAGATGGTACATCTCAAGTGGCTTAAAAGCACGTGTGATAAATTTGAACAAAAGCAAAGAGAAGAGAAAGAACTCCAGAGGAATGGTAGCAGGGACTGCCATCAAGAAGGATGAAGATAAGGGACAAAATTGTCCCAGGAAGCTGCCTGGCCCCCCACCATGATGTCACTGAAGATGTAGAAGCCACTTAGATGTAAGAACCGGCAGGCGAACCGGCACGCATGGCCGACTTCCAGGACACTTCCCTGCTGTCTGCTGGGCGACCTTTCAGAGCGTAACCTTGGGGCGTGAGGCAGTGCCAGCAAAAGCTAATAAAAGCAGTGACACACCAAAAAAGAAAACAATAAAAGAAAAAAGGAGCCACAATTAAACAGAGAAATACCTCTACATCTAAAAATATTAACGCTGAAACGCCACTGTTTCATGCTTTGCAGCTAAAGTATGAGTCACCTTCAGGGTCTTATCAAATTTTGAAACGATCTTTGTGGGGTGAGAGAAGATTGTGTAAATTTAATAAACTACAGCCATTCCAGGCTTAAAGAGACTACTTTGGAGAAATTGGAGAATGCAGCTTTGCTCTGAATTATTAATCGAGCCTTGGGTTCTCAAAAGATTTATCAGCAATTCAAACTCGGTACTCACACAGAGATTTAAGCTTTTTACACACAACCACACACAGACGTGAAAAACAAAACAAAACAAAACAATAGCAGTAGACATATTGCCTCAGACCTCTGCAAGCTCTCAAGACTCAGTAATGAGTCCGTAAGATAGCGTTAAAGCTTTTTCTCTGCGTGACACCTAAAAGGCACATATGATCTTTTCTTCATATGCCCCACTATTGCATCAGTGACGTCTCCGAGTGTTTATATCTGTAGCAGGATTCTTTGGCTCCATAGCGACGCCACTAATGCACTGCAATGTAATGAAACTGCCTCGCAGATGGCTGTCGAGCCGACGTGGAGTCCACCAAGGCTTCTATTCCACATTATGAGCCTCCCTCATTGCCAGTGCCACTGGAAAGCAGAAATATTACGGTGCTGCACTTTGCTTATGGAAGGGCGGGGGGTGCACTGAGATGCCGCCAATGTTTATTTGAAACGGGGATGATTTTCAAGTTTAAGCAGATAACAGGTGATGTTAGTTTTTCCTGTCTCAAAAGAGAGAGATAGAAGAGAAGAGGCAGGAGGCCCACAGATGAGGAAATACAAGACTTCTGTCCTCCTCTTCTGTCTTGTGATACGTGGGGGCAGGAGCTCAGTGGCAGTAATGCATTCTGACTCCTGCAACCATCAACTGCCAGATCCACGTACCGTGTCACCTCCGGGGACACCTCAATCGCACAGGCCGATGGCAGCGACTCTCTCCGCTGCATGAAGCCAATAAGAAAAACACACACAGGCAACACTGGTTCAGTGGGGCGTGCAGTTAAAGCAGAATTTAAAAATCAGCACCCAGTGCCGGGCTGAATTAACCAGCTATCATAACATTGTCCTTTTTACAATCCTAAAGTCTGTTTTCCTGAAAGATCTATCTATCTGTCTCTATATACTTGGCATCCCGCGTGGTTAGCTGCAAGCTCAGAAAATGATTTCAAAAACAGCAGCACTGCTCCTGCTTTTTCCCCCCTCTTTTTGATATCGAACAAGTCTAGAAGTCGACCGAGAGCCGGTGGTGTGTGTGTGTGAGGCAGCAATTTTCATAACACAGCAGAAGATGAAATAGTTGAATGGATGAAAAACGGAGCGACGACTGCGATACATAGATCATCAAATACTACGGAGGCTCAAAGTTTGGCTTGATGGTTGCTCTGGAGGAAATGTTGTTTTTGTCAACTAAAGCAAGAGAATTAATCCTCATGTGGCCCATTTTAGCACACACACAGCGCTATAATGTTAAAGTTGACTGTCAAAGTTCCAGGTTATACTAAAAATGTTCAAAACATTGAATTTTGATAATAGACTGAAATGATTTCTCTAGGCTGTAATTAATCAACCTCAGTCGTCATATTAATCAATATTTGATATGACCGGTCTGTTAGCCTTTTAACATGCTAACTAACATGGTTCACTTGACATGTACACAATAGCATATTGACATGCTGGTGTTCAGCATGTTAGCAGACTATATTAGCATTAGCAGACTGAAGTGCTGGGTACTATTTTGAACTGTTGGCACTAAATCCAATGTCAGTTAATCCCCAGAGTCACAAAGATTCATCCCCCGGGGGCCACAGACGTATCGTTTTGCCCATTATTGTGGCATTTCACTTTTCATCACCATTCCTACTGCCATGCTGTTCGTATCGCTACATGTGTACTTTTTGAAAATGTTGGATCGCAGTCAGAAAAGTGTTCAAGCGATGTTTTCATGTTTTGCGTTTCCTCTACCAGGTCAGCATCTGCTTGGAGTGCAACAGCAGCAAGCTTCGAGGTCTGAAGCGCAAGTGGATCCGCTGTTCAGCGCAGGCCACAGTCCTCCATCTGAAGAAGTTCATCGCCAAAAAGCTTAACTTGACATCATTTAATGAGGTACGGATATTAACACCCTCCACCAGCCCAGAAAGCACCTGAGATTGGTCACATACTCAAATGTAGTTGTTTACAAGGTTTACAACTACAAATATCACACAAACAACCTCAATGTTTACATTTTTTCCAGCTTTATGCTGGTTTATTGACCTTTAAACAAACATTTGGCACAAGTCAAATAATTGTATTGTTCAAAGCTAGATTCTACCTGCAGGTCACACCTGAAAGGTCAAGCTGCACGGAGCATTTTGAAGTTTTACATTAGTCCTCTTCACAAAAGGTCCAGAAATACAAGACACATAAAAGCGTTTACATTTTAGAGAATCACTTCAGTTCATGAATTATTCTATCAAAAGGATCCTGACTGAGTGATGGGACAAGATGAGAGTCGTGTGAGTGAAAAAAGTGGTTTTTTAATCCAAAGAGTTTTGGTCCAAAAATGAATTTTTCAGCATTTTGCGCCTATACATTACTGTTCTCTCTCATATTAACTCCTGTGCTTAACAAACAATTTAGATATAATCTGTGCTTTTTAAAGCCTTGCAAAAATAACTGCATGTTTTTGTTTTTTTTTCCCAAAGAGGATTTGTAGCAATTTGGAAGCAAATCTTTTTTTATTGGAGCACCAGCTGGGCGGTGTGGGCAATGTTCATCAGAAAGTTTAGTTAATGACAAGAAAGTACATAAAGGTCCGTTTATTTTACCTTTCTGCACTGACTCACACAAGGCCTTTGTGTGTGTTGTGTTCCGCAGGAAACGAGCCCTTAATTTAATTTAATTAATAATTGTAATTTTTCTATTTATTGTCTTTTCCGCCTCATTCTGAACAGCAGGGGGACGGGTGGGCGCTAATTTGACAGATGGATTTTTAGAACGCCGCGAATAATCACCACAGACGCCTTTGTGTCTTATATTTTTTTTTACTCCCCGTCTCTTTTTTTATATTTGCTGTCACAGAGATGAGTGGGTAGGCTTCATCATATCGTCGGCCTCCATAGCACAACTTTGGTGAGGCAGCCTCTCTCCCCACCCGCCATTGTTGTCCTTTCTATTGACTATCAAAAGCTGTTGTTCGAGGCAATTCCGTTTTCAGTGGCGAGCCAAGCGCAGAGCTTTACAACACTTCACTTTGTCAGAGAACAGTGCGCCATTTACTCATTCCTCGTGTTTGTAAACCCACCGTTGTGGTCCTGTCACCCATCTAAATGTCTCTGCTGGAACTGAACGCACGAAGAAAAGAATAGAAGAGACGCCCAAATTTAAAAAGCTTAAGTTTATCTTCCAAAGTGACTGTTTGGATTAAAAAAACAAATTCAGATATTATCAGAAATTATAATCTACACTATTTAAAGCCCATAAAGATTCCTAAATTTAACACGCAGAACAATTTTCTTCCTACTCTTATTTGTAGATGCATGGTTTTCACTGGACAGCTACAAAGACTGATGTTCTCTTCTTAGAATGATTATTTTTCTTTATACTGTTTTTTTCCTCCTTTTCTTATTAATCATCTCATGACGCCTCACCTTGTAAGAGCTTTGGATTGATCCTGAACCCGAGTTTGGGAACTACAGTGAAAATGCCAGTTTTTCAGAGCCCAAGTCGACATAAACAAAAAAGCTTGTTTCTTGCTACAAACGGTCAAAAACCCAAAGGTCAAATCACAGCCGACAAAAGAAAACCAGCCAATATTGACATCATTTTTGTATTTTGGCTTAAAAAAAACACCTTCTGCAGCAGGTGTATTTTAGTATTTTGTTAGGATTTAAACCAACACAACGCTGTGATGTAAAGCTTTTTGATGTGTAAAAGGAAATCAGAGAGGATCGGGGATGTTCTTTTTTTTTTCCCTTCAAATTTCCTTTATTTTGACACAGAAATCCTCATTGACTTTCAAGATGTAATCATGGCTCTCCAGCCTTTCCTCTGGGTTATTTTTGGTATCTTTCTTATCACAGACCTGGACAGTTTCCACTGCTGTCTGTGCTGATAAAGGCTGGCTGGTGTTTATCCATCAGAGCGTTCTTCCAATCAGAGCCAGTGGGTGACGCTGTGGCAGTGCTCATTTCCCTCCCTCCCTCCCTCCCTCAGTATTGACTGGCAGATGCAGATGCGAGGCGCTGCTCAGCAGAATGTCAATGCTGACTTCACAGGAGGAGCGGTAGATTTGGAGAGCCAGCCTCGTGTTTAGTATTGAACTTGTGTTTTCCCAAAATGCCCTGCTGCTGTACAGGAGCCATGGGCCACTCCATGTCAAAATACGCTCCCCCCAGCCTCCTCTCCAAGCAATGTGATCACAGACTGAAAAATGAGAGCAGAGGGGCAGCAGTTTTATTTCTGCATCACACTGCTCAGACGCAGCCTGAAAGTCCAACTGCAGAGGCCTCCGACGAAGTATGGGTCACACTTCAGTCATGTTATTGACCTCTCCATATGGAAATGAGAGATTTATGTCCTGCATGTTGGAAAAGTACAAACACTCGAAGGTCAGAAATTGTTAAGTGATTTGCCCTTTTGTTGTCTTTTTACAGCTGGACATTTTATGCAACGAGGAAATCTTGGGAAAGGACCACACTTTGAAATTTGTTGTTGTGACAAGATGGAGATTTAAGGTAACTCAATTCAAAAAGACAGATATTATGATATTATGACTTAATGCGGTGATCGTTTTCTATTAACTCTGAAACTTAAGTTATATTGCCACATAAAGGCATCTCAAATATGTTCAGACTTCAAAAAAAATCAGAGATTCAGACTTCACTCCAGATTGAATTCAATGAAAGTGCATTATTTATTGGTTGACATCCTAATGAGCCAACCATTCATCAAGCCCACCCACCCCCATACCTTCCCTTCAGTCCTTACAATTTTTTGGCACATATTTTGGATTTTGGTGAGGTGAAAAACTGACAAGACCTCCAAACTCTTTGGATACGAAATAGTGTGTCTTGCTAGCGCCCTGTCCAGTATTTCTTGCAGCGGTCTAAAATTCAATAGGCCACAGTGTGCTTAGGTTTTGCTGATAAAGCTAATTGCCGTGTGGAGGAGGGGTTTGGCGATTGGTGGTTTTGTCACCAAGGGGTTTCACAAAAACTCATACTGAGGTTGTGCTTTGTTTCTCCCTGCAGAAATCCCCCCTCCTGCTCCATTACAGACCCAAGATGGATCTGCTGTAGCTAAAACGGACTCAAAGGTTGTTTTTTTTTCCTTCCTTACTTTTTTGTTTTTGGCCCAGTGGCCGCGGACTGTGCCGAAACCTTTTTATTTATGCAAAGACGATCAACCAACACCAAGCAAACACCCGATGGTAATAGTCAACACAAGCCAGCAAAAGGATCTATGGGGAGGGTGGGGGGGGATACAACAGGAAACTGGCAACCTCCAGCACAGATACTGCAACACTGGTGTGTTTTTAGGAACTAAAACAACCATTTTTTTGTCCGCTACATCCTAGATATGTGAACAAAAAGAAAAAAAAAATGGAGAGAAAGCATATATTTATACTTTTGTACAGAAGAGACACATGGAACCAAGACACTACTGGTGCTCTGTTTACACGCAAACAAGATGTCGGGAATCACGTGATCGTCCTTTTGAGCTTCATGCAGATTTCATCCTCCTGAGACAATGACTGAGAGAAGAGGAAGAAGTTTTTTTATATAATAAAAGGTTTGTTTTTTTTTTTCTTTTCACAATACACTCGACACATCTTGGGAGCACAGAAAGTTTATGGAAAAAGTTATACAACAGACATCAATTTTAAGCCGTTTATCAAGTAAATTGTCTCTGAATCTTTTTTTATTTTCATTTTGTTGGCTTCGTCTAATTTGCTATTGGGTTCTTGATGATTGTCAATTGTGAATAGGCTAAAATGTTTTGTGTAGTAATTTATGTTCTATATACCAATATTGTACATAAAATGTCATTACAGAGAGATTGAAGAGAGTAAGAGAGACTTTAGACTGTTAAAAAAAAGAGTGGCTCCCAGAGGTGCTATCTATATTTTGGGCGATAAGTGTCCGGAGGTGATAAATTAGGATTTTTAAAGACAGTTTCATTATCAGTATCAAAATATATAAATGCATCTTTATGTTGTCTGAGAAAGACACAAAACAAATATATCAAATCCTCTGCCATTTGTGTGTATGTGGGGTCTAAGTATGTTACATTGCTCTCATAGCATTACAAGACTTTAGGGCAGATAAGAAAGCTTCAAACTATCCCCCTCCATCCCCATGCTCCTCATCTCACCTGCCTTCTATGGAATACAGCTATCGATATCTCTTTTTATTCCCCAGATATCCTTATCAACCAGTTCTGTCTTAATAATGCTACACAAAAGACATAAAAATGCAATATTTGGGCAGAGAACTTGTTCATTTTTAGTTTCACACCATGCAATCCACAATATCCATCCCTGTTTTTCTGCAGCACCAGACAGGACAAATACCGATACACCCACCCCCTAAGCCACATGTTTACAGCTTTTGGGTTGAGCTGCTAGCAGCAGATGTTGTTGGTAACATGCATTTCCATCTGCTACGTTTTGAAATTTCACTGCAAAAACACCCTAAAAGTGGCAATAGGAAGGATATTTGTAACTTTAAAATGAACACCAGTCTCGCTCGTCTTAACAGCCTCAATAACAAAGCAGGGCTGCAACAGAGTAGAGTGTGTTATGCCATTTGTCCAACTTAAATTCTGGAGTTTAATATTGACATTTGTAATTTAAGAGCAAAACCATCAGGTAAACTGCAAGCTTTCCCTTCAGAGCTGGACGTCCTTGGTATGAAGCACCGCAAAGGGGCTGGTTTGATAAGCATGAGTGCAGATCACTGATGTCACATTGTTGTGTTTATGGGGTATTTTTCAGTTACTTCTCACTGCCAGCTGGAGTTACAAATGTGCAAAGTTGCACAGTGTGTAAGAAAAGCAGATGATGCTTTTCTCACAAAATCAGTATACAACTTGGATTTCTTTGCAGGATAGCCAGTGGTCAACATTGCTAACTTCACAAGACACAAAAATTTACGAGTCTCTCTGAGAAAGAACTCGCAAATTCAGGTTTCGCACAGGGACTGAGGTTTTTTGAACATTTTGATAATGAAATTCTGAATAAAATGACCACTGTTTTGGTCATTTGGTGCTTATAAATGTATGTTTCTAATCTTGAGGAGGACTGTTCCTCAGGAACATGCTGTTCTTAACTGTGTGACACAAGAAACTAATGTTCTGTTAAGCAACAAAAAACGTCTTATTCACAACATTCATAGCAAACTGGTAAGCTGTCTTCAACGTTACCACAACTGGATCCCTAAACACCATGTCAGACCTCAAGTAGTATTACCTCACTGACCTGTCTCGTCAGTAATTAAAATGACAATGATTTACCCTTTGCATTGCATCTGCCCACAACAAGCTGTTTGTCTGTACGTTCGCATGCAGGGTTCCTATTCATCGCTGGGCAGCAAAAGTCTGGAAAAATCTATGAATTTGAAAACTGTTTTGATATGTCTGAATGTTTGAGATACAAACTTTGGAAATCCTCTGATCATTCCCAGAATTGTGGTATTTGAAGTTTTGTGTAGTAATCTGAAAGCAAACTCAGTTAGCTCATCCACTGTTGTGCATCTGCTGTAATCTTTAAAATCTTAAGATCTGGATAATATTGGATAAGATTTGAAAATGGAAAAATGTATAGGAACCCTGCCACACAAGGACCTATGACGTGTGTATTTAATGTACATTTTTCTAGCCTACAGGCCTGTAGGACTAACCAGCTCAACCAAAACTCCTCCTGCAGTCTTAATTGTCATCTCAGTTCACTTCTTACGGTAACCTTTATGTTTCAAGGCCCTTAATCCAGTCACTTATGTAAAGTGTTCATTGTTTTTGGTTTTTTGCACCAGGGTCTAAGGTGTCTGGTAAACCTGCTTGCAGGTGTAGGTGAAAACCTGATAATGAAAACACAATTTACAGCATAAACTCTCAGTTTTTGCAAATTATTTTTCAATTATGTTGTTTCCTCTCCATTTGTCTCTTTATTTTTGTGGCATTTCGTAAAAACAGTTATTGCACTCTTGCAGCAGCTAACAACTTTCAGATGGGTAGAACAAAAAAAACAAAATCAGAAACTGGTGCTTTTTTTCCAGGTAAGAAAATTAAAAAGTAAAAAAAAAATAAGCCGAACCACTCTTGAAAATATTAAAAACCAAAAACAATGATCCTTACCAGCTTGTCAGTGTTAGAACTTTTTGGAAATCTCCACCGAAATAATGTAATCATGTGCGCTATTATGTCTTTGTAAGTGCAGACTTGGTGTTTTAAAAGTTTATACACACATTATTTCATAGAATTAAGTCCAGTGTTCAGTAAATGTGGTCCAGTTGTTAAAGGCACTCTGAGGTCGACCCTGGTATCAGCTCTCCTGAATGATGCTATATTGCCACACAGCTCTCTGTAACTTCAGTCTTTGACCTTTGCTCGCCGTGTTTGAAAGTGTTTTAAAATCACCTCATGGCTCTCCTGCAAGCATTCAGTCTGTTAATGATAAAATCTTAAATGTGCATAAGCTTTTTCCTCAGGTGATTAAGCTGTTAACCCCCCTAAAAAAAAAAAAGAAAAAAAAAAAGGTGCTACTACAATGATGACTACAAACAGAACAGTTTTTTTTATCACTCATACATGCTTTGAACTGTTTGAAAGGACTCATTAAAACACGGGTTACATCTGTGAGTTTATCCCCCCCCACACACACACCCCCCAACCCAGCCCCATTTTATGTTTTGTGGTTGCATTCACGCTGCACCATTTTGTGCTACTGTTTTCTCCTCACATGAGATTTTTCCCTCTTGTTGTGAAGAGGAAAACATTGTTTTTTTGTTTTTTTTTTGTGAATCTGTTATTTCAGTTCTCGACCTCAATAATCTTTAGTGCGGTGTCAAAGGAGGTGTTAAAGCTGTGCTTTTTTAGTCATTGTCTAACGCACGTCTGATGGAACAAATATGCTCATTTTAATCACTACAGCTTGTGTTTTACTTGCACTACAGCCTGTAGGTTTGTTTTTTTTCCCTTGTTAAATCATACAGTAGACACAAATGCATATGAATCTGGTTTGAGATTGGATTTCAACACAAAAGGCTGCAGTGTGAACAAAGCCTCTCACCTCGTCCTTGTGTATTTTTCCCTGTGTTGCTCCACAAACCTTGTGATCTGTGTGACGGACAGAGAACCTTTGGGATCTTTGCCACAGTGATGGTCAGAAATTCTGTCTTTGCCGCTGGTGCTCTCTATGGTGCTAACTAGTCCTTGGTTCAAAATTCAGACTTCAAGAAAGATTCAAAGACAAAAACAAACAAAAAAAAAAAACTGAAGTTCTCCTGTCGCCTCTTTTCACACATCTCACCACTGTACATATATGTGCTCAAGTCCTCGGGTGTCTTCTCTTGTCAAAGCTGTCTTGCTGTGCAGATAAAGAAGGTTTTTTTTTTTCATTGATTTGTTGGGTTTGGTTTACCCACTTGCTTAGACTTACTCTGGAAAGCAAAGAGGGAATTTAAATAAGTCAGACTGTGACGAGCTGGCGCTGTGAAAAATAAAAGAAATCTGGTGAGAAATGGGGTGTGCCAGCTGCAATTTCCTGCCTCAAAGAGAACCTCACACTTATTATTGGCTTCTCTGACTAGATCTTTGCGCCTCCTTGGAGTCAAATTGAGACTTGCCTCAATCTCTGACAGATAGTTGGCTCTGTAAGTGCAGAAGATCCATAACATTGGGAAAAAAAAAAAAAAAAAAAAGTGGATTTTTGTTTTACCGTTCCCAAAGTTCTCTTGAACTCTTGAGAAATTTGACCCTCTCTGTGTCTGTGTATGAATACTGCTAGCTGCATAATCCACCTGCCGTACACCAGAATGGATCGATGTTCACACTTTTTATCGGCACCAGCATTGAGACATCAGTGCCGCTATGCTTGACAGCCAAGCTAAGAGGCTTACAGGAGGCTTGAGTCTGCCTTGCTGCAGATAAAGGTCGCTATCGGCTCTGAAAGGTCTCCGGCATGGAGGGGCGGCCGCGGCCTGTCGGAGCTTCATCTTCTCCGCTTTGACCTTGAACACCTGTGAGCCCACGTGTTGTTATCTCCTGCAAGGATCTGCGGGTTAGCTGCGTGAAATTTCGATTCGAGTTGGTTTTGCAGCCTCACATTCACTGTCAGTACCAGCAGATTGTAGTGTACCTCACCACCGTGATGTGAAGAGGTGTAAACAATTTATGTGGGACACTTTGTGCGCAGGCGCTTCTTCTTTAAAAAAAGGCAACAACATTCATTTCAAACTTGTTGGCAGTGGAATCATTCCTGGCAACTTAAAATGGCTCCGTTATGCCCACTCCTCTGTAATAAGTGTCCAATAAGTGTGATAGCTTTCTTTGTGGCCCAGCTCACTCTTTCTCCCTCATTTCTGAGTCCTCTGGAAAGCTCAGCAATCTCACAGGCAGGCTTTGTGTGTGTGTGATGGAGAGGGAGACCTCGAGGGTCACTCCGATGGTTACGTGAGCTAAAACACACTCCAAAAATATATATAGATATTGTCTAAGCAGGGTGACACTGCACTGCTGCATCTGATATCAGCTCTAAAAGGTGCACTGAATCACGTCGCCATGGGCGGTGCGGTTTGAAGAGCAAATGACTGGTTAAATTATGGATTGTTTTACCACTTCAGGATCGAGGCTGTTGCTTTCAGAGATCGTTCACAAAGCCTTTATTCCAAAAAGGTGCAGTAGTTGAAAACGACTCCTGTTGACTTCTGTGTGCGAGTGCTAGATTGAGACTGCTGGTTTTAGTAATTCCCAAACAAATTGGGAAATCGGTCAAAAGCTACCAGACACCCAGCAGTATGCCCCCATGAGCCATAGCAGATGTCATCAATAAGTCTGTCCAGTTTTTTTTATTATTATTTATTTATGCTGAAGTGACTTCTGCAGTAGTTTTTTTTGATTAATGAATTTTTGAAAAGAGATTTGCTCTCCTTTTTGCTCACAGATTTGTATTTCTCTTTTTTTTTTTTTGTGAAACCTATACTGAACTCGTGCATAAAATGGCTTAAATTATGAATTGAACTCCCTATTTTGCATTATTCTAAATGTGTTAATGTCCACGCAATGCTCTGTTTGTGTATAAAAAACACATAGGTGTCTTTTTTTTTTTTTTTTTTTTTTTGGTCAAGCGCAGAACAACAACAAAAAAAAAACGAAATTGTGTGAATCTGGCAATGTGGTTATTGTATTTGCAAGGAAGATGTGCAATATACGGTTCTCAGATGGCTCCAGGTTTCAGTGTAGAACTCCAATATTTAATTTTTTACTGTTTTTCTTTTTTTCCAGTCAGTTCCTCAGGTCACTAAATGCCTTCTGGTCCTGAGGGTGACCAGGAAATCTCAGACCATACACTAATGCACCCGAAAAACTAAACGACTGGATTCTATTTTAGTCTTGTCTCTCTCTCTTTTCTTTCCTCCCTTTTTTTTCTGTGACAATTTTCTCAGACTTTGTTTTTTTTTTTTTATTATTATTATTTTCAGGTTAACAAAGGCACTTATTCAGGTGTCCTATTCCTTGCCTCCTTTTTGTATGATTGTTATTTATTGCACATGTATTGAACTGGTTTCCATTGCCACATTTAATTCAAGGAGTTTTGGGTCTAGAATGGGGCTGAAATTTCTTACGTACAAAACTACAGAAGCTTTTGTCAAAACCTAAGTGTGTATTTCATCAATAAATGCCTTTAAAAGTGTTCCTGATGCTGCAGTGACTCATTTGTTTCCCCTGAAGGAAGAATGTGTACGTCAACGTGTATTTCCTTTTATCATATAGATTGAAACTGGCATTACTTAACTAAGCTGTTAGTATATCCCGTACATTTATTGTAGTTCTTTAATAGATTAACAGAATTGCGCAACACACATTTGACTCCCAGTAATCAGGTGGCCACAAATGCAACACATAAAATAAAAGGCAGATGCTATTTGCACCCAAGGGGAAATGGAGAGCGTGGCTATTTAAATCGAGATGTTCATCCTCCTGAGACCTGGAAGAGAAAAGGTTTTAATACTTAGATGTCAGACACAATTCTTTTTTTTCTAATTTTTTTTTATATTAATATGTCCATAGACCCAGAGAATAAGTCAGTGAAGTATAATTATATCAAAGGTCAAAGTTGACATGGTTTCACACATGACTCAAACCCCAATCCATTCATCCACCACATCCTCCCCCTGGGTGCACATCAACACACCATAAACTAAATGTTAATGTTGTTCTGTGTATGGTGGATTTGTAAATAAGCTATGGTTTGCTCACATGGTAGCCATGACACTCTTGAAAAGGTGATTACATGACAGAGTGGTTGGTCTTTTACATTGTTATTTCCTGCTTCACCTGCTCCACAGCAGCCAACTATAAACTTGGTTGTTTGAAGCTTGAGTTGTAGAAGAGAGCAAATAGTGGAGCAGACACAGTTCTGAGCCTCTTACGGAGCAGCTCGTCGGCAGTTATTATTCACACTGAGCATACAGCAAGTGAAAGGTCTTTTTTTTTTTTTTAGCTTCAACTTTAAATCACTCTGAGTTTCACTATTTGTATCAAAAATAAATGGATTTTTTTTTTTATTTGAATTGGAGTTCTTTGCCATGGCAGGACAATGCAAAAATATCCTGTGTGCATCAATCAAAAAGGACCATTTGTCGGCAACAACCGCCTAAAAGCATTGAGCCAGATGCTTAATGTAAGGCAGGGCCTCAAGTTTCCATCTGCTCACACTTCAGCTGCAGATACATTCGGTTGGTGGTCACATCGTGGTGTTCATTCTGTCTGAAATGGGACTCAACAGGAAGGTTTGCACTTTAAATCCACTGAAAATCAGAGTGTAGGAGCTCTGTAGTTGTACTGCCTGCCACGTAGCCTAGATAGTTTAGCGTGACAGAGAAGGAAAGTCAAGGGATCAACAAAATCATTAGGATTCATCACATGGGAATCATGAACGTGTACAGCTGTTGGATTATTTTAGTCTGGACCAAAGTGATGGAACGACTGACACACCGCCACTGACATCCCCAGGGAATCATCTGGGAAAACAGCACCAGCAGATATTTTATTTATGCAAGAAATGATTGGTTGTTTGGTTGGAAATATGCATTACACAACAAAAAGGTAATGTTTTGGTCCAGGCTCAGCCATGTCATGCTGAAATAACTGACACAATGTAAATAAAAGTGGCTTCAGTCATTTCTTCTACTTGTTTTGAGGTCATTGTATGGCGGATGTTTACCACAAACATCTTTGACATCTGACGCTGTGATGAATCCTGCCAATCTGCTACTCCAAACAGATTAAAATAATGGATTATTTTTCATAACACAATTTCACACATAACTGGCTTCAAGCGTGACAGTCGTGGCTGCTTCACAGCTGTTATCAGGTTTTGGTATTTGGAGCTGGAGCTGATTGATTTCTCTGCATCGCCATTAGTAGGAGAAAACTAAATGAGGTTTTGAATGTATGGACACAGTATTATGGTAAACTCCAATACTCAACAAGCTTGCAATAAATACTTCCTTTATATGGCTTATAAAGAGACTATTCAAAGCAGCAGCATGAACAGACTTTGTGATTATATGCATGAACATTAAGCATTAATTGACATCTTTATTCCTCTCCACTGTGCGCTGATGCTCAAATATTCGTTTGAAATGATAAATACATTACTTTATTTTGTATCAATGGACCCTCCTGTGTTGCAGGAGCGGAGTTCAGGTTTTATTGGCTGCTTGCAGTTTGAGAAGAAATTACTCTCAGAAGACAACAGCATGCAACGTGTTGTTTGTTTTCTCGGGACCATTAGATGGCAGCTATTTCAGTCAGTATCTGTGGGCGGAGTGCTCAGATGTGTGAAATGAGAAGAGGAAAGCCATATTATTGAGTCATTAACCAAGTCTGTGGTGTGGGGACTGGATCTCTCTTTTATTTTCCATCACTGGTGTTTCACCACATGGTGCTGTTACACCAGCAGGGGAATCGAACGTCAAATTCACTGCAGTTTATCAGGATGAGACACCAAAAATAGTGCTTTGATGAGGTGGTTTCTAATGGACTGCATGTATGAGTTGTTGTTTCTAATATGTTTTAGAACCTTGATGACTTTACAAAGAAAAGTTCTCCCTTGGAGACTATGCTGCAAATATTGAATCGTATAAGCAGGGTTCTGTATATTTCTTGACTCGGGTACAGTGTAGTCATGTCCTGAACATGACAAGACACCTACAAACGTTTCAGTCCCTTTAGTGAAGAACTGGGTGTTTAATGTAACATGTCCAGTGTGAGTGGTGAGTTGCAGAATTTGTCTCTAGCTGAGTGACCACCAGTGTGTCTCATACATTTCTCTTTGCTAAGAGACGAGATTAAAAGATTTGACAGGATGTAGACTCTAAATAGGAAGACGGGTATTTTACCAATATGGAACCAGAAACAAAATGTGACTGTTTTTAAAACCTAATATTAGGCATGTACAGTCTTAAACTGTAGTCTTTGTTGTACACTTCATTGCAAGATTAGCCATCTTAATTTACAGGAAATCATCAAAAGAAAGTGCAAATGAATGCATGTTTTTATCCACTACTGCCGTGTAAACATTTGAAGTTAAGTGCTTCAAGATTAACAGCTGGTGGCTCTAATTCTCTTGTCAGGTGCCATTAATTCATTGAAGAGGAAGAGGATGCCAGTTAAAGCTCAAAACGGTGGAAAATGATAAAACGGGTAAGAAAGGTGGCATTTCTGTTTGTTTCATGGATTAATTTGAGAAATATTCCAGGTTCCTCACATAGCTCCATGATGATTCTCAAAACAACCACTCTTTGTCGTCCACAATCAAGTCTTTTCATCAAATCACATACATCACACCACCATCACCCGTTCTCTCCGATCAGTTCACATCCAAATACACCTATGCAGTCTACCGTCTAATGTATACTACGGTATTCTTAGAGACTGAAGCAGTACATTTGCTACAGTCTGACAATATTCTGTATTGATAATGAATCCTATGAAAAGCCCCAAACCATAAATGAATGTATCCTAACAAGTATTGTCTGTGCATCCAAAACATGATGCAGCTTATTCATCAGTGCCACAGAGCTCAATTATTGTCCCAAAAACAATAAAAACACCGTGCTGCCGTCACAACTCACTGGAGCATCAAATGTGGATCAATCCCTTGCTGAAAGTAGTCCCAAACAAAAGTATTGTTTATTGATAATTGAGTAATGCTGTGCCCAGCTGTTTAAGGAAAATTTAGATTTTGAAAACCAAAATGATTTTTTTATGTAAAACTAAACAAAACATTACATCCAGTGCTGAGCAAGTCCACAGTTTTAGGGAGATCCTAATTGGTACAACTGTCCTTAAACGACCCCTTTTATATCATCTGAACATGCTGACAGCTGTGGGGTTGCAGCAGATCAGGGAAATCTGAGCCAGCACCGTGGACGAACAAGATTTCCCTCGTACTGGGCGACCCGAGGGATGTGGTTCGATGCTTGAAGGAGGTAAGTGGAGGGATCGGCAAGTGTCACGGCTTTTTTCAGAGCTCCGGCACCCAATTTTCTTGATGTGTCTAGACAGCCATGGGTGGAATGACAACAGCCCTGTGCTGCATGATATCCTCAGTTCTGCTGGTTTTGACAGCAGCCTCCCCGTCCGTCTCCCCTCCCGTATCGACTGAAAAATCCAAGCCTGCTATCTACTGTTACCATCGCTACTGTGACTCGACTGGGCCTAAAAAATTTGGTCATTCACATGAAATCACAATTAGTCTGACCCTTACAGTGAGTATAATATGACAGTGGTTGGCTGGAATTACCTTTAGCCATGAAACTGAACCTTTGGAGGTTGAGAATTTTGCACCTCACAGATGAAAAATCTTGCAAGGCTTACAGCAGTTTTACCATCCTGTCTTTTTAAATTCATTTTTTCCCTTATTTTTTTCTTTTCATTTTCTTTCAGTTATTGCCCCTTATAGGTTTGGCAGTATTGTTGCTTCAGGTTATTACTACAGTGTGACACAGGGCAGGGAGACCGGGAGAGGAAGGAGAGGTCAATAATTCATCAACACATTGGTGGCAACACAAAAAGCATCTCAGCTCCAAGAGAGAAGACACTTTTGGATGATAAACAAAACTAAAAAACTTTTGAGGCATTTTATATCATACCCTTATGAAATTGTGCAAGTGTTTTTCAGCTTGTGCGCTGCACTGATGGGACCTTTCTTTGAATTCTGAGTTATCAAGTCTATGTAGTTCCTCACCAGTTGATGATCAATGCAGATGTCCCATTCATGTATTGCAGGGTAAAAATGTAAGATGAAACTTATTATTTGTATGAAGTTGCAGTCTTCTGCTCCAAGTGCCAGACATCCATGCAGAACAACACACCACAAAATAATGAGGAGGCATGCAGGTTTCAGAAGGTTGCCATTCATGTTGCTTTGAACTTCTTTGAAGTGAATTTATTCCATACAAACTGTCCTCCAGGACATTTTGAAAAGTCTTTGTGCCTCTACTTTTTGCAAGTTCTTGAGAAAAAAAATTGCAGATTGCTTCCGTTCACTTTTTACGACAACATCAGTCTTTTGTAGGTTTTTCTTCTTAACATTTGTCATTTGACAATTACATGAGGAAAAAGATGATGTCAATGATTATGAGATATGTGGTTGAGCCTCAGGAAATCAAAAGGAAACAACTGTGTGTGGGTGTGTGTGCCATGGTTACTGAAGAAATACAGAGCAGAATGTGATCCATGTCGGCTGGATTTAAGACTACAGATGGTGTCAACACTTATGAACTGGGAGTAACAACACTCAGAGGACCATCTCCCAAAGCCCCAGTATTAACTGTCCCTATGGCAACAGCTATCAACCTCCGCCCCACAAAACACAGACTCAAACTCATACATGCAGTCAAAATTGTACACACACACACAATGGAGGGCATGTTCATTGCTATACCAATTAGCATCACAGAGTCGTTCACAAGAGGTAAACTGTGGCGTGAATTTGTGTAAACATCACAATCTCTCTGGAGACAAATGTAGACTGCACTGATTTATGGGTACTAAATGACTGGTGGAGAGACTGCAAAGCTACTGCAGGTCAAAGAGCCGTCCTTGAATGGAAGACAGAAACCTGATGGCCACCAGAAAGACGGCTACCTGTCATCACATGATAACTGAGCCATCTTCATGTCAAAAGAGGGTGAAAATCCCAAAGTTACTGTCCCATTGTACAAAGTTTTGCTCCATTAATAAGATATTAAGACTTATAGAGTATTTTGGGGGGCTGCCAAGGTACTTATCCATCCAAATCCATGAATTAATGACAATACAGGTAAGCACTGTATCATTTAACACTGTAAAAATGCCAAAGAAACAATACACATACATGGGGTTTGTCGTTTGTTCGTTAGGCAGGGACAGGGGCTGTAAATGATTTTCAGTAAATTAGTTTCTGGGTCCATTAATTGACAAATGGTAGGTGCATGAACTCCGCTTCAAAATAATTCATCAGAAACCTGCATGTGACATTTGATGTGCTACATAACTGCTTTTCTGAGTTCTGCTTGAAAGTAGCAGTAATACGTTATCGCAAGCCGTCTGCTGCATCTAGAAAAAAAAAAAAAACAACACTATTGTGAAACATAAATAGATTAGGAAAAAAAAGTTGCCTCTTCTTGCTATTCAAATGTGTCAAAGATATGGGAGATGTTAGGATAGCCACTGGAAGTGAATCCAGCCTCTGTGGTGAGCTGTGGTTCCTGAGCACGGGCGATTTCTCATTCCAGGAGGAGTTGTGGGATTTCCCTCTTTAACCTCTTTGTTACTGGTCTCCAAGTAACCTCTAGTCTATTATTGCCCCTGGAGGCAGATAGGAGGGAAGCTGAGCTTTTCGGTTACTCTCTCTTGCTCTTTCACACACACACACACGCTGCCTGTGTACTGCTCTTAATTCAACACTCTGCAGGTTTCTCTGCTGTCAGACCTCCTGACTAAACAAACTCGCTTTTTGTCCGAATGGGCTCATTAACTCTGCCCTGCTGTCAGTGTGACAGCAGTGACAGCAGTGACAGCATGGTATTATATTATGTCACAATAACACAGCCTTAATTTTGGAAACTCAGCCAACATGTCACATATACACAACAGTCTTAAAACCTTTATTTAAAGAAGGCAGAATTTCACCACTCCCTTAAAATGTTTGTCATAGATGTTGATATCACTGCAGTGCGATTAGCTGATTGTTCTCCCTCACATCTCATTATCAGCATATTTTTGTATAGTTTGTGTGCTGAGGAGTGATGCATCAACGTTTGCCCTTTTCCTTCTTCTTTTCCTCTTCATTGGATGTTTGTTTGAGACCATAATAGAAGGAAAATGCTGATACATTGGGGGAAAATATGCTTTTCGGCTCTTCTTAGAAGGAGGCCTGGATCAGAAAACACAAGCCACACATGGGGAGCTGCAGTTCAGACGGCACTCTCCAGGCTCTCCAGAAGAGTCACCCCCCCCACACACACACGCCAGCTGACTGGAGTCATGGAGCAGATGCAACACAGACACAGCGGGACACCATGGTTACCGCGGGCTGTAACCAGCGGAGGCCAACAGCAGCCCGGAGGAAAAACAGACACAAGTCCTTAACAAGACCATGAGGCCAGTGTTGCCGGAGGACCCCTTGGTACAGGACAGCAGTTCAACCCTGTGGTAGTATGAATCTCTTTTTTCTCTCCTTTTTATGTAAAAAAAAAAAAGACTTAAAAGTTCCACATAAATGTTCTACATAAATACTTTTATAAAAACTTAAGTCCTTAAAGCGTTGTTTTTACTCTACATTTTTCTTTTAAAAGTTCACGTGTCTCATCCTTTGGGTAATTCCCACTGCTCATCCCCATTAAAAAGAACCAAGAGTCTCGTTATTACAATAGCATTTAACATGCTTTGTCCCCTTTGGCATCCATTTAGGGAGGAGCCTGAGGTGTGAGGATGCATTGACATATAAACACACAGACACTATAATGTTAACATTTCTCAACCAATTTCACTGAATTAATTTCATATTAAAAGGGCCCATGATCTATGTGGATTAGGGGGGAAAAAAAAAATAATCACAATTTACATAACTTTCTTTGAAATGTAAAGTAAAAACTCAAAGATGACCATGACAAGAAACAAAATACTAAATTATAAGCATAACTGAAGAATTAGTGGGGGAAAAAGGCCATCAAAAATAAAAATGCTTCTTGAGCCTAGATCTAAAAACAGAGATGAGGGGAGCATCAGCAACAGGTACTGTCGCCTTTAATTACTGTCATGGCCACGGGGTATAGAGGAGAGATTTGTTGTCAGATCTAAGAGACCTGGGAGCAGGGTGCCATAAATAAGGTCTGGGATATAAGACGGCTCTTGACTCCAACTTATATAACAGCTGATTGAGGGCAATCAGCAAGGACTTAAATAGAATTCTAAAATGAACAGAGAGCCAATGAAGAGAGGCTGGGGCTTGGGCGATTTGCTCATGCTTTTTAGTGGCAGTCAACATCCTTGCAGCTGCATTTTGAACAACTTGCAGGCCAGTTAATAGTTAAGAGTGTGGAAGGCCTAAATACGGAGAGTTGCAATAGCCCAGCTATAACAGAAAGTCCGTCTCCTCCTACTACTGGAACAATGTAAAAATGCCTGTATTCATCAGGGTGACACTGGTGTTGTCTGGTTTTATATATGCTCCATGTAATGAGGTATCTTCTCCATACAGTGTGACATCTTGATAACATGTTTTTCAAATAATCCTAATTACGAAAACGCACCTGGGTGATCCCTGTGTTCACCAATATTATTATTCATATTATAATGGGAGGTGGTTCCCTGCCAACCCCCTTCCTAATCTGTGGTAGGAACTAGGACGGGGGAAGCATCAGTCTCTCATAAATTGAACCGATGGACGGCCATATTGTCATGATGTGTTGTGCAGGTGGACATGGGAGCATATGGGGATGGCAGATACTTCATTACATACAGAACAGGCTGATTGGAGCACATACGAAAAAGAGACATCACCAATGTCACCCTGATAAATACAGGCATCTTCACATTGTTCCAGCATTTTCTTGGGAAGAGAGAGACTTTCCGTTTCCCACCAAAGAACACAGTCATTCCCTTTGAACTCTGTAATCCTCCCTCAGGCCATAAAGACGTCAATGTCAAGAATCAGCGTCTGTGCTTCCTCTATTGACTGTGTGATCTTAACAAGTCCTCATCGACCTGCCACTCACTGACCTTATCTGATGTGCTCTCCTACACATCCGGTTTACACCAATTAGACTCCACCCTCTGGAAATCTTCTGCTTAAGTCAAAAGTCAAGTCAAATTTTATTTATATAGACTGCTAATGACAAATCATAATTTGCCTCACTTTATAATCTGCACAGTGTAGGACACCCTCTACTCTTAGACCATTGGTCAGATAACAAAAAAAAAAAAAAACACACCACAAAAAACCTTTTACCAGGGAAAAAAAAAAAAAAAAAACTGAGGAAGCCTTAGGAAGAGCAACAACAGAGGACAGAATAGATGCTGTGTACATAGAAGAGGCCTATGAAATCACAGTATATACAAATCACAATGACAAAATTTCTGATACATGTAGATTATAAAACATATACAGTGGGGCAAAAACGTATTTAGTCAGCCACCAATTGTGCAAGTTTTCCCACTTAAAAAGGTGAGAGGCCTGTAATTTTCATCACAGGTATACCTCAACTATGAGAGACCAAATGAGAAAAAAAAAAAAAAAAAAAAAAAAAAATCCAGAAAATCACATTGTCTGATTTTTAAAGAATTTATTTGCAAATGATGGTAGAAAATAAGTATTTGGTCAATAACAAAAGTTCATCTCAATACTTTGTTATATACCCTTTGTTGGCAATGACAGAGGTCAAAGGTTTTCTGTAAGTCTTCACACACTGTTGCTGGTGTTTTGGTCCATTCCTCCATGCAGATCTCCTCTAGAGCAGTGATGTTTTGGGACTTTCAACTCCCTCCAAAGATTTTCTATGGGGTTGAGATCTGGAGACTGGCTAGGCCACTCCAGGACCTTGAAATGCTTCTTACAAAGCCACTCCTTCGTTGCCCGGGCGGTGTGTTTGGGATCATTGTCATGCTGAAAGACCCAGCCACGTTTCATCTTCAATGCCTTTGCTGATGGAAGGAGGTTTTCACTCAAAATCTCACGATACATGGCCCCATTCATTCTTTCCTTTACACGGATCAGTCGTCCTGGTCCCTTTGCAGAAAAACAGCCCCAAAGCATGATGTTTCCACCCCCATGCTTCACAGTTGGTATGGTATTCTTTGGATGCAACTCAGCATTCTTTCTCCTCCAAACACCACAAGTTGAGTTTTTACCAAAAAGTTCCATTTTGGTTTCATCTGACCATATGGCATTCTCCCAATCCTCTTCTGGATCATCCAAATGCTCTCTAGCAAACTTCAGACGGGCCTGGACGTGTAACTGGCTTAAGCAGGGGGACATGTCTGGCACTGCAGGATTTGAGTCCCTGGCGGCGTGTGATGGCCTTTGTTACTTTGGTCCCAGCTCTCTGCAGGTCATTCACTAGGTCCCCCCGTGTGGTTCTGGGACTTTTGCTCACCGTTCTTGTGATCATTTTGACCCCACAGGGTGAGATCTTGCGTGGAGCCCCAGATCGAGGGAGATTATCAGTGGTCTTGTATGTCTTCCATTTTCTAATAATTGCTCCCACAGTTGATTTCTTCACACCAAGCTGCTTACCTATTGCAGATTCAGTCTTCCCAGCCTGGTGCAGGTCTACAATTTTGTTTCTGGTGTCCTTTGACAGCGAGGTTGAGGTTGTGGACAGGTGTCTTTTATACTGATAACGAGTTCAAACAGGTGCCATTAATACAGGTAACGAGTGGAGGACAGAGGAGCCTCTTAAAGAAGAAGTTACAGGTCTGTGAGAGCCAGAAATCTTGCTTGTTTGTAGGTGACCAAATACTTATTTTACCAAGGAATTTACCAATTAATTCATTAAAAATCCTACAATGTGATTTCCTGGATTCTTTCCCCCCATTCTGTCTCTCATAGTTGAAGTGTACCTATGATGAAAATTACAGGCCTGACTAAATACTTTTTTGCCCCACTGTAAAGAATGTGGACCCAGAAGGACACTGAACAACTTCTGGGGTCTCCAAACAAACCTGAGCCACATGAGCTCTTTACCATGGAGACCTGAAAAACACAATAATGAGCAAGAAATAGCTGGAAAGAAAGAGAGGGCAAGAGAAACTCACAGCATGAGGGCTTGGGGAAACAGAATCAAAAAGGGAGTTGGAGAAATGCAGCCGTTACCAGAAGACAAACATGGACTGCAAGTACTGGGGTTAAGAGATTCAACATCTGCGAGTCCTGAACTAATCAAAGAGTGAGCACTAATTAAAAGTTATGGCAAAGACATAATTTTAAGTTTGAATTTAAAGGCCTTAATAGAGTCAGACTCTGTCAGCAGGGAAGTGAAAGGGGCATGGTAGGGAAAAAAAAGCCCTGCAGCAAGCAGACTTCTTTTTAACTCTGGGGACCAACAGGAGCCTTGCATTCTGAAAACAGTGCCCAGGATGGGATACAAAAAGGTATAACAAGATCAGACAGCTGTAAAGATGCAAGCCGATTTACAATTTCGGAAGTCATTAAAAACACCTTGAAGTCTGATCTAATCTAAAGAGTGACATCACATGAATAGGAGCCAAATGAAGTGAAGCTTAGAGTGGTATATAAAATATTCCTTTATTAGTCCCACGACAGGGACAATTTACATTTTCTGGTTTTAGTTAAGTATCCAGCTGCAGCATTCTGAATAAAGAATTTTATTGCAAGTACATTGCAGACCAGGCAAGAAAGAGAAAAAGAAAAGCCAATCAGATGCCTATGCTGTGACCTTCCTATATAGTTTAGATACTGTTTTCAAATAGTTTCACACAGTTCTGAGCTTGAAATCTCATGTCATGTCACTTTACAGAGACAGGATAATAAAATGTAAAAATGAAATGAACACCCCCCTCTCCATGTAAAGTAAGAGTTTCTGACTGTTCTTGTGTAACATCTGAGTTTGTGTTTCATCAGAGTGAGAACCCAGATGCACACAGAGGCAGATGGATGTTTCACAGCTTTATTCTCACATGGGGGCATTTTAACACAACCAGGCTCTGGAGGAAAAACTTCAAAACCCCACTGCAATGCGACTGAATGAAGAAGGGAAACTGAGTGCTTCCCATCGTCTTGAATGTGGAAACGGCCAAAGAGTGAACGATTCAAACTGTGGAACTTTATTAGGCAGAGCACAGGTGCAAACTATGAGAGCAATCAACACACCTGAACTAGAGAGTTAATCTCCACACAGTGAGTCTTTGTTCAGACACCACTGAGAGCCACATTTCATCTCGCTATTCTGTCAAATTAAGCTTTTTCTGACACAAATAGCCAGTTGACAAGTTCCCCAACTGACAGTGCAGGTGTTTACTATATCAACAAACACCCACTCTATGTGTGGAGCATACCTGTGCTTGACAGCTCAGACACACTTATTTCTAAACTTACAGGGAGCTTGTATTTTCCTCCAGACTTTCTAATTTTTGCTCCACTGTATAATGAAATGGAATCATAAAACAAATTAGAACTGCAATGTTTCGCTCAGGTTAAAACACTTCTTTGCCTCAATTTGTGGTGCATATAGTTCCAATCAGTGTCTCTGCATTTTTGGCCCTTCTAAATTTCACTTTATGTCACTTAATGTAGCTGAAAGGCATTCAAGTGGGATTTTTTTTCTTTTGCAGAATGCTTTAAGCAGGGACTGGTAACTGCTGCCGCTCAAGTTCACTCAAAAAATTTGGCACAGCACATTTTCCATGTACTCCTCCAGGCCACAGTGGATTACAAAACTGGCATTCTGGGTACCGGCTCTTGTCCTCAAGAGGCCAGAGGAGCATCTCTGTGTTATTGAGGTATGGAAACTATACTAACACTTTATGTGGCATACATGTGTATTTTAATGGAGAAAAAGTTCCCTGGAAATAACTATTTAATCTGGCCCCAATAACATATTTTCACTGTGTAATTACAACTTCCGTGAAAACTGTGATTTTTAAACAGGGAAGCATATAATTCAACATTATAGAAGTAAAAGTTTTTGATAATACGTTTATGATTTATTTGGGTTGAAATGGAAATGTCTCTGCTTTTAACCACAACACAACTATAAACTATATAAACTAGCACTCTCAGAACTTTTCCAAATGAATGATTACAAATTACGTATTTTCATATAATGTTCAAGAGATTAAAGGAAATAAAAGAATGTTAAAGAGGTTTTCAATATGAATAATTTATTTTTCAATCAGTCATCTCAGTAGGCAGTTGCCTGATGTCTACACCTGCTACTGCCACTGTATGCAAAAAGGTTAAAGTGTTCTTCTTTTAGTGTACTGATTGAGTGACAGCTTTACTTTAAAGACAATTGACATTTAGCCAATTAGCTGAAATGTCACTGAGCTCGTCAAGAAATGCACAGATTACACATTGTTTCCTCGCTCCTGACGGGCGTCAGTCGATTGAGCTCTCTAGTGTGGCTCTTTTACTTGTTGTTTATAGGAGTGCGTTATCACATTCACCATTCACCCCAGAGGGCTTAGCTTCTTTTCCACCGTGAGTGCTATCCTTTCCTCATCACCCTGTGATGCTCCCGCCTCTGGGGAGCTTTTTCTTTTTTAAAATTCATTTCCATGCAGGGTGCAGCTCCTCTTTTCATAATCAGACTTGAGATAAATGCAGGAAGCTGGAGCGGAGTATGGAGTGCCAACATGCGGGAAGGAAATGGAGTGTAATTGGCAGATACTCCCGTTCTGAGGCACCAGAGAGAATGGCTGCTTTGTTGTCGTCAATTGAGGGCCATTCATTTTGCACCTGTGGGCACTCATAACCCCTAAAAACGGAGATTCATTTCATTGGTTTTATTCAAGGGAATGCACAGTTAATTTACACACACATACCGAGCACATTAATTGTGAATCACTCTTGGGTTAAATGTTGCACATCATGAGTGTAGACCTTGAACTCTAGTTATGATGCCATATCAGCCCCTGATGAAGAAGTAAGCACTCATACCTAAATGATAAAATAGCTGCTTTGATGTATCAAAATGCTGTGAAAAGGGTAAACCGCAGAAGCTTCCATTTGAGGCAAAAAGCATATAAAGAGGGAAACTCTGGTGGGTTCTTCCTCCGTCACCAAAGTAGGGTAAATCTGCATGATAGAAATCACCAGAGCTGAAACCGAGTACATTTACTTTCACTTAAATCAATTGGATTTGGTGTGGAACTGTTGTAAATTTAGCGAAATCACACCAGTTCCACCTTTGTTGTTGAGAAAGAAACCAGAAATCAGACATCTAAAGATAAACTAACCCACTTATTCGTATAAATTTGATACCAGTAATCATATGGAAAGGTCACTGACATGGTACAACCATGCTTTACTGATGAAAAACAAACATATGTAACACAATTTTTCACATGCTAACTGCAATAGCCAAATGAAACTAGTTTATTCTCTTGTATCATTTGCAAGGTTATTAAATGGATGGCAGTCACTCTAGCTGACATAGATGCTGATCTGATAATACTTGTAAACAAAAGTAATCAAAACTCTGTTTTACTTATCATAATCATCATCATCATCCATCCCATCATCAACCTCCACCTCATCATCATCATCATCATCATAACTGCTGGCAACACTAGGCAACAGGTCAATGAGGGAAGGGGGAATAGATCAGACAAGGTCCAAAATCCCTGTTAGGTTTGGTTAGGTTTAGGCACCAAAAGTGCTTGGTTAGGTTTAGTAAAACATCATGGGTTGAGTTAGAATGATAAGTCAAATACATGTACAAAGGCAGTGTTCATTAAACACAGAATATGTTCTTTTTAACATACACTTGGATGTAAACAGCCACATTTACTCTTTACACCCAGCTGCAAATAGTGTTGCTGACTACTGACAGCTGGGTGCAAATAGCATCTGCCTTATAATTCATTTGACCTTTTTAGAAGCTTCCTCACAGTTGTCCTCAGAAAAAAAATGAGTACATGGGAACACAGTGCAAACATTACAGCTACACTCTAGTCATAATGTCCTCTACGAATGCTGTAAGTCAATATAAGGGTCTATGAATAAAAAGAATGGACTAATATATAATATAATTTGCAGCCTACTTTGAAAATTATTATGTACAGACTTAACTGAGAGTGCAACACTAGGCAACAGGTCAATGAGGGAAGGGGGAATAGATCAGACAAGGTCCAAAATCCCTGTTAGGTTTGGTTAGGTTTAGGCACCAAAAGTGCTTGGTTAGGTTTAGTAAAACATCATGGGTTGAGTTAGAATGATAAGTCAAATACATGTACAAAGGCAGTGTTCATTAAACACAGAATATGTTCTTTTTAACATACACTTGGATGTAAACAGCCACATTTACTCTTTACACCCAGCTGCAAATAGTGTTGCTGACTACTGACAGCTGGGTGCAAATAGCATCTGCCTTATAATTCATTTGACCTTTTTAGAAGCTTCCTCACAGTTGTCCTCAGAAAAAAAATGAGTACATGGGAACACAGTGCAAACATTACAGCTACACTCTAGTCATAATGTCCTCTACGAATGCTGTAAGTCAATATAAGGGTCTATGAATAAAAAGAATGGACTAATATATAATATAATTTGCAGCCTACTTTGAAAATTATTATGTACAGACTTAACTGAGAGTTCAAACCTCCACCAAGGCCAACATTTCATCAACTAGCTCTTACTGAAAACATGGTATTCCTACTACACTTCAGCCACTCTAAAATAGATTTGTTTATGCTGCAAGCATCATGTAGCTGTTACAACATGTTCTGCGATCTGTCAGATTCTGTGACCTGTAGCATTGCAACAACCACTTCACCTTCAGGTGACATTAAGTGAATCATGCATTCAGAAAAATCTGTTATTTATGGAGTTGACATTTGCAGAATGATAAAATAGTACTAATATCAGTTTATTCAGGTTTATTGTTTTTACATCTGCAGCTGTAATAGTAGCTGTAGCTGCAGTTGTGTTACCAACATTTTTGTCTGTTTGATCAGGATACAGGTGGCGTCTGCTCTTCTGCACTGTTCATTAAACCAACCTTTACCACCAGCCTTTCTAGTGATAGTCTTGTTTGGTATAAATGCCTCCATGGCATCCTGCTGTATGATGGTAATATTAATGCAGAAATTTCTGGATCTTCTTCCTTGAAGACACTGGACCAATTAATGCAGGTCTCATTTCCCAGAAGTGAGCTTTGACCTCTCTGTCTTTGCATCAACACAACACAGAGGGGAAATGGGCCGTGAATAGAGAATGCTCTCTTGCCGGATGCTTCAAAGGAATTAGCCTCGCTTTTTATCAATGGGATGCATACATTAGCACCTGTGAGTATTCATAGCCCCTTCAAAATAGACTCATCACTGCAGCTCATGTATTTCATGTGTTGCAGTGCATGTTTGCACATATAGCCTACGGTAATGAACTAATCAAAGTGCTTCAAATCAAATTAATATGTTTTCACTCTGGTCATGTATTAAAAAACAGAGGCACTTCTTACACCCATCCACATACTGTAGGTAGAGTTTTGTGGATATAGATTTCTGCAGTTTTTTAACTGCAGACAGGTGGTGGCTTATGCATTAGTTCAATTAAAACGTCCACTTTGATTTATTTCAGTGATAGAAAGACGCCTCAGCAGAGACTCTAAATGTAATTATATGCAGATAAGTTTTTTTTAAATTGTGGAGTGCTGATGTGAATGTCATATCTTATTATATGAATACCACTCTAAAGCCGAGCTACTTGAAAATCTATCTTGATTCATGTGAACAATGGTTATAACTTCACGAGCTTTGAACTTGGAGAGTTCGGTGAAGCTTCTCGTGGTTCTTATTTCACTCTAAAGTTAAAATTAAAGATCAAATAATGACAGACTTAGAGCTATTAGCTAAGAACTGCATCTCTTGAGGGGTTTCCCGTTGACCCTCCAGTAAATAAGCAGGAGATGCAGCAACATTTGAACCTCACTATGCATTAAATGAAGCTTTCAGCTGCTTTTGGCTCTGCATGTTGTGCCAGAGTTATCATTGCAAAGACAGAATAAAGCTTGTTTACTTTGGGTCTTCAGCCGCCCGATCGTGTAGTTGCATAGCAACCACTGTGATGGAAAATGAGTTGACCTGTGCATCGTGAGCCTCCAGCTCACAAGCCAGCACAGACTCCCACAATTCCATTGGTAACGTTCGTTCGGTTAGGAAGACACTGAAAGCTATTTGATGGGATGCTGGATGTTATGTAATGAGGTTGGAGAGAATCTAGTTAATGTAAAATGAGATTAAACTTTATTGCATCTTATGAATAAAGTTACTACAGTGACGCAGTAAAGGTAAGAACATGAGTGGAGTCAAAAATATAATATAACACAATAAAATGATAGAAGTTTAGTGCAACATGTAAATAAGTTGTAAAACAACACATGCAGTAATCTGTAAACCGATAAATAGGGGAAGGAATCTAGATATTTACTGGCATGACTTTTTTTATTGATGATTTACGGTCACGCTAAATTATTATTGTTATTGTCATGTTATTCATTATTGTCATATTCCTATTATCAGTAATATCTCCCCATCTCCCAGCCACCTCTGATTCTTGAATCTTTAATTTTGAATTCTTGAATCGTTGGGTCTCTTAATTAATTAGAGTTTGGTCTAGATCTCTTCTTTACAGAAAGCATCTTGAGATAACATTTGTTATGAATTGGCAGTATATAGATGAAGATTGATTGATTGTTGCCAAGGCAACCAGGACCTATGTGCAAGCAGTAAGGATCGTCTGTTATTTTCAACATCATTATTTTGCTTTGCATCTTCTAGACTTACAAGTAAAGTACATAACAGCTAGCCCAACAATAAATTAATAGTCACTTAGCTTCATTAGCCTGACACAGCTAGTCAGCTACAGCAACTTCAGCAATCACGAAAAAACTACATCGTCTATTTACAAATCAGCAACCAGATACGTTAAAATCAGTATCTACTGATAAACAGGGCATTTAGAGAGAAGATAAAAAAAACAAGAACTGCCTGCCAGTATTTGTTTAGTCACAGATCTGACAAAATGGTGGATCCAACAATGTCAGTTCAGCAACGATTGAACTGTGCCAATTGGAGCTGCCATAGCAACAGAATGTTCGACTGAAACTGTGCTATTGCTATTTTTTCAGCAACAATATTTCAGCAGGGACACTCAAAACATGAAATCAATAAGCATATCCGGACTGCATTTCCAATCTGATAGCCAGAAAGAAAGTCTGCTGGAGGCTCCACTGTCATCTGAACACCTTTTGTGTTTGTATGTTTGAGAGAAATCCTTTGATGACATCCTGTCACAAATCAAGCCCAAATCAAAATAACTTCATCTTTCTTCATGTTTGTTGTTCCTTCCATAAATATGACAGTGCCATCTACAGATTTAAGATGCATTTTTGCAATTGAATAACTTTTATTTCATACATTTGTGTTAAAGCTTAAGGTAGGCTAGTTTTTTTTGTGACCACTTAGGCTTAGGAGTTTAACCTCCCAGGCTATATAATCCTACCTCATTGTCTTTAACCATGACTCTTTCTGCAGCCATCCTCCATTGCTTTATGTTATCGAGATTGGTGAACAACAGGAGAGGAAACACTGGGATGCTACATTCAGGATGAAATAGTCCCATCTTCTTTGCAATGAGCTGGCTGTAGCTACAACGCCAAGGCCACTTACGCAAGAAGAGTGCAATGACAACAATAATGGAGAGGAGCAGTAAAGAAATATGAATATGCATTGACATGTTCATGTGATCTTGTACCCTCTAAAAGTAGGTTATAATTTGCTGCATATCATCATCAGACTATGTTAATTCCAGCCAGATGAGTTTGACCTGCAGAGGCGATGAGGAAGGTACAAACACACCCAAAATCCACTCGACTGATTTGATGTAATGTATTACTGTAATTATCTCATCCATGTCACCGCTCAGAATGGATCATTGCTCAGCTTCATCTGATGCAACACTTAGCGCTGGCTGGCACCAACATATACAGTAACAAAAAACAGACAATTAAACTGTTCTCAAGAGTTATCGCTATCCTGCGTCTCTATGCATGTGTACATCTCTTTCCTTTTTGAGATCTACAAAAACAAATGTAATTTTGGGGAAAATTTGGATTTTTTGACTCTATAATCTATAATCCAATAATAATTTTACACCATGTTGCTTCAAAGACTGTTTTATTTATCTATTACCAGTGATGTCTTATGGTAACATTGGTTTTTATATGATTAGTCCATCAATACAATGCATTGACTGTTATTCACAATAATTAATTTGCCAGAATCATTTCAGTCTTATCCATTAAGAGTTAGAATCAATTGAATTTCCAGAAAATTGGTTATACTGTGTAATGGTCGTCTACACTGCACACATTTCAGTTATGTTTTTCAATTGTCTGATGGCGCAGATATGCTTCAGTTTTAATCAATGCAGCTGTCTACACGTTCACGCTTTACTCACCTTTATGCACATAGCTGTGACCTGAAGCGTATTTCTATGCCTGGAGTCCATTTCCTTCCACTATACAGTGTGTGCGTATATACTTTGACTTTGTATTGGGGTGTACGCTCTGCCAAAATGCTTCTAGAGCAGAGATGATGTGCTGCTTTCACTGGTAGCTGGTGTAGATTTGCAGGTTATGCCCACACATACATATACAGTACATATACACAACAAAGGAGAGGTGGGAGGCTTGTACAAAGGCTTCTAAAACTCCAAGCACCATAAACACATTACATTAATTATGAATAATAGGAGATGAAAAAGCAATTAGAGCACAAATTACTTTTCCTTGTCCAATCCTTAAGGATATGAAATCTTTAGGGACTGCTAAACTTTAGACGTGACCACTGACTGGATATTCACATTAGCACTGTCTTAGTATATTTCAGACTAATCAACAAATCTCTTTCAAAGCTCTTTTATAACTTTTTTGTTGTGTTGTCTTTCAACTTTATGACAATGTGAGGGAAAAGGTTATTTCTTTTCCTAAAGAATATTGTGTGAGACTTTCTAGAAGATGAATTGAAGGTGTACCAGTTGATGAAAATAGCATGAAGGCTGGTGAAATAACCTTTAGTGTCAACAGCATTAATTGGAATCTGAGGCACAAGCGTGATCACACTCTATTCAACAATACTGAACAATCATCAGTGGCATGTCAGTGTACACAATGCAAACTTACATCATTTTCCTGTTATTATCCAGCAGCAGTTCCATTAAATTACTTTGGATTGTGTTTCATAGGATTTCCTGCATGCAATGAACCATAATAATAGTGCATAGTGATTAGAAGATGAATAAAGAGTGCCAGAAAGGTCATTATCTAACATTTCTTAAATAATAAGTGCCATTTAGCTCTATTTAGCTATGATTCCACCCCCCTTTCCTCTGCCCTTGGTTATTCTTTCTTTCTTTCTGTTGTACTTTTGTTAGGCAGGGATTTTAGTAGTTTGGAAAGCAAATGAGGTATTCAGTGAGTGTGTTTTTACGGTGGTAAAAAATTGCTAGAGAGAAAAACAACGGTGAAGAATACGAGAGGGAAATGTGATTGTAGGGCTTTCAAAGATCCTTTACAAACATCCCTTTATGACTTGCATGGCACGTCTGACATGCAAGGCAGAATAGAGCATACATTATAAAACACTTTCAAATCCTTCCTGTTTACCCATACCCGGATAGTGCAACATTTCACCAAGATTAGAAAATGACAAAAACCTTGGGGAGCAATTATTTCATGGGAGGTTCTTTAGAAGTCGATAGCACATGTGGCACAGCTTCAATAAGTATCCATTGCATCACCTCCCTGAAGTGATGTAGCCTGAAAACTGTCTCATCAAATGTCATTTTTTGATCAAAACAGCCACCTAGATTTAAATAAAGCAGGTCACTCCTCACGTTATCCCTGATTTTGATTTGTTTGTTTGTTCCACATTTGTTTTGTTTTTTCACCTCCCAGAAACATGGCTGCAATGTGTTGGAAACGTAAAAGCCTGGATGCTGATTTGCATAAGATGTAGGATCGGTGCACTGCATGCATGTTGAGGCTTTGATGTTCTGCTTGTCCCCTCCCACAGTAAATCTCTGCCTCCATGATAGTGCGCTCACATGTGATGTGAGTGCAACAAAGCTTCACAACACATTTCTGAGCACAGAGATTGAATATTTTATGATGTTAGCATTTATTTATAATGGCTGAAGATGGGCAAAATTGATGGCTTCTTAAGGTTTTCAATGCATATGTACACGCCATTTTGTGCAAAACTGGCTGCATGTTCAGATGCCTGGTTACTGCTTAAATGGTCAGCCCAACAAAATAAATCAGTCCTCACTTAACTTCTACATATTATGGTGTCTTTTCATGCATATAGTTTTAAAGATTTCATGGATAGATAGCACACAAGTTAGGTGAATGGAACTTTTTTCATACTCAAAGCACACTGTATATGGGACAAAGTCATTTTGTGCCAAATGTTGCAGTAAATCTCAAATCTTTTTAGAGTGAAGTCCCAAGTCAAGAACAACTCCTAAATCATCTCCATGTCCGAGACTCTGTTGTGAGTCCTAAAGAAGTCCTTAGACGTTCATTTAATGCCATTTAGATTTTTTTTTTTAAAAGAGTAAGATTTGTATTTATCACAAAAATTAAAAGCAAAATTATCAGGTATGCCATGTCATTCCCCTGACATAATTACAATCATTTTTAATTTCATTTGTAATACAATCATTTGCTTCACAAAGAAGGACTGACAGCTGGTAAAAGGAAAAAAAAGTAATTTCCCCTTTTCACATTTTTTCCACTTCATTTAGCATTGAAGTAAAACACAGAAATGTTCATCTGATGAAGATGCAGTGGGATGTTACTGGTAGAACACATAGACCACAGCCTTCTCAAGGTCTCTTAGGATGGAAGAATTTGCCATGCACAAGGATGACTTGTCATAAGCCAAGCAGGGTGTAGGCGGATTATGTCTTTGAGGATCTGCATGCAAGTGGGTTTGTTCTGAAGTGGAAAAATAGAGATTCCACTTGTTATGAAATGAAATAGTTCTGCAAACTCCTTAACTTTTTCCATGTTTATAGAAATGTCCGGTTCACCTTGAAATGGGTTCATTTCCATGTGCCTATAGAAAGGAATATAGCTGAAAAGAATAAAATACATATATTATAGAAAGTACCCATTGTGTGGCATGAGAGTGTGGCCCCTCAGTGGATGTCAGTCGGAGTGGCAGAGAATATGCCTTCATCACCTGTCAGACAAATACTTTGGGGCAGAAACTCAATATTATATTTAGCTAAAAGGTGACAGCCCAGAATGAATGAGTTGTGGAATTGGACTGTCACTGCCAGAGCTGTGCACCTTGACTGGTCTGACAGCTTTTAAATTTAAAATGGTAATTTCTCACCCCAAGCAATAGGAGAAGGTTACATACAGTTTGTAACCATGATTATTTGAGTGATGTATCCTCTTAAAGGTTTCATATGTATGGGGACAGATGCGGACAGTTACTTGGTCTCTGGTTGGCCTCGAGCTGAGAGACATTAACGACATACAACTGTGGTTATATATGTAATGTGACCAACAGTGGCATCAACGTACATGATGTTGCATGATATAATTTAAATCATCATATTAAACATATTTCTAACTTACAGTCGATATATTTTTTATTGATACTCATTGATGCATTTTTACAATATTTTCCTTTATGCAAAATATGAATTGTTTAAGTAAATCTTAAATAAAAATGGTAAGTTAACCATTATATATTATATGTAGGGTATAATATAGCTAATATACTCTACATATAGCGACATTCAGTGCTGTATATACTACATATCTATGTAATGTTCATTCTGTACATATACTGTGCTGGTTTTTATTGTTTCTTTATGCATTCACTCATCTTCATCTTCTATTTATTCATCAATATTTATCATTTTTCAGCAAAATTAAAAATACTTCAGTTGGTGAAATGGTCAGTTTTGTTAATCATCCTATTAATTAGCCTTCAGCCTATAAATGACACTTTCAGTCCATTAAATCTCTAATGGTTGTCTCTGCCTTAGCATGATCATATTCCCTATCCCTCTATACTATTGGCCTCATAATAAATCCACTGACCCCATCATTTCAAACGATCAAATATTCTTCTTATGCCCTGATTCCATTATTTGTATTTGCGTTTAATAGTTAATTTAGCAGGGAAAGTATACATTATGTCAATAAACATAACTGTGAACATGTCTAGTCTCTGGGCAGATGTTACATAGTCACACTAAAATAATACATTAAGCTAAAAAGAAATGAGTTCCTGGAATAGGGTATAAGACTGTAAAGTAATGGTTAATGAAGCTGTTAATTAAGACAGCGTATCATGAAACCTGGTATGGAGTGAAAGAGAGGCAGTATATTTATGCTGAAGTCACTGGGGCATATTCTGTGCTCTCATGCAGTCTCTTTCAATGTTTCTGCCAAAATTTGATTTCTAAAGTATTTCCACTTCACCTGCTCAGTGATTCGGAGCAACTCTGGGATATAGAACACCTTAAAATCAAGTATGTCAGAGTGATATGTCAATCCATCCCTGTTAGGTACACCTACTTTTCACCCGTGACTTCTCTCACAGTGTCCCAGAAACGGGTTGCAGTAGCACAGCAAAAGCCCACATGGTCCCTCGCACACAGAGCAGACAACTGAGTCAGAATGAAGAGAAACAACTCTACATTTATTGGTGGTGGCATCCAATTGATCTGGAATAAGGCTGGGTAATTGCACTTTCCTTTCATGTTGGGTCTGTTTGGATTCTGCGACCAAGGAGGATTACTCCGCCTCCAGCAGACGCCCACGCTTGGAAGGCTTTCTCAGTGTGATAAAAAAGAAAAAAATCCTTCAATACATCAAACACTATTACTTGCACTGTACTTGCTTCAGAAAAAAGGGAGGGTTGGAGGTTTTAGGACTCTAGGTTATTATTAATATCAGTGCTAAGAGCCTTGAAAAGTTTTCATATTGATTGTATCTGTGTATTGTCCTTCATCCAGGGTGTAGTTTAATATCTGCATGTCTGGCTAAGAGCTCTTTTAGATAATTGTGGACATCCAACAGAGGTTCAATATCTGGCCATCTGGTCATGACACATTCTGATCGTCTCATTGTTTACAAGAAAAGACAACATAAAGATGTCAAGATCGACAGATGTGCAAAAAGAGTCTGCAGCCATTTTAAATGGATTTGCTGTCAGAAAGTTTGGTGACAACTTAATTTGGGAGAATACAGATGACCATAATAGGTTTAGTGTTGAGAGATCATTAAGTGTTTATGCTTGGCTGAGGTGGAAAAGTTAATGTATCTATAAAAGCTACATTTGACATGGTGTAGTGGATACAGATACACAGTCATGATGTATTTGGAGAACGTGTCGAATATCTGTGTGAAGAAATAATTCTGTAATGTTCTCGTACATCAAACAAACATGAATGCCATGTTTCCTTCACATTTTACAGGTGCTTTTCTTCCGCTTGAGGTATGGCTGGCACTAATTATGTCATCTTGTTTCGCTGTCTTCTTCTGCAATTGTTTAATGGCGCAATTACAAATTCACATTATGGACGGAAACACATTCATTTGCATTTTCTTCCGCAAATATTCTGGAAATTCTGTTACAATATGTAATACATTCGGATAGAAACCAGGCGGCACGGTGGTGTGTTGTTTAGCACAGTCACCTCACAGCAATAAGTTTGCATGTCCTCAGCTCGCATAGATTCTCTCCAGGTACTCTGGCTTCCTCCCACAGTCCAAAGACATGCAGGTCAGGTTAACTGGTGACTCTAAATTGCCATTAGGTTGGAATGTGAATGATTGTCTGTCTGTATGTGTCCTCTGTGTGCCCCGTGATTGACTAGCGACCTGTCGAGGTTGTGCCCCTCCTTTCGCCCAATGACAGCTTGGAAAGGCTCCAGCGACCTGCCACCCTCTGAGGATAAACAGTATAGATAATGGATGGATGGATGCAAACCTTTTGGACGTGGGGAGGAAACAAAATGTGTTAAAGAAATGAAGGATAGAAGATATGTAGCCTCAAAAAAAGAAAAAAAAAATTTCTCTTTGAGGTTGATTATTCATGATCCACCATGATCATCCAGCAGCATGCAAAGCTGATGTCGTCGAAAAGTTAGATATTTAATATGATTACTTTTCCAGATATTACATCACATTGTGTGGGAGTTGAGAATGGCTTGTTGCAGTGATGCAATTGCGTTAAAAAGGCAGAGACATTAGATTAAAGACCCATCTTCCTCAAGTCTGAAGCAGCCATGGAGACAAATGACCAAATAGAATGACTAATGCTTTTATTTACAGTGTGATAAAATTGGTATGGTCAGCGACTGCATGCAGGCGAGAAGTGAAAACATCCAACACTGCTGCCTCTCTGTCAGCTGCACACTGCTTAAGGAACCAGAAGATAAAACGGGAAGGTTAAAGAGCTGCTCTGCCAACACAGTCGTTTTAAAATAGCCCAAGCAACACTGGGCCGAGCTGAATCACAATGACCTAAACAAAGGTGTCTGAGAAAAGATCTAGGAGGGCAAAACAGCAGCAGGTATCTTTGGGCTTCAGTATGTAAATCAATCCCCAGCAAGCTGCAGGACCTTAGGCCACTGCATGTAGGTTGTGCTCTTCTAAAAATGAGTTTGACCTGCCAAAAGTCTGCACCCTACTGTTGCAGAGGAAAATCCATACCACACTAATGTTGCTACTGAAGCAGGAAAAAGGCTGACAAAATAGTTAAAATTAAAAAAATCATAACTTTCATATGAATAAACTGGAATCCTGGGCATGTATGCGTATCTCTACTTAAAAAGAGTTTCATGGTGACTTTTTAAGGTTATCCAAACAATATAAAAGCATCTTTGACATCTGGTCAGATTGCTTGAATACAGGGAACTGACCATCCAGTAATTTCTGTGAATTCTTGCCCAAATTTGCTCCCATTCGCAGGCTAAGTAAGTCCATCCATCCATCCATCCATTGTCTATACCGCTTGTCCTTAAGGACAAAGACTGGAGCCAATCCTAGCTGACTTGGGTAAGTAAGTGTTATAGATGATTATGTATCTGTTAAATTGCATCAGCTTTAAGTTTTGGTTAAACTTAATTGTGGAGCCACAGGCAAGCCATTGGTCAGATTAGCATGTCACAACATGTGGATACAGAAAGACTGAGTCAATCTTAAAGTACGTGGTTTCATTTCTATGTAGATACATGATCTTTCAGAGACTTGGAACTTGGAACAGAATGTGCCGAAACAGCTCTGATTTTCATTTTCCACTTACTGCGACAATAGAAAAATGGATCTGCAGGTTTCTGTTACTTCTCCACAACTGAGTGGCAGCTATTGTCATGTGGCAGAGTCTCACTTCCTCGAGTCCTTACAGATCAGTCGAGTGGCTTTTCAAGGAGCACAAGCTTGCCCGAGAAGGCCAGATGGTGCGATCAGCTGGCTTCCTCAGTGCTCGGCGTGAATGTGGCTTGTCCTCACTCAGATCCCTTAGTCGTCTAATGCTTGCTTGGATCTCAGTCAACCTGTGCCAGGCCGGCCGGATCAAAGAGAATATTTACAAGGCGCTTCTGTGCTGGTCCGGCTTCGAAAAAGAATCAGGAGGTTTCTTCCTCTCTTGCAAATCTCAGTGCAACAGTGGGAGAGCTGGAGGCTAACCTTGCACTGCTCGATTAACATCTGAAATGGAAGAGGATGTGACAGAGCCGCTGATGGATGAAGTTTTGATCTTGACATTGTTTCATACCATGCTCTGGGATGGATGATTAGCAGCTTGTGCATCATCGCGTTGCATCGAGGCCCCTGGTGAGAACCGACAGCAGTGAATTTTTCACACAGCCCCCTCGCAGTATAAATAGGCTATTGAGCTCCTTAGTGACGCTTCTTGATATATGGGCCCCCGTGGTTTTTCTCAAGTTGTTGATATTCATGTGAGTATGTTCGTGAGGACGACAACACAAAGCCACTGACTTCTAAAGCCCCAATCTGTACACCTCATAGCCTCCCACATAAATCTGATGCATGTAGACATACATTATTAAAGAGTTTGACTCACAGAAAATCAGCAGTCTGTGGCAAATGGTCTACATTAATCAAGAGGTTTTACCTCAGTTCAGCATCTTGTTTAAAGACAGTGATTGAACCATCAAGCTTACAAATAATGGATGATTCTCCCTGCATCCTGATCCAACCTCTATCAACTGATCAGGCTTGGAAACAGGTTTTTGTCAGGACTGCACTAAAGCAGGCCAAACGTAAAAGGAAGTTTAATGGCAGCAGATGATGTGCCAATTGAATAGTGAGAGATGGTGATTATTTTTTATATTTGGCTCACAAATTCTTCTTTTAACGCAAGTTATAATGAAAGTTAAACTTTATTTGTACAGTTTGCAGGTAAAACACCACACCAGGGTACTGACACGTGTTTGGAGCCAGTCGCCAAAGCAAACATGAAGATTTGGAATATCGTCACTTTTTTATTCCATTGGTCCCCAAAGATCTTCAAGGGCATATAAAACATTTAATGTACTCATTTATAATGCAGGAAGGTTGAAGGAGGAATAATTGGCTATTTCCTCTCAACCAGCATTGGGAAAAGGCAGGGAGATTTACTGGACTGGTTGCCAATCTGTCCGAAGGTGAACACACAAAGACAATTTGGAATTTTCTATCTAAAATGGCTTTTATGGGTCAGGACCGAGGGAAGAAACCCATATAGAATTCGTAAACTTACAAATTCCAACCAGGAAAAGTGCAATTTAGGTTAGAAACAATCACCTCTTTCATTAGGTTATGGTGTGAACTACAAAGCTGCCAAACACTGATTGCTCAGCCCCTCCTCTTAATCAAACGCATTGTCTTTTATGAATATATTTGTGATTCATTTATTATGTTGCTATTGTTGTCAATATAGTTATTCACTAATCAGTGTAGAATAGGTTTGGCCGTTTTGACTGATTCTTCTCAACAAATAAAGCAAATAAAGGTTCTGATGTTTGTTAATCCTATCTAATGTGGTCATGTTTAGCACAAACACACATGAACACTGATACTTGATATGGTGCTCAAATTTTTCCCACAATATATCTTTTGCTTGTAACAAAGTATGTCAACTGAAACAAAGATTCAGTTCAAAGTGCTTCATGTAAAAGGGGCAGAAATGTTCGAGAAATTAGATTTTAGTGGACTTTGCTACTTTTTTGGTAACACTACTTCATCCTTAGGCCACGCTGTTAATAGAGCAAAATGCAAATTGACCTCTGATGTGAACAAATGTTAATATCCTTTGTTTTTAGTTTACAATCAGATATATCAGGCCCTTAGTTTTCAAGTCTTTGCCAGTCAAGATGGAGTCAATACTGATTCTTAAAACCTGTTCTTGATCGTAAACAGTTTAACTTTGCTAGCCTTTAATTCTTTTACCATTACTTCATTTTGTTGTCTTCTACTTTCCTTTCCCAGATTTACCAATCTGGTGTTGGGTTAGGGTTAGGGTTAGGGTTGAACCTGTGACCCGTAACCCTTGGTATCTAAAGTCTGTATTTTTCTGCCACTTCATTAAATTTGGTATGTACTGATATTCACTTATTAATTGAAACTGGTAATGGCATTTTATAAAATTTGATTTTGCTCATTAAAAGGATACTTCAGAGGTTTTTGAGGTACTTATCCAGATTGACATTTAACCATATAGTAACCATTTAAAATACCAAAATCACAAAATAACACAGGAAAACTAATAAACTGAGGCAGCAGGAGACTAGCAACTTCTGTTTCCTGTGAGGTAAAAGTTCCACTATTGTGAATGGAATATGACGGCTTTGAATCGAGTGATGACAAAGAGAGAATGGCTTCAGTTCCCCGAGGAAAGCGCTGTCTGACGCAATGTAAAACTGTGAAAATATTGTAAATACAGTGTAGACTTATCTTAACTTCAAATAATCCAAACTATCCCTATAAGAAGAAGATGAGTTAAAGAATAATACAAGCATAAACTGAATGTGTGGGTGAATGGAGTATCTGTCAAAGTGTCCTCTGTCGCTCTTCGCAGGAACACGAATGAGGCAACACCAGGAACATCACGATATCAACATCAAGGACATGAAAATATTCAGTGATTTGAATGTTCTCCTTTTAAATATTCAGGCTTAAATATGCAGAGATATGCATAGGCATAATTCTCACCTGCAGGATGAGTGTTGAGCTCTGAGTAATCACTGCGACAGAGTCTAATCTTATGACAAAAGAGAGAAGTTCCCTTCTGAGAGAGCCTAGTAAAGTGATGTTTAATACAATAACAATAGTGCAGCTGTTAATGGAGGACACCTCCAGAGTCAAGCTAGTGATCGCAAAGTCATAAAGAACATCTTGTATATGCTTTGGTTTGTTGTTTTCCATTCCATTCAACTGATCAACAAGAAAAGAAAAGTGTATTATATAAAGAAAAGTGTTTTTGCAGATAGTTACAGCCCAAACTGATTCAATATCGTACCACATTTAATGATACAGTTGTGCATTTCCCTCAGTGTGTGGACCACAGTGATAACAGCCAGTTTTCACCCAAGCTATCAAAGGAACTGTATAGCGTTTGATGAGTCATAGGGTAGTACTCTTCCATTAATCATCAACAGCAGAAAAATACAAACACACCAACCGTGACATCACCTTTAAGTGACGAAAATAATTCATCTGCTCTCTGTGTTGAGAGTGATTTTTCCACTTTTTCCACTGGATTGCTACAAAGAGTTAAAGATGTTTTGATGCCAGCATCAGTGATGTTGCTCTTATCTTTGAACACAGTGGCATAAAACAATTAATGCAGAGACTATAGCCTCTTAAAATGTAGGGTTAGGGTTAGGCTAACCCTAACCCTAGCTGTGGAGGTGAGTGTGGGAGGCATTGAGCTGCATGGGAGAAAGGTGTGTGCATGTCTCAGGAGAGCAGCACCAGGTGAGTTGATTGACACAGCTGGTGCTCATTGTCAAATCATGCAGTCTCTCACGTTCTCTCCTCATCATGCAGTAAGTGGCTGAACCACAATCACACACACTCACATACAGTGGAGTGGGAGAGCTGCTGTCCTTCTCGGTGTACCGATTATACTGTTGAATTTGCATGAACTAAAGTTTCAGGTTGTGTGCCCTCTGCAGAGGCCGGGCAAGGTAGAAGTGGAGAAGCAGACAGTGAGTCAGGTGTTAAAGTATGAGAGGGCTTAATAAAGAGAAGACTAATGGCAGTGCTGTGAGAGCCTGTTCTGTGATGTGATGGGAGCTCACAGTAATGGGGACCCTGTTAGCTTCAGGAACAGGAAAGTGTATGTAGTTAAAGTGCTAACATTTCTAAATGCTTCTCCATTTTGCTGTTAAACACTACAATATTTACATCTTTCCCTTGTGTCAAGGAAAAAAATCCTATAGAGCAAAGGGTATGTCTATACCGCTTCCGAGCCAATCCCAGGAGACATTGGGAGAGAGGCAGGGTACACCCTGGACTCGTAGCCAATCAATCACAGGGCTGACAAATGGAGACAGACAACCACTCGTGCTTACATTTACACCTACTGGCAATTTAGAGTCACCAATGAACCTAACCTGTGTGTTTTTGGACTGTGGGAGGAAGCTGGAGTAACCTAAGAAAACCCACACATGCTCATTGAGAACATGCAAACTCCACAACGGAGACTGTGCTGCCACTATAATACACAACCTAATAAAAATCAATGTTTGTGCTGGAAGTTGTGCAAAGACAGATAAAGATAGCCCACACTTTTCACATTTGGTACAAAAAGAAAAGATTTACACCTATTTACATATACACAAGTCAAATTTGGCATATTGGATAAGTGTAGTGCTCCTACTAGCACCTTTTTTGTCTTATTTGTTGTATGGTGTTTCAACCTTACTTGATAGTTGTGCAAAAGGCTCAGATCGTCAGGACAGCGATGAGGTATTGTTAACAATCTTGTGCATAAATAAACTTCCTGGCAGATCTGTACAGAGAAGGGTGTTATGGGTACCAGTTCACACCCTTAAAGTCTCAGCAATGTGCAGTGCAGCCTGATGGAAAGCCACCCAATCTGATTACTTATCAGAGAAGATGGGCAGCATTAAAATACATGAAGAATTCACAGACTACCTCTTACCACAATTTAGTTACATTATTAACGTAACAGTGGCTATTGCCTGTACCTACAATATTTAGCCACAGTTTACTCTTATTATACTCTTTTTATATTCAAACCTCTAAAATCAGGCAAAATGTGTTTATTTTTAGTTTATCAATTTTGTCAACTAAATTTTTATATTTTAAACTTTTTGAATCAATTTAAACCCGCCATTTCCTGTGTTATGAAATCCTCATTCACCAAGTAATAACATTTCACAAGGCAGATGTCTTGTTCGGAAATGAACTCTTCACCATCTCAGTGAATACTCTTTTATTTCAGCTCCCTGCTTCCATCCTCTGTGGTCTCTCAGACTTCAGACTGGAACTGTGGACAGCAATGCAGGCTGGGATAATGACTTTTGTGATATGAATAAATGACAGTGGGCTCTTTCTTCTTCCTCAGCTCAGGAGGACATGAGTCCTATCACAGCTCTTGTCCTGCAGCACAGCCTAGGCTGTAATGAGTGCCGGCCACTGGTGACGATGTTATCATCCAGCTCCAGGGGAGATGGCAGAGGAGTGAAAACATCTAGATCTGTGCACCTTTTCATCCTTACTGATGACTAATTAGGCCCCACAGGTAAAGGATTTACCAGGCATCTTAGGAAAAAGCAAACGGTGGAGGAAAACCTGAGGATATCCATCTAGCTGTGTCTCCTTTATGACCTTTACCAGTTGTTGTTTTGAGTTACACACCATCTAGGCAGCTAATTTGTCGATAAATGGGAGAGTCATGTATTTTTCACGTGGCGTGCTTCCCTCTCATTATCTCAGCTCTTGCAAACCCTAATTAGCTTGCAGAAGGTCAGCTCACCTCTGTGGTCTGAAACAATGCAGGGATACACTCACTGGCTTTGCCTTAACACACCCACGCACGATCTTACATAAGCGTATATAAATGTATACACTCACACATGAATATGCACACTCGCTGACTGATGTGCTAAAAGACACAAAATGCAAAATAAAAGGTCCAACTGTGCCCTTAGGAGATGCAAAGGTAAGAGAAATGCATAAAAATAAGTGAATTATTTCCACAAGTAAAATTAAATTATATAAATAGTCAACACTTTACTGACATTTATACTAAAAGCTTATCATGGGGGGAGTGGAGGGAGATGCAACAGCGAACTGCATTGACATGAGGGTAATAGTGTCTGCTTATAAAGGCTACTGGCCACCTGTTCGGGTATAACTGGAAATAGCTGATCCTAATCAGGTAATGCATACGTTGCTTCAGTGCTAATGCAATGCTCCAAAAAACAAGTCAGTTACATGATGCAATTTCATTTCAAAAATATAAGTGAATCATTAAATGCAATATTAGGAGCACCTGTCTAAGACTAATGTAGGCTAATACAACAGTTATCTAAACTAACATTATTGTCGAGAGGTGCCACAGCACTGAATGTTTGTTTCTAGATTAACACAGGACGATGAAAGACTAGCCACTAACCCAAGCAAAAAACGAGGTTGTTGACCCAACCACTGACTGATAAATAGCTTGCCTGCATACTTACGAATGCTATCATCTGTTTTCTTGAGAAGAAGGATGTCTGAAGGGTGGAGTGGCTGCTTATGTCTACTGCCTCGATGACGGGTAAGTCTTTCAATTCACTTGAAAAATCGCTCCTCTTCATAACATCACATCCAACATATGCTATGATTATCTGTTTATATCTTTCTCTCACAATATCACCTATACAAGTGCAATATGGGCTTTCCTCCATTTAGTCTATTCTGCTTTTCACTTCCACCTCGTCGAGATCACTTGACTGAAACAATGCGCTCCAAATGTAGATACTCGTTTCTTTTACCTGTGTACCAGTTATTTTTTTTATCATTAGACATTTGATCCTTGAGTGAACTGTTCTCATACATGCTCTCATCCATTCTCATACATTACTTTTCCTAGTGTCTGCATTTAGTTACATTTCTGATCTACTAATCCACTAGAGAGAAATCTTTGTTTAAAAATAATCCAGTTACAAATCAGCAGGGAAAAATCATTAATGCCAGACCAGAGCAACATCCTCGCTGCCGCCTTTCTCACAGGTGTATTCCTGTCATGACCAAAAGTGCTTCACTAGAGTGCATAAGATACACTTCCTTGTCCCTCTGGGCCATCTTTACAACCGAGGGCCTCTTAATTAGGTAAGGATTTCTGCATAGCAGGTAGACATTTTGGACAGAAACAGTGGGAGCACTTTGGTTTCACCACTGACACCCTAATGAGATTTAAATGACGTTATGGGACAGTGTGATACACGGAAACGTTAACATAAAATGTAAGCATCTGGCTGTTTTATAAAAGGTGCAATTTCAGAGTGGTTTTCATTTATTCTTGCACAAGTCTCATACCTCATGGGACACATTCTTACAGTTGCTGTACTGTTTGTCCTGGGACAGCCGTGTTTATGGCAGCAGTTGAGCCACACAATCTTCCCACTGACTACCAGGAGGAAAGGCGAATAAAATGAAAGTGCTTATTCTCCTCTGCAGTGTTTGTGAAGACAAGAAATACACATGGTTTCTTTTATTTTAATGAGTAATACTTGGATGGAGCGCAGAGAGCAGAATGATGAATGGTTCTATATATCAGAATCACCACCTTTATCGTGTGTGTGGGTTTGTATAGAAAACATTATGTGCCTTTTTTATGACTTCTGTGAACGCATTATAGTATGACGATAGGAAGATATAATATATCATGTTAGTTGCAGAAGTGAATACGCAGGAGCAAAAGTTTACTACTTTATCACACAAAGTCAAGTATTATAATATTCAACCCTGTTTCCTAGAAATATCAATTATACACTAATTTATAATTGCAAATAAATTGTGAAAGAGATTTGATGTTGCCAGAGTTACATTTTTTGTCAACATAATGGAGAAAACAAAAATGATGTCCATCTCATTTTCTATACCGCTTATCCGTCAGGGTCGCGGGGGAGCTGGAGCCTATCCCAGCTGACATTGGGCGAGAGGCGGGGTACACCCTGGACTGGTCGCCAGCCAATTGCAGGGCCACATTAACCTAATGTGCATGTCTTTGGATTGTGGGAGACTCCACAAACTCCACACAGAAAGACCCTGGGTTCAAACCGGGATTTGAACCCCGGACCTTCTTGCTGTGAGGCAACAGTGCTAACCACAGCACCACCATGCTGCCCAAAATGATGTCCAAATTCACAAAAATATTCATACTAAATGTATGAAATGAACCCTGACTTATCTTTTTTAGCTATGCATCCCCTGACTTTCCCCCCAGTGCCTCTCTTGGCATTTAATGAAATATCTCAACAAATGATCCCCAGACGATGAATGACTTTGATATGTAGGGCTATTAAAATGATGATATTTTTTTCTTAAGAGTAAAAATATTCCAGACTTCTTCCTGTCATTGAATACATGTTTACAAGAATAAAAGTCTAGTAGTTTAGCATAAAAAAACCTACATCTATTGAATCTAATAGCAGACAAAATGGGAAAAACACCTATTTTAGAGCTGATTTGTTTCAGCTACACTGAGCCAACCTGCACGTCACAGGAACCTTTTATAGATACCATGTATGAAACAAAAGAACATATAAAGAAAAGAGGTTGCGTCAGCAAATCATGATCAGCTCGGTGCGTCTCATTTGCTGGCAGTCAGCTTCCTGCATGCAAATCCTCAGGGAGTGAGCACAGTAAATTAATGGTGTTTTCCTAAGATAGGGACTCACATGTGGTGCATTGACTTTCCAGGCAATTATGACAAAATGTGATGTATTTCCCCCAACTTTAATAATATGTAAAGGACTGGTGTCACTGCATGTACTGAATATAATCCCTAAATCCTCTTAATGTTTTCTCCTTGACAGGAAACATAACAAGAATCGCGGTCCTATACTTGGAGTATTTCCCTGCATTGAAATTTAAATATGAGACCATTAGGTGGGGGGTGGGGTATTTGCATTTACTCATAATTTCCACGCTTGTTATAAATAATCTACTGGTACCAGAATCTCATCTTGTTTTCAGCCTGGATTGTTGGTCGTTTATTGACAACGACTAAAGATTCCTATTCTTAATAATAGTAATAATTAACAGAATAGTTATTAACTTATTTACAGAAGTTAATATCTTTCAATACATTCATTCAGGATGGTTATATTCTTTGAATGTACTTTTTTTTTTTTTAAACTTTGCTTTCACAAAATAAAAAGCAGAAAAAAGGTGTAACTGGAATAAAAACAATTCATACATTATGCCACTTCCAAACAATACTTAACATTACATGCTAAACTAAAATGGTGAACATGAACATTATACCTGCTAAACATCAGCATGCTAACATTGACATTGTGAGCATGTTAGCATGTTGTCATTAACTCAGAGCACCACTCTGCCTACTTACCTCTTCGCTTTAGACACTCAGAAGTGATACAAACCATTAGACATGTGAATGAGACTGTCTTTTGAGTAATTCTGAACTTTTTCAACAACATTGTCATGAGCTGCATTAAATTTCAATTAAACATATTGGATTAGTAAGCCAGTAGAAATGCCAGAATGCTTAACAGCTCAGGCTTCCACTTTCTAATCATAAGCTTCTTAAAAACTTGGTGTGAGGGATATTTTTTTTTATTTGCACAACTGCAAACGTTTGTTCTGTATCTAAAAAATCTCCGCAAAGATGACATTCGTTATATGTGCTTTCTGATTGGTTCAGAAGTTACAGAGACAATTATAGTGCCCTGGCAACCTATCTTTATGCTAGGGCGGCAATTACAGTGTGGTGTGAAGAGCACAAATGGTCGACAAGGTGCATGTGCAATTATGCTTTGCTTCTTCGCACAACATGCACTGATCTGCGAGGTCACCGAGCTTCGCAATCTCATATCTCATCGATTCTCACATTTCACAGCTGCTGAAGCAGAACAATGCTGTTCTTGCGTTGCAAAGACAAGATGATATTGTGACAAGAAAAATACAGGCTTCTGGGGTTTGTGTGAAGCAGCTGTGACCTTTTACCTCCGTCATGTAATGCACCTGTAGGGCCTGAATCTGTAATTACCGACACTTCTTCAGCTCTGTGTGTGGGTATTATAAACAACCAGACTGTGATGGACAAGAACTTATCACACTGTTAAGTGTTTGAGTAACAATATTCTGTTTAATGATATGAAAAATGCATTATGTTCCACACAGAACTGAGGAGAAAAACTCTGAATGAAACACAATGAATTTCGTTTGAAGGCTGTGAATCTTAACATAACGGAATAGAATAGTTCTCTTATCCAACAGATTAATTTATCCTTTCTTAGAGAAAATAGATATGAGTGCTGAACATTTACATGTGACAAATGGGAATTTCTACATATGACACGGTAGTCTTCAGCAGATTAGAACAAGTCATAATCAATAATTATTTCAGCATTTGCAGAGTTATGTTTGTGTTCACTATGCTATAACTTTATCATCTCAAAGAACAGGACGTTTGAGACGTTCCAATAAGTGTGTCAAAAATGACCAATATTGAAATCAAAGATTTTCGTACATAAGAAATAGCCTACCATTTAAAAAAAAAATGTGTTTAAAATAATTCAAATTCTACACAAGGATTATTAAAGATTTGAAATATTTTCTATGTTCATTATTAGACTTTTTAAAACTAAGTTACCTACAAAGCTACATGCAACAGTACATACACATCTACAGGAATGCTAGTCACGAATGGGGTCACGCCATCAAACAGCATCTCATATCAAGTGTAGTATTAATATATCATATAGCAGTTACTTCTTGAAGCAGTGACTGGGGGTTAGACTACCTGGAATATGAAATGCTAAGTTATTTGGGTCAGAAAAGTATTGCCAAACAACAGACCAGCTGTGGGAGTTTTGACCTACTTCTGGAACTAAGATTTAAATAATTTATGTCTAAAGTTTAATACTGTTTACTGTGGAGCTGTGTGACCACTGTGTATGCCCTCACTGTGTGATGAAAGAGTGATCTCTGGGAAGGGAAGTGGAAAAACAACAACAGTCAGGCACAAACAGCACTAAACATATCTCACAATCCCAAACTAGAGCGCATCAGCGCCAAATGCTATTTAACTCATCACAGAGCTGCATGTGAGGATCTTAACAGAGGAAGCGCTCTTTGTACCAACAGCAGCAGCAGACAATATGGCTTGATGAGTGAGTCAGCAGCTTGTATGCTGACAAAGTACCCTGCAGTTCAGGCCGTAATCAAGTTCAGAGTAACTTTGCAGTGGCTTTGGCAGGTTGTCCTGACTCCGGGGAGGGAACAAGGGCGCCTGGTCCAATCCATCTGTCTCTGGATCAGGTCATCCAAAAATCTGAGGGAAAGATGGTAGATGAGCTGATAGGAAAGGAGGCATGGGGGCCTTTACTGGCTGCCAACTTGGCGAAACACAGTAGCACTGCAGTGAGACACATCTGTGCATCCATGTGGTCATTTTTACTGCTTTATATGGGAAGAGGATGATAATTAATATCATTCAGGGTTTCTTTCTGGAGTTCTTGCAAGTAGAAAAGTATTGTTGCGCGGCAACAGGAATTAGCAAAGCATTTTGAATATTAAACATAAATGAGATGATTAATGTATATGCTTATTGTTTCTGAGCGAAGGCTCCATAATTAACCCCCACCCTTGTTAGCGAGTGTATTGGCTGCTGGTGGGTGTTGACTTGCAGATGGTAGGGGAGCCCTCGGGAATCTGATGCCAGCTATTTGGGGCTGCTGCGTCGGCGAAGTTACGCTCTCACTGTGTTCCCAGGTCTTCATGAGAGCTGTAAGTTTTCACAGGAAACAGATAAACAGGCACCGAATATAAGAGCAAGCTTTAAATAACCTCTATAGAAACTGAAGAATGTTTCTTTGGTGTAATGTACCGCTTCATGTAGCTGTTGTAGAGGACCGTTTCTTTTTCTAATGAAGCTGTGACTGTCCAAAGGTCCAGATGGCTTTGAACCTCAGTGTTCTCTGAGGAATCTGTTGAACAGACACAATTTTGAGGGCCAGTTTTAGAGTTGGTGTGGTGCAAACGCTCCCACTGATGCAAAATGCATTTTGCATCATTTAGATATGGTTTGCATGTACAGTTTTAAACTACACTGGCATTTACTTTTCTGAAAGCTTTGTAAATATTTTCTTTCAACTGTTAGTAGTCCAATTACCAGTTTAGCCCCAGCAGTGGCTCCTCACCTTTAGTTTTTCCAACTGAAGAAATCCCCATGACACCTTGTGTGTTCTTTCTTTCAAGATCATAAAGCACAGAGAGCTCAAGGTTAATATTTTTGAAAAGAAGTGTATTGTGCTTTAAATGAGGACAACTGTACCCAGCACCAACAATTCCCACATATCTGTAAAGTTTCCAATAGTTTCAAGGCTTGTTGTACATCAATGGCACTGTCACTTAAGCAGTAATGTGGGTTTCCACTTTATACAAACCTCGCAGCAAATTATCTGGAGCTACATTCACATATCAAATATTACTGACTTTGCTTCAGTCTTTTCCTCAACATTAAATATTTGAATATTTTTCCTCAAATGTGTACGGCAACTCATCAAAGGTTAAATAAAAAAGGATAAGGAAACAGTATTTGTTTTTCTCCCTTTTGGGATTCATTTCAAATGGCATATTTGTATAAAGCACACAATTAAACAGTCCTGATTGGGACTGTTCACACGAAAACGTCTGATGTTGAATAATTTGATAGATTTAAAAAAAAAAGAATATCGATGTTGCAGTGTTCTTTCCTCTTAATGAATGGCACTTGAAATAAATAGAGGAATGATTTACATGTTTTGCACTGATAAAGTCATTGTGTAGCCATGGATATTTCCCTTCTGTGGAAAGACTTCACAAAGCCCAGTCAGCTCAAACATCTATATGGCCCCTTCTGTCATGAACTGTAAGCTGCTTCAGTTTGATCCAGTACTGGTAACTGTTAGTTGGTGGTGGTGATCTGTGTTTTGTACCCACTGCTTTACCTGGTGAAAGTATAGGTCAGGGGTGTCCAAACTACGGCCCTCGGGCCAACTGCGGCCCGTGCTCCAATTTTCATTGGCCTGCAGGAAATTCTAAAAATGTATTGGAACACGGCCCACACAGGGAACTGGACTGTATTGTACTTCTTAGTCTCACCGCTAGGGGGAGTAACTGTCTTGAACGAGGCAGCTTCTCTATAAAATGAGTAATAGAAGAAGAAATTTACTACAGGTGACCCAAAATGGCAGAATTAAGGAAAAGAGAGCAAGTGAGTGTAGAAAGTTTCAGACGCGGTGTGCGATGAGAGCACAGCTAATAACTAATGAAGATCACGGAGGAACTGCTTGATGTTAGCAGTCTGAAGAGCACCACGGATGTGGATGTTTTTGAAGCTGTGTTTTGAGGATGTTTTTGAAGCTGTGCCAGATGCAGTTGGCATGATGGGACTTAAATGGGACGAGCTGTGTGGAGGTGCGACGGATGGGGCTCCAGCTGGGACAGGTGAGCGCAAAGGAATCTACGGTGTCCGCCGAGCAGGGCCGGCTCTAGGCATAGGCCATATAGGCGGTCGCCTAGAGCGCCAGCTGCTGGAGGGGCGCTGCCGGTAATAGTTTGCATCCCCGAGTGGCGCCCCCCGTCCGTCTGCCGCTGTTGAGACGCGCGCGCGCACCCCCCCCCCCCGGTCCTACACCATGGAAGGGGCGCGGGGCGACTGATCGGTGCGCATCTCGCCTAGGGCACCATTATCTGTATGTGGCCCTCAGTGAAAAAAGTTTGGACACCTCTGGTATAGGTCCTCAACAGGTTGCACAGACAATGTATACACCAGGGAAGGGAGGGAAAACAATCATTGCGGGGCAGACAATCAGAGGTGACTGACAGATGCTTCATAGTTTAGTTCGTGTTAAAGATGCTGCAGAATCCTCTTACCACTATAATGTCCTCTCATTGAGCAAAGCATTGATGTTGTGCTCCAACATTTTCTTTTGTGTGTCTTCTTATTGAGACCTACAATATACAGATTATGCCTCCATTGTTCTGTTCTTATGTCCTTTATCATAAGCTAAACCTTCAGTGCAACTGTGCAAAAAGGCTGTGATTTACAAGCTGGGTGGTCCGAAAAAAAATGAGAGGAAACATCTCCCAGCATTATGTTGTCGGGCAGAATGCAATTAGAGACAAGGATGCTGAACATAATTGGGTGTGACACATGTTAATAGCCCTTCATTTAGACAAATTTGGATCCACAGTCTAAAGCTGGACGAGAGGACAGAAATCGGAGTGGATGCTCTTGGAAAACAACAAGCCATTATGTTGCAGTGTGAACGCCGGCTGCCAAACTGTGTGAAGTCATGGCCAAAGGAGCTCGCAGCCTGATTGCTCCCTCGCAAACGTATGAACCACACTTTTATCAGTGCACCTGCATCACTGTCAGGGCTTGGAAATTTCATTTGTTTTGAAATTTGAAGGGAACACTCTCTATGAATTACTGCTGTTCTTTGTTGAAATGAAACCAGCAGAGATTTGATGAATGAAGGTTGGCTTTTATAGGATAAACCGCAGAGGCAGATAGAAAGTCAAATTATCTCAGTGTAGAAAAGCTTTTCAACTGAGCGTATCAGTGAATGGGTAGAGAGCACAGATTGTTTTAAAGGGCGGCTGAGCTTTCACCCAGGGACACAAACTGCTGAGCAAGCAAAACAAAGACCACATCTGTATTGTATTCAAAAGGGGAAACATTATAAGATGATCCAGTTAATCTTTGACAACACGCTTAAAGAAAGAAAAAACTACTGATACATGCAAAAAAAAGAGAGAGAACTTAGCGCTGAAAGAGCGTAGCCTGCTTTAAGATTCATGCTGTAGCAGTGATTTACTTCATCCATGCTGTGCTGGAAAATGATGTGTCTTACCCAGTGAAGCTCTCTGCACAGGAAGCAACAATAAAAGCAGTCAGCCCTCTCTGCTGACTTTGTCCATGTAGGGACCATTCATCTTTATATAGAGATTTCCCTGCGCTCCTATTTCCTGGATTTCATAGATATTAAGCTTGTTGCTTCAACAGACGAGGTGTCATTTAAGCCACACTTGTGGTTTGGAGTCCACACGAGTAAAGTGGATTTGATGAGGTGAAGTAAGACCTGAAATCATCTCCAAAGGCCAAATGAACAAGTAAAAGGGATAATGAACAGGTTGCTAATGTAATGTAGGACCCTGTCATGCTGCTTGCTGTACATCATGCTACTTATAACACAGCTTTGTACTAAAAAGAAAAAAATTCAATAATTTTATATAATACTGACTAAAAGATCAATTTAGATTTTCTTATCGCTTCTATTATTGGAACTGTGTCCATAGCAGTGGTCTAATATACATACTTTTTTGAACATTTCCTTAAGTAACTTTGTATATTTGATTTGGACACCACATGGATGGTAAGGAATATGGTACAACTTGTTTTGCAACTGTGGCAACATCTGATTAGAGCAAAATAGTTGGATACAAGAAGTAGACAGAAATTGCATTATTTGTAGTTAAAGTGAGTCATGACCAATTATGTCTGTTTACTTTCACATAGAAGTTTTGGGTATTTTTGGAGAATATTTACTGGATTTCAGAGCATTTAAAAAAAGAGAATGAATCAGCTGGAGAACTGGATGGGCCTCACTGGTATCATTTAATCTGTGACAAATTCTGTGTCTAACCCTCCACAGCTTGAACACAGCTCCACAACATACTCATTTGTTGTTCAGTTCTAAGACACATCACTAATTGAATATTATGGGTTTTGGATGCTACCCCTATGTTGCTAATGTGCTGTCATAATCAAGTTCTCGCCACTAGTCCCCTGTTTATGATTTGGGGACAAAAGGCCAAACATTTTATTTCTCCACACAAAGACAACTGTAATTACCTTAAAGTATATCACAGTGTGTGTAAGATAACAACATAACAGCTGCTGTTTCCTATCTGTGTGAAAACCAGAGCTCTTTGAAATTAAAAGGGATAAAATATTCAAGGCATTAATATTGTGGGCCAGGTGCAAGGAATTAAGTCGCTTTATAGCAAGTCTCTGTTCTGTTTTGGAATAGAAATGTCTTATTTTCTAGATTAATAGCCAGGCTGCATTTTGTAGACTTCAGTAATATTCATTTATAAAGTACCTTTCAAAACAGGGTTTCAAGCAAAACAGGCCAAACAAAACAATGTAATGAAAAGACAACAGCACTGACTGAGAAAGTAGGACAGAGCAGAAATTGAAAAATAATTAATAACAAATTGATTGATTGCACCTGAGGCTAGTCTCATGTTAATCATGTGATGTGCATAACACAAAAACAAACAAAGCTGACAAAGTTAATTTCCATCATAGCCCATAGTCGAAGGGCAAATATACATTTTTGCCTAAGTGCAAATTAACCCCAAGGAATGCCACATGCAATCGTGCTAAAAAAACAACACCAAAAATACCATTTAAATGAAAGAAAATAGCACACATGAAAGAAAACAAATACCGAAATACATTCACAATATGCTTTTAATTGGTTCCTTTAATTCTTTGTTTCATGTGAGACTCACACAATGAGGCAGGAACAGATAAGCTGAACAGGACATTAATGAAAGCTATGTTGCTAAAACTATATTTAAAAAAAAAAAAGACAATGTTACTGAATGTGAAAGCCTGGGTTTTTCAACCAGTAGTTTCCTGAGCTGAAGAGCAGCAACAGCAAAAGCTCAGAAAATTAACTATTCAGCGACACGCCTACTGTACAGAACCTTGAAGTGCTTTAAAATCTGCTTAACAAGTGAGGACAGTGGTAACAAAACAATTTAGGCCAAAAAGCCTTGTTCACAAGCCAAAAACCAATAAAACAGTTTATTTCCTCTTCGCTGTTTCTGTTGCATTTCCGCTCCAATTAGCTGCCTCACTTGTGTAGGAGACTATTCTGTTGCTCTAATGATTCTGTAATTCCTGCAGGTCCAATAGAGGTCACAGATCACTTAAAGCCGCTTTAAGACAGGATCCATACTGTATTTACTGCAGCAGCCTCAGGGAGAGCAAAGCAAACACACAGTCAACGCTCTCATGTGTTGGCTGTGCAGTTTTGCACTTAGCAGGCTCCCTAAACCGATGGGGAATAAACAGATGAAGCGCACATTAAACACATTTGTTTCTTTCATGCTGGATGCTCTGCATTTAAACTAATTACAAAGTGTGATTATTTTTTCCACTGTACCCTTCTATTCGACCACAAGGTTTGCTGAGCAGGCACACTGCTCTGCTCCATGCACATAAATTGAATTCATTCTCAGGGAGCTGCCCGGTTCAGCACCAGTTGTGTATTGATTTATGTCAATAGTGGTAACACCTCATCTGACAGCATTTAGCCTGAGGCAGTAATCTAAATGTGATGTTGAAATGTCCGGCTTTGCTTCCTACACTTCCTTATTGAAAAAAGATAGCTATACCCCATCACTTAAACTCAAACCTATTCCCTGTGTCAGACATTTTTACTGCAGCTCTACAGTGGTTGCCCTTTTAAGATTGATTTTAAAGCAACTATAATTCATATTTTTAAATCAATGGATCAAGTGACACTTGGAGTGATGAACCCATAGCAAATTCTACATTGAGTTTGCCTTTGATAATAGCCATCAAGAATGTCTTACCATGTTTAATTTCAGGACTTTATGCATTTCATCTATATTCATTTTAGATAATAAAAGGGCAAGAACTGTGTGCTGGGGGCATCAGGTTTCCAAAAGTTGGCTTATCTAATTTACATCATGGATGAGACCTTAATTTACATTACAGGCACTAAACCCACTGCTGTAAGCAGATGTTCTGAGTTCAGTCTCTGCTGAAACAGTTTTGTCTTGCCTCAATTTAGAATTTTTCTCTGTTGGGCCTGGACCCAAATTCACATCTTGATGGGATGGAGTTGGTGGACCTATTACGTTATGCTGTTTCAGCACTATCCTTATTCACAATGTCTAGCTTAGACATGGAGCAATAAAGCATGGTTGCACATGAGGTAGTAGGAAAGACATAACTTTTCTATATTTCCATCCCTTGATGCCACCAGCAGAGCCCCTCAGCAATTAATTTTGCTTTTTGTTTGGAACAAATACATCCCTGAGCACCTCTGCTTGCATTCATCACCTGTGGCTGAAAATAATTAAATGTATTATAATAACACAATGAAAATTACTCTTTATCTTTCTTTTAGAGGTTCCTGTGAACAGGGGAAAGATTCACAAGCCTTGCCTTTCCACATCAGCTTGAGGACTGTTGCTGATTCTGTACACAGAGGCTGATGACAATAGCTCACTTCGCTAAGCTAAGTGAAGACATGTAAAGCCATTGCCTCAAAATTCTTGTTCATGTGGGATTTCTCAAACTGCCTAGGTGCCATTGATGGCAAACACGACCATAGTAGCACCTCAAAATTCCAGAAGCCTGTTCTTCAACTACAAGAAGACATTGTCCATTGTTCCTCTTGCACTTGTAGATGCTGAACATTGCTTCAGATTTGTCCAGGTGAGGGACTTAGGAAGAGCAAGTGATAGTAGTGTGTACTTCAGCTCTGCACTCTGAAGATGCACGAAGCCAAAACTTTGGGCATGCCTGCAGACAGGTGGGGATATGCTGCCTTCCCCTTTTAGAAATACCTAATGAGGCCATTTCCTGGAGCCCATATCCCAAGATGGAGAGGGATTGAGTGGTTGAATGTGCCTTTGGCATTCTCTCAACAAGATGGAGGGTGCTCCACACTTGGATGAAGATGAAGCCAGAAAATGATGACTCTGTGGTCATGGTAACATGCATCATCCACAACTACCTGCTAACCCCATCATAAATGACAGGCTCTGCACTTTTTTCCACCTCCTCTGGAAGCCAATTCAGAGCTCTTTGATACCACTCTGCACACATCCAGAGACAGGGGAAAAGAGGGGCATGGAGAAAAGTCAGCTAGAAAGTTGAACTGCCTGTTAAAGTCTGAAAATGTGTGTCTGTTATTTGAGCTTTCATTTGTACTTTACTATCAAGCAAGGTGAATATTTGCATCACATTTGGTAGGAACATGCTTTTAGGCCTTAGGGTGGAGTTGGAGGTTGGGCCACTGAGGTTTGCTACAGCACATCAGGCTCTCCAACGACAAGAAAGGTTAGCGACAGCCAGGGTTAAACAGCCTGACAGCAATCAATAACTGCTGAACTACTTTTACAGATAATAGGCATCTTGCAAGTGCACATATTACTCTTGACTAGAGTTTTCTACAAGACTAAAGCTAGCGAGCTAGTCGCACAAGAACTGCAGGAGAATGCACAGCCATAATTTAAATCATGGCTCAGTAACAGACTGTCGTAAGTAACCAGCATGAAGCGCACACCCATGGAGCCGAAGAATGAGAGAGAGAGCTGCTGCGACAGTTGTTCAGTGAGGTAGGAGCACAAAGCAAAGCCTCTGAGCCCAGTGAGCTGTTGCTATGACCTAAAGCCAACGTTACTGTTGTGATGGCTGTTTGGCTTGTGTTTATATGATTGTGGCATTTAACAGAGTTGTTTGTTTGAGCTAAGAGAGGCTGTCAGTCAGAACTAACAAGAGACCCGTCAGCCGTGACAGAGGTGGCTGCTCTTCTCTTCTCTCGTCACTGTCGTGGACTCTTCCACCAGCAGTGATGTTTGTCAGGCAGTACGTGTTCATGTGTTGTGGAGGAGTGGCTTTGCAGGAAAGCCTGAAGGGAAGGGGTGGGATATTTTCAATTTGATGCTTTCAAAATCTTGCGAGTTTCTCAAATGCTGCAGACTCTTCCTTTAAGAGATGAATGAATGTGCAAGATTAGTTCGTCCGAAGCAGCCAAGTTGACATGCTCATAAATCAGACTCAGACTGGAACACAGAGTTCGCATTTGCAAACTTAAACATGACCAGCTGATTCTAAGTGGGTTAGTTGCTTAAATCTATTCATGGTTTAGCTACCGTGTTTCAGATACCAGAAGATACTGACAGTTTCATTGTAAAATCTTCAAATTCTCTCTGTGTTCATGCGTCTTCCCCTTTCTGTCTTCATAATATCTTCCATCCTCTTTTACTCAATTTCTTTTTTGTTTTTTAACAGTGCAGTATGAATGCATAGCTCCAATCAAGCCTTTGCAGGTCACGTCTTGTGCTATAATTAAAAACAACTTCTACGCCTCTTCTCGTGCATGTATGACTCATTCGTTTTTTGTTTTTTTTCCCTCAGAAAACTATTCAAAGTGATAAAGTGAATATTATACAGAACACGTCTGAATGCATGTATATAAATGTCACAATTATACCCATAATGTTTGACTGACATTTTACCAACAAGTGATCTTCATTAAGCGCAGGAACACTACAGAAATAATCACAAAGAGAAGTTAAATATATCAAGGAACTTTATAGATTCCCTCATATTACAGCAACATGGCCTTTTTAAAAATGGAAATGGATATTCTGCAACATTAGCTGGACTGTTGGAGGAGGAAACAGAGCGCAAAGTGAAAAACAAACTGGAATCTTCTTGTTTGGCCAATCATTTTGATTCCAGAGAGCTCACTTTATGTGAAACAGGGAGTTGGATTCTCTAATTATCAGCGAACACAGTGGGACCGCTTTCTTCCTGCTGGTTGACATTTTGATTTGAGAGGAAATAATGAAAGCAATCAGAGGCTCACCCCGGCTCTCCCACTGGGCTCACAACCCATTTGTGACATGTTTACCCTAGACTTTGAAGACCTCCATGTTTCTGTTTGGCTTTTTGTCCGCTCTCAGGCTCTGTCACCATCATAACGATAACAAAGCCTGTAAACTACATGTGAAAGGTCATATTGGCCATCACTCCGCATGTGTCTGTTGTCAGTGTTCACAGTCTTAAACATTGTCTCAGTAGGACATTGGATCAGGTCAAAACACACTTCGATGACCATCCGCCAGTTATTAACCAGAGCCAGCTGTTGCTCTAGTAAAGTACAAATTGTTAATTATCTATTTTATTGATATTATTATTATTTTGGTATTTGAGTTCTTTCCTTTTGTTTTCTGAAAATTGGGCAACGCTACAGAAATTTAGTTTATATAGGTGGTCAGGCAAGGATCTGTCATGGATGATTCATCTCTTGTGGTTTATTTATCTGTTGGCTAGAACACAAACACATTTCTGTATGAACAATGCTAATCTTTTCCCTCTGAACAAATCAGGCCAAAGATGCTTTAGTGGCCTTTTGATTCCACGTTTGTTTGAACTGACTTATGGGCAAGTTGCCACTACAGTGAATAATACATTCATTTTATGTCACAATGAGCACAATTTTCTCTTGTAATTGTTAATTATATCTAGACTTTTTCCACAGGACCTGTCCGCACATATTACATAAGTATCAGGTTTGTGTTTTGCAAAAGCTCTACTCACTCAAGAAGATGCTCAATAAGCATGCTCATAATGTTCTTCTATGGTGTTTAATGTAACATACTATCACCACTTCCCGACTTGGCGTGCTTATGTGAGAGGTTTAAGTTGTTTATTTTGAGGTAGGGGGATTTCTAGGAATATCCATATACGTTTGTTTTAAATGCAGAGGTGAACTTTCTGAACCAAAGTCTACTGCAGCATTTCAAAATGTGTGTATTCCCCAATTTACTATTGGTAGCCATTTTTTTCCTGCCACACCTCAACAACAATTTGTAGAGTTTTGCATTTTGTATGATGAGTTTTTTTGGTATAGTGTTTTTTAAAGTTAATGAGAGTTACCAACAGTAGGAAACGGCATTAGAAAACAATTGTGCTTAAACCTACAAAAGGTACACCATGGTGTTTTCCCGTAAACAAACAGGTCTCCTTACAGCCTAACAGATACCTGCATTGCTTTCACATTTACTGCATATTTTCTTCAAGTATGCATGCACTGCACTTCAGCACTTGTGAGCAGAGTACAAGCAACGGGAGACCATTAACAGGTGGACTTTGGATTGAGTGCAGAGCAGATTCTTTTTTGAAACTTGGAGCTTCATCTTATCTCCTGCTCCAAATTCACTCCGGCACCGCTTACATCGAATCAGCTTGAATCAGTTCAAAGCTTGTTGACCTTCCTTGTAGAGAATGTGACTCTGTATTTACTATTTCCTGTCAAAAGTCAGCTGCCGTGAGCTCAATAGTGCAATTCACAAAGTACTTTCAACGCCTCAACGTCCTTCAATGCTAATGCCAAGCTAGTGTTTAAGCTAAAATTAAAATACAATGCAGGTTTTTTTTTGGAGCCAGTAGTGAGCAATTTGAGTGGAGCAGGGGGAAACCTGAGTTGAGTGCAGCGTGGCCTGGAGCAGCTTTGAGAGTGGAAGCAGAGAAAACCAACAACTCCACAAAGCTAAAACTGCTTTTATTGCACTGGCATGTACTGGGAGAAGATATGTGTGTATATATACACGTGTGTGTGTGTGTGTGTATATATATACACACACACGTCTTAAACACTAATGGAAATTTCCTTGTATGTTCAAAGCAACACAGAGATAGCTACAAGCTGTCCAGATGAAATAGAAACCAATCACTCTGAGCTAGATAACATGCCAGATAGGCAGCTGTGACTGTGATTATTTTCACTGGAGACACTGCTGCTTAGCTCCATGTTGAGGGATGCCTCAGCTGATAAGGAATATTGTTTGAGAGAAGCTTGATGGTGTAGACAGATGGAGGTTCTCCGTTTGGCATCAACTGAAGATAGAAAAAATGGAAAATCCAGGTCTTTCCGATACCTGTCATAGCCAAGACGATGGTATTTTCACGCAGAATCTGTCTATAAACACAACAGAGAGCAGTGGTTAGATTTCTAAGATTATTTTACCATTTTACCAGCACGTAGCGTACTGAATTCTGATTGGTTTGGGGCAACCTTCACCCCTGTATAAAAGCATGCTTGCAGCAGAACTGTCATATCTAACTCTGTCTGAAATGTAATCCTTAGCAAGGCGAGGATAATTTGCAATTTCTCTGATATCACCAAATAGTTAAAGGATTAAATATTCAAATTATTGCGTGCTGGGTTAGTCACTGCTGTAATTACACTATATTTTTGTGTGTGTTCAGGCACGGAAAGACTTGGAGTGTAGCCCACACATCAGACAATGTGGTTCTTCACCGAATCCATGATCGCAAACAGCAGGGAAGACTTGAAAGGGCTCTCAAGAGCTGAATGTGTGTGTGGGTGTGGGGTGGGGGAAGGGTTGGGGAGGACGAGAGAGAATGAACCTGTCAAGTGGAACTAAGCTCCCAAAACATGATACATTGACACGTCAGGAATCTTGTGAATTCAAGCCAATTCAATTATGATTAAGAAGCCAGCGTCGCTAGTTTACATCAGAGTAGGAGCGGGATGATTAATGTGCAGCCATGTTTGGGTCTGTTTTTGTTTATCCTGGGTCGCACATTCAGTGGGAGTGCCTACAGTCACTGCACACTCATTAATATGAGGATATTATTGGCATAATCTACTTAAAACCCAATTTCATAATAGAGTCTTGGCATTTAATGTTTGCAAAGTGGTTTCTAGTGGTTACAACGGACATACAGCAATGTTGGAAGAAAAATACAGAGCCATAGAAGTGCTGCGAAAATGTCCAACAACAGCAGTGACACAGCAGACAAAAGCCTTCAATGTTTACTATTTTTATTTTCAATTCATTCAAGTACATTTTTTATCATCTGTTCTGTGTGTAGCTGGGATTGGCTCCAGCCCCCCCACGACCCTGAAGGATAAGCAGTATAGACAACGGATGGATGGATGCATGTTCTGTGTGGGAGATGGAGGAGCTACAACTTCCATTTTATTGTACAACCCTTCATTGTATAACATTTAATTATATCCTTGTTGATAATCTGTTTTTTGTGGTTGGCCGTTGCTGCTTATGCTAACTACTCATGGGTTGTTTTTACTTTGTTCACCAAAAGCATTCAGAATGTCCCACACAATTTCTGACAGGTCCGAGTTCAAGTTGTGACATGCTGATGATAATTTCAATAATGATGGGTACCATGGAAGATGATTATTCAGTGGTTGATATGTTAATATATTGTGATTTTAATTGTATAGAGGTTTTCGTAGTAACTATGTCAGAGGAAAATGTTGATATTCCCAATAGCCTTACATTTTCTGCAATAATGTTACATTACCTGCTCACTAGCTGGCTAAATTGTGAGCCTTGGTGGCATCTAGGTGCCGACAGGGAGGAATCTTTTGGCACCCACATTGCCTAGAAGCGTTGCTTAACCACTTCCACACCAAGCATACCGTGTACATGTCTTCCCATGTCATTACCACAAGCTCAGGAGTTCCATGTAAATGCAGCATTATTTGAAACAAACCATCATTATTGCTGCTGGAATGAAAATATTTCACTTCTATGATCGCACAGGGCAGCTCTATAGTGGACACTTCTACTCTGTTCACACATACAGACTCAAAGTAGCAGTAGCAAATCCCTTTCGCTTGTCATGGGCCTTCAAGCTTGCAGGCATGTTTAGTGTTGAGCTTGTGATGTACGTACTTCACTCTGGGTGGACAGCTTGCCATTGCCACTAGGCTGGGGTGAAGGGGCGAGTGATGACATGTGAGACTGCGACACAGCATGTAAACAACAATCTACTTCTGTCTGTCCTCCCCAGTCACATTTTCACTTCTCCCAGGCCACGTATTTTCCTCGAACTCCTCAGACCTTTCATTCTCCACCAATCCACTAAATGCCCACTGGTTTTCCCTCCTTTCCCCGTCATCTGACTGCCTTACCCATCTACACACCTGTTCCCACTTCTCCCATCAGCCCTGCAGCTACCTGATTGGCCCCACCCACTTCCTCACCTGCAACTCATTCCCTCATAAGCCACTTGTATAGGTCCACTTCCATTGTTCTTTGTCAAAGTTACCATGTCTTTTGTGTGTTGTGCTTTTTATTCTGATATTTTTACCTGTAAATCTTGAACCTAAAACCTGCTGGTTTTTTTTAGACCTTATTTAGAGACTTTTTGTGTCAGCTACAGATATTAAGGTGCTCTTTACTGAGCAGCTCCCTGTTAATAGGCCTTTTTCACAGCAGACATTTTGACTTGTCATAGTAGGAAAAGCACCGGTGTTACTGCGAAAATTAACAGTGGCTCTGCCCCAGTAAGTTGTGACAATAAACCAGCATGCACAATGACAGTACCCAGAAACTAAGGCAGCTAAATGGAATCCAGCATTTTATTATTTACATCAGTACTTTTTCTACTGTGACAAGTCAAAACATCCTCTGTGAAAAAGGCCTATGAATTTAATTAAATAAATTAACGGCACGGATGTAAGAGTTGAAAAGAGCACACTTGGTGAGCCTTCCCTCATAAAAGTAATGGCTGGAAAAGGAATAGCCAGTATGGAAGAAACAAATGTGTTTAATGTCCATTTATTCCTCATTGGTTTAAAAGGAGCAGCTCAGTACAAAACGTACACTCCACCAGCACTGTCTCCTCCATGCTGCTGTTGTAAATAAGACCTCTGTTTTAAAAGCGGCCTGATCTAAGTTTTATCAAAGCAGGAATTACAACAGCATCAACAGAACATCTCCTCCTACTTGAGGAGAAAATTATATGGCTTCTATGGTTTTCCATTATCAAACACGTCAGATTAAAAAAAAAAACTGCAAGAGCTGCAAATGTATATTTATAAGCTTGAAAAGTCCCTCATAACTTGTTTATGATAAACCCCTTAAAGTTTGCTTAGCAGTGGCACTTCAAAGCAGTTTGGTTTTTGTTCAGCCTCACGTAATTTGTATAATTTCCTGTTGGTACAAAATGGTAAAATACATAGATTTTTTGCATATCTTATATACTAATAGTATGAACTGTGGACTAATGGCATAGCTTAGGTTTACCAGAAAATATCACATTATTACTTTGAAATAAAATCTTAATTTACAGATGATTGGTAATGGATGTGAATATGTGCCAGCAAGTGAATTTACAAATAACACATGCTAAGCAATCATCGATGTGCATTGTCTCCATCTAAGAGCATTAATTTAAATTGAGACCATTAGGTAGCGTTCCCATCATGCTGAGGAACTGGATAATTAGCAGCTATAATTCAGAGACAATGATTTGGACTTGAGCTGCCTGCGGTGCCCATCAGGCACCCGGAAGGACAAGATGAACGGCCCTGTTCACCGGCTCCACACAGTCAACAGCACCCATGGGTGAAGTCCAAGACCCCCTTGTAACAGATTCTGTTTGTTATGAAGTGGCGGTGAGTTCTGAGCTCCTGGTCCCATGAACAGATCCTGGCACATGATTACTCATCTGGTAAGGGGTGGTAACTAATTTATATGCTAGAACATTAATCACTGTATAATGAAGTGCAGTTTCTATATTAATTGAATGGAGAAACCACTAGCCACCGAGGTGGTGTAAATCTACCAAATGTAACCAGCAACTCCTATCAAATAGAGTTTAGCATTATGTACAGTAGACTGTGGTATAGTATTGCAGTACAAATAGAAAGATTAATGTTTAATTAGTCCAACTTGACTTCTCCATTTTATTTCCTTTTGCTGTTATGGTCATTCACGTTTAAAATAGTGGGATACTGTGACAATATTAATTTTGTGATGTCCAGCCATGCACGCTGTTTTGGTTTACTTTGTGAAAGACTATATAACCAAAAATATGTAGACGCTTGCACATTGCATCCATGTGACTGTTAAACATTATTTTCCAAAACCATCACCATTAATCTGTTTGAAGGTTAAAGTTATAATGTTCTATTTTGAAATTGGAATTTAGCAGCCTCAGACCAAAAGTGCACATGGTAACAAGTATAAAGGTTAAGGCATACTTTAAGCCACATACAATTTCTAATTAGGGTGAACTAACCCTTAGATTTCTGTAATGTCAGAAGTGCAAAGTTCATGTGAAATCTGATTTACTTTAAACAAAAGAAAAACAGAAAAAGAAAATTAATATTATACACACAAGTAGACCTGTATCTGCAAATGTTCTTTAAGCAGTTTTTTTCTACCTGTTTTTCTAAGCTTCTGCAGAGCTTGATGACAAGCTGATCATTTAAATCAGGTGTGTGGGAAGACATGTTGGGGACAGGACTGACAACCCAAGGTCCTGATGCAGGAAGGGTCCTCTAAAAGCCTTGAATGCTCTATTAGGGAGGAAAATGGCCTAAAATTGGTGAATAAAATCTTAAATTATTCTAAATGATAAGAACGATGGTCAACACTATGAGAAAAAGAAATTAGAATACCACAATAGTCATTTGAATAGACTTCCACAAGGTTTTCATGTCTCCTAGCAACGAGGTTTTGATAAAACTGTCTTTAGTGTACAGATTTCTTTTCCCAAACACAGCGATGCACACACAATGATTGGAGCAGCTTGCAATGCCTTGCTTAAAAAGGACTGACGTGTCATCTCACTGATGTGCTGAACTTGAAGCAGTGTCGCACTGTCACATGTCAGTACTTCCTCTGTGACAAATAAGCAAAAATACTGCAGCATTTTCCTCCCTGAGGAAAAACAAAGGCTTGAAGGGCTGCCTGAGTGATGATTGATGACACCTGTGAGGTGGCCAAAAAGATCACAGCTATCTGCTTCAGCTTAGAATGAAAGGTTGGATCATTTCCTTTGTGCAGCTTTCCATCTTTGCAACCAGCACCTGGACTTTAGGCTTTGAACACCACGATTTACGTGAACTGAATACATAAACAGATAAATAATAAATGACAGCATCTTGCAGCTTCATTTTTTTGTATATTTTTTTTCTTATTAAGTAAGAAAATCATGGACCAGCACCTACAATTTTAAGGCTTGTCTGTTTGCTGAAGAACAGTGAAAATGTGTCGATGTACTGTTACCATCTGGTTCAGGGATGGCAACAAAAAAGAAGGCCACACACAGACTTACAAGACAAAAAAGAATTTATACAACTCACACTTATTAACATAACGAGTAACTAATGAACTGTGAAAGTAGGCTAGGCATTAGTCATGTTAGTGGTGTGCGGATGAGGGAAAATATGATGTAATGCACGATGGATGGTGCAGCGAGCCAAACACATGAAGAAGGCTGAGGCTGCAGTAGGCACGACACAGACGGAAACTTCCAGGAAGACAATCCTTTATGCCCTCTTGGAAACCCTGCCCAGATGGGCAGGTGAAAGCGAGCTACCCTCCCAGCTCCACCTACCAGCCAGTTCCCAGTATCGGCAAAACTAGCAGACGCCATGTAAACTGACATCTTTATTTATGTGCTTTGCATATGTACTACTTTGTAAAATGATGTTGACTGGGCATATTTGCATGCATGACACCATGATAAAAAGCCTAATCATCATCATCATCTTCACAAATGGACTATTTTCTGACAGAATGACTTGTTTGAAAGGAGGAGAGCTATTTGACATTAACTTCATTTATCTTGCTGGCTGCAGAGGAGGTGTTTGCACACTGATGTCAGTGTGGAGCTGTCTAATTCAATTAAGATGTTATCACTTATTCATAGTCAATTAAATCGACACAGAGCTGTCCTCAGGCAGCGGGCTGCTACTCTGGCTGCATGCCAGCTAACCCTTAAAGTCCCCTTTACTGGAAAACAGACTGCATGAGACAATGTTCACTGCACCTCAACAGCACAGTGTTGAGTGATGGGCTAACGGTGGTTGACAGATACTGACCTGTGCAGTGGGTTGAGTCTGGTCCACATTAGTTCAGCACAACATCTGCTTTTGAACCTGGCTTTGTGACTACTCATGCAAACCAAGAATATATAATGCATTTTATTTACGATGTATGTGTTGTAGGATGCATAAACCTTAGACAGAAGCTCTGTGGGTACATTTCCCACAGGATATACAATAATGTCTTGAGTCTTTCAAAGCAAATAAAATGAAAACAAAAAAAAAAGAAAAGTTGCCTTTGCTGATTTTATACATACTAATATAGAAAAAAGAGAACAAATTGTGGTTTGCTTTAATTTTTTTTCCTGTCACATAGTTGCTCCTTCGTTAAGTTGCTTTGTTGCCGTCAAGTGACCTGATTCAAGCAGTTCTCTTCAAATATTTGCATTTGCTGTTCAGAAGCTGCTCAGTGTGGCAGGTGCTCCCAGTGCCAGAGGCTTAGACAGCACATCCTCTTTACATTTTCCTCCAAAGTTAACCACTTGACACAGAAAACTCGACTGAAATATTGAGCAGAGTTTTCTTACATTTCCCAATCCGTGTACACACAGAAAAAGCTCGAGTTAAAACAAAAGATTCAATTGGAATTGAAGTTGTGCACTGCAAAGCCATGGAGACGTAAGTGCTTGGTTTTAACATGGCTGCTTTGAAATGGCACACCGCCTTGTTGTGCATAGAGCAAAAGCAAACAGACTGAAGTTTCATAGTATTTTATAGTACAGGCTTTTCCTCACCTTGCAGAATGAGTTCTCTTCTGTTCTCTCTATTTTTATTTAGAAACAAACACAGACGTCTGCCTTCCTGGAGGCCTCAGTTTTCCACAGAAAGCCCAGATATAATTTATGTTAATGTGATCATGCACTTCTTCTGACTCTCAAAACAGTAGTGCTGTGCCCTCAAGACTTTTCAGAACTATTTAAACTTCTCATTTGTATAAATCCCCCCAAACCACTTTAATAACGCCAAACAATTACTCTCTCATTTCTGATTCTCTTTTGAATTTAAAGCCATTCTGAGTGTACTGTCTACGTGCAGATTTGTCCACTTTAGTCAAATTTTACGAAGCTGTTTTGTCGGCAGCAGAGGTTTGGAAAATGCAGGAGGTCCCACTGGTGCCATCTCTCAGCACCCACAACAACTATGAATCATTAAAGAGATGGTTTCGCTTTGATGTTCTTCTGCGACAGTCTGATGACTCCCCGTGCAAATTTCCCACAGGGACGGGGAACACATCCAGATGTGGCAGTAACCTGGCAAGACCCGTTGCTTTCATGTGCATATAGCCAACAGATCGGGACATCACCACAGTTTGGATCTCAGCCACTAAAGCAGCGTCAGTGTCTGGTCGCCTCAGAGAGGATGCAAATGAAAGCATAGAGTCCACTGTGCAAAAAAAGTTCCTCTTAACATTTAGGGCAACAGACTGGATGATTGTAATGGAAGAACCCTAATAGGTCACTGTTACTAAGTCATTGATAAGAGCTAATTGATTCTCATGTTCTACTAAGCCATTAGGTGAGCTGTATGGACCTTCATGGTATGGACCTGAGAGAAGGACCTATAGTGTATAAAAAATGTAAAGTATAAATAGAAAGTATTCTACTCCTCGTGTTGCATTTAGGTGCTGACAGCATTGGCGTCCTCCCTGTATTCTACTTGGGGTGACCACATATTGTATCTAATCTTGGGCCTGTTTTCGATTGATTAATACTTTAACTCATTGTCCACATAGGATTTGGGTCAGTTTTGGTCCTGATGATCTGGAAGGTAAGGGGTCTAGTGAAGAAGTCCTCCTGATAAATTAATGAGCTATTTAAAAAGACAAAAGAGACGAGAGTAAGTTGAAGTAGACTATCACAAAAAGACTTTTTCACTGGCTTTTTGTTGATCTATTATTCTATATTATTTATATTTTATATTATAATCTATTGATGAATTGTTATGGTTTTAAATGTATAAACCATTAATTAATCCCCTGGTTGCAAACCCTTTATAAAGTGGTGTGAGAAAATCCTGACAATGTGGCACAATCCTGAACTTTTGCCACTTCTGTTTACATCTGCAGAATTTGGAAAGAACACGCTTTGTTTGCTTGACTGAAACATTTATCACCTATATGAGCACATTTTCAGCTTTTTCCTGTTCACCAGCAAAGCTGTTGACAAGCTGTTGTGCAAGTAAGAAAGATTTTTCACTTGAATTAATTTCCCAAGAGAAACCGCATGCTAACTTTTTTAGAGAAACAGTCTGCCTGAGCGAATAAACATTTGACATCCAAAATGCACATAACCCCAGAACCACTGCATGTGTAGCAGCTGTAGAATGGTTGTTCACAGGGAGATGAACAACAGTCACACCAGGCTTCAGCATCTGCACATTTATTCTGTATTAGAGGGCACTGGGCACAATCAGTCAGTCACCACCATAAAAGCTGCCTTTATTTGTGGTAAAATAAACAAAGCAGTATTCCATTTTCAATAATATATGTGCATAATAAACAAAAATATATGCCCTTACAGCGGTTACATATGTGAATTTGAAATCAGTAGTGCAGCGGCAATAATAGTATAGTTGCACAGTAAAAGAGCAAAAATGAAAACATTAATATCCACTTGAATAAAATGTAAAAGTTAGTTCATATGCAAATGTAAGCATTTCTTTGGAAGAGAATTAAAAATGCACATTTTAATAAAGTGCTTATTTTCATGTTGTTAGGCTACTCATTCAATGCAGTCCTTCCATACATGTACAAAAGAACATTACGGATAAGTATTTAACACTATAATGCACCTATAACAGCGGCATGGGGCACAATCAGTACACACAGTACCATGTTCTTCCCAGTCCCCCTGCAGCCAGTCACAAACTCTATAGTGATGATAATGATAGTTTGCCATTAATTTGTAACTCACCCAGCTACAACAGTCAAATCAGAGCTAATAAGGTATATTCATTCATTCATTCATTCATTCATTCATTCATTCATCTATTTAATGATGTCTTCATTCCTGGAAATATCTGGCTTAATTAAAAAATTAAGTTGCCTACTGAAATGCACACAGGTTTGCCTGATAAAATGTCACACAGGATGTATTTTCAAGTGGACTAGACCTTTTGACCCTTTTCAGTATCCATGCACAGGGCACCACAGCGGTGGGCTTCCCCTCTGATGCAATTGTGATTCAAATCAATGGTATTGACCCAGAGCGGCAAATCAGTATTCTCAAGGGTACTAATGACGGGGAAATAAAAAGCCTCCGAGCCAAGCCAGGAGTTCCTGTTTACTGACATTTCCCACTCTCCGTATAAGAGCTTCAAGCATTTAATGTTTTCAGATACTCCGCAGCTTTAATTGACCCAAATATTTGTATGAAACCACAATCAACTTAATTCATTTACTGAGAAGTACAGAGTCGGTGAAGAATGTGTGATATGTTTTCCCTTATTTTTGCCAGTGTGTTAACTTATAACATCATGGTTGAACCTCAGCAAGCTGGTTCTGCAGCCGTACTTGGATTTGAGTCAGATTTAAGTCACAAAAATGAGGATAAAGATGTAAATAAAATGTAATGCTAATAAAATGTATATAAAGATTCTGTGGTATATGCAAGAAAATTTTAAAATTGGCACGTGAACGGACAGCATTTAGAGTCCTTAAAGATTTACACCTTGAGACTACTGGACAAACTCCAACTCCAAGACCATGGGTTAAGATTGAAAGCTAAAGAAGAGTTTGCTGAATGGATTGGAATGGATGGTATGTTGAACCACATCTTGACTTGTATTTTCCTTACGAGGGCTTTAGGTTGACTTGATTGAAGACTAGATTTGGACTGGCCCCAACAGCTGTCTGCACAGCTTACTAAACCATGCTTGTAAAATGGTAACCGTACATAGCACAGTGCGTGCATCTGCTTGAGGCTATAAAGGTCATCATCAGTCAAAGATTACCTAATGCCCCTTTAAAGCTTCCATAATTGCACACAACACTATGCAAATGTAATCATGGTGCAGCTTCATTCCGGATACAATATTAACTACTGCTTTACTGATTTCCAGTCCAGAGCTTACTTGAAATATTGAAATTAGGTTTTTTATCAGTTCTACTTAAACATGATAAAGAAAAACATGCAGCAACCACTGCTGTTCTAATGGAGGATGGAAATACTGCCATGAGTACAAAAAAAATTGGTTCTTGACTCCAAACTAAAGGTTGTTTTTTCATTAAGAACTGACAAACAATAGAGCAATAAAAATGTTTTGAAACACTTTACCTCCGTTTGTAACAGCAGACAAATATACGCTATGCAGCAATGAAGCCACAAACAATCACTGGACGGGAAGTTGGCGCACATTCCAGATGAAGATGTTCACAGTTGTGGGTTTATTTTCAAAACACCAGAGAGCAGAATTGTAGCTTTCTTCTCATAAAGAAATCAGCTTTGTGTCATGGTAAAATGTTTTAGATTTCAGAATGGTTGGTTATAGGGCTTTGATTACATGCCAGCAGCCATTTTATTAGAGAGGATATTTGCCTTTTCCCAGAGTGGAGCTCTCATTTATGGTGAATGAATCACATAAGCTGATGACACCTCTGGGTCTTCATCGTGAAATTCATCCAGTGATGAGGGACACAGGTGCGTCATGGCTGCTGTATCACCCCCCCCCCCCCCATTCATTGGCTCCGCATCTCTGTGCCCGTCCACGAGCTGGCCGCCAGAAAACATGGCAGCAGAGCGAAACGGCAGGAATTAAACAGGAAAAATAAAATGGGGTTTAACATGGCACCGTGCCTCGCTGTGACAGTTCAATCGAAAAGCGTTTTTTGGAACGAGCCTCTGATGGGTTACACAGCCTCTGTGTTTATCTGTCCCTTTGTAAATGCCATAGACGAAGCAGAAATGCCAGGCTTTTGTGTTTTTCTGGCTGTCTCGTGTCCTGCTGCAGAACAAAAGGCGATATTTCCATAAACACTGAGCCGATATCTGTCATGCATGGGACTTGGCAGCATCGAGCCCCATGCAGGAAGGACCACATGTGTGACATTATGGATTTGTTATGGTTTTAAAGACAGATCTGTGCCACTTAACCCTTTGATGCACAACATATGCACACCCCTTCTAATACACAACATCGGTCCAAAATGACCCACATTCATTTTCTATGTGATTTCATGTTGGGTGAGTGTCTCTTTGCTGTATCTTTTGAAATCAATTTATTTTATGATTGAATATTCCAAGTATTCTTTTAATATCTTGTTTTTGAGTAATACAGGTCATTATTATCAATTTTCCTTTCTTATTTTATGAATAAAAATAGGTTTTTGTATTTTTACATCAAGTTTACGCACATGGGTCAAAAAGGACCCGTTTATCTAAGTATGATTTTAAATCAAATGACTTCATACTATAACAATAATTTGCTTTAAATAATCACTTTAGCAGTGGTTTGGGCCAAGCAATCATGCATTTAACGTTTTAAACATGTTTATTTGTCATTTTGTCACACATACACATACCACTGATGGCTATTGAACTGAACTGTATCTGTAGTGTAACTATCGTGATGTGGTGAATGTGACCAAACACAGGTGTGCCTTAGGCTGGCCACAACAAAAGGCCACTCTGAAATGTGCAGTTTTGCTTTATGGGGGGGGGGCCTGGGGGGGTCAGAAAACCAGTCAGTATCTGGTGTGACCACCATTTGCCTTACGCAGTCCTCCACTGTTTTGGCTGCCACTTGTTTTCTGGCCAACTTACCACATTAAAAGTGATCAGTAACTGTTTCCCAGCAGGTCTGGAGGTGGATGAGGCAAAAAAGAGGCAGTTTTGCGTCGGCTCCCAAAACGGCCATTTCCTTGACCCCGGGGTCAGCGTTTTTGGCCAATCCCCCCTCCTCCACTGTTTTGGCTGCCACTTGTTTTCAGGCCGACTTACCACATTAAAAGTGATCAGTAACTGTTTCCCAGCAGGTCTGGAGGTGGATGAGGCAAAAAAGAGGCAGTTTTGCATCGGCTCCCAAAACGGCCATTTCCTTGACCCCGGGGTCAGCGTTTTTGGCCAACCACTGTTTTGGCTGCCACTTGTTTTCTGGCCGACTTACCACATTAAAAGTGATCAGTAACTGTTTCCCAGCAGGTCTGGAGGTGGATGAGGCAAAAAAGAGGCAGTTTTGCGTCGGCTCCCAAAACGGCCATTTCCTTGACCCCGGGGTCAGCGTTTTTGGCCAATCCCCCCTCCTCCACTGTTTTGGCTGCCACTTGTTTTCAGGCCGACTTACCACATTAAAAGTGATCAGTAACTGTTTCCCAGCAGGTCTGGAGGTGGATGAGGCAAAAAAGAGGCAGTTTTGCGTCGGCTGCCAAAACGGCCATTTCCTTGACCCCGGGGTCAGCGTTTTTGGCCAGCCACTGTTTTGGCTGCCACTTGTTTTCAGGCCGACTTACCACATTAAAAGTGATCAGTAACTGTTTCCCAGCAGGTCTGGAGGTGGATGAGGCAAAAAAGAGGCAGTTTTGCGTCGGCTCCCAAAACGGCCATTTCCTTGACCCCGGGGTCAGCGTTTTTGGCCAATCCCCCCTCCTCCACTGTTTTGGCTGCCACTTGTTTTCAGGCCGACTTACCACATTAAAAGTGATCAGTAACTGTTTCCCAGCAGGTCTGGAGGTGGATGAGGCAAAAAAGAGGCAGTTTTGCGTCGGCTCCCAAAACGGCCATTTCCTTGACCCCGGGGTCAGCGTTTTTGGCCAACCACTGTTTTGGCTGCCACTTGTTTTCAGGCCGACTTACCACATTAAAAGTGATCAGTAACTGTTTCCCAGCAGGTCTGGAGGTGGATGAGGCAAAAAAGAGGCAGTTTTGCGTCGGCTCCCAAAACGGCCATTTCCTTGACCCCGGGGTCAGCGTTTTTGGCCAATCCCCCCTCCTCCACTGTTTTGGCTGCCACTTGTTTTCAGGCCGACTTACCACATTAAAAGTGATCAGTAACTGTTTCCCAGCAGGTCTGGAGGTGGATGAGGCAAAAAAGAGGCAGTTTTGCGTCGGCTCCCAAAACGGCCATTTCCTTGACCCCGGGGTCAGCGTTTTTGGCCAACCACTGTTTTGGCTGCCACTTGTTCTCAGGCCGACTTACCACATTAAAAGTGATCAGTAACTGTTTCCCAGCAGGTCTGGAGGTGGATGAGGCAAAAAAGAGGCAGTTTTGCGTCGGCTCCCAAAACGGCCATTTCCTTGACCCCGGGGTCAGCGTTTTTGGCCAATCCCCCCTCCTCCACTGTTTTGGCTGCCACTTGTTTTCAGGCCGACTTACCACATTAAAAGTGATCAGTAACTGTTTCCCAGCAGGTCTGGAGGTGGATGAGGCAAAAAAGAGGCAGTTTTGCGTCGGCTCCCAAAACGGCCATTTCCTTGACCCCGGGGTCAGCGTTTTTGGCCAATCCCCCCTCCTCCACTGTTTTGGCTGCCACTTGTTTTCAGGCCGACTTACCACATTAAAAGTGATCAGTAACTGTTTCCCAGCAGGTCTGGAGGTGGATGAGGCAAAAAAGAGGCAGTTTTGCGTCGGCTCCCAAAACGGCCATTTCCTTGACCCCGGGGTCAGCGTTTTTGGCCAATCCCCCCTCCTCCACTGTTTTGGCTGCCACTTGTTTTCAGGCCGACTTACCACATTAAAAGTGATCAGTAACTGTTTCCCAGCAGGTCTGGAGGTGGATGAGGCAAAAAAGAGGCAGTTTTGCGTCGGCTCCCAAAACGGCCATTTCCTTGACCCCGGGGTCAGCGTTTTTGGCCAATCCCCCCTCCTCCACTGTTTTGGCTGCCACTTGTTTTCAGGCCGACTTACCACATTAAAAGTGATCAGTAACTGTTTCCCAGCAGGTCTGGAGGTGGATGAGGCAAAAAAGAGGCAGTTTTGCGTCGGCTCCCAAAACGGCCATTTCCTTGACCCCGGGGTCAGCGTTTTTGGCCAATCCCCCCTCCTCCACTGTTTTGGCTGCCACTTGTTTTCAGGCCGACTTACCACATTAAAAGTGATCAGTAACTGTTTCCCAGCAGGTCTGGAGGTGGATGAGGCAAAAAAGAGGCAGTTTTGCGTCGGCTCCCAAAACGGCCATTTCCTTGACCCCGGGGTCAGCGTTTTTGGCCAATCCCCCCTCCTCCACTGTTTTGGCTGCCACTTGTTTTCAGGCCGACTTACCACATTAAAAGTGATCAGTAACTGTTTCCCAGCAGGTCTGGAGGTGGATGAGGCAAAAAAGAGGCAGTTTTGCGTCGGCTCCCAAAACGGCCATTTCCTTGACCCCGGGGTCAGCGTTTTTGGCCAATCCCCCCTCCTCCACTGTTTTGGCTGCCACTTGTTTTCAGGCCGACTTACCACATTAAAAGTGATCAGTAACTGTTTCCCAGCAGGTCTGGAGGTGGATGAGGCAAAAAAGAGGCAGTTTTGCGTCGGCTCCCAAAACGGCCATTTCCTTGACCCCGGGGTCAGCGTTTTTGGCCAATCCCCCCTCCTCCACTGTTTTGGCTGCCACTTGTTTTCAGGCCGACTTACCACATTAAAAGTGATCAGTAACTGTTTCCCAGCAGGTCTGGAGGTGGATGAGGCAAAAAAGAGGCAGTTTTGCGTCGGCTCCCAAAACGGCCATTTCCTTGACCCCGGGGTCAGCGTTTTTGGCCAATCCCCCCTCCTCCACTGTTTTGGCTGCCACTTGTTTTCAGGCCGACTTACCACATTAAAAGTGATCAGTAACTGTTTCCCAGCAGGTCTGGAGGTGGATGAGGCAAAAAAGAGGCAGTTTTGCGTCGGCTCCCAAAACGGCCATTTCCTTGACCCCGGGGTCAGCGTTTTTGGCCAATCCCCCCTCCTCCACTGTTTTGGCTGCCACTTGTTTTCAGGCCGACTTACCACATTAAAAGTGATCAGTAACTGTTTCCCAGCAGGTCTGGAGGTGGATGAGGCAAAAAAGAGGCAGTTTTGCGTCGGCTCCCAAAACGGCCATTTCCTTGACCCCGGGGTCAGCGTTTTTGGCCAATCCCCCCTCCTCCACTGTTTTGGCTGCCACTTGTTTTCAGGCCGACTTACCACATTAAAAGTGATCAGTAACTGTTTCCCAGCAGGTCTGGAGGTGGATGAGGCAAAAAAGAGGCAGTTTTGCGTCGGCTCCCAAAACGGCCATTTCCTTGACCCCGGGGTCAGCGTTTTTGGCCAATCCCCCCTCTTCCACTGTTTTGGCTGCCACTTGTTTTCAGGCCGACTTACCACATTAAAAGTGATCAGTAACTGTTTCCCAGCAGGTCTGGAGGTGGATGAGGCAAAAAAGAGGCAGTTTTGCGTCGGCTCCCAAAACGGCCATTTCCTTGACCCCGGGGTCAGCGTTTTTGGCCAATCCCCCCTCCTCCACTGTTTTGGCTGCCACTTGTTTTCAGGCCGACTTACCACATTAAAAGTGATCAGTAACTGTTTCCCAGCAGGTCTGGAGGTGGATGAGGCAAAAAAGAGGCAGTTTTGCGTCGGCTCCCAAAACGGCCATTTCCTTGACCCCGGGGTCAGCGTTTTTGGCCAATCCCCCCTCCTCCACTGTTTTGGCTGCCACTTGTTTTCAGGCCGACTTACCACATTAAAAGTGATCAGTAACTGTTTCCCAGCAGGTCTGGAGGTGGATGAGGCAAAAAAGAGGCAGTTTTGCGTCGGCTCCCAAAACGGCCATTTCCTTGACCCCGGGGGTCAGCGTTTTTGGCCAATCCCCCCTCCTCCACTGTTTTGGCTGCCACTTGTTTTCAGGCCGACTTACCACATTAAAAGTGATCAGTAACTGTTTCCCAGCAGGTCTGGAGGTGGATGAGGCAAAAAAGAGGCAGTTTTGCGTCGGCTCCCAAAACGGCCATTTCCTTGACCCCGGGGTCAGCGTTTTTGGCCAATCCCCCCTCCTCCACTTTTTTGGCTGCCACTTGTTTTCAGGCCGACTTACCACATTAAAAGTGATCAGTAACTGTTTCCCAGCAGGTCTGGAGGTGGATGAGGCAAAAAAGAGGCAGTTTTGCGTCGGCTCCCAAAACGGCCATTTCCTTGACCCCGGGGTCAGCGTTTTTGGCCAATCCCCCCTCCTCCACTGTTTTGGCTGCCACTTGTTTTCAGGCCGACTTACCACATTAAAAGTGATCAGTAACTGTTTCCCAGCAGGTCTGGAGGTGGATGAGGCAAAAAAGAGGCAGTTTTGCGTCGGCTCCCAAAACGGCCATTTCCTTGACCCCGGGGTCAGCGTTTTTGGCCAACCACTGTTTTGGCTGCCACTTGTTTTCAGGCCGACTTACCACATTAAAAGTGATCAGTAACTGTTTCCCAGCAGGTCTGGAGGTGGATGAGGCAAAAAAGAGGCAGTTTTGCGTCGGCTCCCAAAACGGCCATTTCCTTGACCCCGGGGTCAGCGTTTTTGGCCAACCACTGTTTTGGCTGCCACTTGTTTTCAGGCCGACTTACCACATTAAAAGTGATCAGTAACTGTTTCCCAGCAGGTCTGGAGGTGGATGAGGCAAAAAAGACGCAGTTTTGCGTCGGCTCCCAAAACGGCCATTTCCTTGACCCCGGGGTCAGCGTTTTTGGCCAACCACTGTTTTGGTTGCCACTTGTTTTCTGGCCGACTTACCACATTAAAAGTGATCAGTAACTGTTTCCCAGCAGGTCTGGAGGTGGATGAGGCAAAAAAGAGGCAGTTTTGCGTCGGCTCCCAAAACGGCCATTTCCTTGACCCCGGGGTCAGCGTTTTTGGCCAACCACTGTTTTGGCTGCCACTTGTTTTCAGGCCGACTTACCACATTAAAAGTGATCAGTAACTGTTTCCCAGCAGGTCTGGAGGTGGATGAGGCAAAAAAGAGGCAGTTTTGCGTCGGCTCCCAAAACGGCCATTTCCTTGACCCCGGGGTCAGCGTTTTTGGCCAATCCCCCCTCCTCCACTGTTTTGGCTGCCACTTGTTTTCTGGCCGACTTACCACATTAAAAGTGATCAGTAACTGTTTCCCAGCAGGTCTGGAGGTGGATGAGGCAAAAAAGAGGCAGTTTTGCGTCGGCTCCCAAAACGGCCATTTCCTTGACCCCGGGGTCAGCGTTTTTGGCCAATCCCCCCTCCTCCACTGTTTTGGCTGCCACTTGTTTTCAGGCCGACTTACCACATTAAAAGTGATCAGTAACTGTTTCCCAGCAGGTCTGGAGGTGGATGAGGCAAAAAAGAGGCAGTTTTGCGTCGGCTCCCAAAACGGCCATTTCCTTGACCCCGGGGTCAGCGTTTTTGGCCAATCCCCCCTCCTCCACTGTTTTGGCTGCCACTTGTTTTCAGGCCGACTTACCACATTAAAAGTGATCAGTAACTGTTTCCCAGCAGGTCTGGAGGTGGATGAGGCAAAAAAGAGGCAGTTTTGCGTCGGCTCCCAAAACGGCCATTTCCTTGACCCCGGGGTCAGCGTTTTTGGCCAACCACTGTTTTGGTTGCCACTTGTTTTCTGGCCGACTTACCACATTAAAAGTGATCAGTAACTGTTTCCCAGCAGGTCTGGAGGTGGATGAGGCAAAAAAGAGGCAGTTTTGCGTCGGCTCCCAAAACGGCCATTTCCTTGACCCCGGGGTCAGCGTTTTTGGCCAATCCCCCCTCCTCCACTGTTTTGGCTGCCACTTGTTTTCTGGCCAACTTACCACATTAAAAGTGATCAGTAACTGTTTCCCAGCAGGTCTGGAGGTGGATGAGGCAAAAAAGAGGCAGTTTTGCGTCGGCTCCCAAAACGGCCATTTCCTTGACCCCGGGGTCAGCGTTTTTGGCCAATCCCCCCTCCTCCACTGTTTTGGCTGCCACTTGTTTTCAGGCCGACTTACCACATTAAAAGTGATCAGTAACTGTTTCCCAGCAGGTCTGGAGGTGGATGAGGCAAAAAAGAGGCAGTTTTGCGTCGGCTCCCAAAACGGCCATTTCCTTGACCCCGGGGTCAGCGTTTTTGGCCAACCACTGTTTTGGTTGCCACTTGTTTTCTGGCCGACTTACCACATTAAAAGTGATCAGTAACTGTTTCCCAGCAGGTCTGGAGGTGGATGAGGCAAAAAAGAGGCAGTTTTGCGTCGGCTCCCAAAACGGCCATTTCCTTGACCCCGGGGTCAGCGTTTTTGGCCAACCACTGTTTTGGCTGCCACTTGTTTTCAGGCCGACTTACCACATTAAAAGTGATCAGTAACTGTTTCCCAGCAGGTCTGGAGGTGGATGAGGCAAAAAAGAGGCAGTTTTGCGTCGGCTCCCAAAACGGCCATTTCCTTGACCCCGGGGTCAGCGTTTTTGGCCAACCACTGTTTTGGCTGCCACTTGTTTTCAGGCCGACTTACCACATTAAAAGTGATCAGTAACTGTTTCCCAGCAGGTCTGGAGGTGGATGAGGCAAAAAAGAGGCAGTTTTGCGTCGGCTCCCAAAACGGCCATTTCCTTGACCCCGGGGTCAGCGTTTTTGGCCAATCCCCCCTCCTCCACTGTTTTGGCTGCCACTTGTTTTCTGGCCGACTTACCACATTAAAAGTGATCAGTAACTGTTTCCCAGCAGGTCTGGAGGTGGATGAGGCAAAAAAGAGGCAGTTTTGCGTCGGCTCCCAAAACGGCCATTTCCTTGACCCCGGGGTCAGCGTTTTTGGCCAATCCCCCCTCCTCCACTGTTTTGGCTGCCACTTGTTTTCAGGCCGACTTACCACATTAAAAGTGATCAGTAACTGTTTCCCAGCAGGTCTGGAGGTGGATGAGGCAAAAAAGAGGCAGTTTTGCGTCGGCTCCCAAAACGGCCATTTCCTTGACCCCGGGGTCAGCGTTTTTGGCCAATCCCCCCTCCTCCACTGTTTTGGCTGCCACTTGTTTTCAGGCCGACTTACCACATTAAAAGTGATCAGTAACTGTTTCCCAGCAGGTCTGGAGGTGGATGAGGCAAAAAAGAGGCAGTTTTGCGTCGGCTCCCAAAACGGCCATTTCCTTGACCCCGGGGTCAGCGTTTTTGGCCAACCACTGTTTTGGTTGCCACTTGTTTTCTGGCCGACTTACCACATTAAAAGTGATCAGTAACTGTTTCCCAGCAGGTCTGGAGGTGGATGAGGCAAAAAAGAGGCAGTTTTGCGTCGGCTCCCAAAACGGCCATTTCCTTGACCCCGGGGTCAGCGTTTTTGGCCAATCCCCCCTCCTCCACTGTTTTGGCTGCCACTTGTTTTCTGGCCAACTTACCACATTAAAAGTGATCAGTAACTGTTTCCCAGCAGGTCTGGAGGTGGATGAGGCAAAAAAGAGGCAGTTTTGCGTCGGCTCCCAAAACGGCCATTTCCTTGACCCCGGGGTCAGCGTTTTTGGCCAATCCCCCCTCCTCCACTGTTTTGGCTGCCACTTGTTTTCAGGCCGACTTACCACATTAAAAGTGATCAGTAACTGTTTCCCAGCAGGTCTGGAGGTGGATGAGGCAAAAAAGAGGCAGTTTTGCGTCGGCTCCCAAAACGGCCATTTCCTTGACCCCGGGGTCAGCGTTTTTGGCCAATCCCCCCTCCTCCACTGTTTTGGCTGCCACTTGTTTTCAGGCCGACTTACCACATTAAAAGTGATCAGTAACTGTTTCCCAGCAGGTCTGGAGGTGGATGAGGCAAAAAAGAGGCAGTTTTGCGTCGGCTCCCAAAACGGCCATTTCCTTGACCCCGGGGTCAGCGTTTTTGGCCAACCACTGTTTTGGTTGCCACTTGTTTTCTGGCCGACTTACCACATTAAAAGTGATCAGTAACTGTTTCCCAGCAGGTCTGGAGGTGGATGAGGCAAAAAAGAGGCAGTTTTGCGTCGGCTCCCAAAACGGCCATTTCCTTGACCCCGGGGTCAGCGTTTTTGGCCAATCCCCCCTCCTCCACTGTTTTGGCTGCCACTTGTTTTCTGGCCAACTTACCACATTAAAAGTGATCAGTAACTGTTTCCCAGCAGGTCTGGAGGTGGATGAGGCAAAAAAGAGGCAGTTTTGCGTCGGCTCCCAAAACGGCCATTTCCTTGACCCCGGGGTCAGCGTTTTTGGCCAATCCCCCCTCCTCCACTGTTTTGGCTGCCACTTGTTTTCAGGCCGACTTACCACATTAAAAGTGATCAGTAACTGTTTCCCAGCAGGTCTGGAGGTGGATGAGGCAAAAAAGAGGCAGTTTTGCGTCGGCTCCCAAAACGGCCATTTCCTTGACCCCGGGGTCAGCGTTTTTGGCCAATCCCCCCTCCTCCACTGTTTTGGCTGCCACTTGTTTTCAGGCCGACTTACCACATTAAAAGTGATCAGTAACTGTTTCCCAGCAGGTCTGGAGGTGGATGAGGCAAAAAAGAGGCAGTTTTGCGTCGGCTCCCAAAACGGCCATTTCCTTGACCCCGGGGTCAGCGTTTTTGGCCAATCCCCCCTCCTCCACTGTTTTGGCTGCCACTTGTTTTCAGGCCGACTTACCACATTAAAAGTGATCAGTAACTGTTTCCCAGCAGGTCTGGAGGTGGATGAGGCAAAAAAGAGGCAGTTTTGCGTCGGCTCCCAAAACGGCCATTTCCTTGACCCCGGGGTCAGCGTTTTTGGCCAACCACTGTTTTGGCTGCCACTTGTTTTCAGGCCGACTTACCACATTAAAAGTGATCAGTAACTGTTTCCCAGCAGGTCTGGAGGTGGATGAGGCAAAAAAGAGGCAGTTTTGCGTCGGCTCCCAAAACGGCCATTTCCTTGACCCCGGGGTCAGCGTTTTTGGCCAACCACTGTTTTGGCTGCCACTTGTTTTCTGGCCGACTTACCACATTATAAGTGATCAGTAACTGTTTCCCAGCAGGTCTGGAGGTGGATGAGGCAAAAAAGAGGCAGTTTTGCGTCGGCTCCCAAAACGGCCATTTCCTTGACCCCGGGGTCAGCGTTTTTGGCCAATCCCCCCTCCTCCACTGTTTTGGCTGCCACTTGTTTTCAGGCCGACTTACCACATTAAAAGTGATCAGTAACTGTTTCCCAGCAGGTCTGGAGGTGGATGAGGCAAAAAAGAGGCAGTTTTGCGTCGGCTCCCAAAACGGCCATTTCCTTGACCCCGGGGTCAGCGTTTTTGGCCAATCCCCCCTCCTCCACTGTTTTGGCTGCCACTTGTTTTCAGGCCGACTTACCACATTAAAAGTGATCAGTAACTGTTTCCCAGCAGGTCTGGAGGTGGATGAGGCAAAAAAGAGGCAGTTTTGCGTCGGCTCCCAAAACGGCCATTTCCTTGACCCCGGGGTCAGCGTTTTTGGCCAATCCCCCCTCCTCCACTGTTTTGGCTGCCACTTGTTTTCAGGCCGACTTACCACATTAAAAGTGATCAGTAACTGTTTCCCAGCAGGTCTGGAGGTGGATGAGGCAAAAAAGAGGCAGTTTTGCGTCGGCTCCCAAAACGGCCATTTCCTTGACCCCGGGGTCAGCGTTTTTGGCCAACCACTGTTTTGGTTGCCACTTGTTTTCTGGCCGACTTACCACATTAAAAGTGATCAGTAACTGTTTCCCAGCAGGTCTGGAGGTGGATGAGGCAAAAAAGAGGCAGTTTTGCGTCGGCTCCCAAAACGGCCATTTCCTTGACCCCGGGGTCAGCGTTTTTGGCCAATCCCCCCTCCTCCACTGTTTTGGCTGCCACTTGTTTTCTGGCCAACTTACCACATTAAAAGTGATCAGTAACTGTTTCCCAGCAGGTCTGGAGGTGGATGAGGCAAAAAAGAGGCAGTTTTGCGTCGGCTCCCAAAACGGCCATTTCCTTGACCCCGGGGTCAGCGTTTTTGGCCAATCCCCCCTCCTCCACTGTTTTGGCTGCCACTTGTTTTCAGGCCGACTTACCACATTAAAAGTGATCAGTAACTGTTTCCCAGCAGGTCTGGAGGTGGATGAGGCAAAAAAGAGGCAGTTTTGCGTCGGCTCCCAAAACGGCCATTTCCTTGACCCCGGGGTCAGCGTTTTTGGCCAATCCCCCCTCCTCCACTGTTTTGGCTGCCACTTGTTTTCAGGCCGACTTACCACATTAAAAGTGATCAGTAACTGTTTCCCAGCAGGTCTGGAGGTGGATGAGGCAAAAAAGAGGCAGTTTTGCGTCGGCTCCCAAAACGGCCATTTCCTTGACCCCGGGGTCAGCGTTTTTGGCCAATCCCCCCTCCTCCACTGTTTTGGCTGCCACTTGTTTTCAGGCCGACTTACCACATTAAAAGTGATCAGTAACTGTTTCCCAGCAGGTCTGGAGGTGGATGAGGCAAAAAAGAGGCAGTTTTGCGTCGGCTCCCAAAACGGCCATTTCCTTGACCCCGGGGTCAGCGTTTTTGGCCAACCACTGTTTTGGCTGCCACTTGTTTTCAGGCCGACTTACCACATTAAAAGTGATCAGTAACTGTTTCCCAGCAGGTCTGGAGGTGGATGAGGCAAAAAAGAGGCAGTTTTGCGTCGGCTCCCAAAACGGCCATTTCCTTGACCCCGGGGTCAGCGTTTTTGGCCAACCACTGTTTTGGCTGCCACTTGTTTTCTGGCCGACTTACCACATTATAAGTGATCAGTAACTGTTTCCCAGCAGGTCTGGAGGTGGATGAGGCAAAAAAGAGGCAGTTTTGCGTCGGCTCCCAAAACGGCCATTTCCTTGACCCCGGGGTCAGCGTTTTTGGCCAATCCCCCCTCCTCCACTGTTTTGGCTGCCACTTGTTTTCAGGCCGACTTACCACATTAAAAGTGATCAGTAACTGTTTCCCAGCAGGTCTGGAGGTGGATGAGGCAAAAAAGAGGCAGTTTTGCGTCGGCTCCCAAAACGGCCATTTCCTTGACCCCGGGGTCAGCGTTTTTGGCCAATCCCCCCTCCTCCACTGTTTTGGCTGCCACTTGTTTTCAGGCCGACTTACCACATTAAAAGTGATCAGTAACTGTTTCCCAGCAGGTCTGGAGGTGGATGAGGCAAAAAAGAGGCAGTTTTGCGTCGGCTCCCAAAACGGCCATTTCCTTGACCCCGGGGTCAGCGTTTTTGGCCAATCCCCCCTCCTCCACTGTTTTGGCTGCCACTTGTTTTCAGGCCGACTTACCACATTAAAAGTGATCAGTAACTGTTTCCCAGCAGGTCTGGAGGTGGATGAGGCAAAAAAGAGGCAGTTTTGCGTCGGCTCCCAAAACGGCCATTTCCTTGACCCCGGGGTCAGCGTTTTTGGCCAACCACTGTTTTGGTTGCCACTTGTTTTCTGGCCGACTTACCACATTAAAAGTGATCAGTAACTGTTTCCCAGCAGGTCTGGAGGTGGATGAGGCAAAAAAGAGGCAGTTTTGCGTCGGCTCCCAAAACGGCCATTTCCTTGACCCCGGGGTCAGCGTTTTTGGCCAACCACTGTTTTGGCTGCCACTTGTTTTCAGGCCGACTTACCACATTAAAAGTGATCAGTAACTGTTTCCCAGCAGGTCTGGAGGTGGATGAGGCAAAAAAGAGGCAGTTTTGCGTCGGCTCCCAAAACGGCCATTTCCTTGACCCCGGGGTCAGCGTTTTTGGCCAATCCCCCCTCCTCCACTGTTTTGGCTGCCACTTGTTTTCAGGCCGACTTACCACATTAAAAGTGATCAGTAACTGTTTCCCAGCAGGTCTGGAGGTGGATGAGGCAAAAAAGAGGCAGTTTTGCGTCGGCTCCCAAAACGGCCATTTCCTTGACCCCGGGGTCAGCGTTTTTGGCCAATCCCCCCTCCTCCACTGTTTTGGCTGCCACTTGTTTTCTGGCCAACTTACCACATTAAAAGTGATCAGTAACTGTTTCCCAGCAGGTCTGGAGGTGGATGAGGCAAAAAAGAGGCAGTTTTGCGTCGGCTCCCAAAACGGCCATTTCCTTGACCCCGGGGTCAGCGTTTTTGGCCAATCCCCCCTCCTCCACTGTTTTGGCTGCCACTTGTTTTCAGGCCGACTTACCACATTAAAAGTGATCAGTAACTGTTTCCCAGCAGGTCTGGAGGTGGATGAGGCAAAAAAGAGGCAGTTTTGCGTCGGCTCCCAAAACGGCCATTTCCTTGACCCCGGGGTCAGCGTTTTTGGCCAATCCCCCCTCCTCCACTGTTTTGGCTGCCACTTGTTTTCAGGCCGACTTACCACATTAAAAGTGATCAGTAACTGTTTCCCAGCAGGTCTGGAGGTGGATGAGGCAAAAAAGAGGCAGTTTTGCGTCGGCTCCCAAAACGGCCATTTCCTTGACCCCGGGGTCAGCGTTTTTGGCCAATCCCCCCTCCTCCACTGTTTTGGCTGCCACTTGTTTTCAGGCCGACTTACCACATTAAAAGTGATCAGTAACTGTTTCCCAGCAGGTCTGGAGGTGGATGAGGCAAAAAAGAGGCAGTTTTGCGTCGGCTCCCAAAACGGCCATTTCCTTGACCCCGGGGTCAGCGTTTTTGGCCAATCCCCCCTCCTCCACTGTTTTGGCTGCCACTTGTTTTCAGGCCGACTTACCACATTAAAAGTGATCAGTAACTGTTTCCCAGCAGGTCTGGAGGTGGATGAGGCAAAAAAGAGGCAGTTTTGCGTCGGCTCCCAAAACGGCCATTTCCTTGACCCCGGGGTCAGCGTTTTTGGCCAACCACTGTTTTGGCTGCCACTTGTTTTCTGGCCGACTTACCACATTATAAGTGATCAGTAACTGTTTCCCAGCAGGTCTGGAGGTGGATGAGGCAAAAAAGAGGCAGTTTTGCGTCGGCTCCCAAAACGGCCATTTCCTTGACCCCGGGGTCAGCGTTTTTGGCCAATCCCCCCTCCTCCACTGTTTTGGCTGCCACTTGTTTTCTGGCCAACTTACCACATTAAAAGTGATCAGTAACTGTTTCCCAGCAGGTCTGGAGGTGGATGAGGCAAAAAAGAGGCAGTTTTGCGTCGGCTCCCAAAACGGCCATTTCCTTGACCCCGGGGTCAGCGTTTTTGGCCAACCACTGTTTTGGTTGCCACTTGTTTTCTGGCCGACTTACCACATTAAAAGTGATCAGTAACTGTTTCCCAGCAGGTCTGGAGGTGGATGAGGCAAAAAAGAGGCAGTTTTGCGTCGGCTCCCAAAACGGCCATTTCCTTGACCCCGGGGTCAGCGTTTTTGGCCAATCCCCCCTCCTCCACTGTTTTGGCTGCCACTTGTTTTCTGGCCAACTTACCACATTAAAAGTGATCAGTAACTGTTTCCCAGCAGGTCTGGAGGTGGATGAGGCAAAAAAGAGGCAGTTTTGCGTCGGCTCCCAAAACGGCCATTTCCTTGACCCCGGGGTCAGCGTTTTTGGCCAATCCCCCCTCCTCCACTGTTTTGGCTGCCACTTGTTTTCAGGCCGACTTACCACATTAAAAGTGATCAGTAACTGTTTCCCAGCAGGTCTGGAGGTGGATGAGGCAAAAAAGAGGCAGTTTTGCGTCGGCTCCCAAAACGGCCATTTCCTTGACCCCGGGGTCAGCGTTTTTGGCCAATCCCCCCTCCTCCACTGTTTTGGCTGCCACTTGTTTTCTGGCCAACTTACCACATTAAAAGTGATCAGTAACTGTTTCCCAGCAGGTCTGGAGGTGGATGAGGCAAAAAAGAGGCAGTTTTGCGTCGGCTCCCAAAACGGCCATTTCCTTGACCCCGGGGTCAGCGTTTTTGGCCAATCCCCCCTCCTCCACTGTTTTGGCTGCCACTTGTTTTCAGGCCGACTTACCACATTAAAAGTGATCAGTAACTGTTTCCCAGCAGGTCTGGAGGTGGATGAGGCAAAAAAGAGGCAGTTTTGCGTCGGCTCCCAAAACGGCCATTTCCTTGACCCCGGGGTCAGTGTTTTTGGCCAACCACTGTTTTGGCTGCCACTTGTTTTCAGGCCGACTTACCACATTAAAAGTGATCAGTAACTGTTTCCCAGCAGGTCTGGAGGTGGATGAGGCAAAAAAGAGGCAGTTTTGCGTCGGCTCCCAAAACGGCCATTTCCTTGACCCCGGGGTCAGCGTTTTTGGCCAATCCCCCCTCCTCCACTGTTTTGGCTGCCACTTGTTTTCAGGCCGACTTACCACATTAAAAGTGATCAGTAACTGTTTCCCAGCAGGTCTGGAGGTGGATGAGGCAAAAAAGAGGCAGTTTTGCGTCGGCTCCCAAAACGGCCATTTCCTTGACCCCGGGGTCAGCGTTTTTGGCCAACCACTGTTTTGGCTGCCACTTGTTTTCAGGCCGACTTACCACATTAAAAGTGATCAGTAACTGTTTCCCAGCAGGTCTGGAGGTGGATGAGGCAAAAAAGAGGCAGTTTTGCGTCGGCTCCCAAAACGGCCATTTCCTTGACCCCGGGATCAGCGTTTTTGGCCAATCCCCCCTCCTCCACTGTTTTGGCTGCCACTTGTTTTCAGGCCGACTTACCACATTAAAAGTGATCAGTAACTGTTTCCCAGCAGGTCTGGAGGTGGATGAGGCAAAAAAGAGGCAGTTTTGCGTCGGCTCCCAAAACGGCCATTTCCTTGACCCCGGGGTCAGCGTTTTTGGCCAATCCCCCCTCCTCCACTGTTTTGGCTGCCACTTGTTTTCAGGCCGACTTACCACATTAAAAGTGATCAGTAACTGTTTCCCAGCAGGTCTGGAGGTGGATGAGGCAAAAAAGAGGCAGTTTTGCGTCGGCTCCCAAAACGGCCATTTCCTTGACCCCGGGGTCAGCGTTTTTGGCCAACCACTGTTTTGGCTGCCACTTGTTTTCTGGCCGACTTACCACATTATAAGTGATCAGTAACTGTTTCCCAGCAGGTCTGGAGGTGGATGAGGCAAAAAAGAGGCAGTTTTGCGTCGGCTCCCAAAACGGCCATTTCCTTGACCCCGGGGTCAGCGTTTTTGGCCAACCACTGTTTTGGTTGCCACTTGTTTTCTGGCCGACTTACCACATTAAAAGTGATCAGTAACTGTTTCCCAGCAGGTCTGGAGGTGGATGAGGCAAAAAAGAGGCAGTTTTGCGTCGGCTCCCAAAACGGCCATTTCCTTGACCCCGGGGTCAGCGTTTTTGGCCAATCCCCCCTCCTCCACTGTTTTGGCTGCCACTTGTTTTCAGGCCGACTTACCACATTAAAAGTGATCAGTAACTGTTTCCCAGCAGGTCTGGAGGTGGATGAGGCAAAAAAGAGGCAGTTTTGCGTCGGCTCCCAAAACGGCCATTTCCTTGACCCCGGGGTCAGCGTTTTTGGCCAGCCACTGTTTTGGCTGCCACTTGTTTTCTGGCCAACTTACCACATTAAAAGTGATCAGTAACTGTTTCCCAGCAGGTCTGGAGGTGGATGAGGCAAAAAAGAGGCAGTTTTGCGTCGGCTCCCAAAACGGCCATTTCCTTGACCCCGGGGTCAGCGTTTTTGGCCAATCCCCCCTCCTCCACTGTTTTGGCTGCCACTTGTTTTCAGGCCGACTTACCACATTAAAAGTGATCAGTAACTGTTTCCCAGCAGGTCTGGAGGTGGATGAGGCAAAAAAGAGGCAGTTTTGCGTCGGCTCCCAAAACGGCCATTTCCTTGACCCCGGGGTCAGCGTTTTTGGCCAACCACTGTTTTGGCTGCCACTTGTTTTCTGGCCGACTTACCACATTAAAAGTGATCAGTAACTGTTTCCCAGCAGGTCTGGAGGTGGATGAGGCAAAAAAGAGGCAGTTTTGCGTCGGCTCCCAAAACGGCCATTTCCTTGACCCCGGGGTCAGCGTTTTTGGCCAATCCCCCCTCCTCCACTGTTTTGGCTGCCACTTGTTTTCAGGCCGACTTACCACATTAAAAGTGATCAGTAACTGTTTCCCAGCAGGTCTGGAGGTGGATGAGGCAAAAAAGAGGCAGTTTTGCGTCGGCTCCCAAAACGGCCATTTCCTTGACCCCGGGGTCAGCGTTTTTGGCCAATCCCCCCTCCTCCACTGTTTTGGCTGCCACTTGTTTTCAGGCCGACTTACCACATTAAAAGTGATCAGTAACTGTTTCCCAGCAGGTCTGGAGGTGGATGAGGCAAAAAAGAGGCAGTTTTGCGTCGGCTCCCAAAACGGCCATTTCCTTGACCCCGGGGTCAGCGTTTTTGGCCAACCACTGTTTTGGCTGCCACTTGTTTTCAGGCCGACTTACCACATTAAAAGTGATCAGTAACTGTTTCCCAGCAGGTCTGGAGGTGGATGAGGCAAAAAAGAGGCAGTTTTGCGTCGGCTCCCAAAACGGCCATTTCCTTGACCCCGGGGTCAGCGTTTTTGGCCAACCACTGTTTTGGTTGCCACTTGTTTTCTGGCCGACTTACCACATTAAAAGTGATCAGTAACTGTTTCCCAGCAGGTCTGGAGGTGGATGAGGCAAAAAAGAGGCAGTTTTGCGTCGGCTCCCAAAACGGCCATTTCCTTGACCCCGGGGTCAGCGTTTTTGGCCAATCCCCCCTCCTCCACTGTTTTGGCTGCCACTTGTTTTCTGGCCAACTTACCACATTAAAAGTGATCAGTAACTGTTTCCCAGCAGGTCTGGAGGTGGATGAGGCAAAAAAGAGGCAGTTTTGCGTCGGCTCCCAAAACGGCCATTTCCTTGACCCCGGGGTCAGCGTTTTTGGCCAATCCCCCCTCCTCCACTGTTTTGGCTGCCACTTGTTTTCAGGCCGACTTACCACATTAAAAGTGATCAGTAACTGTTTCCCAGCAGGTCTGGAGGTGGATGAGGCAAAAAAGAGGCAGTTTTGCGTCGGCTCCCAAAACGGCCATTTCCTTGACCCCGGGGTCAGCGTTTTTGGCCAACCACTGTTTTGGCTGCCACTTGTTTTCTGGCCGACTTACCACATTAAAAGTGATCAGTAACTGTTTCCCAGCAGGTCTGGAGGTGGATGAGGCAAAAAAGAGGCAGTTTTGCGTCGGCTCCCAAAACGGCCATTTCCTTGACCCCGGGGTCAGCGTTTTTGGCCAATCCCCCCTCCTCCACTGTTTTGGCTGCCACTTGTTTTCAGGCCGACTTACCACATTAAAAGTGATCAGTAACTGTTTCCCAGCAGGTCTGGAGGTGGATGAGGCAAAAAAGAGGCAGTTTTGCGTCGGCTCCCAAAACGGCCATTTCCTTGACCCCGGGGTCAGCGTTTTTGGCCAATCCCCCCTCCTCCACTGTTTTGGCTGCCACTTGTTTTCAGGCCGACTTACCACATTAAAAGTGATCAGTAACTGTTTCCCAGCAGGTCTGGAGGTGGATGAGGCAAAAAAGAGGCAGTTTTGCGTCGGCTCCCAAAACGGCCATTTCCTTGACCCCGGGGTCAGCGTTTTTGGCCAATCCCCCCTCCTCCACTGTTTTGGCTGCCACTTGTTTTCAGGCCGACTTACCACATTAAAAGTGATCAGTAACTGTTTCCCAGCAGGTCTGGAGGTGGATGAGGCAAAAAAGAGGCAGTTTTGCGTCGGCTCCCAAAACGGCCATTTCCTTGACCCCGGGGTCAGCGTTTTTGGCCAACCACTGTTTTGGCTGCCACTTGTTTTCTGGCCGACTTACCACATTAAAAGTGATCAGTAACTGTTTCCCAGCAGGTCTGGAGGTGGATGAGGCAAAAAAGAGGCAGTTTTGCGTCGGCTCCCAAAACGGCCATTTCCTTGACCCCGGGGTCAGCGTTTTTGGCCAATCCCCCCTCCTCCACTGTTTTGGCTGCCACTTGTTTTCAGGCCGACTTACCACATTAAAAGTGATCAGTAACTGTTTCCCAGCAGGTCTGGAGGTGGATGAGGCAAAAAAGAGGCAGTTTTGCGTCGGCTCCCAAAACGGCCATTTCCTTGACCCCGGGGTCAGCGTTTTTGGCCAATCCCCCCTCCTCCACTGTTTTGGCTGCCACTTGTTTTCAGGCCGACTTACCACATTAAAAGTGATCAGTAACTGTTTCCCAGCAGGTCTGGAGGTGGATGAGGCAAAAAAGAGGCAGTTTTGCGTCGGCTCCCAAAACGGCCATTTCCTTGACCCCGGGGTCAGCGTTTTTGGCCAATCCCCCCTCCTCCACTGTTTTGGCTGCCACTTGTTTTCAGGCCGACTTACCACATTAAAAGTGATCAGTAACTGTTTCCCAGCAGGTCTGGAGGTGGATGAGGCAAAAAAGAGGCAGTTTTGCGTCGGCTCCCAAAACGGCCATTTCCTTGACCCCGGGGTCAGCGTTATTGGCCAGCCACTGTTTTGGCTGCCACTTGTTTTCAGGCCGACTTACCACATTAAAAGTGATCAGTAACTGTTTCCCAGCAGGTCTGGAGGTGGATGAGGCAAAAAAGAGGCAGTTTTGCGTCGGCTCCCAAAACGGCCATTTCCTTGACCCCGGGGTCAGCGTTTTTGGCCAACCACTGTTTTGGCTGCCACTTGTTTTCAGGCCGACTTACCACATTAAAAGTGATCAGTAACTGTTTCCCAGCAGGTCTGGAGGTGGATGAGGCAAAAAAGAGGCAGTTTTGCGTCGGCTCCCAAAATGGCCATTTCCTTGACCCCGGGGTCAGCGTTTTTGGCCAATCCCCCCTCCTCCACTGTTTTGGCTGCCACTTGTTTTCAGGCCGACTTACCACATTAAAAGTGATCAGTAACTGTTTCCCAGCAGGTCTGGAGGTGGATGAGGCAAAAAAGAGGCAGTTTTGCGTCGGCTCCCAAAACGGCCATTTCCTTGACCCCGGGGTCAGCGTTATTGGCCAGCCACTGTTTTGGCTGCCACTTGTTTTCAGGCCGACTTACCACATTAAAAGTGATCAGTAACTGTTTCCCAGCAGGTCTGGAGGTGGATGAGGCAAAAAAGAGGCAGTTTTGCGTCGGCTCCCAAAACGGCCATTTCCTTGACCCCGGGGTCAGCGTTTTTGGCCAATCCCCCCTCCTCCACTGTTTTGGCTGCCACTTGTTTTCAGGCCGACTTACCACATTAAAAGTGATCAGTAACTGTTTCCCAGCAGGTCTGGAGGTGGATGAGGCAAAAAAGAGGCAGTTTTGCGTCAGCTCCCAAAACGGCCATTTCCTTGACCCCGGGGTCAGCGTTTTTGGCCAATCCCCCCTCCTCCACTGTTTTGGCTGCCACTTGTTTTCAGGCCGACTTACCACATTAAAAGTGATCAGTAACTGTTTCCCAGCAGGTCTGGAGGTGGATGAGGCAAAAAAGAGGCAGTTTTGCGTCGGCTCCCAAAACGGCCATTTCCTTGACCCCGGGGTCAGCGTTTTTGGCCAACCACTGTTTTGGCTGCCACTTGTTTTCAGGCCGACTTACCACATTAAAAGTGATCAGTAACTGTTTCCCAGCAGGTCTGGAGGTGGATGAGGCAAAAAAGAGGCAGTTTTGCGTCGGCTCCCAAAACGGCCATTTCCTTGACCCCGGGGTCAGCGTTTTTGGCCAATCCCCCCTCCTACACTGTTTTGGCTGCCACTTGTTTTCAGGCCGACTTACCACATTAAAAGTGATCAGTAACTGTTTCCCAGCAGGTCTGGAGGTGGATGAGGCAAAAAAGAGGCAGTTTTGCGTCGGCTCCCAAAACGGCCATTTCCTTGACCCCGGGGTCAGCGTTTTTGGCCAATCCCCCCTCCTCCACTGTTTTGGCTGCCACTTGTTTTCAGGCCGACTTACCACATTAAAAGTGATCAGTAACTGTTTCCCAGCAGGTCTGGAGGTGGATGAGGCAAAAAAGAGGCAGTTTTGCGTCGGCTCCCAAAACGGCCATTTCCTTGACCCCGGGGTCAGCGTTTTTGGCCAATCCCCCCTCCTCCACTGTTTTGGCTGCCACTTGTTTTCAGGCCGACTTACCACATTAAAAGTGATCAGTAACCGTTTCCCAGCAGGTCTGGAGGTGGATGAGGCAAAAAAGAGGCAGTTTTGCGTCGGCTCCCAAAACGGCCATTTCCTTGACCCCGGGGTCAGCGTTTTTGGCCAACCACTGTTTTGGCTGCCACTTGTTTTCAGGCCGACTTACCACATTAAAAGTGATCAGTAACTGTTTCCCAGCAGGTCTGGAGGTGGATGAGGCAAAAAAGAGGCAGTTTTGCGTCGGCTCCCAAAACGGCCATTTCCTTGACCCCGGGGTCAGCGTTTTTGGCCAATCCCCCCTCCTACACTGTTTTGGCTGCCACTTGTTTTCAGGCCGACTTACCACATTAAAAGTGATCAGTAACTGTTTCCCAGCAGGTCTGGAGGTGGATGAGGCAAAAAAGAGGCAGTTTTGCGTCGGCTCCCAAAACGGCCATTTCCTTGACCCCGGGGTCAGCGTTTTTGGCCAATCCCCCCTCCTCCACTGTTTTGGCTGCCACTTGTTTTCAGGCCGACTTACCACATTAAAAGTGATCAGTAACTGTTTCCCAGCAGGTCTGGAGGTGGATGAGGCAAAAAAGAGGCAGTTTTGCGTCGGCTCCCAAAACGGCCATTTCCTTGACCCCGGGGTCAGCGTTTTTGGCCAATCCCCCCTCCTCCACTGTTTTGGCTGCCACTTGTTTTCAGGCCGACTTACCACATTAAAAGTGATCAGTAACCGTTTCCCAGCAGGTCTGGAGGTGGATGAGGCAAAAAAGAGGCAGTTTTGCGTCGGCTCCCAAAACGGCCATTTCCTTGACCCCGGGGTCAGCGTTTTTGGCCAATCCCCCCTCCTCCACTGTTTTGGCTGCCACTTGTTTTCAGGCCGACTTACCACATTAAAAGTGATCAGTAACTGTTTCCCAGCAGGTCTGGAGGTGGATGAGGCAAAAAAGAGGCAGTTTTGCGTCGGCTCCCAAAACGGCCATTTCCTTGACCCCGGGGTCAGCGTTTTTGGCCAATCCCCCCTCCTCCACTGTTTTGGCTGCCACTTGTTTTCAGGCCGACTTACCACATTAAAAGTGATCAGTAACTGTTTCCCAGCAGGTCTGGAGGTGGATGAGGCAAAAAAGAGGCAGTTTTGCGTCGGCTCCCAAAACGGCCATTTCCTTGACCCCGGGGTCAGTGTTTTTGGCCAACCACTGTTTTGGCTGCCACTTGTTTTCAGGCCGACTTACCACATTAAAAGTGATCAGTAACTGTTTCCCAGCAGGTCTGGAGGTGGATGAGGCAAAAAAGAGGCAGTTTTGCGTCGGCTCCCAAAACGGCCATTTCCTTGACCCCGGGGTCAGCGTTTTTGGCCAATCCCCCCTCCTCCACTGTTTTGGCTGCCACTTGTTTTCAGGCCGACTTACCACATTAAAAGTGATCAGTAACTGTTTCCCAGCAGGTCTGGAGGTGGATGAGGCAAAAAAGAGGCAGTTTTGCGTCGGCTCCCAAAACGGCCATTTCCTTGACCCCGGGGTCAGCGTTTTTGGCCAATCCCCCCTCCTCCACTGTTTTGGCTGCCACTTGTTTTCAGGCCGACTTACCACATTAAAAGTGATCAGTAACTGTTTCCCAGCAGGTCTGGAGGTGGATGAGGCAAAAAAGAGGCAGTTTTGCGTCGGCTCCCAAAATGGCCATTTCCTTGACCCTGGGGTCAGCGTTTTTGGCCAACCACTGTTTTGGCTGCCACTTGTTTTCAGGCCGACTTACCACATTAAAAGTGATCAGTAACTGTTTCCCAGCAGGTCTGGAGGTGGATGAGGCAAAAAAGAGGCAGTTTTGCGTCGGCTCCCAAAACGGCCATTTCCTTGACCCCGGGGTCAGCGTTTTTGGCCAATCCCCCCTCCTCCACTGTTTTGGCTGCCACTTGTTTTCAGGCCGACTTACCACATTAAAAGTGATCAGTAACTGTTTCCCAGCAGGTCTGGAGGTGGATGAGGCAAAAAAGAGGCAGTTTTGCGTCGGCTCCCAAAACGGCCATTTCCTTGACCCCGGGGTCAGCGTTTTTGGCCAATCCCCCCTCCTCCACTGTTTTGGCTGCCACTTGTTTTCTGGCCAACTTACCACATTAAAAGTGATCAGTAACTGTTTCCCAGCAGGTCTGGAGGTGGATGAGGCAAAAAAGAGGCAGTTTTGCGTCGGCTCCCAAAACGGCCATTTCCTTGACCCCGGGGTCAGCGTTTTTGGCCAATCCCCCCTCCTCCACTGTTTTGGCTGCCACTTGTTTTCAGGCCGACTTACCACATTAAAAGTGATCAGTAACTGTTTCCCAGCAGGTCTGGAGGTGGATGAGGCAAAAAAGAGGCAGTTTTGCGTCGGCTCCCAAAACGGCCATTTCCTTGACCCCGGGGTCAGCGTTTTTGGCCAACCACTGTTTTGGCTGCCACTTGTTTTCTGGCCGACTTACCACATTAAAAGTGATCAGTAACTGTTTCCCAGCAGGTCTGGAGGTGGATGAGGCAAAAAAGAGGCAGTTTTGCGTCGGCTCCCAAAACGGCCATTTCCTTGACCCCGGGGTCAGCGTTTTTGGCCAATCCCCCCTCCTCCACTGTTTTGGCTGCCACTTGTTTTCAGGCCGACTTACCACATTAAAAGTGATCAGTAACTGTTTCCCAGCAGGTCTGGAGGTGGATGAGGCAAAAAAGAGGCAGTTTTGCGTCGGCTCCCAAAACGGCCATTTCCTTGACCCCGGGGTCAGCGTTTTTGGCCAATCCCCCCTCCTCCACTGTTTTGGCTGCCACTTGTTTTCAGGCCGACTTACCACATTAAAAGTGATCAGTAACTGTTTCCCAGCAGGTCTGGAGGTGGATGAGGCAAAAAAGAGGCAGTTTTGCGTCGGCTCCCAAAACGGCCATTTCCTTGACCCCGGGGTCAGCGTTTTTGGCCAATCCCCCCTCCTCCACTGTTTTGGCTGCCACTTGTTTTCAGGCCGACTTACCACATTAAAAGTGATCAGTAACTGTTTCCCAGCAGGTCTGGAGGTGGATGAGGCAAAAAAGAGGCAGTTTTGCGTCGGCTCCCAAAACGGCCATTTCCTTGACCCCGGGGTCAGCGTTATTGGCCAGCCACTGTTTTGGCTGCCACTTGTTTTCAGGCCGACTTACCACATTAAAAGTGATCAGTAACTGTTTCCCAGCAGGTCTGGAGGTGGATGAGGCAAAAAAGAGGCAGTTTTGCGTCGGCTCCCAAAACGGCCATTTCCTTGACCCCGGGGTCAGCGTTTTTGGCCAACCACTGTTTTGGCTGCCACTTGTTTTCAGGCCGACTTACCACATTAAAAGTGATCAGTAACTGTTTCCCAGCAGGTCTGGAGGTGGATGAGGCAAAAAAGAGGCAGTTTTGCGTCGGCTCCCAAAATGGCCATTTCCTTGACCCCGGGGTCAGCGTTTTTGGCCAATCCCCCCTCCTCCACTGTTTTGGCTGCCACTTGTTTTCAGGCCGACTTACCACATTAAAAGTGATCAGTAACTGTTTCCCAGCAGGTCTGGAGGTGGATGAGGCAAAAAAGAGGCAGTTTTGCGTCGGCTCCCAAAACGGCCATTTCCTTGACCCCGGGGTCAGCGTTATTGGCCAGCCACTGTTTTGGCTGCCACTTGTTTTCAGGCCGACTTACCACATTAAAAGTGATCAGTAACTGTTTCCCAGCAGGTCTGGAGGTGGATGAGGCAAAAAAGAGGCAGTTTTGCGTCGGCTCCCAAAACGGCCATTTCCTTGACCCCGGGGTCAGCGTTTTTGGCCAATCCCCCCTCCTCCACTGTTTTGGCTGCCACTTGTTTTCAGGCCGACTTACCACATTAAAAGTGATCAGTAACTGTTTCCCAGCAGGTCTGGAGGTGGATGAGGCAAAAAAGAGGCAGTTTTGCGTCAGCTCCCAAAACGGCCATTTCCTTGACCCCGGGGTCAGCGTTTTTGGCCAATCCCCCCTCCTCCACTGTTTTGGCTGCCACTTGTTTTCAGGCCGACTTACCACATTAAAAGTGATCAGTAACTGTTTCCCAGCAGGTCTGGAGGTGGATGAGGCAAAAAAGAGGCAGTTTTGCGTCGGCTCCCAAAACGGCCATTTCCTTGACCCCGGGGTCAGCGTTTTTGGCCAACCACTGTTTTGGCTGCCACTTGTTTTCAGGCCGACTTACCACATTAAAAGTGATCAGTAACTGTTTCCCAGCAGGTCTGGAGGTGGATGAGGCAAAAAAGAGGCAGTTTTGCGTCGGCTCCCAAAACGGCCATTTCCTTGACCCCGGGGTCAGCGTTTTTGGCCAATCCCCCCTCCTACACTGTTTTGGCTGCCACTTGTTTTCAGGCCGACTTACCACATTAAAAGTGATCAGTAACTGTTTCCCAGCAGGTCTGGAGGTGGATGAGGCAAAAAAGAGGCAGTTTTGCGTCGGCTCCCAAAACGGCCATTTCCTTGACCCCGGGGTCAGCGTTTTTGGCCAATCCCCCCTCCTCCACTGTTTTGGCTGCCACTTGTTTTCAGGCCGACTTACCACATTAAAAGTGATCAGTAACTGTTTCCCAGCAGGTCTGGAGGTGGATGAGGCAAAAAAGAGGCAGTTTTGCGTCGGCTCCCAAAACGGCCATTTCCTTGACCCCGGGGTCAGCGTTTTTGGCCAATCCCCCCTCCTCCACTGTTTTGGCTGCCACTTGTTTTCAGGCCGACTTACCACATTAAAAGTGATCAGTAACCGTTTCCCAGCAGGTCTGGAGGTGGATGAGGCAAAAAAGAGGCAGTTTTGCGTCGGCTCCCAAAACGGCCATTTCCTTGACCCCGGGGTCAGCGTTTTTGGCCAATCCCCCCTCCTCCACTGTTTTGGCTGCCACTTGTTTTCAGGCCGACTTACCACATTAAAAGTGATCAGTAACTGTTTCCCAGCAGGTCTGGAGGTGGATGAGGCAAAAAAGAGGCAGTTTTGCGTCAGCTCCCAAAACGGCCATTTCCTTGACCCCGGGGTCAGCGTTTTTGGCCAATCCCCCCTCCTCCACTGTTTTGGCTGCCACTTGTTTTCAGGCCGACTTACCACATTAAAAGTGATCAGTAACTGTTTCCCAGCAGGTCTGGAGGTGGATGAGGCAAAAAAGAGGCAGTTTTGCGTCGGCTCCCAAAACGGCCATTTCCTTGACCCCGGGGTCAGCGTTTTTGGCCAACCACTGTTTTGGCTGCCACTTGTTTTCAGGCCGACTTACCACATTAAAAGTGATCAGTAACTGTTTCCCAGCAGGTCTGGAGGTGGATGAGGCAAAAAAGAGGCAGTTTTGCGTCGGCTCCCAAAACGGCCATTTCCTTGACCCCGGGGTCAGCGTTTTTGGCCAATCCCCCCTCCTACACTGTTTTGGCTGCCACTTGTTTTCAGGCCGACTTACCACATTAAAAGTGATCAGTAACTGTTTCCCAGCAGGTCTGGAGGTGGATGAGGCAAAAAAGAGGCAGTTTTGCGTCGGCTCCCAAAACGGCCATTTCCTTGACCCCGGGGTCAGCGTTTTTGGCCAATCCCCCCTCCTCCACTGTTTTGGCTGCCACTTGTTTTCAGGCCGACTTACCACATTAAAAGTGATCAGTAACTGTTTCCCAGCAGGTCTGGAGGTGGATGAGGCAAAAAAGAGGCAGTTTTGCGTCGGCTCCCAAAACGGCCATTTCCTTGACCCCGGGGTCAGCGTTTTTGGCCAATCCCCCCTCCTCCACTGTTTTGGCTGCCACTTGTTTTCAGGCCGACTTACCACATTAAAAGTGATCAGTAACCGTTTCCCAGCAGGTCTGGAGGTGGATGAGGCAAAAAAGAGGCAGTTTTGCGTCGGCTCCCAAAACGGCCATTTCCTTGACCCCGGGGTCAGCGTTTTTGGCCAATCCCCCCTCCTCCACTGTTTTGGCTGCCACTTGTTTTCAGGCCGACTTACCACATTAAAAGTGATCAGTAACTGTTTCCCAGCAGGTCTGGAGGTGGATGAGGCAAAAAAGAGGCAGTTTTGCGTCGGCTCCCAAAACGGCCATTTCCTTGACCCCGGGGTCAGCGTTTTTGGCCAATCCCCCCTCCTCCACTGTTTTGGCTGCCACTTGTTTTCAGGCCGACTTACCACATTAAAAGTGATCAGTAACTGTTTCCCAGCAGGTCTGGAGGTGGATGAGGCAAAAAAGAGGCAGTTTTGCGTCGGCTCCCAAAACGGCCATTTCCTTGACCCCGGGGTCAGTGTTTTTGGCCAACCACTGTTTTGGCTGCCACTTGTTTTCAGGCCGACTTACCACATTAAAAGTGATCAGTAACTGTTTCCCAGCAGGTCTGGAGGTGGATGAGGCAAAAAAGAGGCAGTTTTGCGTCGGCTCCCAAAACGGCCATTTCCTTGACCCCGGGGTCAGCGTTTTTGGCCAATCCCCCCTCCTCCACTGTTTTGGCTGCCACTTGTTTTCAGGCCGACTTACCACATTAAAAGTGATCAGTAACTGTTTCCCAGCAGGTCTGGAGGTGGATGAGGCAAAAAAGAGGCAGTTTTGCGTCGGCTCCCAAAATGGCCATTTCCTTGACCCTGGGGTCAGCGTTTTTGGCCAACCACTGTTTTGGCTGCCACTTGTTTTCAGGCCGACTTACCACATTAAAAGTGATCAGTAACTGTTTCCCAGCAGGTCTGGAGGTGGATGAGGCAAAAAAGAGGCAGTTTTGCGTCGGCTCCCAAAACGGCCATTTCCTTGACCCCGGGGTCAGCGTTTTTGGCCAATCCCCCCTCCTCCACTGTTTTGGCTGCCACTTGTTTTCAGGCCGACTTACCACATTAAAAGTGATCAGTAACTGTTTCCCAGCAGGTCTGGAGGTGGATGAGGCAAAAAAGAGGCAGTTTTGCGTCGGCTCCCAAAACGGCCATTTCCTTGACCCCGGGGTCAGCGTTTTTGGCCAACCACTGTTTTGGCTGCCACTTGTTTTCAGGCCGACTTACCACATTAAAAGTGATCAGTGACTGTTCCCCAGCAGGTCTGGAGGTGGATGAGGCAAAAAAGAGGCAGTTTTGCGTCGGCTCCCAAAACGGCCATTTCCTTGACCCCGGGGTCAGCGTTTTTGGCCAGCCACTGTTTTGGCTGCCACTTGTTTTCAGGCCGACTTACCACATTAAAAGTGATCAGTAACTGTTTCCCAGCAGGTCTGGAGGTGGATGAGGCAAAAAAGAGGCAGTTTTGCGTCGGCTCCCAAAACGGCCATTTCCTTGACCCTGGGGTCAGCGTTTTTGGCCAACCACTGTTTTGGCTGCCACTTGTTTTCAGGCCGACTTACCACATTAAAAGTGATCAGTAACTGTTTCCCAGCAGGTCTGGAGGTGGATGAGGCAAAAAAGAGGCAGTTTTGCGTCGGCTCCCAAAACGGCCATTTCCTTGACCCCGGGGTCAGCGTTTTTGGCCAATCCCCCCTCCTCCACTGTTTTGGCTGCCACTTGTTTTCAGGCCGACTTACCACATTAAAAGTGATCAGTAACTGTTTCCCAGCAGGTCTGGAGGTGGATGAGGCAAAAAAGAGGCAGTTTTGCGTCGGCTCCCAAAACGGCCATTTCCTTGACCCCGGGGTCAGCGTTTTTGGCCAACCACTGTTTTGGCTGCCACTTGTTTTCAGGCCGACTTACCACATTAAAAGTGATCAGTGACTGTTCCCCAGCAGGTCTGGAGGTGGATGAGGCAAAAAAGAGGCAGTTTTGCGTCGGCTCCCAAAACGGCCATTTCCTTGACCCCGGGGTCAGCGTTTTTGGCCAGCCACTGTTTTGGCTGCCACTTGTTTTCAGGCCGACTTACCACATTAAAAGTGATCAGTAACTGTTTCCCAGCAGGTCTGGAGGTGGATGAGGCAAAAAAGAGGCAGTTTTGCGTCGGCTCCCAAAACGGCCATTTCCTTGACCCCGGGGTCAGCGTTTTTGGCCATCCACTGTTTTGGTTGCCACTTGTTTTCTGGCCGACTTACCACATTAAAAGTGATCAGTAACTGTTTCCCAGCAGGTCTGGAGGTGGATGAGGCAAAAAAGAGGCAGTTTTGCGTCGGCTCCCAAAACGGCCATTTCCTTGACCCCGGGGTCAGCGTTTTTGGCCAATCCCCCCTCCTCCACTGTTTTGGCTGCCACTTGTTTTCAGGCCGACTTACCACATTAAAAGTGATCAGTAACTGTTTCCCAGCAGGTCTGGAGGTGGATGAGGCAAAAAAGAGGCAGTTTTGCGTCGGCTCCCAAAACGGCCATTTCCTTGACCCCGGGGTCAGCGTTTTTGGCCAACCACTGTTTTGGCTGCCACTTGTTTTCAGGCCGACTTACCACATTAAAAGTGATCAGTAACTGTTCCCCAGCAGGTCTGGAGGTGGATGAGGCAAAAAAGAGGCAGTTTTGCGTCGGCTCCCAAAACGGCCATTTCCTTGACCCCGGGGTCAGCGTTTTTGGCCAGCCACTGTTTTGGCTGCCACTTGTTTTCAGGCCGACTTACCACATTAAAAGTGATCAGTAACTGTTTCCCAGCAGGTCTGGAGGTGGATGAGGCAAAAAAGAGGCAGTTTTGCGTCGGCTCCCAAAACGGCCATTTCCTTGACCCCGGGGTCAGCGTTTTTGGCCATCCACTGTTTTGGTTGCCACTTGTTTTCTGGCCGACTTACCACATTAAAAGTGATCAGTAACTGTTTCCCAGCAGGTCTGGAGGTGGATGAGGCAAAAAAGAGGCAGTTTTGCGTCGGCTCCCAAAACGGCCATTTCCTTGACCCCGGGGTCAGCGTTTTTGGCCAATCCCCCCTCCTCCACTGTTTTGGCTGCCACTTGTTTTCAGGCCGACTTACCACATTAAAAGTGATCAGTAACTGTTTCCCAGCAGGTCTGGAGGTGGATGAGGCAAAAAAGAGGCAGTTTTGCGTCGGCTCCCAAAACGGCCATTTCCTTGACCCCGGGGTCAGCGTTTTTGGCCAATCCCCCCTCCTCCACTGTTTTGGCTGCCACTTGTTTTCAGGCCGACTTACCACATTAAAAGTGATCAGTAACTGTTTCCCAGCAGGTCTGGAGGTGGATGAGGCAAAAAAGAGGCAGTTTTGCGCCGGCTCCCAAAACGGCCATTTCCTTGACCCCGGGGTCAGCGTTTTTGGCCAATCCCCCCTCCTCCACTGTTTTGGCTGCCACTTGTTTTCAGGCCGACTTACCACATTAAAAGTGATCAGTAACTGTTTCCCAGCAGGTCTGGAGGTGGATGAGGCAAAAAAGAGGCAGTTTTGCGTCGGCTCCCAAAACGGCCATTTCCTTGACCCCGGGGTCAGTGTTTTTGGCCAGCCACTGTTTTGGCTGCCACTTGTTTTCAGGCCGACTTACCACATTAAAAGTGATCAGTAACTGTTTCCCAGCAGGTCTGGAGGTGGATGAGGCAAAAAAGAGGCAGTTTTGCGTCGGCTCCCAAAACGGCCATTTCCTTGACCCCGGGGTCAGTGTTTTTGGCCAACCACTGTTTTGGCTGCCACTTGTTTTCAGGCCGACTTACCACATTAAAAGTGATCAGTAACTGTTTCCCAGCAGGTCTGGAGGTGGATGAGGCAAAAAAGAGGCAGTTTTGCGTCGGCTCCCAAAACGGCCATTTCCTTGACCCCGGGGTCAGCGTTTTTGGCCAATCCCCCCTCCTCCACTGTTTTGGCTGCCACTTGTTTTCAGGCCGACTTACCACATTAAAAGTGATCAGTAACTGTTTCCCAGCAGGTCTGGAGGTGGATGAGGCAAAAAAGAGGCAGTTTTGCGTCGGCTCCCAAAACGGCCATTTCCTTGACCCCGGGGTCAGCGTTTTTGGCCAATCCCCCCTCCTCCACTGTTTTGGCTGCCACTTGTTTTCAGGCCGACTTACCACATTAAAAGTGATCAGTAACTGTTTCCCAGCAGGTCTGGAGGTGGATGAGGCAAAAAAGAGGCAGTTTTGCGTCGGCTCCCAAAACGGCCATTTCCTTGACCCCGGGGTCAGTGTTTTTGGCCAATCCCCCCTCCTCCACTGTTTTGGCTGCCACTTGTTTTCTGGCCGACTTACCACATTAAAAGTGATCAGTAACTGTTTCCCAGCAGGTCTGGAGGTGGATGAGGCAAAAAAGAGGCAGTTTTGCGTCGGCTCCCAAAACGGCCATTTCCTTGACCCCGGGATCAGCGTTTTTGGCCAATCCCCCCTCCTCCACTGTTTTGGCTGCCACTTGTTTTCAGGCCGACTTACCACATTAAAAGTGATCAGTAACTGTTTCCCAGCAGGTCTGGAGGTGGATGAGGCAAAAAAGAGGCAGTTTTGCGTCGGCTCCCAAAACGGCCATTTCCTTGACCCCGGGGTCAGTGTTTTTGGCCAACCACTGTTTTGGCTGCCACTTGTTTTCAGGCCGACTTACCACATTAAAAGTGATCAGTAACTGTTTCCCAGCAGGTCTGGAGGTGGATGAGGCAAAAAAGAGGCAGTTTTGCGTCGGCTCCCAAAACGGCCATTTCCTTGACCCCGGGGTCAGCGTTTTTGGCCAATCCCCCCTCCTCCACTGTTTTGGCTGCCACTTGTTTTCAGGCCGACTTACCACATTAAAAGTGATCAGTAACTGTTTCCCAGCAGGTCTGGAGGTGGATGAGGCAAAAAAGAGGCAGTTTTGCGTCGGCTCCCAAAACGGCCATTTCCTTGACCCCGGGGTCAGCGTTTTTGGCCAATCCCCCCTCCTCCACTGTTTTGGCTGCCACTTGTTTTCAGGCCGACTTACCACATTAAAAGTGATCAGTAACTGTTTCCCAGCAGGTCTGGAGGTGGATGAGGCAAAAAAGAGGCAGTTTTGCGTCGGCTCCCAAAACGGCCATTTCCTTGACCCCGGGGTCAGTGTTTTTGGCCAACCACTGTTTTGGCTGCCACTTGTTTTCAGGCCGACTTACCACATTAAAAGTGATCAGTAACTGTTTCCCAGCAGGTCTGGAGGTGGATGAGGCAAAAAAGAGGCAGTTTTGCGTCGGCTCCCAAAACGGCCATTTCCTTGACCCCGGGGTCAGCGTTTTTGGCCAATCCCCCCTCCTCCACTGTTTTGGCTGCCACTTGTTTTCAGGCCGACTTACCACATTAAAAGTGATCAGTAACTGTTTCCCAGCAGGTCTGGAGGTGGATGAGGCAAAAAAGAGGCAGTTTTGCGTCGGCTCCCAAAACGGCCATTTCCTTGACCCCGGGGTCAGCGTTTTTGGCCAATCCCCCCTCCTCCACTGTTTTGGCTGCCACTTGTTTTCAGGCCGACTTACCACATTAAAAGTGATCAGTAACTGTTTCCCAGCAGGTCTGGAGGTGGATGAGGCAAAAAAGAGGCAGTTTTGCGTCGGCTCCCAAAACGGCCATTTCCTTGACCCCGGGGTCAGTGTTTTTGGCCAACCACTGTTTTGGCTGCCACTTGTTTTCAGGCCGACTTACCACATTAAAAGTGATCAGTAACTGTTTCCCAGCAGGTCTGGAGGTGGATGAGGCAAAAAAGAGGCAGTTTTGCGTCGGCTCCCAAAACGGCCATTTCCTTGACCCCGGGGTCAGCGTTTTTGGCCAATCCCCCCTCCTCCACTGTTTTGGCTGCCACTTGTTTTCAGGCCGACTTACCACATTAAAAGTGATCAGTAACTGTTTCCCAGCAGGTCTGGAGGTGGATGAGGCAAAAAAGAGGCAGTTTTGCGTCGGCTCCCAAAACGGCCATTTCCTTGACCCCGGGGTCAGCGTTTTTGGCCAACCACTGTTTTGGCTGCCACTTGTTTTCAGGCCGACTTACCACATTAAAAGTGATCAGTAACTGTTTCCCAGCAGGTCTGGAGGTGGATGAGGCAAAAAAGAGGCAGTTTTGCGTCGGCTCCCAAAACGGCCATTTCCTTGACCCCGGGGTCAGCGTTTTTGGCCAATCCCCCCTCCTCCACTGTTTTGGCTGCCACTTGTTTTCAGGCCGACTTACCACATTAAAAGTGATCAGTAACTGTTTCCCAGCAGGTCTGGAGGTGGATGAGGCAAAAAAGAGGCAGTTTTGCGTCGGCTCCCAAAATGGCCATTTCCTTGACCCTGGGGTCAGCGTTTTTGGCCAACCACTGTTTTGGCTGCCACTTGTTTTCAGGCCGACTTACCACATTAAAAGTGATCAGTAACTGTTTCCCAGCAGGTCTGGAGGTGGATGAGGCAAAAAAGAGGCAGTTTTGCGTCGGCTCCCAAAACGGCCATTTCCTTGACCCCGGGGTCAGCGTTTTTGGCCAACCACTGTTTTGGCTGCCACTTGTTTTCAGGCCGACTTACCACATTAAAAGTGATCAGTAACTGTTCCCCAGCAGGTCTGGAGGTGGATGAGGCAAAAAAGAGGCAGTTTTGCGTCGGCTCCCAAAACGGCCATTTCCTTGACCCCGGGGTCAGCGTTTTTGGCCAGCCACTGTTTTGGCTGCCACTTGTTTTCAGGCCGACTTACCACATTAAAAGTGATCAGTAACTGTTTCCCAGCAGGTCTGGAGGTGGATGAGGCAAAAAAGAGGCAGTTTTGCGTCGGCTCCCAAAACGGCCATTTCCTTGACCCCGGGGTCAGCGTTTTTGGCCAGCCACTGTTTTGGCTGCCACTTGTTTTCAGGCCGACTTACCACATTAAAAGTGATCAGTAACTGTTTCCCAGCAGGTCTGGAGGTGGATGAGGCAAAAAAGAGGCAGTTTTGCGTCGGCTCCCAAAACGGCCATTTCCTTGACCCCGGGGTCAGCGTTTTTGGCCAATCCCCCCTCCTCCACTGTTTTGGCTGCCACTTGTTTTCAGGCCGACTTACCACATTAAAAGTGATCAGTAACTGTTTCCCAGCAGGTCTGGAGGTGGATGAGGCAAAAAAGAGGCAGTTTTGCGTCGGCTCCCAAAACGGCCATTTCCTTGACCCCGGGGTCAGCGTTTTTGGCCAACCACTGTTTTGGTTGCCACTTGTTTTCAGGCCGACTTACCACATTAAAAGTGATCAGTAACTGTTTCCCAGCAGGTCTGGAGGTGGATGAGGCAAAAAAGAGGCAGTTTTGCGTCGGCTCCCAAAACGGCCATTTCCTTGACCCCGGGGTCAGCGTTTTTGGCCAACCACTGTTTTGGTTGCCACTTGTTTTCAGGCCGACTTACCACATTAAAAGTGATCAGTAACTGTTTCCCAGCAGGTCTGGAGGTGGATGAGGCAAAAAAGAGGCAGTTTTGCGTCGGCTCCCAAAACGGCCATTTCCTTGACCCCGGGATCAGCGTTTTTGGCCAATCCCCCCTCCTCCACTGTTTTGGCTGCCACTTGTTTTCAGGCCGACTTACCACATTAAAAGTGATCAGTAACTGTTTCCCAGCAGGTCTGGAGGTGGATGAGGCAAAAAAGAGGCAGTTTTGCGTCGGCTCCCAAAACGGCCATTTCCTTGACCCCGGGGTCAGTGTTTTTGGCCAACCACTGTTTTGGCTGCCACTTGTTTTCAGGCCGACTTACCACATTAAAAGTGATCAGTAACTGTTTCCCAGCAGGTCTGGAGGTGGATGAGGCAAAAAAGAGGCAGTTTTGCGTCGGCTCCCAAAACGGCCATTTCCTTGACCCCGGGGTCAGCGTTTTTGGCCAATCCCCCCTCCTCCACTGTTTTGGCTGCCACTTGTTTTCAGGCCGACTTACCACATTAAAAGTGATCAGTAACTGTTTCCCAGCAGGTCTGGAGGTGGATGAGGCAAAAAAGAGGCAGTTTTGCGTCGGCTCCCAAAATGGCCATTTCCTTGACCCTGGGGTCAGCGTTTTTGGCCAACCACTGTTTTGGCTGCCACTTGTTTTCAGGCCGACTTACCACATTAAAAGTGATCAGTAACTGTTTCCCAGCAGGTCTGGAGGTGGATGAGGCAAAAAAGAGGCAGTTTTGCGTCGGCTCCCAAAACGGCCATTTCCTTGACCCCGGGGTCAGCGTTTTTGGCCAATCCCCCCTCCTCCACTGTTTTGGCTGCCACTTGTTTTCAGGCCGACTTACCACATTAAAAGTGATCAGTAACTGTTTCCCAGCAGGTCTGGAGGTGGATGAGGCAAAAAAGAGGCAGTTTTGCGTCGGCTCCCAAAACGGCCATTTCCTTGACCCCGGGGTCAGCGTTTTTGGCCAACCACTGTTTTGGCTGCCACTTGTTTTCAGGCCGACTTACCACATTAAAAGTGATCAGTAACTGTTCCCCAGCAGGTCTGGAGGTGGATGAGGCAAAAAAGAGGCAGTTTTGCGTCGGCTCCCAAAACGGCCATTTCCTTGACCCCGGGGTCAGCGTTTTTGGCCAGCCACTGTTTTGGCTGCCACTTGTTTTCAGGCCGACTTACCACATTAAAAGTGATCAGTAACTGTTTCCCAGCAGGTCTGGAGGTGGATGAGGCAAAAAAGAGGCAGTTTTGCGTCGGCTCCCAAAACGGCCATTTCCTTGACCCCGGGGTCAGCGTTTTTGGCCAATCCCCCCTCCTCCACTGTTTTGGCTGCCACTTGTTTTCAGGCCGACTTACCACATTAAAAGTGATCAGTAACTGTTTCCCAGCAGGTCTGGAGGTGGATGAGGCAAAAAAGAGGCAGTTTTGCGTCGGCTCCCAAAACGGCCATTTCCTTGACCCCGGGGTCAGCGTTTTTGGCCATCCACTGTTTTGGTTGCCACTTGTTTTCAGGCCGACTTACCACATTAAAAGTGATCAGTAACTGTTTCCCAGCAGGTCTGGAGGTGGATGAGGCAAAAAAGAGGCAGTTTTGCGTCGGCTCCCAAAACGGCCATTTCCTTGACCCCGGGGTCAGCGTTTTTGGCCAACCACTGTTTTGGTTGCCACTTGTTTTCTGGCCGACTTACCACATTAAAAGTGATCAGTAACTGTTTCCCAGCAGGTCTGGAGGTGGATGAGGCAAAAAAGAGGCAGTTTTGCGTCGGCTCCCAAAACGGCCATTTCCTTGACCCCGGGGTCAGCGTTTTTGGCCAATCCCCCCTCCTCCACTGTTTTGGCTGCCACTTGTTTTCAGGCCGACTTACCACATTAAAAGTGATCAGTAACTGTTTCCCAGCAGGTCTGGAGGTGGATGAGGCAAAAAAGAGGCAGTTTTGCGTCGGCTCCCAAAACGGCCATTTCCTTGACCCCGGGGTCAGCGTTTTTGGCCAATCCCCCCTCCTCCACTGTTTTGGCTGCCACTTGTTTTCAGGCCGACTTACCACATTAAAAGTGATCAGTAACTGTTTCCCAGCAGGTCTGGAGGTGGATGAGGCAAAAAAGAGGCAGTTTTGCGTCGGCTCCCAAAACGGCCATTTCCTTGACCCCGGGGTCAGCGTTATTGGCCAGCCACTGTTTTGGCTGCCACTTGTTTTCAGGCCGACTTACCACATTAAAAGTGATCAGTAACTGTTTCCCAGCAGGTCTGGAGGTGGATGAGGCAAAAAAGAGGCAGTTTTGCGTCGGCTCCCAAAACGGCCATTTCCTTGACCCCGGGGTCAGCGTTTTTGGCCAATCCCCCCTCCTCCACTGTTTTGGCTGCCACTTGTTTTCAGGCCGACTTACCACATTAAAAGTGATCAGTAACTGTTTCCCAGCAGGTCTGGAGGTGGATGAGGCAAAAAAGAGGCAGTTTTGCGTCGGCTCCCAAAACGGCCATTTCCTTGACCCCGGGGTCAGCGTTTTTGGCCAACCACTGTTTTGGTTGCCACTTGTTTTCAGGCCGACTTACCACATTAAAAGTGATCAGTAACTGTTTCCCAGCAGGTCTGGAGGTGGATGAGGCAAAAAAGAGGCAGTTTTGCGTCGGCTCCCAAAACGGCCATTTCCTTGACCCCGGGGTCAGCGTTTTTGGCCAATCCCCCCTCCTCCACTGTTTTGGCTGCCACTTGTTTTCAGGCCGACTTACCACATTAAAAGTGATCAGTAACTGTTTCCCAGCAGGTCTGGAGGTGGATGAGGCAAAAAAGAGGCAGTTTTGCGTCGGCTCCCAAAACGGCCATTTCCTTGACCCCGGGGTCAGCGTTTTTGGCCAATCCCCCCTCCTCCACTGTTTTGGCTGCCACTTGTTTTCAGGCCGACTTACCACATTAAAAGTGATCAGTAACTGTTTCCCAGCAGGTCTGGAGGTGGATGAGGCAAAAAAGAGGCAGTTTTGCGTCGGCTCCCAAAACGGCCATTTCCTTGACCCCGGGGTCAGCGTTTTTGGCCAGCCACTGTTTTGGCTGCCACTTGTTTTCAGGCCGACTTACCACATTAAAAGTGATCAGTAACTGTTTCCCAGCAGGTCTGGAGGTGGATGAGGCAAAAAAGAGGCAGTTTTGCGTCGGCTCCCAAAACGGCCATTTCCTTGACCCCGGGGTCAGCGTTTTTGGCCAATCCCCCCTCCTCCACTGTTTTGGCTGCCACTTGTTTTCAGGCCGACTTACCACATTAAAAGTGATCAGTAACTGTTTCCCAGCAGGTCTGGAGGTGGATGAGGCAAAAAAGAGGCAGTTTTGCGTCGGCTCCCAAAACGGCCATTTCCTTGACCCCGGGGTCAGCGTTTTTGGCCAACCACTGTTTTGGTTGCCACTTGTTTTCAGGCCGACTTACCACATTAAAAGTGATCAGTAACTGTTTCCCAGCAGGTCTGGAGGTGGATGAGGCAAAAAAGAGGCAGTTTTGCGTCGGCTCCCAAAACGGCCATTTCCTTGACCCCGGGGTCAGCGTTTTTGGCCAACCACTGTTTTGGTTGCCACTTGTTTTCTGGCCGACTTACCACATTAAAAGTGATCAGTAACTGTTTCCCAGCAGGTCTGGAGGTGGATGAGGCAAAAAAGAGGCAGTTTTGCGTCGGCTCCCAAAACGGCCATTTCCTTGACCCCGGGATCAGCGTTTTTGGCCAATCCCCCCTCCTCCACTGTTTTGGCTGCCACTTGTTTTCAGGCCGACTTACCACATTAAAAGTGATCAGTAACTGTTTCCCAGCAGGTCTGGAGGTGGATGAGGCAAAAAAGAGGCAGTTTTGCGTCGGCTCCCAAAACGGCCATTTCCTTGACCCCGGGGTCAGTGTTTTTGGCCAACCACTGTTTTGGCTGCCACTTGTTTTCAGGCCGACTTACCACATTAAAAGTGATCAGTAACTGTTTCCCAGCAGGTCTGGAGGTGGATGAGGCAAAAAAGAGGCAGTTTTGCGTCGGCTCCCAAAACGGCCATTTCCTTGACCCCGGGGTCAGCGTTTTTGGCCAATCCCCCCTCCTCCACTGTTTTGGCTGCCACTTGTTTTCAGGCCGACTTACCACATTAAAAGTGATCAGTAACTGTTTCCCAGCAGGTCTGGAGGTGGATGAGGCAAAAAAGAGGCAGTTTTGCGTCGGCTCCCAAAACGGCCATTTCCTTGACCCCGGGGTCAGCGTTTTTGGCCAATCCCCCCTCCTCCACTGTTTTGGCTGCCACTTGTTTTCAGGCCGACTTACCACATTAAAAGTGATCAGTAACTGTTTCCCAGCAGGTCTGGAGGTGGATGAGGCAAAAAAGAGGCAGTTTTGCGTCGGCTCCCAAAACGGCCATTTCCTTGACCCCGGGGTCAGCGTTTTTGGCCAATCCCCCCTCCTCCACTGTTTTGGCTGCCACTTGTTTTCAGGCCGACTTACCACATTAAAAGTGATCAGTAACTGTTTCCCAGCAGGTCTGGAGGTGGATGAGGCAAAAAAGAGGCAGTTTTGCGTCGGCTCCCAAAACGGCCATTTCCTTGACCCCGGGGTCAGCGTTTTTGGCCAACCACTGTTTTGGTTGCCACTTGTTTTCAGGCCGACTTACCACATTAAAAGTGATCAGTAACTGTTTCCCAGCAGGTCTGGAGGTGGATGAGGCAAAAAAGAGGCAGTTTTGCGTCGGCTCCCAAAACGGCCATTTCCTTGACCCCGGGGTCAGCGTTTTTGGCCAATCCCCCCTCCTCCACTGTTTTGGCTGCCACTTGTTTTCAGGCCGACTTACCACATTAAAAGTGATCAGTAACTGTTTCCCAGCAGGTCTGGAGGTGGATGAGGCAAAAAAGAGGCAGTTTTGCGTCGGCTCCCAAAACGGCCATTTCCTTGACCCCGGGGTCAGCGTTTTTGGCCAATCCCCCCTCCTCCACTGTTTTGGCTGCCACTTGTTTTCAGGCCGACTTACCACATTAAAAGTGATCAGTAACTGTTTCCCAGCAGGTCTGGAGGTGGATGAGGCAAAAAAGAGGCAGTTTTGCGTCGGCTCCCAAAACGGCCATTTCCTTGACCCCGGGGTCAGCGTTTTTGGCCAGCCACTGTTTTGGCTGCCACTTGTTTTCAGGCCGACTTACCACATTAAAAGTGATCAGTAACTGTTTCCCAGCAGGTCTGGAGGTGGATGAGGCAAAAAAGAGGCAGTTTTGCGTCGGCTCCCAAAACGGCCATTTCCTTGACCCCGGGGTCAGCGTTTTTGGCCAATCCCCCCTCCTCCACTGTTTTGGCTGCCACTTGTTTTCAGGCCGACTTACCACATTAAAAGTGATCAGTAACTGTTTCCCAGCAGGTCTGGAGGTGGATGAGGCAAAAAAGAGGCAGTTTTGCGTCGGCTCCCAAAACGGCCATTTCCTTGACCCCGGGGTCAGCGTTTTTGGCCAACCACTGTTTTGGTTGCCACTTGTTTTCAGGCCGACTTACCACATTAAAAGTGATCAGTAACTGTTTCCCAGCAGGTCTGGAGGTGGATGAGGCAAAAAAGAGGCAGTTTTGCGTCGGCTCCCAAAACGGCCATTTCCTTGACCCCGGGGTCAGCGTTTTTGGCCAACCACTGTTTTGGTTGCCACTTGTTTTCAGGCCGACTTACCACATTAAAAGTGATCAGTAACTGTTTCCCAGCAGGTCTGGAGGTGGATGAGGCAAAAAAGAGGCAGTTTTGCGTCGGCTCCCAAAACGGCCATTTCCTTGACCCCGGGATCAGCGTTTTTGGCCAATCCCCCCTCCTCCACTGTTTTGGCTGCCACTTGTTTTCAGGCCGACTTACCACATTAAAAGTGATCAGTAACTGTTTCCCAGCAGGTCTGGAGGTGGATGAGGCAAAAAAGAGGCAGTTTTGCGTCGGCTCCCAAAACGGCCATTTCCTTGACCCCGGGGTCAGTGTTTTTGGCCAACCACTGTTTTGGCTGCCACTTGTTTTCAGGCCGACTTACCACATTAAAAGTGATCAGTAACTGTTTCCCAGCAGGTCTGGAGGTGGATGAGGCAAAAAAGAGGCAGTTTTGCGTCGGCTCCCAAAACGGCCATTTCCTTGACCCCGGGGTCAGCGTTTTTGGCCAATCCCCCCTCCTCCACTGTTTTGGCTGCCACTTGTTTTCAGGCCGACTTACCACATTAAAAGTGATCAGTAACTGTTTCCCAGCAGGTCTGGAGGTGGATGAGGCAAAAAAGAGGCAGTTTTGCGTCGGCTCCCAAAATGGCCATTTCCTTGACCCTGGGGTCAGCGTTTTTGGCCAACCACTGTTTTGGCTGCCACTTGTTTTCAGGCCGACTTACCACATTAAAAGTGATCAGTAACTGTTTCCCAGCAGGTCTGGAGGTGGATGAGGCAAAAAAGAGGCAGTTTTGCGTCGGCTCCCAAAACGGCCATTTCCTTGACCCCGGGGTCAGCGTTTTTGGCCAATCCCCCCTCCTCCACTGTTTTGGCTGCCACTTGTTTTCAGGCCGACTTACCACATTAAAAGTGATCAGTAACTGTTTCCCAGCAGGTCTGGAGGTGGATGAGGCAAAAAAGAGGCAGTTTTGCGTCGGCTCCCAAAACGGCCATTTCCTTGACCCCGGGGTCAGCGTTTTTGGCCAACCACTGTTTTGGCTGCCACTTGTTTTCAGGCCGACTTACCACATTAAAAGTGATCAGTAACTGTTCCCCAGCAGGTCTGGAGGTGGATGAGGCAAAAAAGAGGCAGTTTTGCGTCGGCTCCCAAAACGGCCATTTCCTTGACCCCGGGGTCAGCGTTTTTGGCCAGCCACTGTTTTGGCTGCCACTTGTTTTCAGGCCGACTTACCACATTAAAAGTGATCAGTAACTGTTTCCCAGCAGGTCTGGAGGTGGATGAGGCAAAAAAGAGGCAGTTTTGCGTCGGCTCCCAAAACGGCCATTTCCTTGACCCCGGGGTCAGCGTTTTTGGCCAATCCCCCCTCCTCCACTGTTTTGGCTGCCACTTGTTTTCAGGCCGACTTACCACATTAAAAGTGATCAGTAACTGTTTCCCAGCAGGTCTGGAGGTGGATGAGGCAAAAAAGAGGCAGTTTTGCGTCGGCTCCCAAAACGGCCATTTCCTTGACCCCGGGGTCAGCGTTTTTGGCCATCCACTGTTTTGGTTGCCACTTGTTTTCAGGCCGACTTACCACATTAAAAGTGATCAGTAACTGTTTCCCAGCAGGTCTGGAGGTGGATGAGGCAAAAAAGAGGCAGTTTTGCGTCGGCTCCCAAAACGGCCATTTCCTTGACCCCGGGGTCAGCGTTTTTGGCCAACCACTGTTTTGGTTGCCACTTGTTTTCTGGCCGACTTACCACATTAAAAGTGATCAGTAACTGTTTCCCAGCAGGTCTGGAGGTGGATGAGGCAAAAAAGAGGCAGTTTTGCGTCGGCTCCCAAAACGGCCATTTCCTTGACCCCGGGGTCAGCGTTTTTGGCCAATCCCCCCTCCTCCACTGTTTTGGCTGCCACTTGTTTTCAGGCCGACTTACCACATTAAAAGTGATCAGTAACTGTTTCCCAGCAGGTCTGGAGGTGGATGAGGCAAAAAAGAGGCAGTTTTGCGTCGGCTCCCAAAACGGCCATTTCCTTGACCCCGGGGTCAGCGTTTTTGGCCAATCCCCCCTCCTCCACTGTTTTGGCTGCCACTTGTTTTCAGGCCGACTTACCACATTAAAAGTGATCAGTAACTGTTTCCCAGCAGGTCTGGAGGTGGATGAGGCAAAAAAGAGGCAGTTTTGCGTCGGCTCCCAAAACGGCCATTTCCTTGACCCCGGGGTCAGCGTTATTGGCCAGCCACTGTTTTGGCTGCCACTTGTTTTCAGGCCGACTTACCACATTAAAAGTGATCAGTAACTGTTTCCCAGCAGGTCTGGAGGTGGATGAGGCAAAAAAGAGGCAGTTTTGCGTCGGCTCCCAAAACGGCCATTTCCTTGACCCCGGGGTCAGCGTTTTTGGCCAATCCCCCCTCCTCCACTGTTTTGGCTGCCACTTGTTTTCAGGCCGACTTACCACATTAAAAGTGATCAGTAACTGTTTCCCAGCAGGTCTGGAGGTGGATGAGGCAAAAAAGAGGCAGTTTTGCGTCGGCTCCCAAAACGGCCATTTCCTTGACCCCGGGGTCAGCGTTTTTGGCCAACCACTGTTTTGGTTGCCACTTGTTTTCAGGCCGACTTACCACATTAAAAGTGATCAGTAACTGTTTCCCAGCAGGTCTGGAGGTGGATGAGGCAAAAAAGAGGCAGTTTTGCGTCGGCTCCCAAAACGGCCATTTCCTTGACCCCGGGGTCAGCGTTTTTGGCCAATCCCCCCTCCTCCACTGTTTTGGCTGCCACTTGTTTTCAGGCCGACTTACCACATTAAAAGTGATCAGTAACTGTTTCCCAGCAGGTCTGGAGGTGGATGAGGCAAAAAAGAGGCAGTTTTGCGTCGGCTCCCAAAACGGCCATTTCCTTGACCCCGGGGTCAGCGTTTTTGGCCAATCCCCCCTCCTCCACTGTTTTGGCTGCCACTTGTTTTCAGGCCGACTTACCACATTAAAAGTGATCAGTAACTGTTTCCCAGCAGGTCTGGAGGTGGATGAGGCAAAAAAGAGGCAGTTTTGCGTCGGCTCCCAAAACGGCCATTTCCTTGACCCCGGGGTCAGCGTTTTTGGCCAGCCACTGTTTTGGCTGCCACTTGTTTTCAGGCCGACTTACCACATTAAAAGTGATCAGTAACTGTTTCCCAGCAGGTCTGGAGGTGGATGAGGCAAAAAAGAGGCAGTTTTGCGTCGGCTCCCAAAACGGCCATTTCCTTGACCCCGGGGTCAGCGTTTTTGGCCAATCCCCCCTCCTCCACTGTTTTGGCTGCCACTTGTTTTCAGGCCGACTTACCACATTAAAAGTGATCAGTAACTGTTTCCCAGCAGGTCTGGAGGTGGATGAGGCAAAAAAGAGGCAGTTTTGCGTCGGCTCCCAAAACGGCCATTTCCTTGACCCCGGGGTCAGCGTTTTTGGCCAACCACTGTTTTGGTTGCCACTTGTTTTCAGGCCGACTTACCACATTAAAAGTGATCAGTAACTGTTTCCCAGCAGGTCTGGAGGTGGATGAGGCAAAAAAGAGGCAGTTTTGCGTCGGCTCCCAAAACGGCCATTTCCTTGACCCCGGGGTCAGCGTTTTTGGCCAACCACTGTTTTGGTTGCCACTTGTTTTCTGGCCGACTTACCACATTAAAAGTGATCAGTAACTGTTTCCCAGCAGGTCTGGAGGTGGATGAGGCAAAAAAGAGGCAGTTTTGCGTCGGCTCCCAAAACGGCCATTTCCTTGACCCCGGGATCAGCGTTTTTGGCCAATCCCCCCTCCTCCACTGTTTTGGCTGCCACTTGTTTTCAGGCCGACTTACCACATTAAAAGTGATCAGTAACTGTTTCCCAGCAGGTCTGGAGGTGGATGAGGCAAAAAAGAGGCAGTTTTGCGTCGGCTCCCAAAACGGCCATTTCCTTGACCCCGGGGTCAGTGTTTTTGGCCAACCACTGTTTTGGCTGCCACTTGTTTTCAGGCCGACTTACCACATTAAAAGTGATCAGTAACTGTTTCCCAGCAGGTCTGGAGGTGGATGAGGCAAAAAAGAGGCAGTTTTGCGTCGGCTCCCAAAACGGCCATTTCCTTGACCCCGGGGTCAGCGTTTTTGGCCAATCCCCCCTCCTCCACTGTTTTGGCTGCCACTTGTTTTCAGGCCGACTTACCACATTAAAAGTGATCAGTAACTGTTTCCCAGCAGGTCTGGAGGTGGATGAGGCAAAAAAGAGGCAGTTTTGCGTCGGCTCCCAAAATGGCCATTTCCTTGACCCTGGGGTCAGCGTTTTTGGCCAACCACTGTTTTGGCTGCCACTTGTTTTCAGGCCGACTTACCACATTAAAAGTGATCAGTAACTGTTTCCCAGCAGGTCTGGAGGTGGATGAGGCAAAAAAGAGGCAGTTTTGCGTCGGCTCCCAAAACGGCCATTTCCTTGACCCCGGGGTCAGCGTTTTTGGCCAATCCCCCCTCCTCCACTGTTTTGGCTGCCACTTGTTTTCAGGCCGACTTACCACATTAAAAGTGATCAGTAACTGTTTCCCAGCAGGTCTGGAGGTGGATGAGGCAAAAAAGAGGCAGTTTTGCGTCGGCTCCCAAAACGGCCATTTCCTTGACCCCGGGGTCAGCGTTTTTGGCCAACCACTGTTTTGGCTGCCACTTGTTTTCAGGCCGACTTACCACATTAAAAGTGATCAGTAACTGTTCCCCAGCAGGTCTGGAGGTGGATGAGGCAAAAAAGAGGCAGTTTTGCGTCGGCTCCCAAAACGGCCATTTCCTTGACCCCGGGGTCAGCGTTTTTGGCCAGCCACTGTTTTGGCTGCCACTTGTTTTCAGGCCGACTTACCACATTAAAAGTGATCAGTAACTGTTTCCCAGCAGGTCTGGAGGTGGATGAGGCAAAAAAGAGGCAGTTTTGCGTCGGCTCCCAAAACGGCCATTTCCTTGACCCCGGGGTCAGCGTTTTTGGCCAATCCCCCCTCCTCCACTGTTTTGGCTGCCACTTGTTTTCAGGCCGACTTACCACATTAAAAGTGATCAGTAACTGTTTCCCAGCAGGTCTGGAGGTGGATGAGGCAAAAAAGAGGCAGTTTTGCGTCGGCTCCCAAAACGGCCATTTCCTTGACCCCGGGGTCAGCGTTTTTGGCCATCCACTGTTTTGGTTGCCACTTGTTTTCAGGCCGACTTACCACATTAAAAGTGATCAGTAACTGTTTCCCAGCAGGTCTGGAGGTGGATGAGGCAAAAAAGAGGCAGTTTTGCGTCGGCTCCCAAAACGGCCATTTCCTTGACCCCGGGGTCAGCGTTTTTGGCCAACCACTGTTTTGGTTGCCACTTGTTTTCTGGCCGACTTACCACATTAAAAGTGATCAGTAACTGTTTCCCAGCAGGTCTGGAGGTGGATGAGGCAAAAAAGAGGCAGTTTTGCGTCGGCTCCCAAAACGGCCATTTCCTTGACCCCGGGGTCAGCGTTTTTGGCCAATCCCCCCTCCTCCACTGTTTTGGCTGCCACTTGTTTTCAGGCCGACTTACCACATTAAAAGTGATCAGTAACTGTTTCCCAGCAGGTCTGGAGGTGGATGAGGCAAAAAAGAGGCAGTTTTGCGTCGGCTCCCAAAACGGCCATTTCCTTGACCCCGGGGTCAGCGTTTTTGGCCAACCACTGTTTTGGTTGCCACTTGTTTTCTGGCCGACTTACCACATTAAAAGTGATCAGTAACTGTTTCCCAGCAGGTCTGGAGGTGGATGAGGCAAAAAAGAGGCAGTTTTGCGTCGGCTCCCAAAACGGCCATTTCCTTGACCCCGGGGTCAGCGTTTTTGGCCAATCCCCCCTCCTCCACTGTTTTGGCTGCCACTTGTTTTCAGGCCGACTTACCACATTAAAAGTGATCAGTAACTGTTTCCCAGCAGGTCTGGAGGTGGATGAGGCAAAAAAGAGGCAGTTTTGCGTCGGCTCCCAAAACGGCCATTTCCTTGACCCCGGGGTCAGCGTTTTTGGCCAATCCCCCCTCCTCCACTGTTTTGGCTGCCACTTGTTTTCAGGCCGACTTACCACATTAAAAGTGATCAGTAACTGTTTCCCAGCAGGTCTGGAGGTGGATGAGGCAAAAAAGAGGCAGTTTTGCGCCGGCTCCCAAAACGGCCATTTCCTTGACCCCGGGGTCAGCGTTTTTGGCCAATCCCCCCTCCTCCACTGTTTTGGCTGCCACTTGTTTTCAGGCCGACTTACCACATTAAAAGTGATCAGTAACTGTTTCCCAGCAGGTCTGGAGGTGGATGAGGCAAAAAGGAGGCAGTTTTGCGTCGGCTCCCAAAACGGCCATTTCCTTGACCCCGGGGTCAGCGTTTTTGGCCAATCCCCCCTCCTCCACTGTTTTGGCTGCCACTTGTTTTCAGGCCGACTTACCACATTAAAAGTGATCAGTAACTGTTTCCCAGCAGGTCTGGAGGTGGATGAGGCAAAAAAGAGGCAGTTTTGCGTCGGCTCCCAAAACGGCCATTTCCTTGACCCCGGGGTCAGCGTTATTGGCCAGCCACTGTTTTGGCTGCCACTTGTTTTCAGGCCGACTTACCACATTAAAAGTGATCAGTAACTGTTTCCCAGCAGGTCTGGAGGTGGATGAGGCAAAAAAGAGGCAGTTTTGCGTCGGCTCCCAAAACGGCCATTTCCTTGACCCCGGGGTCAGCGTTTTTGGCCAATCCCCCCTCCTCCACTGTTTTGGCTGCCACTTGTTTTCAGGCCGACTTACCACATTAAAAGTGATCAGTAACTGTTTCCCAGCAGGTCTGGAGGTGGATGAGGCAAAAAAGAGGCAGTTTTGCGTCGGCTCCCAAAACGGCCATTTCCTTGACCCCGGGGTCAGCGTTTTTGGCCAATCCCCCCTCCTCCACTGTTTTGGCTGCCACTTGTTTTCAGGCCGACTTACCACATTAAAAGTGATCAGTAACTGTTTCCCAGCAGGTCTGGAGGTGGATGAGGCAAAAAAGAGGCAGTTTTGCGTCGGCTCCCAAAACGGCCATTTCCTTGACCCCGGGGTCAGCGTTTTTGGCCAATCCCCCCTCCTCCACTGTTTTGGCTGCCACTTGTTTTCAGGCCGACTTACCACATTAAAAGTGATCAGTAACTGTTTCCCAGCAGGTCTGGAGGTGGATGAGGCAAAAAAGAGGCAGTTTTGCGTCGGCTCCCAAAACGGCCATTTCCTTGACCCCGGGGTCAGCGTTATTGGCCAGCCACTGTTTTGGCTGCCACTTGTTTTCAGGCCGACTTACCACATTAAAAGTGATCAGTAACTGTTTCCCAGCAGGTCTGGAGGTGGATGAGGCAAAAAAGAGGCAGTTTTGCGTCGGCTCCCAAAACGGCCATTTCCTTGACCCCGGGGTCAGCGTTTTTGGCCAATCCCCCCTCCTCCACTGTTTTGGCTGCCACTTGTTTTCAGGCCGACTTACCACATTAAAAGTGATCAGTAACTGTTTCCCAGCAGGTCTGGAGGTGGATGAGGCAAAAAAGAGGCAGTTTTGCGTCGGCTCCCAAAACGGCCATTTCCTTGACCCCGGGGTCAGCGTTTTTGGCCAACCACTGTTTTGGTTGCCACTTGTTTTCAGGCCGACTTACCACATTAAAAGTGATCAGTAACTGTTTCCCAGCAGGTCTGGAGGTGGATGAGGCAAAAAAGAGGCAGTTTTGCGTCGGCTCCCAAAACGGCCATTTCCTTGACCCCGGGGTCAGCGTTTTTGGCCAATCCCCCCTCCTCCACTGTTTTGGCTGCCACTTGTTTTCAGGCCGACTTACCACATTAAAAGTGATCAGTAACTGTTTCCCAGCAGGTCTGGAGGTGGATGAGGCAAAAAAGAGGCAGTTTTGCGTCGGCTCCCAAAACGGCCATTTCCTTGACCCCGGGGTCAGCGTTTTTGGCCAATCCCCCCTCCTCCACTGTTTTGGCTGCCACTTGTTTTCAGGCCGACTTACCACATTAAAAGTGATCAGTAACTGTTTCCCAGCAGGTCTGGAGGTGGATGAGGCAAAAAAGAGGCAGTTTTGCGTCGGCTCCCAAAACGGCCATTTCCTTGACCCCGGGGTCAGCGTTTTTGGCCAGCCACTGTTTTGGCTGCCACTTGTTTTCAGGCCGACTTACCACATTAAAAGTGATCAGTAACTGTTTCCCAGCAGGTCTGGAGGTGGATGAGGCAAAAAAGAGGCAGTTTTGCGTCGGCTCCCAAAACGGCCATTTCCTTGACCCCGGGGTCAGCGTTTTTGGCCAATCCCCCCTCCTCCACTGTTTTGGCTGCCACTTGTTTTCAGGCCGACTTACCACATTAAAAGTGATCAGTAACTGTTTCCCAGCAGGTCTGGAGGTGGATGAGGCAAAAAAGAGGCAGTTTTGCGTCGGCTCCCAAAACGGCCATTTCCTTGACCCCGGGGTCAGCGTTTTTGGCCAACCACTGTTTTGGTTGCCACTTGTTTTCAGGCCGACTTACCACATTAAAAGTGATCAGTAACTGTTTCCCAGCAGGTCTGGAGGTGGATGAGGCAAAAAAGAGGCAGTTTTGCGTCGGCTCCCAAAACGGCCATTTCCTTGACCCCGGGGTCAGCGTTTTTGGCCAACCACTGTTTTGGTTGCCACTTGTTTTCTGGCCGACTTACCACATTAAAAGTGATCAGTAACTGTTTCCCAGCAGGTCTGGAGGTGGATGAGGCAAAAAAGAGGCAGTTTTGCGTCGGCTCCCAAAACGGCCATTTCCTTGACCCCGGGATCAGCGTTTTTGGCCAATCCCCCCTCCTCCACTGTTTTGGCTGCCACTTGTTTTCAGGCCGACTTACCACATTAAAAGTGATCAGTAACTGTTTCCCAGCAGGTCTGGAGGTGGATGAGGCAAAAAAGAGGCAGTTTTGCGTCGGCTCCCAAAACGGCCATTTCCTTGACCCCGGGGTCAGTGTTTTTGGCCAACCACTGTTTTGGCTGCCACTTGTTTTCAGGCCGACTTACCACATTAAAAGTGATCAGTAACTGTTTCCCAGCAGGTCTGGAGGTGGATGAGGCAAAAAAGAGGCACTTTTGCGTCGGCTCCCAAAACGGCCATTTCCTTGACCCCGGGGTCAGCGTTTTTGGCCAATCCCCCCTCCTCCACTGTTTTGGCTGCCACTTGTTTTCAGGCCGACTTACCACATTAAAAGTGATCAGTAACTGTTTCCCAGCAGGTCTGGAGGTGGATGAGGCAAAAAAGAGGCAGTTTTGCGTCGGCTCCCAAAATGGCCATTTCCTTGACCCTGGGGTCAGCGTTTTTGGCCAACCACTGTTTTGGCTGCCACTTGTTTTCAGGCCGACTTACCACATTAAAAGTGATCAGTAACTGTTTCCCAGCAGGTCTGGAGGTGGATGAGGCAAAAAAGAGGCAGTTTTGCGTCGGCTCCCAAAACGGCCATTTCCTTGACCCCGGGGTCAGCGTTTTTGGCCAATCCCCCCTCCTCCACTGTTTTGGCTGCCACTTGTTTTCAGGCCGACTTACCACATTAAAAGTGATCAGTAACTGTTTCCCAGCAGGTCTGGAGGTGGATGAGGCAAAAAAGAGGCAGTTTTGCGTCGGCTCCCAAAACGGCCATTTCCTTGACCCCGGGGTCAGCGTTTTTGGCCAACCACTGTTTTGGCTGCCACTTGTTTTCAGGCCGACTTACCACATTAAAAGTGATCAGTAACTGTTCCCCAGCAGGTCTGGAGGTGGATGAGGCAAAAAAGAGGCAGTTTTGCGTCGGCTCCCAAAACGGCCATTTCCTTGACCCCGGGGTCAGCGTTTTTGGCCAGCCACTGTTTTGGCTGCCACTTGTTTTCAGGCCGACTTACCACATTAAAAGTGATCAGTAACTGTTTCCCAGCAGGTCTGGAGGTGGATGAGGCAAAAAAGAGGCAGTTTTGCGTCGGCTCCCAAAACGGCCATTTCCTTGACCCCGGGGTCAGCGTTTTTGGCCAATCCTTGACCCCGGGGTCAGCGTTTTTGGCCAATCCCCCCTCCTCCACTGTTTTGGCTGCCACTTGTTTTCAGGCCGACTTACCACATTAAAAGTGATCAGTAACTGTTTCCCAGCAGGTCTGGAGGTGGATGAGGCAAAAAGGAGGCAGTTTTGCGTCGGCTCCCAAAACGGCCATTTCCTTGACCCCGGGGTCAGCGTTTTTGGCCAATCCCCCCTCCTCCACTGTTTTGGCTGCCACTTGTTTTCAGGCCGACTTACCACATTAAAAGTGATCAGTAACTGTTTCCCAGCAGGTCTGGAGGTGGATGAGGCAAAAAAGAGGCAGTTTTGCGTCGGCTCCCAAAACGGCCATTTCCTTGACCCCGGGGTCAGCGTTATTGGCCAGCCACTGTTTTGGCTGCCACTTGTTTTCAGGCCGACTTACCACATTAAAAGTGATCAGTAACTGTTTCCCAGCAGGTCTGGAGGTGGATGAGGCAAAAAAGAGGCAGTTTTGCGTCGGCTCCCAAAACGGCCATTTCCTTGACCCTGGGGTCAGCGTTTTTGGCCAACCACTGTTTTGGCTGCCACTTGTTTTCAGGCCGACTTACCACATTAAAAGTGATCAGTAACTGTTTCCCAGCAGGTCTGGAGGTGGATGAGGCAAAAAAGAGGCAGTTTTGCGTCGGCTCCCAAAACGGCCATTTCCTTGACCCCGGGGTCAGCGTTTTTGGCCAATCCCCCCTCCTCCACTGTTTTGGCTGCCACTTGTTTTCAGGCCGACTTACCACATTAAAAGTGATCAGTAACTGTTTCCCAGCAGGTCTGGAGGTGGATGAGGCAAAAAAGAGGCACTTTTGCGTCGGCTCCCAAAACGGCCATTTCCTTGACCCCGGGGTCAGCGTTTTTGGCCAACCACTGTTTTGGCTGCCACTTGTTTTCAGGCCGACTTACCACATTAAAAGTGATCAGTAACTGTTCCCCAGCAGGTCTGGAGGTGGATGAGGCAAAAAAGAGGCAGTTTTGCGTCGGCTCCCAAAACGGCCATTTCCTTGACCCCGGGGTCAGCGTTTTTGGCCAGCCACTGTTTTGGCTGCCACTTGTTTTCAGGCCGACTTACCACATTAAAAGTGATCAGTAACTGTTTCCCAGCAGGTCTGGAGGTGGATGAGGCAAAAAAGAGGCAGTTTTGCGTCGGCTCCCAAAACGGCCATTTCCTTGACCCCGGGGTCAGCGTTTTTGGCCAATCCCCCCTCCTCCACTGTTTTGGCTGCCACTTGTTTTCAGGCCGACTTACCACATTAAAAGTGATCAGTAACTGTTTCCCAGCAGGTCTGGAGGTGGATGAGGCAAAAAAGAGGCAGTTTTGCGTCGGCTCCCAAAACGGCCATTTCCTTGACCCCGGGGTCAGCGTTTTTGGCCATCCACTGTTTTGGTTGCCACTTGTTTTCAGGCCGACTTACCACATTAAAAGTGATCAGTAACTGTTTCCCAGCAGGTCTGGAGGTGGATGAGGCAAAAAAGAGGCAGTTTTGCGTCGGCTCCCAAAACGGCCATTTCCTTGACCCCGGGGTCAGCGTTTTTGGCCAACCACTGTTTTGGTTGCCACTTGTTTTCTGGCCGACTTACCACATTAAAAGTGATCAGTAACTGTTTCCCAGCAGGTCTGGAGGTGGATGAGGCAAAAAAGAGGCAGTTTTGCGTCGGCTCCCAAAACGGCCATTTCCTTGACCCCGGGGTCAGCGTTTTTGGCCAATCCCCCCTCCTCCACTGTTTTGGCTGCCACTTGTTTTCAGGCCGACTTACCACATTAAAAGTGATCAGTAACTGTTTCCCAGCAGGTCTGGAGGTGGATGAGGCAAAAAAGAGGCAGTTTTGCGTCGGCTCCCAAAACGGCCATTTCCTTGACCCCGGGGTCAGCGTTTTTGGCCAATCCCCCCTCCTCCACTGTTTTGGCTGCCACTTGTTTTCAGGCCGACTTACCACATTAAAAGTGATCAGTAACTGTTTCCCAGCAGGTCTGGAGGTGGATGAGGCAAAAAAGAGGCAGTTTTGCGCCGGCTCCCAAAACGGCCATTTCCTTGACCCCGGGGTCAGCGTTTTTGGCCAATCCCCCCTCCTCCACTTGTGGCCGGGTGTTGTTCCCCCTTTTTGCCACTGCTGGGCACTGTGCCAGCGGTGCAGGTACTGATGGCGGGGCGGTGCCAGGTGTGGCGCAGGTATTGATTGCAGGGCGGTGCCAGGGGAACTTTTAAGTTCAGGGCTGTGGCGGCAGTACAGGTCTCTTCCGCTCTTTGCTGACTCCCGTGGTGACTGGTGCGGCGTGGCAGCGCCGTGTGGCGTGGCAGCCCCTTTGTTTGGTGCGCGCACTGTGTGTTGGTGTTTCCCATTCGGGCACCCTGAGTTTCCTCCCAGGTGAGTACCCTGCCGTCTTTCTTCCTTTTGGTTGCACGTTAGCGTGTGTGGGAATCACAAGATCTCCGCTCCTTTCAGCGCGGCTGACGGCCGGGGCAGGGGAGAGAGAGAGAGATTCACTGGCGCACCACTGTGTACGGTCACTTGCTCGCTCCGGTACGTAAATTCCACGTTGTCTGCCTGCCCTTTTGTATGCCGTTTACCTCGCTAACACAGAGCGTAACTTTTAGGCTGTGCGGTTGAGCCAACCATCGAGGCCCGTATCTTCCGGGGGCTTGGGGATTTGCTGCGCTGCTTGGAGCAACTGCCTGCCCGCTGCTATCATCACTCCCTGGACTACACTGCTGTTTTGGTTCTGGTTATATTTGTATTCTTCTGGTTTCTCTTTGTTTTGTTTTTGGTTCCGTTGCGGCGTGGGGTCAGCGCAGAGAGGACTCTGCTTTGGTTCAGCGGCTGACTGTCCCGTTTGTAAGATAAGGCTAATGGTGTCACGCACCGTCTGGAAATGCGTGGCTGTCCACGCCTCGTGACACGGGCCTTATGAAGTAGATCTTAACAACTTAAGTTGTTCCTTTTTCGTTTGATTGTTTAATGATAGATTTAGTAATTTGTTTGGTATTTTGGTTTCATTTGTATTGTGTTAATTTGATTTGTTTGTATATTTACATACATTTATTTTGCTTCATTTATTGTTTTTTTAGTTATTAAATCATTGTTTCTTTGGGATTTCTTTGTTTAGTCCACACCAGTTTTTGTTATGTTTATGGGCACGTTGTATTAATCTGTATGTTTCTGCTGCTTTCAGGTGCTGTGGGCTGACTGCGGCAGTTACTCCCTGGTGGTGGTGCGTTCTTCACGGTCCCCTCCCTCCTTTTTTTGATTTTGTGTGCGTGTGTATTTGCAGTGTCACGGGTGATTCATTTGAGGGATCCCTTCTTCCTCCTTGGTTATCCTGCCGCATGGTAAGCCCCCAGCCCTGTGGTTTTATATTTTTCTGCCCATTTTATCGTGTGTTTGATCTGGTGTGTGATTTTGGTTTATTTTCTTATGATTAAGTTTATTAATAAAATTGATTTTTGAAAACACGTCCTGCCCAGTGGTATCTGACCTGCGTGGCTAAGCTCATGGTGACTTTAGATTGAGGTTGCCTGAGCTCCTCATGCCACATTCTGGCGTTGTCGGCAGGATATCACATTTAAAGGGGCAGAGACGTGTTTTCTTTTCTTTTTTTTCCCCTTCTTGTTTGCCTTATTGTTAGTTGGTGTTTTTGATTTTGTTATTTGATTTGCTTTAGTGGTGAGAACCAAAACAGCAGTGTTCTCTTTAGGGGTCCAATTTGTCATCTTTTTTTTTGGTTGGTGCAGCACTCTCCTGGCCAGTATGGAGGAGGAAGTGCAGCAGCTTGAGGAGCTTGTGTTGCAGCTTAGGGCAGATAACGAGCGGCTTCGTCAGGAGCGAGCCGCCTCCTCTTCCTCTGCTCCGGCTGGTCATGTCCCATCTGCAGGTGTTGTCACCGCTGTCGCAGAGCGTTTGGTTGTCATACCAAGGGATCGTAAGTGCCCCATGTTCAATGGAAAGACTGGCATTGGGATAGCCGAGTGGGTGGAGGAAATTCAGGCGTGTGTGCGTGCCCGCCATCTTTCTGCTACTGACCAAGCCCTTTTCCTTTTTGACCATTTGGAGGGAGAGGCGAAGGAGGAGATCAAGTTTCGCTCTAGTGTAGAGCGAGGAGACCCAGCCCGGGTTCTCGCCATCTTGAAGGAGCTGTATGGTTGTGCTCAATCCTATGTCACTTTACAACAGGCTTTCTTTTCCAGGCACCAACTTGAAGGTGAGACACTGCAGGAGTTTTCTTTAGTCCTTCTGGCTTTAATGGCACAAGTGAGGCAGTGTGCACCTGATGGGATGCCAAATGCTGATGTTCTCCTCCGAGACCAATTTGTTGAGCATGTCCTTGATAGTTCCCTCCGGAGAGAACTTAAGCAGTTTGTTCGCCGTCAGCCAGCTGCCACTCTGTTGGAGTTACGGAGCGAAGCTATTAGGTGGGAGAGAGAGGGCCTTCCAGGGGGTACTAGGGGACGCAGTTTTTCCTTGCCATCAGCTTACGGCCTTCAGTATGGGGTACAGGGTCGTGTTCAGCCAACTGCTAAGGTCGCTTCACAGGAACCAGGGTTTGGTGAGTTACTGGAACTTATGAAGCGCCAGCAGGAGCAACTTAACCAGCTTACTCAAACTGTAGCCTCCCTGCAGGCCCCCCGTTACCAAGGCCGGGCTCCTCGCAGTGGCCCTCTGATCTGCAGAAGGTGCCAGCGGCCTGGCCATTTTGCGCGTGAGTGTGATAGTGAGCGGGTCCCCTCCCGCCCCCGTGTTAATTCTGTGGCTGGTGTGAACTCGAATCCTGTTGAACTTCCTTTTCCCCACCAGCCGGGAAACTGAAGCCCGCTGAGTTGGCGAGCCACAGCTCAGTTGGGGAGTCTTTAGGCTCACAGAAAGGTGCGGCAGCTGAATTAGTGGCTGCTTGTCCAAATATTGAAGTCTCCATTGGAGGAGTTATGGTTTCATGCCTGGTGGACACTGGTTCCATGGTGTCCACCGTCACGGAGAGCTTCTTTCTGGCACAATTCGCGCCTTGGGACCAGGATCGCCTTCGCTCCTGTCACTGGCTACAGCTGCGAGCAGCTAATGGCCTAGCAATTCCGTATATTGGCTACTTGGAGCTTGATGTGGAACTTTGTGGCAAGGCGATACCCCGCTGTGGGATCCTTGTAGTTAAAGACCCCCCTGGTGCCATGTCTCCTGTCCCTGGAATCTTGGGGATGAATGTGATTCGCAGGTGTTACAGGGAGCTGTTTGGTACATTTGGCACCTCTCTTTTTGACTCTCCGTTTGTTTCACAGGCACCTAGTCCAGTTGTGGCAGCTTTGCAGAGGTGCCATCGGGCTGCCACTGAAACCCCAACGAACCCCACAGGTGCTGTGAGGGTCCGGGGCAGGCGAGCTGTGCGTGTACCTGGTGGGACAATGAAGTTAGTTGCGAGCACCTGCCCAAAACAGTTTTCTGGTCAATTAGTATTGTTCGAACCCCCAGAAGCTGGTCTGCCGGCTGGGTTATTAGCTTCTCCTTGCCTTGTACAGGTTGTTCAGGGTACAGTGTATGTCCCTGTGGTTAATGTTGGGGCAACTGAGGCTCTACTTTATCCAAGGACTGGCCTTGGCACCCTTGGGTTTGCACAAGTTGTCAGTCTGCCTGCCGGTGTGACCGAGGAGCCAATGTGGGCTACTGTTTCTTCCCAAGCAGCTACCCCTTCAGTGCTAGATAGGATGGAGGCGCTGGATCTGTCTGTACTGACTGAGCAGGAGCAGACAGGTGTAAAGTCATTGCTGTGCAAGTACCATTCTGTCTTTTCCACTCATGATGGTGATTTGGGCTGCACTAATCTCATCACGCATGACATTCCCCTGCTTGATGATGTGCCGGTCAGACAGAGATACAGGCGCATTCCTCCGTCGGAATATGAGGCAGTGAAGACCCATATTCATCAACTTTTGGAGTCTGAGGTCATTAGGGAGAGCAGTAGTCCCTACGCCTCCCCCATTGTGCTGGTTCGGAAGAAGGATGGCAGTTTGCGGTTGTGTGTGGACTACCGCCTCTTAAACACTAAAACCCGGAAGGATGCCTTCCCTTTGCCACGTATTGAGGAGAGTCTGGATGCACTTTCGGGAGCCCGTTGGTTTAGCACGCTTGATCTGGCCAGTGGTTATAACCAGGTTCCAGTGGCTGAGCAGGACCGACCCAAAACGGCCTTCTGTACACCTTTTGGCCTTTTTGAATTCAATCGGATGCCTTTTGGCCTGTGTAACGCCCCAAGCACCTTCCAGCGGCTGATGCAAAGAATGTTCGGCGACCAGCAGTGTCAGTCCGTACTGCTCTATCTGGACGACATTGTCGTCTATTCGTCCTCTGTCGAGCAACATCTGCAGCGTTTGGAAATGGTGCTTGGTCGGCTCCACCAGGAGGGCCTGAAGGTGAAGCTTGATAAATGTGCATTCTTCCAACAGGAGGTCACCTACCTGGGGCATGTGATCTCGAGCCAAGGGGTCTCCACCGACCCCAAGAAAATTGAGGCTGTGGCTAACTGGCGGCGCCCCAGTCATGTTTCAGAGCTGCGCTCCTTTTTGGGTTTTGTCAGCTACTATCGGCGCTTTGTAGAGGGCTTTGCCAATCTGGCAGCCCCTCTGCATCGGTTGGTGGCAGAACTAGCTGGCACGAAGTCTAGGAGAAGCTCAGGTCAGGCTCTGGGGGCTGCATGGACCCTGCAATGTGAGGACAGCTTTGAGGCCTTAAAGGCAAAATTGGTCTCCGCCCCAGTTCTTGCCTACGCTGACTTCTCGCGCCCTTTTATTCTAGAGGTCGATGCCAGTTACAGTGGTCTTGGGGCTGTTCTCTCCCAGGACACAGACAGCGGTGTGAGACCGGTGGCCTACGCCAGCAGGGGCCTTCGGCCCACGGAGCGAAATATGTCTAACTACAGCTCAATGAAGCTGGAATTTCTTGCACTCAAGTGGGCCATGACGGAGAAGTTCCGGGAGTACCTGTTGGGGCATAGGTGCATTGTTTACACTGATAACAACCCGTTGAGCTATCTCCAGTCTGCCAAGTTAGGGGCCACCGAGCACCGGTGGGCTGCCCAATTGGCTTCTTTTGATTTTGATATTAAGTATCGTTCAGGCCGCAGCAACAGGAATGCGGATGCACTTTCGCGGCAATATGTGTCTGCTTCGCATGTGGTTGCTGATTCTTTGCTTGGTACTTCAGTTCCTCTTAACATTCAGCAAGGCCCACACCTAGGCCCAGTGGCATCTCACACTCAGTCTGCTATTTCAGTTTTTCCCTCCCATTCTGTTACCGATCTCTGTTCCTTGCAGGAGGCAGATCCCCTCCTGAGAGTTGTGCTGCCATTTTGGCGACGGAACACACCGCCTACCTGGGAGGAGAGGCAACGGCTTCCTAAAGCAGCCCTAGCCCTCTTGCGCCAGTGGGGCCGCCTAGTGGAGAAGGATGGGGTTCTTTTCCGCCAGGTCTCCCGCCCTGATGGAGGAGAAAGGTTTCTCCAGCTCATCTTGCCTGCAGTTCTCAGGCAGGAGACCTTGAACCAGCTTCACCAAGAACATGGTCACCAGGGCATTGAACGGACGACCGAGTTGGTGCGGCAGCGCTGTTATTGGCCAAACATGTCCTCAGACATAAAGCAGTGGGTGTCCAAGTGTGAGCGTTGCCAGGTCGCTAAGGACTCTGGACACAGGCAGCATAGTTTCATGGGCCACTTGCTTGCCTCCCGACCCAATGAGATCTTGGCTATTGACTTCACGCTGTTGGAGCCTTCCCGAAACGGGTATGAAAATGTACTGGTCATGACTGACGTATTTAGTAAATTTACCGTAGCAGTGCCTACACGGGATCAACAGGCCTCTACTGTGGCCCAGGTTTTGATCTCCGAGTGGTTTTACAAATTCGGCATTCCGAGCCGTCTTCATTCAGACCAAGGAAGGAGTTTTGAGAGCGCACTGATTAATCAGCTCTGCCTTCTGTATGGTGTGGCAAAGTCCCGTACTACCCCGTACCATCCTGCAGGTAATGGACAATGTGAGCGGTTTAACCGAACCCTACATAATCTCCTTCGGACCCTTCCAGCATCACGGAAGCGCGACTGGGTTTCTTGTTTGCCTCAGGTGCTCTTCTGTTATAATACAACTCCTCATCAGAGCACAGGAGAGTCTCCGTTCTATTTGTTGTTTGGGCAGGAGCCCCAGCTTCCTGTTGACTTCCTTCTGGGCAGAGTTCAGGACCCCGTGCCGGGTCAGGTACATGATTGGGTGGCTGAACATCAAACCAGGCTTCGAGTCGCTTTTGAGGGTGCTCATGAGCGCTTGTTGGCAGCTGCTGACCGGCGAAAACAACGGCACGATCAGCAGGTTCGGGAGGCACCTCTGTCGGTGGGGCAGCTGGTGTACTTGAGGGACCATAGTCATAGAGGGCGCCAGAAAATCCAGGATCTCTGGAGCTCAGTGATTCACCAGGTGGTGAGGGCACCTGCTAGTGAAGGGGCGGTTTACACTGTGGCTCCAGTGAATGATCTACAGAAGGTCCGGAATGTGCATCGGGACATGCTGAAGGCTGTAGTCCGGCCTGAAGCTGCGACTCCTCCACCGAGAATACCCTCACTGCCTACCCAGACAGCACCCGATAGTGAGTCTTCTTGTGACGGTGACTTGTGGGTCTTGGTCCCTGAAACACCTCATCCACCATCTGCAGCTGTTGCAGGTGTTTTGTGTCCCACCAGCCCTTCTGTTGCAGCCCCTTTGCAGGCTCCACCGGTTGCAGCGGGACCTCCAGTACCAGAGCCGCCAGTTCGTTTATTGTCCCCAACTGATCAGCCAAGTACAGGTCAGCAAACATTGCGTAGAACTACTCGCTGTACAGCTGGTCATCATTCTAATGTCCATCACTTTCCTCGACCTGCTGGTAACAGGGACAACGCAACTGTCGGGGCCCCGGGCCCTGTGTCCCATGCTCAGTTTGCAGTGTTCAGGCCTTGGTGTTAGCCCAGCATTTTCTGTACATCGTCGGGTCGACGATACAAAAGTGGGGGGTAGATGTGGCCGGGTGTTGTTCCCCCTTTTTGCCACTGCTGGGCACTGTGCCAGCGGTGCAGGTACTGATGGCGGGGCGGTGCCAGGTGTGGCGCAGGTATTGATTGCAGGGCGGTGCCAGGGGAACTTTTAAGTTCAGGGCTGTGGCGGCAGTACAGGTCTCTTCCGCTCTTTGCTGACTCCCGTGGTGACTGGTGCGGCGTGGCAGCGCCGTGTGGCGTGGCAGCCCCTTTGTTTGGTGCGCGCACTGTGTGTTGGTGTTTCCCATTCGGGCACCCTGAGTTTCCTCCCAGGTGAGTACCCTGCCGTCTTTCTTCCTTTTGGTTGCACGTTAGCGTGTGTGGGAATCACAAGATCTCCGCTCCTTTCAGCGCGGCTGACGGCCGGGGCAGGGGAGAGAGAGAGAGATTCACTGGCGCACCACTGTGTACGGTCACTTGCTCGCTCCGGTACGTAAATTCCACGTTGTCTGCCTGCCCTTTTGTATGCCGTTTACCTCGCTAACACAGAGCGTAACTTTTAGGCTGTGCGGTTGAGCCAACCATCGAGGCCCGTATCTTCCGGGGGCTTGGGGATTTGCTGCGCTGCTTGGAGCAACTGCCTGCCCGCTGCTATCATCACTCCCTGGACTACACTGCTGTTTTGGTTCTGGTTATATTTGTATTCTTCTGGTTTCTCTTTGTTTTGTTTTTGGTTCCGTTGCGGCGTGGGGTCAGCGCAGAGAGGACTCTGCTTTGGTTCAGCGGCTGACTGTCCCGTTTGTAAGATAAGGCTAATGGTGTCACGCACCGTCTGGAAATGCGTGGCTGTCCACGCCTCGTGACACGGGCCTTATGAAGTAGATCTTAACAACTTAAGTTGTTCCTTTTTCGTTTGATTGTTTAATGATAGATTTAGTAATTTGTTTGGTATTTTGGTTTCATTTGTATTGTGTTAATTTGATTTGTTTGTATATTTACATACATTTATTTTGCTTCATTTATTGTTTTTTTAGTTATTAAATCATTGTTTCTTTGGGATTTCTTTGTTTAGTCCACACCAGTTTTTGTTATGTTTATGGGCACGTTGTATTAATCTGTATGTTTCTGCTGCTTTCAGGTGCTGTGGGCTGACTGCGGCAGTTACTCCCTGGTGGTGGTGCGTTCTTCACGGTCCCCTCCCTCCTTTTTTTGATTTTGTGTGCGTGTGTATTTGCAGTGTCACGGGTGATTCATTTGAGGGATCCCTTCTTCCTCCTTGGTTATCCTGCCGCATGGTAAGCCCCCAGCCCTGTGGTTTTATATTTTTCTGCCCATTTTATCGTGTGTTTGATCTGGTGTGTGATTTTGGTTTATTTTCTTATGATTAAGTTTATTAATAAAATTGATTTTTGAAAACACGTCCTGCCCAGTGGTATCTGACCTGCGTGGCTAAGCTCATGGTGACTTTAGATTGAGGTTGCCTGAGCTCCTCATGCCACACACTGTTTTGGCTGCCACTTGTTTTCAGGCCGACTTACCACATTAAAAGTGATCAGTAACTGTTTCCCAGCAGGTCTGGAGGTGGATGAGGCAAAAAGGAGGCAGTTTTGCGTCGGCTCCCAAAACGGCCATTTCCTTGACCCCGGGGTCAGCGTTTTTGGCCAATCCCCCCTCCTCCACTGTTTTGGCTGCCACTTGTTTTCAGGCCGACTTACCACATTAAAAGTGATCAGTAACTGTTTCCCAGCAGGTCTGGAGGTGGATGAGGCAAAAAAGAGGCAGTTTTGCGTCGGCTCCCAAAACGGCCATTTCCTTGACCCCGGGGTCAGCGTTTTTGGCCAATCCCCCCTCCTCCACTGTTTTGGCTGCCACTTGTTTTCAGGCCGACTTACCACATTAAAAGTGATCAGTAACTGTTTCCCAGCAGGTCTGGAGGTGGATGAGGCAAAAAAGAGGCAGTTTTGCGTCGGCTCCCAAAACGGCCATTTCCTTGACCCCGGGGTCAGCGTTTTTGGCCAATCCCCCCTCCTCCACTGTTTTGGCTGCCACTTGTTTTCAGGCCGACTTACCACATTAAAAGTGATCAGTAACTGTTTCCCAGCAGGTCTGGAGGTGGATGAGGCAAAAAAGAGGCAGTTTTACGTCGGCTCCCAAAACGGCCATTTCCTTGACCCCGGGGTCAGCGTTTTTGGCCAATCCCCCCTCCTCCACTGTTTTGGCTGCCACTTGTTTTCAGGCCGACTTACCACATTAAAAGTGATCAGTAACTGTTTCCCAGCAGGTCTGGAGGTGGATGAGGCAAAAAAGAGGCAGTTTTGCGTCGGCTCCCAAAACGGCCATTTCCTTGACCCCGGGGTCAGCGTTTTTGGCCAATCCCCCCTCCTCCACTGTTTTGGCTGCCACTTGTTTTCAGGCCGACTTACCACATTAAAAGTGATCAGTAACTGTTTCCCAGCAGGTCTGGAGGTGGATGAGGCAAAAAAGAGGCAGTTTTGCGTCGGCTCCCAAAACGGCCATTTCCTTGACCCCGGGGTCAGCGTTTTTGGCCAATCCCCCCTCCTCCACTGTTTTGGCTGCCACTTGTTTTCAGGCCGACTTACCACATTAAAAGTGATCAGTAACTGTTTCCCAGCAGGTCTGGAGGTGGATGAGGCAAAAAAGAGGCAGTTTTGCGTCGGCTCCCAAAACGGCCATTTCCTTGACCCCGGGGTCAGCGTTTTTGGCCAGCCACTGTTTTGGCTGCCACTTGTTTTCAGGCCGACTTACCACATTAAAAGTGATCAGTAACTGTTTCCCAGCAGGTCTGGAGGTGGATGAGGCAAAAAAGAGGCAGTTTTGCGTCGGCTCCCAAAACGGCCATTTCCTTGACCCCGGGGTCAGCGTTTTTGGCCAATCCCCCCTCCTCCACTGTTTTGGCTGCCACTTGTTTTCAGGCCGACTTACCACATTAAAAGTGATCAGTAACTGTTTCCCAGCAGGTCTGGAGGTGGATGAGGCAAAAAAGAGGCAGTTTTGCGTCGGCTCCCAAAACGGCCATTTCCTTGACCCCGGGGTCAGCGTTTTTGGCCAACCACTGTTTTGGTTGCCACTTGTTTTCTGGCCGACTTACCACATTAAAAGTGATCAGTAACTGTTTCCCAGCAGGTCTGGAGGTGGATGAGGCAAAAAAGAGGCAGTTTTGCGTCGGCTCCCAAAACGGCCATTTCCTTGACCCCGGGGTCAGCGTTTTTGGCCAATCCCCCCTCCTCCACTGTTTTGGCTGCCACTTGTTTTCAGGCCGACTTACCACATTAAAAGTGATCAGTAACTGTTTCCCAGCAGGTCTGGAGGTGGATGAGGCAAAAAAGAGGCAGTTTTGCGTCGGCTCCCAAAACGGCCATTTCCTTGACCCCGGGGTCAGCGTTTTTGGCCAATCCCCCCTCCTCCACTGTTTTGGCTGCCACTTGTTTTCAGGCCGACTTACCACATTAAAAGTGATCAGTAACTGTTTCCCAGCAGGTCTGGAGGTGGATGAGGCAAAAAAGAGGCAGTTTTGCGTCGGCTCCCAAAACGGCCATTTCCTTGACCCCGGGGTCAGCGTTTTTGGCCAACCACTGTTTTGGTTGCCACTTGTTTTCTGGCCGACTTACCACATTAAAAGTGATCAGTAACTGTTTCCCAGCAGGTCTGGAGGTGGATGAGGCAAAAAAGAGGCAGTTTTGCGTCGGCTCCCAAAACGGCCATTTCCTTGACCCCGGGATCAGCGTTTTTGGCCAATCCCCCCTCCTCCACTGTTTTGGCTGCCACTTGTTTTCAGGCCGACTTACCACATTAAAAGTGATCAGTAACTGTTTCCCAGCAGGTCTGGAGGTGGATGAGGCAAAAAAGAGGCAGTTTTGCGTCGGCTCCCAAAACGGCCATTTCCTTGACCCCGGGGTCAGTGTTTTTGGCCAACCACTGTTTTGGCTGCCACTTGTTTTCAGGCCGACTTACCACATTAAAAGTGATCAGTAACTGTTTCCCAGCAGGTCTGGAGGTGGATGAGGCAAAAAAGAGGCACTTTTGCGTCGGCTCCCAAAACGGCCATTTCCTTGACCCCGGGGTCAGCGTTTTTGGCCAATCCCCCCTCCTCCACTGTTTTGGCTGCCACTTGTTTTCAGGCCGACTTACCACATTAAAAGTGATCAGTAACTGTTTCCCAGCAGGTCTGGAGGTGGATGAGGCAAAAAAGAGGCAGTTTTGCGTCGGCTCCCAAAATGGCCATTTCCTTGACCCTGGGGTCAGCGTTTTTGGCCAACCACTGTTTTGGCTGCCACTTGTTTTCAGGCCGACTTACCACATTAAAAGTGATCAGTAACTGTTTCCCAGCAGGTCTGGAGGTGGATGAGGCAAAAAAGAGGCAGTTTTGCGTCGGCTCCCAAAACGGCCATTTCCTTGACCCCGGGGTCAGCGTTTTTGGCCAATCCCCCCTCCTCCACTGTTTTGGCTGCCACTTGTTTTCAGGCCGACTTACCACATTAAAAGTGATCAGTAACTGTTTCCCAGCAGGTCTGGAGGTGGATGAGGCAAAAAAGAGGCAGTTTTGCGTCGGCTCCCAAAACGGCCATTTCCTTGACCCCGGGGTCAGCGTTTTTGGCCAACCACTGTTTTGGCTGCCACTTGTTTTCAGGCCGACTTACCACATTAAAAGTGATCAGTAACTGTTCCCCAGCAGGTCTGGAGGTGGATGAGGCAAAAAAGAGGCAGTTTTGCGTCGGCTCCCAAAACGGCCATTTCCTTGACCCCGGGGTCAGCGTTTTTGGCCAGCCACTGTTTTGGCTGCCACTTGTTTTCAGGCCGACTTACCACATTAAAAGTGATCAGTAACTGTTTCCCAGCAGGTCTGGAGGTGGATGAGGCAAAAAAGAGGCAGTTTTGCGTCGGCTCCCAAAACGGCCATTTCCTTGACCCCGGGGTCAGCGTTTTTGGCCAATCCTTGACCCCGGGGTCAGCGTTTTTGGCCAATCCCCCCTCCTCCACTGTTTTGGCTGCCACTTGTTTTCAGGCCGACTTACCACATTAAAAGTGATCAGTAACTGTTTCCCAGCAGGTCTGGAGGTGGATGAGGCAAAAAAGAGGCAGTTTTGCGTCGGCTCCCAAAACGGCCATTTCCTTGACCCCGGGGTCAGCGTTATTGGCCAGCCACTGTTTTGGCTGCCACTTGTTTTCAGGCCGACTTACCACATTAAAAGTGATCAGTAACTGTTTCCCAGCAGGTCTGGAGGTGGATGAGGCAAAAAAGAGGCAGTTTTGCGTCGGCTCCCAAAACGGCCATTTCCTTGACCCCGGGATCAGCGTTTTTGGCCAATCCCCCCTCCTCCACTGTTTTGGCTGCCACTTGTTTTCAGGCCGACTTACCACATTAAAAGTGATCAGTAACTGTTTCCCAGCAGGTCTGGAGGTGGATGAGGCAAAAAAGAGGCAGTTTTGCGTCGGCTCCCAAAACGGCCATTTCCTTGACCCCGGGGTCAGCGTTTTTGGCCAACCACTGTTTTGGTTGCCACTTGTTTTCTGGCCGACTTACCACATTAAAAGTGATCAGTAACTGTTTCCCAGCAGGTCTGGAGGTGGATGAGGCAAAAAAGAGGCAGTTTTGCGTCGGCTCCCAAAACGGCCATTTCCTTGACCCCGGGGTCAGCGTTTTTGGCCAATCCCCCCTCCTCCACTGTTTTGGCTGCCACTTGTTTTCAGGCCGACTTACCACATTAAAAGTGATCAGTAACTGTTTCCCAGCAGGTCTGGAGGTGGATGAGGCAAAAAAGAGGCAGTTTTGCGTCGGCTCCCAAAACGGCCATTTCCTTGACCCCGGGGTCAGCGTTTTTGGCCAATCCCCCCTCCTCCACTGTTTTGGCTGCCACTTGTTTTCAGGCCGACTTACCACATTAAAAGTGATCAGTAACTGTTTCCCAGCAGGTCTGGAGGTGGATGAGGCAAAAAAGAGGCAGTTTTGCGTCGGCTCCCAAAACGGCCATTTCCTTGACCCCGGGGTCAGCGTTTTTGGCCAACCACTGTTTTGGTTGCCACTTGTTTTCTGGCCGACTTACCACATTAAAAGTGATCAGTAACTGTTTCCCAGCAGGTCTGGAGGTGGATGAGGCAAAAAAGAGGCAGTTTTGCGTCGGCTCCCAAAACGGCCATTTCCTTGACCCCGGGATCAGCGTTTTTGGCCAATCCCCCCTCCTCCACTGTTTTGGCTGCCACTTGTTTTCAGGCCGACTTACCACATTAAAAGTGATCAGTAACTGTTTCCCAGCAGGTCTGGAGGTGGATGAGGCAAAAAAGAGGCAGTTTTGCGTCGGCTCCCAAAACGGCCATTTCCTTGACCCCGGGGTCAGTGTTTTTGGCCAACCACTGTTTTGGCTGCCACTTGTTTTCAGGCCGACTTACCACATTAAAAGTGATCAGTAACTGTTTCCCAGCAGGTCTGGAGGTGGATGAGGCAAAAAAGAGGCACTTTTGCGTCGGCTCCCAAAACGGCCATTTCCTTGACCCCGGGGTCAGCGTTTTTGGCCAATCCCCCCTCCTCCACTGTTTTGGCTGCCACTTGTTTTCAGGCCGACTTACCACATTAAAAGTGATCAGTAACTGTTTCCCAGCAGGTCTGGAGGTGGATGAGGCAAAAAAGAGGCAGTTTTGCGTCGGCTCCCAAAATGGCCATTTCCTTGACCTTGGGGTCAGCGTTTTTGGCCAACCACTGTTTTGGCTGCCACTTGTTTTCAGGCCGACTTACCACATTAAAAGTGATCAGTAACTGTTTCCCAGCAGGTCTGGAGGTGGATGAGGCAAAAAAGAGGCAGTTTTGCGTCGGCTCCCAAAACGGCCATTTCCTTGACCCCGGGGTCAGCGTTTTTGGCCAATCCCCCCTCCTCCACTGTTTTGGCTGCCACTTGTTTTCAGGCCGACTTACCACATTAAAAGTGATCAGTAACTGTTTCCCAGCAGGTCTGGAGGTGGATGAGGCAAAAAAGAGGCAGTTTTGCGTCGGCTCCCAAAACGGCCATTTCCTTGACCCCGGGGTCAGCGTTTTTGGCCAACCACTGTTTTGGCTGCCACTTGTTTTCAGGCCGACTTACCACATTAAAAGTGATCAGTAACTGTTCCCCAGCAGGTCTGGAGGTGGATGAGGCAAAAAAGAGGCAGTTTTGCGTCGGCTCCCAAAACGGCCATTTCCTTGACCCCGGGGTCAGCGTTTTTGGCCAGCCACTGTTTTGGCTGCCACTTGTTTTCAGGCCGACTTACCACATTAAAAGTGATCAGTAACTGTTTCCCAGCAGGTCTGGAGGTGGATGAGGCAAAAAAGAGGCAGTTTTGCGTCGGCTCCCAAAACGGCCATTTCCTTGACCCCGGGGTCAGCGTTTTTGGCCAATCCTTGACCCCGGGGTCAGCGTTTTTGGCCAATCCCCCCTCCTCCACTGTTTTGGCTGCCACTTGTTTTCAGGCCGACTTACCACATTAAAAGTGATCAGTAACTGTTTCCCAGCAGGTCTGGAGGTGGATGAGGCAAAAAAGAGGCAGTTTTGCGTCGGCTCCCAAAACGGCCATTTCCTTGACCCCGGGGTCAGCGTTATTGGCCAGCCACTGTTTTGGCTGCCACTTGTTTTCAGGCCGACTTACCACATTAAAAGTGATCAGTAACTGTTTCCCAGCAGGTCTGGAGGTGGATGAGGCAAAAAAGAGGCAGTTTTGCGTCGGCTCCCAAAACGGCCATTTCCTTGACCCCGGGGTCAGCGTTTTTGGCCAACCACTGTTTTGGCTGCCACTTGTTTTCAGGCCGACTTACCACATTAAAAGTGATCAGTAACTGTTTCCCAGCAGGTCTGGAGGTGGATGAGGAAAAAAAGAGGCAGTTTTGCGTCGGCTCCCAAAACGGCCATTTCCTTGACCCCGGGGTCAGCGTTTTTGGCCAATCCCCCCTCCTCCACTGTTTTGGCTGCCACTTGTTTTCAGGCCGACTTACCACATTAAAAGTGATCAGTAACTGTTTCCCAGCAGGTCTGGAGGTGGATGAGGCAAAAAAGAGGCAGTTTTGCGTCGGCTCCCAAAACGGCCATTTCCTTGACCCCGGGGTCAGCGTTTTTGGCCAACCACTGTTTTGGTTGCCACTTGTTTTCAGGCCGACTTACCACATTAAAAGTGATCAGTAACTGTTTCCCAGCAGGTCTGGAGGTGGATGAGGCAAAAAAGAGGCAGTTTTGCGTCGGCTCCCAAAACGGCCATTTCCTTGACCCCGGGGTCAGCGTTTTTGGCCAACCACTGTTTTGGTTGCCACTTGTTTTCTGGCCGACTTACCACATTAAAAGTGATCAGTAACTGTTTCCCAGCAGGTCTGGAGGTGGATGAGGCAAAAAAGAGGCAGTTTTGCGTCGGCTCCCAAAACGGCCATTTCCTTGACCCCGGGATCAGCGTTTTTGGCCAATCCCCCCTCCTCCACTGTTTTGGCTGCCACTTGTTTTCAGGCCGACTTACCACATTAAAAGTGATCAGTAACTGTTTCCCAGCAGGTCTGGAGGTGGATGAGGCAAAAAAGAGGCAGTTTTGCGTCGGCTCCCAAAACGGCCATTTCCTTGACCCCGGGGTCAGTGTTTTTGGCCAACCACTGTTTTGGCTGCCACTTGTTTTCAGGCCGACTTACCACATTAAAAGTGATCAGTAACTGTTTCCCAGCAGGTCTGGAGGTGGATGAGGCAAAAAAGAGGCAGTTTTGCGTCGGCTCCCAAAACGGCCATTTCCTTGACCCCGGGGTCAGCGTTTTTGGCCAATCCCCCCTCCTCCACTGTTTTGGCTGCCACTTGTTTTCAGGCCGACTTACCACATTAAAAGTGATCAGTAACTGTTTCCCAGCAGGTCTGGAGGTGGATGAGGCAAAAAAGAGGCAGTTTTGCGTCGGCTCCCAAAACGGCCATTTCCTTGACCCCGGGGTCAGCGTTTTTGGCCAATCCCCCCTCCTCCACTGTTTTGGCTGCCACTTGTTTTCAGGCCGACTTACCACATTAAAAGTGATCAGTAACTGTTTCCCAGCAGGTCTGGAGGTGGATGAGGCAAAAAAGAGGCAGTTTTGCGCCGGCTCCCAAAACGGCCATTTCCTTGACCCCGGGGTCAGCGTTTTTGGCCAATCCCCCCTCCTCCACTGTTTTGGCTGCCACTTGTTTTCAGGCCGACTTACCACATTAAAAGTGATCAGTAACTGTTTCCCAGCAGGTCTGGAGGTGGATGAGGCAAAAAGGAGGCAGTTTTGCGTCGGCTCCCAAAACGGCCATTTCCTTGACCCCGGGGTCAGCGTTTTTGGCCAATCCCCCCTCCTCCACTGTTTTGGCTGCCACTTGTTTTCAGGCCGACTTACCACATTAAAAGTGATCAGTAACTGTTTCCCAGCAGGTCTGGAGGTGGATGAGGCAAAAAAGAGGCAGTTTTGCGTCGGCTCCCAAAACGGCCATTTCCTTGACCCCGGGGTCAGCGTTATTGGCCAGCCACTGTTTTGGCTGCCACTTGTTTTCAGGCCGACTTACCACATTAAAAGTGATCAGTAACTGTTTCCCAGCAGGTCTGGAGGTGGATGAGGCAAAAAAGAGGCAGTTTTGCGTCGGCTCCCAAAACGGCCATTTCCTTGACCCCGGGGTCAGCGTTTTTGGCCAACCACTGTTTTGGCTGCCACTTGTTTTCAGGCCGACTTACCACATTAAAAGTGATCAGTAACTGTTTCCCAGCAGGTCTGGAGGTGGATGAGGAAAAAAAGAGGCAGTTTTGCGTCGGCTCCCAAAACGGCCATTTCCTTGACCCCGGGGTCAGCGTTTTTGGCCAATCCCCCCTCCTCCACTGTTTTGGCTGCCACTTGTTTTCAGGCCGACTTACCACATTAAAAGTGATCAGTAACTGTTTCCCAGCAGGTCTGGAGGTGGATGAGGCAAAAAAGAGGCAGTTTTGCGTCGGCTCCCAAAACGGCCATTTCCTTGACCCCGGGGTCAGCGTTTTTGGCCAATCCCCCCTCCTCCACTGTTTTGGCTGCCACTTGTTTTCAGGCCGACTTACCACATTAAAAGTGATCAGTAACTGTTTCCCAGCAGGTCTGGAGGTGGATGAGGCAAAAAAGAGGCAGTTTTACGTCGGCTCCCAAAACGGCCATTTCCTTGACCCCGGGGTCAGCGTTTTTGGCCAATCCCCCCTCCTCCACTGTTTTGGCTGCCACTTGTTTTCAGGCCGACTTACCACATTAAAAGTGATCAGTAACTGTTTCCCAGCAGGTCTGGAGGTGGATGAGGCAAAAAAGAGGCAGTTTTGCGTCGGCTCCCAAAACGGCCATTTCCTTGACCCCGGGGTCAGCGTTTTTGGCCAATCCCCCCTCCTCCACTGTTTTGGCTGCCACTTGTTTTCAGGCCGACTTACCACATTAAAAGTGATCAGTAACTGTTTCCCAGCAGGTCTGGAGGTGGATGAGGCAAAAAAGAGGCAGTTTTGCGTCGGCTCCCAAAACGGCCATTTCCTTGACCCCGGGGTCAGCGTTTTTGGCCAATCCCCCCTCCTCCACTGTTTTGGCTGCCACTTGTTTTCAGGCCGACTTACCACATTAAAAGTGATCAGTAACTGTTTCCCAGCAGGTCTGGAGGTGGATGAGGCAAAAAAGAGGCAGTTTTGCGTCGGCTCCCAAAACGGCCATTTCCTTGACCCCGGGGTCAGCGTTTTTGGCCAGCCACTGTTTTGGCTGCCACTTGTTTTCAGGCCGACTTACCACATTAAAAGTGATCAGTAACTGTTTCCCAGCAGGTCTGGAGGTGGATGAGGCAAAAAAGAGGCAGTTTTGCGTCGGCTCCCAAAACGGCCATTTCCTTGACCCCGGGGTCAGCGTTTTTGGCCAATCCCCCCTCCTCCACTGTTTTGGCTGCCACTTGTTTTCAGGCCGACTTACCACATTAAAAGTGATCAGTAACTGTTTCCCAGCAGGTCTGGAGGTGGATGAGGCAAAAAAGAGGCAGTTTTGCGTCGGCTCCCAAAACGGCCATTTCCTTGACCCCGGGGTCAGCGTTTTTGGCCAACCACTGTTTTGGTTGCCACTTGTTTTCAGGCCGACTTACCACATTAAAAGTGATCAGTAACTGTTTCCCAGCAGGTCTGGAGGTGGATGAGGCAAAAAAGAGGCAGTTTTGCGTCGGCTCCCAAAACGGCCATTTCCTTGACCCCGGGGTCAGCGTTTTTGGCCAATCCCCCCTCCTCCACTGTTTTGGCTGCCACTTGTTTTCAGGCCGACTTACCACATTAAAAGTGATCAGTAACTGTTTCCCAGCAGGTCTGGAGGTGGATGAGGCAAAAAAGAGGCAGTTTTGCGTCGGCTCCCAAAACGGCCATTTCCTTGACCCCGGGGTCAGCGTTTTTGGCCAATCCCCCCTCCTCCACTGTTTTGGCTGCCACTTGTTTTCAGGCCGACTTACCACATTAAAAGTGATCAGTAACTGTTTCCCAGCAGGTCTGGAGGTGGATGAGGCAAAAAAGAGGCAGTTTTGCGTCGGCTCCCAAAACGGCCATTTCCTTGACCCCGGGGTCAGCGTTTTTGGCCAATCCCCCCTCCTCCACTGTTTTGGCTGCCACTTGTTTTCAGGCCGACTTACCACATTAAAAGTGATCAGTAACTGTTTCCCAGCAGGTCTGGAGGTGGATGAGGCAAAAAAGAGGCAGTTTTGCGTCGGCTCCCAAAACGGCCATTTCCTTGACCCCGGGGTCAGCGTTTTTGGCCAATCCCCCCTCCTCCACTGTTTTGGCTGCCACTTGTTTTCAGGCCGACTTACCACATTAAAAGTGATCAGTAACTGTTTCCCAGCAGGTCTGGAGGTGGATGAGGCAAAAAAGAGGCAGTTTTGCGTCGGCTCCCAAAACGGCCATTTCCTTGACCCCGGGGTCAGCGTTTTTGGCCAACCACTGTTTTGGCTGCCACTTGTTTTCAGGCCGACTTACCACATTAAAAGTGATCAGTAACTGTTTCCCAGCAGGTCTGGAGGTGGATGAGGCAAAAAAGAGGCAGTTTTGCGTCGGCTCCCAAAACGGCCATTTCCTTGACCCCGGGGTCAGCGTTTTTGGCCAATCCCCCCTCCTCCACTGCTTTGGCTGCCACTTGTTTTCAGGCCGACTTACCACATTAAAAGTGATCAGTAACTGTTTCCCAGCAGGTCTGGAGGTGGATGAGGCAAAAAAGAGGCAGTTTTGCGTCGGCTCCCAAAACGGCCATTTCCTTGACCCCGGGGTCAGCGTTTTTGGCCAATCCCCCCTCCTCCACTGTTTTGGCTGCCACTTGTTTTCAGGCCGACTTACCACATTAAAAGTGATCAGTAACTGTTTCCCAGCAGGTCTGGAGGTGGATGAGGCAAAAAAGAGGCAGTTTTGCGTCGGCTCCCAAAACGGCCATTTCCTTGACCCCGGGGTCAGCGTTTTTGGCCAACCACTGTTTTGGCTGCCACTTGTTTTCAGGCCGACTTACCACATTAAAAGTGATCAGTAACTGTTTCCCAGCAGGTCTGGAGGTGGATGAGGCAAAAAAGAGGCAGTTTTGCGTCGGCTCCCAAAACGGCCATTTCCTTGACCCCGGGGTCAGCGTTTTTGGCCAGCCACTGTTTTGGCTGCCACTTGTTTTCAGGCCGACTTACCACATTAAAAGTGATCAGTAACTGTTTCCCAGCAGGTCTGGAGGTGGATGAGGCAAAAAAGAGGCAGTTTTGCGTCGGCTCCCAAAACGGCCATTTCCTTGACCCCGGGGTCAGCGTTTTTGGCCAATCCCCCCTCCTCCACTGTTTTGGCTGCCACTGGTTTTCAGGCCGACTTACCACATTAAAAGTGATCAGTAACTGTTTCCCAGCAGGTCTGGAGGTGGATGAGGCAAAAAAGAGGCAGTTTTGCGTCGGCTCCCAAAACGGCCATTTCCTTGACCCCGGGGTCAGCGTTTTTGGCCAACCACTGTTTTGGCTGCCACTTGTTTTCAGGCCGACTTACCACATTAAAAGTGATCAGTAACTGTTTCCCAGCAGGTCTGGAGGTGGATGAGGCAAAAAAGAGGCAGTTTTGCGTCGGCTCCCAAAACGGCCATTTCCTTGACCCCGGGGTCAGCGTTTTTGGCCAACCACTGTTTTGGTTGCCACTTGTTTTCTGGCCGACTTACCACATTAAAAGTGATCAGTAACTGTTTCCCAGCAGGTCTGGAGGTGGATGAGGCAAAAAAGAGGCAGTTTTGCGTCGGCTCCCAAAACGGCCATTTCCTTGACCCCGGGGTCAGCGTTTTTGGCCAATCCCCCCTCCTCCACTGTTTTGGCTGCCACTTGTTTTCAGGCCGACTTACCACATTAAAAGTGATCAGTAACTGTTTCCCAGCAGGTCTGGAGGTGGATGAGGCAAAAAAGAGGCAGTTTTGCGTCGGCTCCCAAAACGGCCATTTCCTTGACCCCGGGGTCAGCGTTTTTGGCCAATCCCCCCTCCTCCACTGTTTTGGCTGCCACTTGTTTTCAGGCCGACTTACCACATTAAAAGTGATCAGTAACTGTTTCCCAGCAGGTCTGGAGGTGGATGAGGCAAAAAAGAGGCAGTTTTGCGCCGGCTCCCAAAACGGCCATTTCCTTGACCCCGGGGTCAGCGTTTTTGGCCAATCCCCCCTCCTCCACTGTTTTGGCTGCCACTTGTTTTCAGGCCGACTTACCACATTAAAAGTGATCAGTAACTGTTTCCCAGCAGGTCTGGAGGTGGATGAGGCAAAAAGGAGGCAGTTTTGCGTCGGCTCCCAAAACGGCCATTTCCTTGACCCCGGGGTCAGCGTTTTTGGCCAATCCCCCCTCCTCCACTGTTTTGGCTGCCACTTGTTTTCAGGCCGACTTACCACATTAAAAGTGATCAGTAACTGTTTCCCAGCAGGTCTGGAGGTGGATGAGGCAAAAAAGAGGCAGTTTTGCGTCGGCTCCCAAAACGGCCATTTCCTTGACCCCGGGGTCAGCGTTATTGGCCAGCCACTGTTTTGGCTGCCACTTGTTTTCAGGCCGACTTACCACATTAAAAGTGATCAGTAACTGTTTCCCAGCAGGTCTGGAGGTGGATGAGGCAAAAAAGAGGCAGTTTTGCGTCGGCTCCCAAAACGGCCATTTCCTTGACCCCGGGGTCAGCGTTTTTGGCCAACCACTGTTTTGGCTGCCACTTGTTTTCAGGCCGACTTACCACATTAAAAGTGATCAGTAACTGTTTCCCAGCAGGTCTGGAGGTGGATGAGGCAAAAAAGAGGCAGTTTTGCGTCGGCTCCCAAAACGGCCATTTCCTTGACCCCGGGGTCAGCGTTTTTGGCCAACCACTGTTTTGGTTGCCACTTGTTTTCAGGCCGACTTACATTAAAAGTGATCAGTAACTGTTTCCCAGCAGGTCTGGAGGTGGATGAGGCAAAAAAGAGGCAGTTTTGCGTCGGCTCCCAAAACGGCCATTTCCTTGACCCCGGGGTCAGCGTTTTTGGCCAATCCCCCCTCCTCCACTGTTTTGGCTGCCACTTGTTTTCAGGCCGACTTACCACATTAAAAGTGATCAGTAACTGTTTCCCAGCAGGTCTGGAGGTGGATGAGGCAAAAAAGAGGCAGTTTTGCGTCGGCTCCCAAAACGGCCATTTCCTTGACCCCGGGGTCAGCGTTTTTGGCCAATCCCCCCTCCTCCACTGTTTTGGCTGCCACTTGTTTTCAGGCCGACTTACCACATTAAAAGTGATCAGTAACTGTTTCCCAGCAGGTCTGGAGGTGGATGAGGCAAAAAAGAGGCAGTTTTGCGTCGGCTCCCAAAACGGCCATTTCCTTGACCCCGGGGTCAGCGTTTTTGGCCAATCCCCCCTCCTCCACTGTTTTGGCTGCCACTTGTTTTCAGGCCGACTTACCACATTAAAAGTGATCAGTAACTGTTTCCCAGCAGGTCTGGAGGTGGATGAGGCAAAAAAGAGGCAGTTTTGCGTCGGCTCCCAAAACGGCCATTTCCTTGACCCCGGGGTCAGCGTTTTTGGCCAATCCCCCCTCCTCCACTGTTTTGGCTGCCACTTGTTTTCAGGCCGACTTACCACATTAAAAGTGATCAGTAACTGTTTCCCAGCAGGTCTGGAGGTGGATGAGGCAAAAAAGAGGCAGTTTTGCGTCGGCTCCCAAAACGGCCATTTCCTTGACCCCGGGGTCAGCGTTTTTGGCCAACCTCCACTGTTTTGGCTGCCACTTGTTTTCAGGCCGACTTACCACATTAAAAGTGATCAGTAACTGTTTCCCAGCAGGTCTGGAGGTGGATGAGGCAAAAAAGAGGCAGTTTTGCGTCGGCTCCCAAAACGGCCATTTCCTTGACCCCGGGGTCAGCGTTTTTGGCCAATCCCCCCTCCTCCACTGCTTTGGCTGCCACTTGTTTTCAGGCCGACTTACCACATTAAAAGTGATCAGTAACTGTTTCCCAGCAGGTCTGGAGGTGGATGAGGCAAAAAAGAGGCAGTTTTGCGTCGGCTCCCAAAACGGCCATTTCCTTGACCCCGGGGTCAGCGTTTTTGGCCAATCCCCCCTCCTCCACTGTTTTGGCTGCCACTTGTTTTCAGGCCGACTTACCACATTAAAAGTGATCAGTAACTGTTTCCCAGCAGGTCTGGAGGTGGATGAGGCAAAAAAGAGGCAGTTTTGCGTCGGCTCCCAAAACGGCCATTTCCTTGACCCCGGGGTCAGCGTTTTTGGCCAACCACTGTTTTGGCTGCCACTTGTTTTCAGGCCGACTTACCACATTAAAAGTGATCAGTAACTGTTTCCCAGCAGGTCTGGAGGTGGATGAGGCAAAAAAGAGGCAGTTTTGCGTCGGCTCCCAAAACGGCCATTTCCTTGACCCCGGGGTCAGCGTTTTTGGCCAATCCCCCCTCCTCCACTGTTTTGGCTGCCACTTGTTTTCAGGCCGACTTACCACATTAAAAGTGATCAGTAACTGTTTCCCAGCAGGTCTGGAGGTGGATGAGGCAAAAAAGAGGCAGTTTTGCGTCGGCTCCCAAAACGGCCATTTCCTTGACCCCGGGGTCAGCGTTTTTGGCCAATCCCCCCTCCTCCACTGTTTTGGCTGCCACTTGTTTTCAGGCCGACTTACCACATTAAAAGTGATCAGTAACTGTTTCCCAGCAGGTCTGGAGGTGGATGAGGCAAAAAAGAGGCAGTTTTGCGTCGGCTCCCAAAACGGCCATTTCCTTGACCCCGGGGTCAGCGTTTTTGGCCAATCCCCCCTCCTCCACTGTTTTGGCTGCCACTTGTTTTCAGGCCGACTTACCACATTAAAAGTGATCAGTAACTGTTTCCCAGCAGGTCTGGAGGTGGATGAGGCAAAAAAGAGGCAGTTTTGCGTCGGCTCCCAAAACGGCCATTTCCTTGACCCCGGGGTCAGCGTTTTTGGCCAACCACTGTTTTGGCTGCCACTTGTTTTCAGGCCGACTTACCACATTAAAAGTGATCAGTAACTGTTTCCCAGCAGGTCTGGAGGTGGATGAGGCAAAAAAGAGGCAGTTTTGCGTCGGCTCCCAAAACGGCCATTTCCTTGACCCCGGGGTCAGCGTTTTTGGCCAATCCCCCCTCCTCCACTGCTTTGGCTGCCACTTGTTTTCAGGCCGACTTACCACATTAAAAGTGATCAGTAACTGTTTCCCAGCAGGTCTGGAGGTGGATGAGGCAAAAAAGAGGCAGTTTTGCGTCGGCTCCCAAAACGGCCATTTCCTTGACCCCGGGGTCAGCGTTTTTGGCCAATCCCCCCTCCTCCACTGTTTTGGCTGCCACTTGTTTTCAGGCCGACTTACCACATTAAAAGTGATCAGTAACTGTTTCCCAGCAGGTCTGGAGGTGGATGAGGCAAAAAAGAGGCAGTTTTGCGTCGGCTCCCAAAACGGCCATTTCCTTGACCCCGGGGTCAGCGTTTTTGGCCAACCACTGTTTTGGCTGCCACTTGTTTTCAGGCCGACTTACCACATTAAAAGTGATCAGTAACTGTTTCCCAGCAGGTCTGGAGGTGGATGAGGCAAAAAAGAGGCAGTTTTGCGTCGGCTCCCAAAACGGCCATTTCCTTGACCCCGGGATCAGCGTTTTTGGCCAATCCCCCCTCCTCCACTGTTTTGGCTGCCACTTGTTTTCAGGCCGACTTACCACACTAAAAGTGATCAGTAACTGTTTCCCAGCAGGTCTGGAGGTGGATGAGGCAAAAAAGAGGCAGTTTTGCGTCGGCTCCCAAAACGGCCATTTCCTTGACCCCGGGGTCAGCGTTTTTGGCCAATCCCCCCTCCTCCACTGTTTTGGCTGCCACTTGTTTTCAGGCCGACTTACCACATTAAAAGTGATCAGTAACTGTTTCCCAGCAGGTCTGGAGGTGGATGAGGCAAAAAAGAGGCAGTTTTGCGTCGGCTCCCAAAACGGCCATTTCCTTGACCCCGGGGTCAGCGTTTTTGGCCAACCACTGTTTTGGCTGCCACTTGTTTTCAGGCCGACTTACCACATTAAAAGTGATCAGTAACTGTTTCCCAGCAGGTCTGGAGGTGGATGAGGCAAAAAAGAGGCAGTTTTGCGTCGGCTCCCAAAACGGCCATTTCCTTGACCCCGGGATCAGCGTTTTTGGCCAATCCCCCCTCCTCCACTGTTTTGGCTGCCACTTGTTTTCAGGCCGACTTACCACATTAAAAGTGATCAGTAACTGTTTCCCAGCAGGTCTGGAGGTGGATGAGGCAAAAAAGAGGCAGTTTTGCGTCGGCTCCCAAAACGGCCATTTCCTTGACCCCGGGGTCAGCGTTTTTGGCCAATCCCCCCTCCTCCACTGTTTTGGCTGCCACTTGTTTTCAGGCCGACTTACCACATTAAAAGTGATCAGTAACTGTTTCCCAGCAGGTCTGGAGGTGGATGAGGCAAAAAAGAGGCAGTTTTGCGTCGGCTCCCAAAACGGCCATTTCCTTGACCCCGGGGTCAGCGTTTTTGGCCAATCCCCCCTCCTCCACTGTTTTGGCTGCCACTTGTTTTCAGGCCGACTTACCACATTAAAAGTGATCAGTAACTGTTTCCCAGCAGGTCTGGAGGTGGATGAGGCAAAAAAGAGGCAGTTTTGCGTCGGCTCCCAAAACGGCCATTTCCTTGACCCCGGGGTCAGCGTTTTTGGCCAACCACTGTTTTGGCTGCCACTTGTTTTCAGGCCGACTTACCACATTAAAAGTGATCAGTAACTGTTTCCCAGCAGGTCTGGAGGTGGATGAGGCAAAAAAGAGGCAGTTTTGCGTCGGCTCCCAAAACGGCCATTTCCTTGACCCCGGGGTCAGCGTTTTTGGCCAATCCACTGTTTTGGCTGCCACTTGTTTTCAGGCCGACTTACCACATTAAAAGTGATCAGTAACTGTTTCCCAGCAGGTCTGGAGGTGGATGAGGCAAAAAAGAGGCAGTTTTGCGTCGGCTCCCAAAACGGCCATTTCCTTGACCCCGGGGTCAGCGTTTTTGGCCAATCCCCCCTCCTCCACTGTTTTGGCTGCCACTTGTTTTCAGGCCGACTTACCACATTAAAAGTGATCAGTAACTGTTTCCCAGCAGGTCTGGAGGTGGATGAGGCAAAAAAGAGGCAGTTTTGCGTCGGCTCCCAAAACGGCCATTTCCTTGACCCCGGGGTCAGCGTTTTTGGCCAACCACTGTTTTGGCTGCCACTTGTTTTCAGGCCGACTTACCACATTAAAAGTGATCAGTAACTGTTTCCCAGCAGGTCTGGAGGTGGATGAGGCAAAAAAGAGGCAGTTTTGCGTCGGCTCCCAAAACGGCCATTTCCTTGACCCCGGGATCAGCGTTTTTGGCCAATCCCCCTCCTCCACTGTTTTGGCTGCCACTTGTTTTCAGGCCGACTTACCACACTAAAAGTGATCAGTAACTGTTTCCCAGCAGGTCTGGAGGTGGATGAGGCAAAAAAGAGGCAGTTTTGCGTCGGCTCCCAAAACGGCCATTTCCTTGACCCCGGGGTCAGCGTTTTTGGCCAATCCCCCCTCCTCCACTGTTTTGGCTGCCACTTGTTTTCAGGCCGACTTACCACATTAAAAGTGATCAGTAACTGTTTCCCAGCAGGTCTGGAGGTGGATGAGGCAAAAAAGAGGCAGTTTTGCGTCGGCTCCCAAAACGGCCATTTCCTTGACCCCGGGGTCAGCGTTTTTGGCCAACCACTGTTTTGGCTGCCACTTGTTTTCAGGCCGACTTACCACATTAAAAGTGATCAGTAACTGTTTCCCAGCAGGTCTGGAGGTGGATGAGGCAAAAAAGAGGCAGTTTTGCGTCGGCTCCCAAAACGGCCATTTCCTTGACCCCGGGATCAGCGTTTTTGGCCAATCCCCCCTCCTCCACTGTTTTGGCTGCCACTTGTTTTCAGGCCGACTTACCACATTAAAAGTGATCAGTAACTGTTTCCCAGCAGGTCTGGAGGTGGATGAGGCAAAAAAGAGGCAGTTTTGCGTCGGCTCCCAAAACGGCCATTTCCTTGACCCCGGGGTCAGCGTTTTTGGCCAATCCCCCCTCCTCCACTGTTTTGGCTGCCACTTGTTTTCAGGCCGACTTACCACATTAAAAGTGATCAGTAACTGTTTCCCAGCAGGTCTGGAGGTGGATGAGGCAAAAAAGAGGCAGTTTTGCGTCGGCTCCCAAAACGGCCATTTCCTTGACCCCGGGGTCAGCGTTTTTGGCCAATCCCCCCTCCTCCACTGTTTTGGCTGCCACTTGTTTTCAGGCCGACTTACCACATTAAAAGTGATCAGTAACTGTTTCCCAGCAGGTCTGGAGGTGGATGAGGCAAAAAAGAGGCAGTTTTGCGTCGGCTCCCAAAACGGCCATTTCCTTGACCCCGGGGTCAGCGTTTTTGGCCAACCACTGTTTTGGCTGCCACTTGTTTTCAGGCCGACTTACCACATTAAAAGTGATCAGTAACTGTTTCCCAGCAGGTCTGGAGGTGGATGAGGCAAAAAAGAGGCAGTTTTGCGTCGGCTCCCAAAACGGCCATTTCCTTGACCCCGGGGTCAGCGTTTTTGGCCAATCCCCCCTCCTCCACTGTTTTGGCTGCCACTTGTTTTCAGGCCGACTTACCACATTAAAAGTGATCAGTAACTGTTTCCCAGCAGGTCTGGAGGTGGATGAGGCAAAAAAGAGGCAGTTTTGCGTCGGCTCCCAAAACGGCCATTTCCTTGACCCCGGGGTCAGCGTTTTTGGCCAATCCCCCCTCCTCCACTGTTTTGGCTGCCACTTGTTTTCAGGCCGACTTACCACATTAAAAGTGATCAGTAACTGTTTCCCAGCAGGTCTGGAGGTGGATGAGGCAAAAAAGAGGCAGTTTTGCGTCGGCTCCCAAAACGGCCATTTCCTTGACCCCGGGGTCAGCGTTTTTGGCCAATCCCCCTCCTCCACTGTTTTGGCTGCCACTTGTTTTCAGGCCGACTTACCACATTAAAAGTGATCAGTAACTGTTTCCCAGCAGGTCTGGAGGTGGATGAGGCAAAAAAGAGGCAGTTTTGCGTCGGCTCCCAAAACGGCCATTTCCTTGACCCCGGGGTCAGCGTTTTTGGCCAACCCACTGTTTTGGCTGCCACTTGTTTTCAGGCCGACTTACCACATTAAAAGTGATCAGTAACTGTTTCCCAGCAGGTCTGGAGGTGGATGAGGCAAAAAAGAGGCAGTTTTGCGTCGGCTCCCAAAACGGCCATTTCCTTGACCCCGGGGTCAGCGTTTTTGGCCAATCCCCCCTCCTCCACTGCTTTGGCTGCCACTTGTTTTCAGGCCGACTTACCACATTAAAAGTGATCAGTAACTGTTTCCCAGCAGGTCTGGAGGTGGATGAGGCAAAAAAGAGGCAGTTTTGCGTCGGCTCCCAAAACGGCCATTTCCTTGACCCCGGGGTCAGCGTTTTTGGCCAATCCCCCCTCCTCCACTGTTTTGGCTGCCACTTGTTTTCAGGCCGACTTACCACATTAAAAGTGATCAGTAACTGTTTCCCAGCAGGTCTGGAGGTGGATGAGGCAAAAAAGAGGCAGTTTTGCGTCGGCTCCCAAAACGGCCATTTCCTTGACCCCGGGGTCAGCGTTTTTGGCCAACCACTGTTTTGGCTGCCACTTGTTTTCAGGCCGACTTACCACATTAAAAGTGATCAGTAACTGTTTCCCAGCAGGTCTGGAGGTGGATGAGGCAAAAAAGAGGCAGTTTTGCGTCGGCTCCCAAAACGGCCATTTCCTTGACCCCGGGATCAGCGTTTTTGGCCAATCCCCCCTCCTCCACTGTTTTGGCTGCCACTTGTTTTCAGGCCGACTTACCACATTAAAAGTGATCAGTAACTGTTTCCCAGCAGGTCTGGAGGTGGATGAGGCAAAAAAGAGGCAGTTTTGCGTCGGCTCCCAAAACGGCCATTTCCTTGACCCCGGGGTCAGCGTTTTTGGCCAATCCCCCCTCCTCCACTGTTTTGGCTGCCACTTGTTTTCAGGCCGACTTACCACATTAAAAGTGATCAGTAACTGTTTCCCAGCAGGTCTGGAGGTGGATGAGGCAAAAAAGAGGCAGTTTTGCGTCGGCTCCCAAAACGGCCATTTCCTTGACCCCGGGGTCAGCGTTTTTGGCCAATCCCCCCTCCTCCACTGTTTTGGCTGCCACTTGTTTTCAGGCCGACTTACCACATTAAAAGTGATCAGTAACTGTTTCCCAGCAGGTCTGGAGGTGGATGAGGCAAAAAAGAGGCAGTTTTGCGTCGGTTCCCAAAACGGCCATTTCCTTGACCCCGGGGTCAGCGTTTTTGGCCAATCCCCCCTCCTCCACTGTTTTGGCTGCCACTTGTTTTCAGGCCGACTTACCACATTAAAAGTGATCAGTAACTGTTTCCCAGCAGGTCTGGAGGTGGATGAGGCAAAAAAGAGGCAGTTTTGCGTCGGCTCCCAAAACGGCCATTTCCTTGACCCCGGGGTCAGCGTTTTTGGCCAGCCACTGTTTTGGCTGCCACTTGTTTTCAGGCCGACTTACCACATTAAAAGTGATCAGTAACTGTTTCCCAGCAGGTCTGGAGGTGGATGAGGCAAAAAAGAGGCAGTTTTGCGTCGGCTCCCAAAACGGCCATTTCCTTGACCCCGGGGTCAGCGTTTTTGGCCAATCCCCCCTCCTCCACTGTTTTGGCTGCCACTTGTTTTCAGGCCGACTTACCACATTAAAAGTGATCAGTAACTGTTTCCCAGCAGGTCTGGAGGTGGATGAGGCAAAAAAGAGGCAGTTTTGCGTCGGCTCCCAAAACGGCCATTTCCTTGACCCCGGGGTCAGCGTTTTTGGCCAGCCACTGTTTTGGCTGCCACTTGTTTTCAGGCCGACTTACCACATTAAAAGTGATCAGTAACTGTTTCCCAGCAGGTCTGGAGGTGGATGAGGCAAAAAAGAGGCAGTTTTGCGTCGGCTCCCAAAACGGCCATTTCCTTGACCCCGGGGTCAGCGTTTTTGGCCAATCCCCCCTCCTCCACTGTTTTGGCTGCCACTTGTTTTCAGGCCGACTTACCACATTAAAAGTGATCAGTAACTGTTTCCCAGCAGGTCTGGAGGTGGATGAGGCAAAAAAGAGGCAGTTTTGCGTCGGCTCCCAAAACGGCCATTTCCTTGACCCCGGGGTCAGCGTTTTTGGCCAACCACTGTTTTGGCTGCCACTTGTTTTCAGGCCGACTTACCACATTAAAAGTGATCAGTAACTGTTTCCCAGCAGGTCTGGAGGTGGATGAGGCAAAAAAGAGGCAGTTTTGCGTCGGCTCCCAAAACGGCCATTTCCTTGACCCCGGGATCAGCGTTTTTGGCCAATCCCCCCTCCTCCACTGTTTTGGCTGCCACTTGTTTTCAGGCCGACTTACCACACTAAAAGTGATCAGTAACTGTTTCCCAGCAGGTCTGGAGGTGGATGAGGCAAAAAAGAGGCAGTTTTGCGTCGGCTCCCAAAACGGCCATTTCCTTGACCCCGGGGTCAGCGTTTTTGGCCAATCCCCCCTCCTCCACTGTTTTGGCTGCCACTTGTTTTCAGGCCGACTTACCACATTAAAAGTGATCAGTAACTGTTTCCCAGCAGGTCTGGAGGTGGATGAGGCAAAAAAGAGGCAGTTTTGCGTCGGCTCCCAAAACGGCCATTTCCTTGACCCCGGGGTCAGCGTTTTTGGCCAACCACTGTTTTGGCTGCCACTTGTTTTCAGGCCGACTTACCACATTAAAAGTGATCAGTAACTGTTTCCCAGCAGGTCTGGAGGTGGATGAGGCAAAAAAGAGGCAGTTTTGCGTCGGCTCCCAAAACGGCCATTTCCTTGACCCCGGGATCAGCGTTTTTGGCCAATCCCCCCTCCTCCACTGTTTTGGCTGCCACTTGTTTTCAGGCCGACTTACCACATTAAAAGTGATCAGTAACTGTTTCCCAGCAGGTCTGGAGGTGGATGAGGCAAAAAAGAGGCAGTTTTGCGTCGGCTCCCAAAACGGCCATTTCCTTGACCCCGGGGTCAGCGTTTTTGGCCAATCCCCCCTCCTCCACTGTTTTGGCTGCCACTTGTTTTCAGGCCGACTTACCACATTAAAAGTGATCAGTAACTGTTTCCCAGCAGGTCTGGAGGTGGATGAGGCAAAAAAGAGGCAGTTTTGCGTCGGCTCCCAAAACGGCCATTTCCTTGACCCCGGGGTCAGCGTTTTTGGCCAATCCCCCCTCCTCCACTGTTTTGGCTGCCACTTGTTTTCAGGCCGACTTACCACATTAAAAGTGATCAGTAACTGTTTCCCAGCAGGTCTGGAGGTGGATGAGGCAAAAAAGAGGCAGTTTTGCGTCGGCTCCCAAAACGGCCATTTCCTTGACCCCGGGGTCAGCGTTTTTGGCCAACCACTGTTTTGGCTGCCACTTGTTTTCAGGCCGACTTACCACATTAAAAGTGATCAGTAACTGTTTCCCAGCAGGTCTGGAGGTGGATGAGGCAAAAAAGAGGCAGTTTTGCGTCGGCTCCCAAAACGGCCATTTCCTTGACCCCGGGGTCAGCGTTTTTGGCCAACCACTGTTTTGGCTGCCACTTGTTTTCAGGCCGACTTACCACATTAAAAGTGATCAGTAACTGTTTCCCAGCAGGTCTGGAGGTGGATGAGGCAAAAAAGAGGCAGTTTTGCGTCGGCTCCCAAAACGGCCATTTCCTTGACCCCGGGATCAGCGTTTTTGGCCAATCCCCCCTCCTCCACTGTTTTGGCTGCCACTTGTTTTCAGGCCGACTTACCACATTAAAAGTGATCAGTAACTGTTTCCCAGCAGGTCTGGAGGTGGATGAGGCAAAAAAGAGGCAGTTTTGCGTCGGCTCCCAAAACGGCCATTTCCTTGACCCCGGGGTCAGCGTTTTTGGCCAATCCCCCCTCCTCCACTGTTTTGGCTGCCACTTGTTTTCAGGCCGACTTACCACATTAAAAGTGATCAGTAACTGTTTCCCAGCAGGTCTGGAGGTGGATGAGGCAAAAAAGAGGCAGTTTTGCGTCGGCTCCCAAAACGGCCATTTCCTTGACCCCGGGGTCAGCGTTTTTGGCCAATCCCCCCTCCTCCACTGTTTTGGCTGCCACTTGTTTTCAGGCCGACTTACCACATTAAAAGTGATCAGTAACTGTTTCCCAGCAGGTCTGGAGGTGGATGAGGCAAAAAAGAGGCAGTTTTGCGTCGGCTCCCAAAACGGCCATTTCCTTGACCCCGGGGTCAGCGTTTTTGGCCAATCCCCCCTCCTCCACTGTTTTGGCTGCCACTTGTTTTCAGGCCGACTTACCACATTAAAAGTGATCAGTAACTGTTTCCCAGCAGGTCTGGAGGGGGATGAGGCAAAAAAGAGGCAGTTTTGCGTCGGCTCCCAAAACGGCCATTTCCTTGACCCCGGGGTCAGCGTTTTTGGCCAACCACTGTTTTGGCTGCCACTTGTTTTCAGGCCGACTTACCACATTAAAAGTGATCAGTAACTGTTTCCCAGCAGGTCTGGAGGTGGATGAGGCAAAAAAGAGGCAGTTTTGCGTCGGCTCCCAAAACGGCCATTTCCTTGACCCCGGGGTCAGCGTTTTTGGCCAATCCCCCCTCCTCCACTGTTTTGGCTGCCACTTGTTTTCAGGCCGACTTACCACATTAAAAGTGATCAGTAACTGTTTCCCAGCAGGTCTGGAGGTGGATGAGGCAAAAAAGAGGCAGTTTTGCGTCGGCTCCCAAAACGGCCATTTCCTTGACCCCGGGGTCAGCGTTTTTGGCCAATCCCCCCTCCTCCACTGTTTTGGCTGCCACTTGTTTTCAGGCCGACTTACCACATTAAAAGTGATCAGTAACTGTTTCCCAGCAGGTCTGGAGGTGGATGAGGCAAAAAAGAGGCAGTTTTGCGTCGGCTCCCAAAACGGCCATTTCCTTGACCCCGGGGTCAGCGTTATTGGCCAGCCACTGTTTTGGCTGCCACTTGTTTTCAGGCCGACTTACCACATTAAAAGTGATCAGTAACTGTTTCCCAGCAGGTCTGGAGGTGGATGAGGCAAAAAAGAGGCAGTTTTGCGTCGGCTCCCAAAACGGCCATTTCCTTGACCCCGGGGTCAGCGTTTTTGGCCAATCCCCCCTCCTCCACTGTTTTGGCTGCCACTTGTTTTCAGGCCGACTTACCACATTAAAAGTGATCAGTAACTGTTTCCCAGCAGGTCTGGAGGTGGATGAGGCAAAAAAGAGGCAGTTTTGCGTCGGCTCCCAAAACGGCCATTTCCTTGACCCCGGGGTCAGTGTTTTTGGCCAACCACTGTTTTGGCTGCCACTTGTTTTCAGGCCGACTTACCACATTAAAAGTGATCAGTAACTGTTTCCCAGCAGGTCTGGAGGTGGATGAGGCAAAAAAGAGGCAGTTTTGCGTCGGCTCCCAAAACGGCCATTTCCTTGACCCCGGGGTCAGCGTTTTTGGCCAATCCCCCCTCCTCCACTGTTTTGGCTGCCACTTGTTTTCAGGCCGACTTACCACATTAAAAGTGATCAGTAACTGTTTCCCAGCAGGTCTGGAGGTGGATGAGGCAAAAAAGAGGCAGTTTTGCGTCGGCTCCCAAAACGGCCATTTCCTTGACCCCGGGGTCAGCGTTTTTGGCCAACCACTGTTTTGGCTGCCACTTGTTTTCAGGCCGACTTACCACATTAAAAGTGATCAGTAACTGTTTCCCAGCAGGTCTGGAGGTGGATGAGGCAAAAAAGAGGCAGTTTTGCGTCGGCTCCCAAAACGGCCATTTCCTTGACCCCGGGATCAGCGTTTTTGGCCAATCCCCCCTCCTCCACTGTTTTGGCTGCCACTTGTTTTCAGGCCGACTTACCACATTAAAAGTGATCAGTAACTGTTTCCCAGCAGGTCTGGAGGTGGATGAGGCAAAAAAGAGGCAGTTTTGCGTCGGCTCCCAAAACGGCCATTTCCTTGACCCCGGGGTCAGCGTTTTTGGCCAATCCCCCCTCCTCCACTGTTTTGGCTGCCACTTGTTTTCAGGCCGACTTACCACATTAAAAGTGATCAGTAACTGTTTCCCAGCAGGTCTGGAGGTGGATGAGGCAAAAAAGAGGCAGTTTTGCGTCGGCTCCCAAAACGGCCATTTCCTTGACCCCGGGGTCAGCGTTTTTGGCCAACCACTGTTTTGGCTGCCACTTGTTTTCAGGCCGACTTACCACATTAAAAGTGATCAGTAACTGTTTCCCAGCAGGTCTGGAGGTGGATGAGGCAAAAAAGAGGCAGTTTTGCGTCGGCTCCCAAAACGGCCATTTCCTTGACCCCGGGGTCAGCGTTTTTGGCCAATCCCCCCTCCTCCACTGTTTTGGCTGCCACTTGTTTTCAGGCCGACTTACCACATTAAAAGTGATCAGTAACTGTTTCCCAGCAGGTCTGGAGGTGGATGAGGCAAAAAAGAGGCAGTTTTGCGTCGGCTCCCAAAACGGCCATTTCCTTGACCCCGGGGTCAGCGTTTTTGGCCAACCACTGTTTTGGCTGCCACTTGTTTTCAGGCCGACTTACCACATTAAAAGTGATCAGTAACTGTTTCCCAGCAGGTCTGGAGGTGGATGAGGCAAAAAAGAGGCAGTTTTGCGTCGGCTCCCAAAACGGCCATTTCCTTGACCCCGGGATCAGCGTTTTTGGCCAATCCCCCCTCCTCCACTGTTTTGGCTGCCACTTGTTTTCAGGCCGACTTACCACATTAAAAGTGATCAGTAACTGTTTCCCAGCAGGTCTGGAGGTGGATGAGGCAAAAAAGAGGCAGTTTTGCGTCGGCTCCCAAAACGGCCATTTCCTTGACCCCGGGGTCAGCGTTTTTGGCCAATCCCCCCTCCTCCACTGTTTTGGCTGCCACTTGTTTTCAGGCCGACTTACCACATTAAAAGTGATCAGTAACTGTTTCCCAGCAGGTCTGGAGGTGGATGAGGCAAAAAAGAGGCAGTTTTGCGTCGGCTCCCAAAACGGCCATTTCCTTGACCCCGGGGTCAGCGTTTTTGGCCAATCCCCCCTCCTCCACTGTTTTGGCTGCCACTTGTTTTCAGGCCGACTTACCACATTAAAAGTGATCAGTAACTGTTTCCCAGCAGGTCTGGAGGTGGATGAGGCAAAAAAGAGGCAGTTTTGCGTCGGCTCCCAAAACGGCCATTTCCTTGACCCCGGGGTCAGCGTTTTTGGCCAACCACTGTTTTGGCTGCCACTTGTTTTCAGGCCGACTTACCACATTAAAAGTGATCAGTAACTGTTTCCCAGCAGGTCTGGAGGTGGATGAGGCAAAAAAGAGGCAGTTTTGCGTCGGCTCCCAAAACGGCCATTTCCTTGACCCCGGGATCAGCGTTTTTGGCCAATCCCCCCTCCTCCACTGTTTTGGCTGCCACTTGTTTTCAGGCCGACTTACCACACTAAAAGTGATCAGTAACTGTTTCCCAGCAGGTCTGGAGGTGGATGAGGCAAAAAAGAGGCAGTTTTGCGTCGGCTCCCAAAACGGCCATTTCCTTGACCCCGGGGTCAGCGTTTTTGGCCAATCCCCCCTCCTCCACTGTTTTGGCTGCCACTTGTTTTCAGGCCGACTTACCACATTAAAAGTGATCAGTAACTGTTTCCCAGCAGGTCTGGAGGTGGATGAGGCAAAAAAGAGGCAGTTTTGCGTCGGCTCCCAAAACGGCCATTTCCTTGACCCCGGGGTCAGCGTTTTTGGCCAACCACTGTTTTGGCTGCCACTTGTTTTCAGGCCGACTTACCACATTAAAAGTGATCAGTAACTGTTTCCCAGCAGGTCTGGAGGTGGATGAGGCAAAAAAGAGGCAGTTTTGCGTCGGCTCCCAAAACGGCCATTTCCTTGACCCCGGGATCAGCGTTTTTGGCCAATCCCCCCTCCTCCACTGTTTTGGCTGCCACTTGTTTTCAGGCCGACTTACCACATTAAAAGTGATCAGTAACTGTTTCCCAGCAGGTCTGGAGGTGGATGAGGCAAAAAAGAGGCAGTTTTGCATCGGCTCCCAAAACGGCCATTTCCTTGACCCCGGGGTCAGCGTTTTTGGCCAATCCCCCCTCCTCCACTGTTTTGGCTGCCACTTGTTTTCAGGCCGACTTACCACATTAAAAGTGATCAGTAACTGTTTCCCAGCAGGTCTGGAGGTGGATGAGGCAAAAAAGAGGCAGTTTTGCGTCGGCTCCCAAAACGGCCATTTCCTTGACCCCGGGGTCAGCGTTTTTGGCCAATCCCCCCTCCTCCACTGTTTTGGCTGCCACTTGTTTTCAGGCCGACTTACCACATTAAAAGTGATCAGTAACTGTTTCCCAGCAGGTCTGGAGGTGGATGAGGCAAAAAAGAGGCAGTTTTGCGTCGGCTCCCAAAACGGCCATTTCCTTGACCCCGGGGTCAGCGTTTTTGGCCAACCACTGTTTTGGCTGCCACTTGTTTTCAGGCCGACTTACCACATTAAAAGTGATCAGTAACTGTTTCCCAGCAGGTCTGGAGGTGGATGAGGCAAAAAAGAGGCAGTTTTGCGTCGGCTCCCAAAACGGCCATTTCCTTGACCCCGGGGTCAGCGTTTTTGGCCAACCACTGTTTTGGCTGCCACTTGTTTTCAGGCCGACTTACCACATTAAAAGTGATCAGTAACTGTTTCCCAGCAGGTCTGGAGGTGGATGAGGCAAAAAAGAGGCAGTTTTGCGTCGGCTCCCAAAACGGCCATTTCCTTGACCCCGGGGTCAGCGTTTTTGGCCAACCACTGTTTTGGCTGCCACTTGTTTTCAGGCCGACTTACCACATTAAAAGTGATCAGTAACTGTTTCCCAGCAGGTCTGGAGGTGGATGAGGCAAAAAAGAGGCAGTTTTGCGTCGGCTCCCAAAACGGCCATTTCCTTGACCCCGGGATCAGCGTTTTTGGCCAATCCCCCCTCCTCCACTGTTTTGGCTGCCACTTGTTTTCAGGCCGACTTACCACATTAAAAGTGATCAGTAACTGTTTCCCAGCAGGTCTGGAGGTGGATGAGGCAAAAAAGAGGCAGTTTTGCGTCGGCTCCCAAAACGGCCATTTCCTTGACCCCGGGGTCAGCGTTTTTGGCCAATCCCCCCTCCTCCACTGTTTTGGCTGCCACTTGTTTTCAGGCCGACTTACCACATTAAAAGTGATCAGTAACTGTTTCCCAGCAGGTCTGGAGGTGGATGAGGCAAAAAAGAGGCAGTTTTGCGTCGGCTCCCAAAACGGCCATTTCCTTGACCCCGGGGTCAGCGTTTTTGGCCAATCCCCCCTCCTCCACTGTTTTGGCTGCCACTTGTTTTCAGGCCGACTTACCACATTAAAAGTGATCAGTAACTGTTTCCCAGCAGGTCTGGAGGTGGATGAGGCAAAAAAGAGGCAGTTTTGCGTCGGCTCCCAAAACGGCCATTTCCTTGACCCCGGGGTCAGCGTTTTTGGCCAATCCCCCCTCCTCCACTGTTTTGGCTGCCACTTGTTTTCAGGCCAACTTACCACATTAAAAGTGATCAGTAACTGTTTCCCAGCAGGTCTGGAGGGGGATGAGGCAAAAAAGAGGCAGTTTTGCGTCGGCTCCCAAAACGGCCATTTCCTTGACCCCGGGGTCAGCGTTTTTGGCCAACCACTGTTTTGGCTGCCACTTGTTTTCAGGCCGACTTACCACATTAAAAGTGATCAGTAACTGTTTCCCAGCAGGTCTGGAGGTGGATGAGGCAAAAAAGAGGCAGTTTTGCGTCGGCTCCCAAAACGGCCATTTCCTTGACCCCGGGGTCAGCGTTTTTGGCCAATCCCCCCTCCTCCACTGTTTTGGCTGCCACTTGTTTTCAGGCCGACTTACCACATTAAAAGTGATCAGTAACTGTTTCCCAGCAGGTCTGGAGGTGGATGAGGCAAAAAAGAGGCAGTTTTGCGTCGGCTCCCAAAACGGCCATTTCCTTGACCCCGGGGTCAGCGTTTTTGGTCAACCACTGTTTTGGCTGCCACTTGTTTTCAGGCCGACTTACCACATTAAAAGTGATCAGTAACTGTTTCCCAGCAGGTCTGGAGGTGGATGAGGCAAAAAAGAGGCAGTTTTGCGTCGGCTCCCAAAACGGCCATTTCCTTGACCCCGGGATCAGCGTTTTTGGCCAATCCCCCCTCCTCCACTGTTTTGGCTGCCACTTGTTTTCAGGCCGACTTACCACACTAAAAGTGATCAGTAACTGTTTCCCAGCAGGTCTGGAGGTGGATGAGGCAAAAAAGAGGCAGTTTTGCGTCGGCTCCCAAAACGGCCATTTCCTTGACCCCGGGGTCAGCGTTTTTGGCCAATCCCCCCTCCTCCACTGTTTTGGCTGCCACTTGTTTTCAGGCCGACTTACCACATTAAAAGTGATCAGTAACTGTTTCCCAGCAGGTCTGGAGGTGGATGAGGCAAAAAAGAGGCAGTTTTGCGTCGGTTCCCAAAACGGCCATTTCCTTGACCCCGGGGTCAGCGTTTTTGGCCAATCCCCCCTCCTCCACTGTTTTGGCTGCCACTTGTTTTCAGGCCGACTTACCACATTAAAAGTGATCAGTAACTGTTTCCCAGCAGGTCTGGAGGTGGATGAGGCAAAAAAGAGGCAGTTTTGCGTCGGCTCCCAAAACGGCCATTTCCTTGACCCCGGGGTCAGCGTTTTTGGCCAACCACTGTTTTGGCTGCCACTTGTTTTCAGGCCGACTTACCACATTAAAAGTGATCAGTAACTGTTTCCCAGCAGGTCTGGAGGTGGATGAGGCAAAAAAGAGGCAGTTTTGCGTCGGCTCCCAAAACGGCCATTTCCTTGACCCCGGGGTCAGCGTTTTTGGCCAACCACTGTTTTGGCTGCCACTTGTTTTCAGGCCGACTTACCACATTAAAAGTGATCAGTAACTGTTTCCCAGCAGGTCTGGAGGTGGATGAGGCAAAAAAGAGGCAGTTTTGCGTCGGCTCCCAAAACGGCCATTTCCTTGACCCCGGGGTCAGCGTTTTTGGCCAACCACTGTTTTGGCTGCCACTTGTTTTCAGGCCGACTTACCACATTAAAAGTGATCAGTAACTGTTTCCCAGCAGGTCTGGAGGTGGATGAGGCAAAAAAGAGGCAGTTTTGCGTCGGCTCCCAAAACGGCCATTTCCTTGACCCCGGGGTCAGCGTTTTTGGCCAATCCCCCCTCCTCCACTGTTTTGGCTGCCACTTGTTTTCAGGCCGACTTACCACATTAAAAGTGATCAGTAACTGTTTCCCAGCAGGTCTGGAGGTGGATGAGGCAAAAAAGAGGCAGTTTTGCGTCGGCTCCCAAAACGGCCATTTCCTTGACCCCGGGGTCAGCGTTTTTGGCCAACCACTGTTTTGGCTGCCACTTGTTTTCAGGCCGACTTACCACATTAAAAGTGATCAGTAACTGTTTCCCAGCAGGTCTGGAGGTGGATGAGGCAAAAAAGAGGCAGTTTTGCGTCGGCTCCCAAAACGGCCATTTCCTTGACCCCGGGGTCAGCGTTTTTGGCCAACCACTGTTTTGGCTGCCACTTGTTTTCAGGCCGACTTACCACATTAAAAGTGATCAGTAACTGTTTCCCAGCAGGTCTGGAGGTGGATGAGGCAAAAAAGAGGCAGTTTTGCGTCGGCTCCCAAAACGGCCATTTCCTTGACCCCGGGGTCAGCGTTTTTGGCCAATCCCCCCTCCTCCACTGTTTTGGCTGCCACTTGTTTTCAGGCCGACTTACCACATTAAAAGTGATCAGTAACTGTTTCCCAGCAGGTCTGGAGGTGGATGAGGCAAAAAAGAGGCAGTTTTGCGTCGGCTCCCAAAACGGCCATTTCCTTGACCCCGGGGTCAGCGTTTTTGGCCAATCCCCCCTCCTCCACTGTTTTGGCTGCCACTTGTTTTCAGGCCGACTTACCACATTAAAAGTGATCAGTAACTGTTTCCCAGCAGGTCTGGAGGTGGATGAGGAAAAAAAGAGGCAGTTTTGCGTCCGCTCCCAAAACGGCCATTTCCTTGACCCCGGGGTCAGAGTTTTTGGCCAATCCCCCCTCCTCCACTGTTTTGGCTGCCACTTGTTTTCTGGCCGACTTACCACATTAACCCTTTGATGCACAACATATGCACACCCCTTCTAATACACAACATGGGTCCAAAATGACCCACATTCATTTTCTATGTGATTTCATGTTGGGTGAGTGTCTCTTTGCTGTATCTTTTGAAATCAATTTATTTTATGATTGAATATTCCAAGTATTCTTTTAATATCTTGTTTTTGAGTAAGACAGGTCATTATCATCAATTTTCCTTTGTTATTTTATGAACAAAAATAGGTTTTTGTATTTTTACATCAAGTTTACGCACATGGGTCAAAAAGGACCCGTTTATCTAAGTATGATTTTAAATCAAATGACTTCGTACTATAACAATAATTTGCTTTAAATAATCATTTCAGCAGTGGTTTGGGCCAAGCAATCATGCATTTAACTTTTTAAACATGTTTGTCATTTTGTCACACATACACATACCACTGATGGCTATTTAACTGAACTGTATCTGTAGTGTAACTATCGTGATGTGGTGAATGTGACCAAACACAGGTGTGCCTTAGGCTGGCCACAACAAAAGGCCACTCTGAAATGTGCAGTTTTGCTTTATGGGGGGGGGGGTCTGGGGGGGTCAGAAAACCAGTCAGTATCTGGTGTGACCACCATTTGCCTTACGCAGTGCAACACATCTCCTTTGCATAGAGTTGATCAGGTTGTTGATTGTGGCCTGTGGAATGTTGGTCCACTTCTCTTCAATGGCTGTGCCAAGTTGCTGGATATTGGCAGGAACTGGAACATGCTGTCATAAACGTGAATCCAGAGCATCCCAAACATGCTCAATGGGTGACATGTCCGGTGAGTATGCGGGCCATGCAAGAACTGGGATGTTTTCAGCCTCCAGGAATTGTGTACAGATCCTTGCAACATGGGGCCGTGCATTATCGTGCTGCAACATGAGGTGATGGTCGTGGATGAATGGTATAACAATGGGCCTCAGGATCTCATCATGGTATCTCTGTGCATTCAAAATGCCATCAAGCAAACCGCTCACCCACACGACGCCACACACGCTGTCTGCCATCTGCCCTGTACAGTGAAAACCGGGATTCATCCATGAGAGCACCTCTCCAACGTGCCAGACGCCATCGAATGTGAGCATTTGCCCACTCAAGTCGGTTACGACGACGAACTGCAGTCAGGTTGAGACCCCGATGAGGACGACCAACATGCATATGAGCTTCCCTGAGACGGTTTCTGGCAGTTTGTGCAGAAATTCTTTGGTTATGCAAATCGATTGTTGCAGCAGCTGTCCGGGTGGCTGGTCTCAGACCATCTTGGAGGTGAACATGCTGGATGTAGAGGTCCTGGGCTGGTGTTGTTACACGTGGTCTGCGGTTGTGAGGCCGGTTGGATGTACTGGCAAATTATCTGAAGCGTGTATGGAGACGGCTTATGGTAGAGAAATGAACATTCAATTCACGGGCAACAGCTCTGGTGGACATTCCTGCAGTCAGCATGACAAAACTTGCGACATCTGTGGCATTGTGCTGTGTGATAAAACTGAACATTTCAGAATGGCTTTTTATTGTGGCCAATCAATCACAATCAAACGTTTTCTTAGGTAAGATTACAATAATTGTAAAACAAGACTTACATGTATCAGATGTACAAAGGGAGCTGTGCTGAGCAGTGACATGTGGCAGGCGAATAGTTGTCCACAGTAAACACGTTACGAATTGCAAACATGTACAAATTTCAAAGGTTCCCACCAAATACCATAGTAAATTCATGTGTGTAAACTTGATGTAGTCATACAAAAGCTATGCTAGTTCATGAAGTAATAAAGTAAAAATAAATATGATGATTTGTGCTAAACAAAAACAAGAATATTTACTGAATCCTTGGGATACTAAATGACAGAATACATTTATTTAAAAGATATAGCATAGAAACACTGAGCCATACATGAATTCACATAGTAAGTGGATATGGGTCATTTTGGACCCATGTTTTGCATTAGAAAGGTAGTGATACAAAAAGTGTTTTTATTAAAAAAGTAAGAAAGGAAAAAATAAAAGAAGGATGTATTATGATCAAAAACAAGTTAATTGAGGAATTCCTGGAATGCTGAATGATGAAATTAATTTATTGCAAAGATATAGCACATAAAAACTCAGTCGGGTCACTTTGGACCCATGTTGTGCATCAAAGGGTTAACAAACAAAGGAAATCTCTCTGTCATCACGTGTAACTGAACACGTGCTGTCAAGGTGTCTTATGCTGTGTGTTGTGTGCTCTATGTACGCTCATAGGTAGATCTGCAGTCATCATATGACTTTTTACACTTTCGTTCGAGTATATCGAAAGGGTTTGTTCACACTGCAGCAGAAAGTAGCCCCTCTTGGTGTTTTTTAAAAATCTTTTTGATCGTGGTTAACACAGGTTTATTAAAGTAATCAAGAAGTATGGTTACGGCGTTCATTTTGGGTCTTTTCATACATGACAACAAAGAAGAACAAATTAAAAAATTTACCTCATGGTAACCTGCCTGCTTTTTTTTTATGACATGCTCTCACTTCAGTGCCAGTTTGTAGTGATATGAAATGTGGATTGCAACAACCACTAAACCTTGTGCATAAAGTCACCAATGTATGTAAGTGTATAAGCTACCATCTGTATGCCTTCTTCATGCCATATCAAAGTTACTGTAATCACCACTTACTGACTTGTAAATATCCACTTTAGCATAGATTGGGAAAATGTATCTGACTCAGAGCTTAACTCTACAGAAGTGCCTGAAAAGCCAAAGGAATATGGATGCCTTCTGTCACATCTCATATTACATTCTCATAACATATAACATGAAAGTGACACTATTGCAGGAGCAGCGAGGACAAAATACCTCTAGATTAGGAATACAGTACAAGAAGGCAGAAACTGTTATGTTGGCATTCCTCCAAGGCATTGGAACACTTGGTTTCAAACTGACTAATAAAAAGTTAAGACCTGGAGCTCACAGGTGAACAGAATCAACTGATGCTACTTGGCGAGAGCAGGCAAGATCTGATGGCGAGGAAGTTTGGAGATTATGGTGGAAGATGAGAATAAAACATAAGATTTGAGCTGCTTTTAGTTTGAATTTAAGCTGGAAGGCCTGTGGTGTAAACATAGCCTGAGAGATCCTTCATGAATCACGCTGGGTGGTGAAGTGGATTTAAGCGTTTTACTAATAAGCTCCTTGTCCTCCCAAGGTTGATGAAACCATGAACGAGCTCATGTTCCCAGGAAGCCACTTGAAAATTGCTTTGGAGAACAGGCCGTACAGGAGATCACACAGCCATATAGAGACTTATACAGTGCTCAAGGAATCGATTCTCCACAGCCGATGCATAAGAGGCCACCTTGAAAGAAACGGTACTTGCTGGAAACCTTTTCCTGCATCATTACAGGAGACAGATGAATCCTTCAGATGGAGAGACAATGCAAAGTTCTCACATTCTAGTTGAGTGGAGACATCACTGAAATTCTACTGTTTTTCCAACAATGAGCAGACTGGGTGCACTGAACAAATGTAAAATAACAATTTGCACTGCTAATTCATTTATCTCAGATGGCAGACGTCTACAAATAATAGAAATGTTTTTGTTTCTGGAAGGTTATCCAGTTTTAATCCTTAGAACAAGTTGCTAAAACCCAGGAATGGAAATGAACGAAAAGTCAGAACTGAAAATATTCATGGTTTAACAGTTTTTATACAATTCTTAACATGCATTTTCTTAACTGCATGTTAAATTGAACTGTAGACTTAGAAGCGCATTGCTGGTTCAAAAACAAACCTGACTGTTTGATGACAAAATGATTTATTCCAGAACACTGCACTGACGATGAATGAATGAATGAATGACTTCCAAATTGAGATAAAATGAATTAGAAAGATAAAAATCCAACATAAGAAACCATTTTGTTGCAGAGGCTAGGTAGCCAGGCAGCAGAGCTTAAAACTGGGTAACAAGGCAGGTTTAACTAAATGCGAGATACAAGCAGCCATGAATGGCTGGTAGGCTTCAGCTGGTCGGCTACACAGATAATCAAAGGGGAAATTGAAGTAGGAAAGTGGATGGTGTATATAATCTGGAGCTTCATGAGGGAATGAGGAGCAGCAAGGTAAGGAGGAGGGAAACTCTCTGAGACAACAGGTGGACTGATGGGGAGTGACATGGACCAGGGGGAGGAAGAAAGGCTGTGGCTGAAAAAGGAGACTGTCTGGCTATAATATAGATATACTTTACATTTTGTTTATTGGATAAACTGACAGTGTGATGCAAAAAAAAAAAAAAAAAACTCCTTTATCCTCCTTTGTTTGAGGGAGTTAATTGGGGGCAGAGGCGAGTGGGAAATGTTTTTTTTTAATTTAAAAAAAACTTATTCAAACCTGCCTGAGGGGTCAACATGCTCTATTATTTAGTGTGCACATGTGTGTTGTCATCAGTACGCGCACAGATTAGATTAATTTAATGTGGGGTTTGAGGTTGTTGGACTGACAGCAGGAAATTGATTGCTGCTATGTAATAGGATGGCGAAGGAGAAGCTCACAGTGTTGTACACAACCGTGTACAACAGACTGCCAAAGGGCTTAGCACATGTAAACACATACAGAAAGTTTTTCAGATGGGCACTTTTAGATTCAGAATCAACATGCAATACTAATAACTTTTGAAATTGTAAGGTGTTGTTATGCTGGCTGCTCTTTGCATATTTTATTTTTGATATATTCAATTATTTGGTCAAAAGTAAACTCCTTCAAGCAAATCACATTGTTGTTGTAGAGAAATTACCATCCAGTAGCTAATAAACACTTCTCATGTCAATGTCCAAATCAAAATCCAAATGCACATTGCCATACAGTATCATACTCCCCACCACTACCTGCAGTCACAATCCACTGATTTGTTTTCTGCTGCAGAACATCACATTTCACATCATTCTCCATTTCAATATTGACTCCCTGTTTCTGCTCTTCAAAAGTAAGCAGAGCAAATACACACATTCTGATAGACACTTGATGAAAGACTACTCGATAGCTATTTGTATCATGTATCAACGAGAGTTAAATCAATCTTACAGCTGAGCTTTGCGTTTAAACAGACGTACAAACCTCCAGCCAGTGAGGTATTCTCCTTAGTAGTTACCTTGTTTTACCTGCACAGATTTGTGCTCTGTGAATTAAACCTGAAGGGGACAGCAGCTCTTTCCTTCAGCCAAAGTCCCACATGGCTAGAAAGTCCAGAGGTCTAATGCTTCAGTAAGACCTGGCCTCTCTTTCATCTCCCTCTCCTTGCTCTGTCCTTGAAGTGAAGATGGTGGGGTTTCTTTTTGAAAGCCCAGACGCCAGCCAGGCTTCTGTCTTTGATGTTATTCTCTTCTGGCTCACATCTGAGAGACCTCAAGCTCGGAGAAAATGGCTGGAGAGTTTACAGATGAGAGACACATGAAAAGACAGGTCAAGAGTCTTGTCAATAGGATAAGACTGCATTTAACAAATGAAATTACTAGCATTATACCCCAAGTGGATATCTTGACTGGGAAATGAGCGATCCAAGTTTAATCCAGAAGATTCACAAGAATTCTAGTTTTATTATCAAATTCAATCATCACCTCGAAAACAACGCTACGTTTTTTTTGCCTAAACCAAATCTCATCTGTGAGATGATGTGATCACATAGCGCCCCATGCAGACCTGTGCATTACCACAACAGGTGTGGGGTTTTAGAAACTGTTTGATAATCCAATAGACACGTTGTTTTCTAAGCAATTCACTGCTTAACCTGAAAACCAAGTCTTAAGTGAGCTCTTTGTTTCAAACTTAAAGACTTAAAGATACTTACAACATATCAAAATATATAACACATAATAAAAACAGCTACGCATTAAGGATTCTATATCAAGTGATAGCACATGTGCTACGTTGGCTAAGAAGTGCAGCAACATGTGCAAAATGACTGTGCTCCATTGTTAAGAGAATATGCATTGATTTAGGCAGTTTGCGTGTAAAGTATCACTGTCCCCCGGCTTTTGTCTGTGATAATGAGCCATTTTGTTCTCAATGTTTTTGTCATCACTCATCCATCAGCCTTGTCTGTGTTCATCTCCCAGCAATTCATCATTATGAAGAAATCCTTCCTAATCATTCATATTTGGTGTTGTGTCCACAGTGATGTGTATTGATTTGTGAGTGCTCCACCCTGCTTCACTCTTTGATGTAGTTTCTTGAGATTTAATGCCGAAATCAAAGCTGTTTAGTAGTTTATAAGGTTAGTGGCTCATTTCTGACATCACCCAGGTCTGTAATTAAGATGAGCAATTTAATGGCAACAGATTAAAACATTGTACTATAATGGATTCAGGGTCAAGTAAAAATTTCAATGTTTCTTTTGAATCTATTTTGCATACACTTTTGCCTTACATGTTTGACTGATTTGATGTTTGATTTGATTTTTTCATACATAATACTGTGGGAGAAATATGAAAATGGCATTGAGCAGTTTTTGTATTCTTTGGAGCCATATTTTTCCAAATCACACCAGTGTTACTGGTGAAATTCATTCAATCAAATGCAACACCCCATAGAAAGTGTGTGCGGGGTTTAAAAAAATGTTGTAAGCAGAGGCAGCCAGCTCTGCGGTGGAGAACACTCTCAGTACGGAGGTGGCAGGAAGGCAGGGCACTATTTGGCAAGAACATAACGTCTCTGGGAACGCTTCATGCTCCTCTGCTACCAGTGGAGCAGCTTTTGGTTAGGGTGGAACAGATGAGATGATTTTCTTGGTTTTCCCTGCTTCCACAGCACGTTGAGAAGGCGAGTTTTGCACTTTTAACAAGAGGGGCAATTTGAAAGTGTTATACAAAAGGCATAAAAACGCATTTAGACAAGATATGAAGGAAGAAAATCAATATAAAAGAACATATTTATATATATATATATATATATATATATATAGGCATATCCTCAAAAACCTTTCAGTAATGTAAATCAGTACACCTCTATAAGTGGGTGGCAGATAGTTGCTGTTATAGGAAATTATTAAAACCATATTCTGCTTTGGAAATTAATGTTTACTTTGGATGTTTTCTCTAGCGTTGCTTTTTTCTTGTTAAGGATCTCATCGTGTTATCTCTCATAAAAATCATGTAAATGAAACTGTCTGTTAAGGAAACATCACTCATTAAACTACAAAAACATGCCACCTTTTGTGAGGGGACTTTATATAAAGGGTCATTGGCAAAAACAGTGGGGAATCATTGGTGCATGGAAAATTATATTTTTATATTTTATATTAACATTTCTTCAATAATGTTACCCTTCATAGTCTTTAAATGATTAAAATTCATTCAATCTTATATTGACTGATTTATTGCACTCTAGAAAAAATTAGACCTTTTGACAAAAGGCATGTTGTCATGTGGAACTGTCTACAGTTTACTTCTTCAGGTAATTAGTGCCTATTTTAAGTCACTCTGGATAAAATATTGGGCTCAGTGCCATAAAGGTAAAAACAAATGCATAATCAGATGTTGCAACACCAATTCAATACAGAATAAACAGACCTTCAGGTATGACTTCAGTTAACTTATAACATAATAGTCCCTGTGATGAATGTGGTCTCCGTGTATAAATGCATGGCACCACACAGTCTGCTCCTCTGAAGCTTCCACTGTGCACTGTTATCTCTTTGTAGGGCTAGACTGTTTTCATTCAGGGTTTCTTCAATGCATAATGAATGTATTTCCCCCCGAACAATCACTTTTATCTGTATACACACGCTCAGCTCAGACAGCATACCCCACACGCTGTTCTTCTTCTGCTTTTTCTGCTTTTTGTTGCTTCTACATTTACACTCTCTCCTCCCACTCTGCCCCTTTTTTCTCTGCAGAGAGGACGGCTGTAAAAGCAGCCGCGGCTTCAAATATCACACTTAGTCTTGGGGAAAAAGAGGAGGGTGGTTGAAGGAAGAAAAAAAAAAGAGCACATTGCTCTTTAGTCAGGGGTAAATAAATTGAGAATATATGTGACTAAGTATCAACCAAAGCTATTGTAGCATAGAAACATTCAACTTTGCAGTTATGAAAATGTTTTCACCACCTGAGACTGTTTTTACACAAGAAAGAAAAGGACTTTTAAAAAAATCTTTACTTTTAAAAATCAGTTATGCACTTAGATGTCTGTGCAACACAGACTAAGAAAATAAATAAATTGCTAAACATAGAGATGTACAGCAGCTCAGGACACAACAAACACAGATACATGCTTAAACACCAAACAGCATATGGAAAGTGGTGCTAGAGCGTTGTGCAATAACAGCATTTGACATGCTGCAGGGCTGGGGTGCCCGACTAAGGGTAATGGCTTTGGAGGCGTACAGAATGTGGAGGTGCCGTTGCGGGTAATCCCATCGAGAATTGGGGCCATTATGGAGATGTAGTCGGCAGCGCCCTTGGCCAGCTCTGCAATGTGGCGAGTGACCTCTAATCGCTGGCAAGGCAATTAACAGCAAATGAAATCCATGGAAGAGACCTGATTGGATTATTTTGGTCATCTCTGTGCAGAGATTTTTTTGGCAGGGTGAAATGAGGAGGGAGATGTGGCTTAGGGAGCAGTATAGCATATAGAGAGACATTTTTGCCCCAATTATAGCACTGTTTTTTGCATGTATCCTTTACTAGACAGCAGAAAGGGAGTTCACTGTGATATAGCTCTCAGGGCTCGTTATTGTCCTGGCTCAGTAAGCTTTGGACTACTGCAACATCAAACCATCATCAGATTTCAAAGCTCTGTGTCGTCATCAGAGAGAATTCCCTGCCAGGTGTATTGCCTCTGAAAGGCCCACACATAGTAAACAGTCTCTTTCTCATGTGTGTGCCATCTTATGCCTTAACCCAAATGCCCCCTTCAATACAAATTCTTCCTCCACTGGTGCAAAAAGAAAAATCCAGGCTGAAATTTGACATATTCCACTGATTACATTGAAACAAAAAAATCATCTCTGCTTGCAAACACAACCCTATACAGGCAGCTCCTGTGACATTGCCAGAATGATCAGGGTCAACACTTACAGCCTCCCTCCTGTTCTCCATCTGTAGCCTTTGGCTTGCAATTTTCCCTTACTTAGTGTTTCCCATACTGAATATGTATGATCTCTTTAGTAAGAGGTTTGTCTTCAGGGCGTTTATTCAAAGCCCCACTCAAACCATGCATATACATTATGTTCTTTACTTGGACAAGCCTATTTGCAAAGGTTTATATATATTTATATAGCATTATATTTGCTATATAGCAGAATGTTTTGCATTTCATTGAACTGGTCATTGTTTTCAATAAGCAGGAGTGTTGATTGTACAGACATGCAGTGAATAATTTAGCATTTGAGTGGTGATGAAAATAGGTGCATGTGTCTTTTTTTATGATGGAATTATGCAGCGGTTCAAACACATCTATTCAAAATTGGTCATCTTCATGCAGTGTGACTGCGTGCACCTTGAATGTCACAGAAGACTTATTCTAGATGATGTCCACCATATTTGACACGGGCTTGAGTGAGACTCTTATGAAATGGTGATTGCATGATGCAAAAGACAGCCATAGATTGCATGATAAACTCTCTTAACCCTCGAAATGACAAGCAATAAGGTTTGGTTAGAAACTGTCCTCAGCAGTGAGCAATTGATCAGTCACTGCATCTGACCAGCTCTTACCAGCTAGTCTATAGATTAATGTCGCCCCATGAACAAATCATTTTTTGTTACCTTTAGGGTACAGCTGACCTTTGAGTAGAGTGACTGTTGCCGTTTTCCTGTAGAGATCCCTGAAGAGCTTTTCTCAGGCACTGTAGCCATCAAGACTGGAGAAAATAGAGTTAAAGAAGAACATGAGCCAGTGGAAGAAAAAATGTAAGTGGTTTCTGGTATACCGACTACCTCTTTTAAATAAAGGCATGGAAATGTACTACTTGTATTTGTTTTGCTTTAAACCAGGTACACTTACATTTTCTGCCACAGAAGCATATAATATGGAAGCCCTGAGAGGCAAGAGAGGAAAGAAAGGTGACCTATTTTCTAGGTCTAAGTCTAAATTATCTATCTAATATATCTTGTCCTCCAGACTTAAGATTAGGCGATAACAAGGTTTTGCCAGGATAACATTTCTAAGTTTCTTGGTTAATTTTTTCTGTGAATCTGTGAAAACTATGTAATTGTTTTTTTCATAATTTGTTTGGGTAGAAAAAAAATCTTTAAGCACAATTTTCCAACGGATCATTGTTGTGATACTCAGTTCTACATGAGACTGGTGGCATAGAATTAAGTCATTGAGGTGTTTAGGTCTGTAGATAAAGCTTTTGGATAATAATGACAGTGTTGATGATTTAATTCCTTACTTCCTCTATTATGTCAAAGGGCAAGACCAATCTGCTATAAGATTACATCTTGACTTTGCACCAGGTACTTATAAAACACTGCCAGTCCTACTTAGAAATGAGCACTATAGCATTAAGCTATAGTGTGAGCCTGTAAATATTTTCTAAGAATATTTTTTCACATATACAGATATTTTCTATATGCTAACATGCAGGCAAAAAACCCAAACTTTCTTTACATAACTGTCCATCACTCACATGCCAAATGATGGCATTGAGTTATTTTCTTAGCTGGGATTGCAATGTAGCAACATTACCATCAGCCCAAGAAAACCCTGAGCAAAAACAGCCGAGGGTTAAAACCTTGGCAGCGGTGCCTCAGGCTTTCCAATGAACACACAACCTGGAATGTTTGCGGGTGGGAATCCAGTGGGGATATCATGTCCTGGCACCTTCCCAGGAGGGGTTTCACTTAAAGGGGGATAGCATAAACATCTGTACCCTCCCAGTTAAACTCCTCGCTTGCTATCTTCATCTCCAGACCATCAGCAGGAGTTAACAGTGATAGTAATCAATTGCATTAAAGAATTGGACATTTCTGTTTCACAATAACCTATAAATAACGACACCTCCAAAATTTTCCCTTTATTTTAGTGCAAAAAAGTACAAGTACATTCTGAAAATGTTCACGTTTAATGAACTATTTTTTAATAAAATTTTTATAAAAAATTTTTACGCTTTGCAAAGTCATCCCGCAGGCCAGATTGGACCCTCTGGCAGACCCGCGGGCCGTATGTTTGACACCCCTGGTTTAGATAGTACAAGGGCAAAAATAAAATAAAAAGGTGCAGGAAAGTGAAGGCTCACATCAAAGATTCACAACACAGAAAAATATTTTACAATCTACACAGTAAAGTTGCAGTATGTAAATTGTCCCTTTGGAAGCTGTTGGCATCTTGAAAGTGTGAACTTGTTAAGTCAAAGGATGGGAGTTTAAACATGCATCAGAGCTATAATTATGTTTCAACAACCCACCAGTAATTTGCATATTGCCCTGGGAAGTGCATGTGAGAAACTGATGAAGGACGGCCCTCCCCAGTCACTTGTTCACTGCATAAATAAATCTGAATGTGGAACCTTCTATTACTCATTGTGACACCTAAATCTTAAGCCTGAGAATTTGTTTTCATCTTTGAAAGTCATTATAATAACTGATGCTGAAAACCACAAACTTCTCATCCATTTTGATCCTTAGTTTAGAAATGGTAAAATAATACTTTGTGGATCACCCCGTGATGGAATTTCAAATGAGACAAAAACTAACTACCAACAAGCAAGAGGAAATGAAGGCGATGTCATGGGAATAGTGAATAGCATATTGGTTTTCTTCAGTTTTAGGAGGGGAGTTTGGTATTTTTCAGGGTAGTTTCTGTCTCACTGTAATTTGAACTGGCTGAATATATAAATTACAAAGCTCAGAAATAAAATCAACATCATGACCAACATGTAAGCCACCCTCTCCCATTGTAACATCACCTTCTGAACAAACACGCACAGAGGCCTCTCTAGCTGCCAGGTTTTTCAGTAAATGCATTGTATGCATGTACTTTAATAAAGGAAAAGCACATTCTATCATGCTAATCATGCTTTATTCCATTGGGATTCAACTACTCTTAAGAGGAATTAAGTAATACTGTGTTATATTGTTATCTGGGACTCTGGGGACAGTAAACATTTACATAGATATAAGACCACAGAAAGATATTACATTATTTTAGGCCTAATCAGTAAAAGGTCTATGAAGACATGCTTGCAATATTGGTTGCAATCAAAACATGAAATGAAATGTGGTGTGGTTCCAATGAAGATATTACTGCAGTTAATTAAACTTTTCATTTCACCACTGGATGAAGTGAATTGTGTTTACAAACATATTTCACAAAATTGCAATACAAACAACTATTTGTGAGGGTAAGTAGAAAGAGAGCGGGGGAGGGAGATGGAGATAATAACAGAACAATTGAAACATTTAATCACTCCATTACAGCAACCCAATTGACTTTATTGGTAAATATTTGTTGTGCAAAATGAAGCTTTGAGCTGACGCTGTTTGCCTTCCATCAAATCAATTGATTGAGGCTTTACTTGCCAAGTACCATGCTGGTTTATTGGTGACAGGAATTAAGATTATGCGATTCAGTCACCAGATCAATGCATCAGCCATTTGGAAAATTCTGTCAGGAAGAAACTGTAGTCCATCGTGCTGTTGGTGTTGTCCATCATGCTGCCGGTGCCTCTTTCTGGCTACAGTTTCCTATGCTGTGTTATGAAGTCTACCCTCATAAGACCTGCTTTGTCTCTGCAGGGTGAAAATGACTACTACGGGATACTGAGAGAGATAAAGAAAAGCTAATTTCCATCGTTGACTGCGATTTCTGTTTCACTCCTCTTGACAGCTGGATGAAAATTTAGAGGCAGAAGCCCATAAATCAATCCACCTGGGAATGTGTGCCTCAAGACAATACTTTCATGGCACACTGCAGTCACAATGCTAAATTGGTTGGATATGGTCAAAAGGCACAAGGAAGATTCAATACCTTTCATGTAGCCTGGAGTAGAGAACAATACCAACGACACAATCTTGTGCACAGCAAAATCCATTGGAGTGAATGTAAGTCAATATCCAAGACTCTCACTGACACACAAGGTGTGAGATGACGGGCCTTCACCTTCAGATGAAGCCATTTAAGAACCACAGCTCTGATAACTTCCAGAGATGTTGCAGTAACTAGAAAATCATTTTTCAATCAGAAATCAGAGATTACACTGGTCTAACAGGTGAGTATTGGTGTGCAGCTGGAGACATTTTCTCATAATTAGGACTTGGGAACCATTGATATGGCTCCATTTTGTGCCACAATTTGGATTTTATAGTTCAAGAAATGAGCCGTAACTGAACCAAAAGACTGCAAAATGTCCTTTTCAAAACCTGAGACATAATGGTCACACTGACCACTATGTCTATGTTTTTTCTTCAGCCTATATGATTACAATAATTGAGAAATTAGCAAAACAGATGTAAGACACAACGGAAATACAATGTCCAAAGAGGTTAAAGAGCCTTTGTCTTTGAAGATCAGAGTAGCTGCTGTGCTGGAACAGCAAGTTAAAAATCTAGCCGGTGGACTGTGAAGTCTCAGTTCTACAGGTTGAGCAGGTCAGTGGGCAGCTGTGCTGGTTATACTGTTAAGCTTTGTAAATGTGCACTGTGGTCACCCTTTGCGAGTATATACCACTTTTAGCATAGCAGTGATTAGGGAGTGAGAATAATAAACCGTCTATCACGTTAGCAGCCAGCTTAACGGCAGACAGCAGCCACAGATCGTATAAAAACAGTGACTGAACAGAGCCAAGAGATCAGCTCACTAAATGAATGTCACATCAGCACAGGAGCCAACTTACCATGTTGAAGTGAAACGCTTATTACTCCACAGGCCATCCATAACCAGAGTATCAGCAGCAGGAGCACGGCCTAACAAATGAGCGGCCTGACACCTGAATGAAATGAACTGCATTTTTACAATGGCTGTGTTGGATGTATGTTGGAGTATTTCTTGCGAACGTAGCAGAGCCTGACCTGGCAAACTCTGTGAATTGAATTTGGGAAAATTGGGGAAAACAATAGCATGTGACATCTGCATTTTCACTGTAAAATTCCACTGCTTTAAAATAACATAAGGCATCTGGACGTTCAAGCGATATATCAATTTTTTTTCTTCTTTTTGCTTTTGCTGAGTGAAAATATTCTTTATGTTTTGTAGTTGCATTATTACATCCTATGTAAATATTTTGGCTCTCTTTCACATAATTCCCTTCCAAACTGGGCCCGATGTGAGTGGTATCTGTTAAAACTTTGGCCTCTTGCTTAGGATTTAAAATAAAGTGTGGTCTTGGCCTCATATCATGACACATACAGGTGCGACTAGCAGGGCAGAATAGGTTGAAATAAATGAGCTGCTGTCTAATGCAGCCACACTTTGTGATTGAAGCTAATACGCCTCCAAGTGTACTTCTACGTATAAAACTTGCCAAGGGCATTTATAAATTAGGGTTAAAAATATGTCAAAACTTCAACATTGAGGAGTCTTGATCCGTTCCCTCACCCACCCCTCAGTTCTTCTCATTCTTGTTACTCCTCAGCTATTGCCCTCACCAGGCTTTTCTGCCTTCAGGCTCTGTGATGACAGTCGACAGGCACCGTGACCACTGATGTGGTGAAGCTGGCTGCCTCACAGTGTCATGTGGAGGAGAGTGGGGTTTGACTACCCTTCCAGAACAACTTAGGCTATTATTGTTACCCTCTGAAAGCCCAGGAGTCCTTGCAGTGCTTTGTGAGAGTTTGTGGCAGGCTGCTCAATCAGATCCCAGCATTCTTAGCTGGAACCCACGAGAGCTAATTCTGATTTATGTGTTTTCACACCTCATTACTTTTTTATACTTGTATGCTCTGAGGGAGAAACACTCATTTTTTCTTTCCTCACTATTTTATTTTTAAGGAAAGCCAAAGAAAAGTGTCCACTTTATCCTGGAGGCCAATTAGGGACTCAGGAAACTATAGAGGCAAAAAGAAGAGTTCTTTTAGATATCTTGGGATGTGAGGGCTACCCACGTCAGCATCTTCCCAATTCAGATGTCACTTGGAGGCATAACCTCACATTATCCATGAAGCTTGGAGTTCAAGTTGGCAATAACAGTTTGCGGTGAATTTAATCTGGAATATGAAGTTCCTATTTTAGAGCCAATACATGAAGTTGTGGCTATCAAATGGGAGCAGATTTTGAATAAAAAATGATATTGGTCTTATTATGCCTTTCATTAGACTTTTGCATGCAGATTACATGAATAATAGCTATAAATAAAAATCCATATTTTAAATGAAATGATTTATATCTAAATCCGACTAAGTCACTAAGTGACTGCATATTATTCAGCATATACACACATGGACATGGCACATGCACACATACAACGGCCTGGTGCTCGCCTCTTAATTCCAACTCTGCCAGTTTAACAGTAAAGTAAAAAAGATTAACAATTTGCCAGAAATATGAAATATGAAAACACAGGAAGAAATATACAAATATAGAAATGTACACAGTACACAATGGAATTAAGGAATGGATTATACATTTAGTTTAACATTTAAACTACTGTAAAGCAACATGATGATGTGGTTCAGTTGAAATAGGTGTTCCATTAATTACAACAAATACATATAAAGTAAAAACAGTACATTCATGTTGTCCAGGCACGCATGTTGTCACGCAGATCTGGCAACCTTGCAGTGCACCCTCTTTCCTCACCACCTCATCCAAATATGCAATTAACTGGGGTCGTCATCCATGACCAGTAGTGTCAGTCAAAAGTGCACGTTTGCCACAAATAAATTAGTCCTTGAGGTACCTCTGCGCTCCCCTCATCAAACATCAAACAACTAATTGGGCACTTGAAAAGCAATGAAAAGACAATGTAAGTTGAATGCTGTCTCTCATAAAGTGAAAGTGCATAATTGGAATGCAAAACAGAAGCCCCAGGAGAGCCATCTCCACCTGAGCGCCTTGCTGGTGTATTTATTAACCTTCATCCCATCAACAGATGATGAACTTGAACTTCTCAGATGACCTTTCAGTGTTATCTGTTAACTAAGCAGAAGGAAGTCAGAGGGGCAATAGAGTTCACCAACAGCTTTGAAAGTGTCAGTGAAAGCAAACTGAATGTCAGAAAGTTTGAAAGTTTTCAGCCGCCTGGGTGTCAGGTGTGGATAAGGGCATGTCAAATATCCTTATGCACATTTTTGGTACCCAGCCTCAAATTGACGAGCCTGTGTGCGCTCCTCTCTGCGCGAGTAAAAGGCGGTAATGATTGATGCATCGCTGTCCTTTATGTATCACTGCCTTCTATGCCTAAATGATAATCCTGCCCATCAAAAGCAGAGCTGGACAACAGAGCAGCTGCACCCGATTTTTAAATGAGTGCTCTTCCTCTCTTGTGGAGTCTTTGATGCCTGAACAACTTTTCTGTCAGTCTGATGAAACGAGTCAGACATACTTCAGTGAACTGAGGATGTGCTGTTGCACTAACAACTGGGCATGATTTCAAGGCAGGCATGGGCTGTTTCGAACGGTTTGATGTAATATATGTTCAAAACATTTTATTACAGACAGTGGAGCATCAGAGAGACCAGAAAGGCAGGTTGGGATTACAGAAACTGAATCCAACCGATTAATTGATAATTTCAAATGATAATTTGTGTGCGTGCATAAAATAACATCTGAATGTGTAAAATGTTACAGTTTTAGCTTGATAAATTGATGCCAGATATGTTAAAAGTATTGCCCCAAGAAGATTAGGTATTTGTTGTAACAACACCTAAATAGACAACTAAGTAGACAATAAATAACAAATGCCCAATTATTGCATTTGGCACCTGTCGTCCCCTTTCTTAAAGAAGAAGAGGAAGACAAAATATTATACTGTCCCACAGGGACCCTTCCACAATGAGACAACATATATTTTAAGAGCCTTGGTACATTAATTTCCCATTTTCCTCTCAATAATATCTCCCTGCCCATACTCTGAGTGAGCATGCTCCATAGGAAATCGATTAAATTATGCATGGGAGCAAATTGATACTCTGAGCTAAAGGTGGTCCTTATCATTAATTTCCCTCCTCTTCATTATCCTGTTATGATTCAAATGAATAATTGAAAATTCAATACCGTCACTGTCACCCAAAATGTCTCTGAGCACAATGCCAGCTCTTCATTTTTAGGCATTATGGGATGTCATGGGTGAAGCAGGCTGAAAAGGATGATGGTTTAGAGGATAGATTCACAGTTCTTTTATCTGTCTCATTACTAATTCTTTCAAATCTTACTTTTTAATTGCCACTGCTGTCAATGTGGTGGAGACGTTGATCTAGTTTTAGTACAGGATGGCTCCGGCTCAGGAGGTAAAGTGGGTCGTTCATTAATCCAAGATTGGTGGTTTGATTCCCATGCTCAGTGTGCTTGAGCAAAACACTTGACCCTGAGTTGTTTCCAATGAGCAGGCCAGTGCCTTGCGTCACTGTGTGTGTGTGACTGTAAAGTGCTTTGTCTGTTACGGTAGATGGCATTATGTAAAAGCAATCCGTCCGCCGTCAATGATAGTATAAGATAGTTTGTCTTATGAAGGTTTTTGCCAGACATGTGCATTCATTTTGTGCTTTAATGATCCATTATTTCATGTTGCTTTATCTAAATTTTTTATCATCAACAATCATAACAGTAGAACACAGGGTTATAAATATATTTTATCATTAGAGCACTATTATTATCAGGAGAAAAATAAAAGAAGCCACACACAAAGTGATAACACTTTTGATGCTGTGTGTTATTATCTCCATACAACCATTCACTTCCGGCGGCTGTGTTTTCTGTCACATTTAGTCCTTTGATACATGAGCACCTAGTTGGCTGGTGAAGTAGCGACAGCACACTCGTCCTACAAGGATCCTACTGGATATGTCATACTTTCAGTGTGTTAGGAGTCCACTACAGGGTCTCCTCCCAGCTGGATATACCCCCCTAAAAACAGAGACATCCCGATGACATGCCTTAACCACATCAACTGGCTCTTTTTGACACAAAGTAGTAGCACTTACCCCGAGCTTCCTCCATGTGTCTGAGCCGCTCATCCTCCTAAGGATGAGCCCAGACACCCTGCTAGTTTTAGCCCATGATCTTATACCAAAAGATTGTATCATGGGTTGGAGCGTAGGTCGAGTGGTAAATCTCAAGCTCAGCTTTCTCTTGCACTAATCAAGCCTGTTGATCTTGTGCCACATCTTACCTTCACTTGTGATCAAGACACTTCAATAATTTAATAGCATAACTTGGGGAAACAAAACAGTCCCAACTCTGTATATTATCTATCTGGAATTTTGATGTATTTCCTTTATTCTAATGAGGCAACAATTCCACAGTTTTCTTGCCATTTTAACACAAAAAAACACAAACAAAACATTGTCATGAAACTACATACTGATCAAACAGACGTGGGGACAGTATTGTACTGCAGATTCTTCTGATACTTATCACAAGCTAAACGAAGGCTGTTGAAGGGGACGAATCGATGCCAAAGAGGAGCAGTGGGCGTTGGTCAATGACGGAGTCGTGAGTTTTGCAGCACTGCAGCAATCCATCATTTAGGGTTTCCAAATCTTTGCCACACCCGCTGCATATTGATTATACTGGGTAATACACGGTCACAGGGCACTCAGGATGTTTGATTCCAGAGCAAAGCGTATGGATTTTTCCTTCATAGACAGCAGCATACACGCCCTTTCAACCACTCCAGTGGTCTGGTAAATAATTTATTTACCATCTTTTTCCTGCGGGAGCTCAAGTATAAGTAGGCCAACATGTCTGACAGCGTGGTGAAAGACCTCCTTTGCCTGCTGGTGGTAATTCTGTGCATTAAGTCTTCATAGAATTAGATATTAACTAGCTCTCTTTCCGCTGTACAGTCGCGGCTTTGATGCCAGGTCTGCTCAGCGTTTTGATCTCAGAACAGAGAAGCCTGCAAAAAGCAGTCACATGGTTTGGCAGTACTGTTCAGTTCAGATGGTGGATCAGGGGGAAAAAAATCATCCCCGATGTGAAGACCCAGAAAAACCACCACTGATCACAAGCTGGAAGGTAGTCTGTTGCTCCCCCTGCTAGTCAGGGGAAACTCCCCTCAGTCTGTTTGCTTGTTGTTGTGTAGAGTTCTGAGGACATAAATATCATTTAACTTCAGTTCTTTACTTTTTATCTTAAGGGAGAGTTATTTTTTCTTTATATAGTCAACAAATCTCCAGAAGAGACTAAAACTAACATATTGAACTAGTTAGTAGTATAATTTCATTGTTAATTTTGTCTTTTTTCAGGGAATTGTTGATAACACCAAAAGATAATAACACCAACTTATTTCATTGAATTATCAGTAAGTGTCTAATTGTCTTTGGCCCATGAAACCTCTTAACTGCTCTATTTAATTTCTAGACTTGCGCAGCCACAAAAATGGAAAACGCTTTCTCTTCAGTCCTGAATTATAATGTATAGCCTACTTTTTCAAAATATGTGGGCTTCATTCAATAACAGTACTATGGGGATTATCCTAATGGTGTTAAAAGCATTCAACACCCACTAATAACATTGTGGTTGCTCTGCCCTTGTGATTTTAGTAAACAATTATCCAGCATAGTGTGCAGCAAATTTTCGAAGCAGCTAATGAACATAATGATCTCCCCAAATGGCATTCAAAAGGTACACACAACTGCTGAACCATGGGTATCTTCCTGGCTTCTAAGATTTATGATTAGAAGTTCCACAGACATTGTTCTCGATGTGACAGAATCAACCAAAACTAACCTGAAACCTGTCAAATGAAGAGAAGGTGTCGGCCTTCTTTTGTTACTGGAGACATCAAGTTAAATATGCTGGAAAGAACCTCCACCTTAATAAGTAATAACCAACTGCAACAGTGTCGAAAACAGCATTGTTTTGACACCATTGAAATTAAAGCAGGTGCTGTGATTAGCAAAAACTAACAATAAAAATACATTCTTGAAGGAGATGGAAATACTGTGGTTTAACAAAAGACCAATCCCAGCAAACAAATATGTCAGTAGAAGCTATTTTGCATTTATATGCTTATAAAATACAACTGTACAAACTCAGGTTGAGTCAAAATGATGTCATGTGGCTGACATTTTTTATTTGGAACCAAACTGTCACTTCCTTTTGAAAATTCTTCCTTTTTTGCACACTGATGATTCTTCAATCAGCATGTAACAAGATGAAAAAAAATACTAGGCAGCTGTCACACATCATCAGGGAAGGGGGAATCAAACATCTTGAGGGTCCATGATAGAAAATTAATGAGATTTTTTCTGTACGTTGTCACAGTTTTGTCACAGCTGGACTCTGAATGGTTCAGTACCCTCACTGGGGATCTTTCACTATAAATCTTATTATGTTATTTGTACTTTTATGGCTGGCTACGGCACACCACGTGACCACAGTCAGCCATATGCTTTGGTTAGCTGAAGGGAATTCAAGCAAAATCACGGTGAAACTGTGTTCTGGTAGAGGAGCTGCTGCACTAATTTCAGTCCACAACACCCACCTTCTCATTATAACAGGATAAATAGTAAATACAGAGCTATGACTTATTTAGCATGACAGTGTCTCACTCTGGCAGATTCAACTATACTAGTATATGCTGGGGGTGACTGGGAAACCGTGCAGTACCGGGGGACAAGTACATGTGTGCTTTCCACATCAATGTTTCAGGATCTGTTCACTCCACTGGTCTCCACAGAGGCCATGGTTCCACTCTCTGCTGCCCTTTTTGCTTCAGGCCACCAGCAGACACACTCAGCTGTATACAGATCTGAAGCTAGTGTGAAGGACAGACCATGGTGACAACTGAACATTCTGCACGCAGAAAGAAATGCAGGATTAATGTAACTATTGTGACACAGTAAGTGACAAAAATTTGTTGAATTTTTATTTTTAAATGTCTGCAAATAAACAAATATTCTCTCTTGTCAGTTTGCAGAAAAACACTGGTTAAGTGATTAAGTTAATCTGGACATTTCATTTTGACCATTTGAAATGTTAAGAAATACAGCTGAGGAAGATCTCTTTAGGCCAATATGGACATAAAGTCTTTAAAATAATTTGAATAATAATATGAACACCTACAACAACTGAGCAAAATCCATCTGCTGAGGAACAAGAACCACTAAATAAACCTTGTGGTGGGACTGTTTTGTCAGTTTCACATGTAATCATTTACCTTTTGAGGTAAGTCTGATATTATAACTACATTAGGGAGAAGGATGGGTTTCATGACCCCTGCAACATTTAATTACACATGATTGTTAAACACTTGATTATAATCAAGATAATTATGGATGAACTGAATATTTATAAGCCCTAAGAATAGGCCATCATGGAAAGTTACTTGTGTTAAGCAAGTACCAAATGAGATTTAAATGAGCAGGCTAATTAAATATCTAAGAGGACACTCTTCATGAGGGCAGTGAGTGCTTAAAAACTGCCACACTTGTCTTATTTTATTTCTTATTAAAATAGATATGCATGTGCCTTGCGCTGCAAGGTCAGCAAATCTTTGCAAATGTTTCACTTAAATTAAGAAATAAAATGTTGGAATCAAGTGAACTCAAATTTGAGTCTACAAGGAATAGAACACAACAGCAGATTTTCACTCGTGACAACAGTGTTTTTGGATCATGAATTTGCTGTTTTACGTGGATTTGAGAATGCTTTCAAGGATATGTGGAAAATACATGTGTACGTAGGTCCTGCAATGGATCCCATATGTCCCTGCAACACGAAACAAGAATCAATCAAAAGCGAGTCTAGACATGATGAATAGCAGACCGAAGAAACACAAAGTGATTTAATCAGCCTCACAGAAAAGCAGGTTGAAACCGGGTGTCAGGCCACAAGCAGAGACAGAGGCCCCCTCGAGGTTAATCTGAACTTTCAAAGAAATCCAATTAAAATGGCGGCACTAAAGAGACAAACACTTGCGGCACATCTTTTGTGTAACACTGCTTCTGTACAAGAAAAAAATAAGGTATTTTCTCCCCATGACACCTGGGGAAATAGGGCTCAGTTGTGGCGGCTATTATAAGAGTCAGCGTTCCCTTTTGTTCAGTGGAAATGTGGAGTCTGCACCGACACAAAGACTCTTTGTTTATCCGCTCAGTTTGTTTTCCTGGGGCAACATTGCCAGCTTTCTCTTGAGGTGACAGAAATGGAAAGATAAGACCACAGTAGTATCCACAATTGAACTGTAACAAAATTGGAATTGGGTTCTACTGAGTATATTTTCAGATACCAAACCTGCCTCCCATTGTGAAAAGAGGAAATTGTAAACCTTCAAAATATTTTCTTTTATGACCTGAAACTGTTCTCATGCAGACACTTTGTGCTTATTGAACTCCACTCTCTCCACTGTCGCTCTCCATGCTTGGAAATGATTTCAATAATCTTTGTCTCAGTTTGAAGCTTTTCCAACACATTTTATGTCTGGTTCTTTTGATTCTATGTTTGTGAAAAGGAATTTCACAAAGTTTTCCACTGGAAATGATGAAATCATGATTCGATGCCACTTTTACAGGACTTGCAGACCCTCAGTCTAACAGGACTGTGTGCATTGTTGCAGTGTGATGTGTCCGTCCACCTGAGAGACCGTGACTACTGGAGGAGGAGGAGAATCTCTGCACGCCAGGCAGGGAGGGTTTAGGGAAGCCTGCAGCCTGCAGCAAGTGTCCACACAGCAGAAACAACCAGGTTAGACATCTGGATTAAAATAATAAAGGAAGAGGACAAATCATTCACTCATCTACTGTTCAAGGATTCAGTATAGAAAATAATTGAAGTTCATTTGTATTGTCCTGAAATGGACAGAAGGACCTTTTGCTTTAACGTAACTTGCTAGTCTAGACTGTGGGAGGAAGCTGGAGTACCCAGAAAGAACCCGGGGAGAGCATGCAAACTCCACCCAGAACGGTTCAATGTTCTAACCACACACCACAAACCAGCGGATTTGAACCTAAAACCTTCTTGCTGTGAGGCAACAGTGCTAACCACCGCAACACCATGCTGCCCACAAATGAAATGTATATAAAATGAAAGACACAAAACAAATACGATATACATTCAGTGTCAATATTTTTCTGACTTGTCAGGTACATTAATTAAAAACATTTATTCATTATGCTAATAGAAAATGTAATCCCCAAGAAGCCGCGGCCCACTGAATTCAACCACTACCGACCTGTTGCCGTCACATCCATAATCATGAAATGCCTGGAGAAGCTGTTGTTGATCACCATCCTGTCAACCCACAACTGGACCCCCTCCAATTCGCCTACAAGACAAATAGGGGCACAGAGGACGCTGTAGCCTGTCTGCTGCACCTCCTTCTTCAGCACCTGGACTCTCCAGGTCACTTTGCTCGGATACTCTTCGTGGACTTCAGCTCTGCTTTTAATTCCATCCAGAGGCATCTGATGATCCAGAAGCTGCATCACCTCATCATCCCCACCCTGCTGATCCATCTCATCCACAATTTCCTCAGCAACAGGCAACAGGTGGTACGGCTGGGCTCAACTACATCTCCTGCTCTCACCACCAACACAGGAGCACCGCAGGGCTGCGTGCTAAGTCCATTCCTGTACACACTCTACACAAATGACAGCATCAGTCCATCACCCAGGATAACGTATCTAAAATATTCGGATGACACAGCCATTCTTGCCCTACTCAAAGATAATAACTCTGTCATGGACTACCACATTACTGTCACACACTTCACCCAGTGGTGCAAGGATAACCACCTGGACCTCAATGTCAGCAAGACAAAAGAGCTGATAGTCAATCCGCCTTCACCCCAGCACCCCATTGTCATTCATAACCAACCAGTTGAAATAGTGGACAGTTTCAAATACCTGGGAGTAACAACACACTTACCTTTGATCAGTAAAGCTAGTGGGAAGTGTTGTCTTGTGAAGTATTGTTAAGTCTGCTGTTGTTGTGTTGTCATGTCTACCGTCTGACTGTCAGTTTGTCAAGCAGAATCAGTGCTGTGAAAAAGAATTTCCCCCCTGGGACAATAAAGTCTAATAATAATAGTAATTCAGCCAGCACTACTTTTCCTTCATAACCTATTTGCTGTTGACAGTTTAGTTAGTGGAGCTTAGTTGTTACTGTACCTCCTCCTATGCTATGCATGCTCAGCTCACATATAGCATGTTAGCTCACTTACTAATTTGGCACAGTGCTCACCCGGTCTGCCTCAGCATCACTGTTTCCGGTTTCAGGTCCAATTTCAACTGTGAGAATCTCCACTGTTGTGCTATCTGAGAGTACTGCATGTGTTTCATGTGCAGTAACCAAAATGTAATGCATCCAAACACTGTCATGCAGTTGAACTGACTCGCTGGCTTAATGAGCAGTCATATCTGCACCTCATAATATGACTCAGGCTTTATTGGGTCCTAATAAAGCACAGACCTAAGGAGTCATGTATGGTTCACTTCTACTACTTGCTACTACGAGCATGTTGTAGCTCTATGACCAGTGACTGCTTGAGACTCAACATCCACGTTACTGTATATCCTTTTCATCTGCTTGATCATTTCTGAGTCAGAAAATCTACCCATTTCCCCAGAAAATCCTCCTTAATATTTACACACCTGTTTCCCCCCCTTCTGTCAGTTGATTCTTGCCAGAGCTAAACATTTGTAAGGTGTCACAGATAAGGAGTGTGCTGAAAAAAATGTAATGGTAATCCTGCTGTTTAAGAGAGTATTTGCTAATTATGAATGGGCTGTCCTAGTTTATAATCAGATATCTGCCTTTTTCACATTCCAAAAAGTAGCACATTCATAAAAACTTGAAGTTTAGATTATAACAAAAATTATATGGGTTTCAACCTTTTAAATGATCCAAGTAATTATATTTTCAATGGATGTGGAGCTCAAAAGGGAGGTATTTTTCTCTGATCTGTGGACTTTGAACATGTTCATCAATACTGAGATGCCCCACAGCATATGAAGTACTATATTCAATCAATCAATCAATCAATCTTTATTTATATAGCGCCAATTCACAACAGTGTTATCTCAAGACGCTTTGCATAAAGAGCGGGTAAGACCAAACCCTTTAATTAAGAGAGAAACCCAATGATTCAGGTATTCAAAATTAAGGATTCAAGAATCCCCATGAGAAAGCATCAGATATTGTATTAGGCAACAGTGGCAGGAACCCCCCCCCCTTTAACGGGAAGAAACCTCAAACAGAACCAGGCTCAGATGTGGGTGGCTTTCTGTTGGGGTTTGTGTTGGGTGGAGGTTGGATATTTGAATGGTACAATTCAGTAAACTATATGAGGCATAGTTGTGGTACATTAAACTGCTTAAAGTAATTGGGATTCTGCATTTTAAGCACATAGATCTCTTAGAATGTCATGCATTTACAAGGATCTCAAATTAAATGACCTTCTCCTTAAGCCACTGGCTTCAAATAAATATCATGAGTTGCCCACTTCCTTCACAAAAGCCAGCATTTCAATTTCAAAGCTGCCCATTTGCTTGAAGCAGAACAGGCCCCCTCTGCATAAATCTTGGCCCATCTCTTGACTGTGGAACAAATGAGTGCCTTAAATTAAATTTGAGACAATTAGGCCGCCTGCTATACGTAATTGGTTTTCTGGATGGATGAAACGGTCACAACTCAGACCGGGATGAGAGGAAATGTGGGCGGATTAAGGGATGCAACAAGGGAACTTGGTCTGAGGAGTCCCAGATGTTTCATCAAACAGTTTGGTAATGAGATATCAAAGTGTTGTGTTTCCACAGGGAACAAGTACAATCTTTCTCTCAGACTTGCATTTCCTCTTTTTCTCTTTGCTCCTCCTCACTACATGGCCAAGGCCTTGAAAGCCATAGAGAGCGTGATTTACTTTACTTACCACTCTCTGTCACAGCTGCCTCAGAGTCAAAATTCAGATGTCAGGCTCAGAGCATTACGCACTGTTATCAAATTTCCATAGACGACTGGCAGTTCAATTTTGCAGCTCAGCAGAGCTTAATCCAAGGGAGCACTTTCTGGGAAGTAAGGCTGCAGATTTATCCCAGCAAAATGTGCTGCAATATTTAGTGCATCCTGTTTGAAAGTAATAAGTCCATGCTGAGGAAAAGACCCAAACCAAGCCTGTGAGGCCATAATACAAATAGGCCTGTTTAAGACCATATCTTGTAAAGTACAGTTTTAGGAGAGGCACTAACCCAGAGCTGACAGAGAGAGAGAGAGAGAGAGAGAGAATTCATGAACAAGCCAGGAAAGTGTAAGAGGGGAGCAGTGTAAGTAAAAATGAGCTGACTTGCAGACTTCCACATGGAACAAACTGCATTATTGGTTCAGGCCTTAAACATTACTCATAAACATTGAGGGCATTACGCATAACACCTTAGAAATGTCTCACCTCAGTACCCCCTTGTGGTAATATAAAATAGACAGTGAAAGACAGCTCAAGATGCTTATAATGAATGAAACACTATAATGCATAGTGTTTAATTTGCCCTCTTCTTCTTATTGAAGTTTACCAATAAGTTTTTGTTTGTTTTTTTTTTTTTAAAAGGAAACACCAGTTCAGTCACAAACACCATCCCAATGCTAAGTCCGCTCACACTTTTCACTTCAACCATTCGACAGGTGAATCTGCACCACACCTGGTTTCACAGTGAGATTGCTGGTTGATGAACTGTAAAATGACTTTTTTTTTTTGTGCAGACAGCAGAAGCAGTGTGGGAGTGACACCTTCCTTGAAGAAAATGTTATTGGAGCATAGCAGTATTTATAGACGGAGCAAAAACATGTGGGACCATGTAGTATTCATACCCCCAGTCTACATTTTCTATTTCTTTTTATACATAATGCAGACCTCTACATAGGATTAGACAATTTAGAGCTTGTGTGGCAAAAGTTAGCATCATCATATGCCAGCTAGCCCTTCAGACTCAGAGGAGAAATGTTCTCTAATTGAGGTCAGGAGTACTCTTTAACTGAACTTTTTAAAATCCTTTTCAGCCCATTTGTCCGCTCCTTTTAACACAGTGAAATGGAAGAATGTCCCCCTGGAGTCTAGTGCTGAAATTAAATGCCTTATAATACGTCAGACCTCTTGTCACTGAGGTGGATGGAAAAGCAGCTCCCACGTCTGTCACTGATACGTGTGGGGAAGGTCTCTGGGCTACTTTATTCATTAAACGGGCCTATTATAGCTTCATCTGCTGCAATGGCTGCTGTGATCTTATGTCAATGGACTTGTCAGTCAGACTCTTCCCCGGATGCTGTGATATCAATCGAGGTCCCCTGGACTAAAAGCTAAACAGAGGAGAAAGAGACTTTCCGAGCGTGATGACAGCCAAATAGCAGTCTTATGGATTTGAAGCAAATTACATTTACCTCTCAAGAGTTCATTTCCATATAATCAAAATATGCAAAACAGAAGAGAATCAGTGTGCATATCTTTTTGGAGCATATGGTGTATCAATTGGATATAGTTTGATGAGAAAATGACCAAAGCTTTCTCAGGGTGGCTGCCTGTCTCTGAGGATTAGTCGTGCAATATGGAAATCCAGCACTTGTGGTCACGCACTGTTGATCACACTGTACATTACATATTCTACAGCTGGAACCATACTGTGTTTCACACTGCTCCCACACAGAGAGCTATATCATTTATGAACATATCCACTGTAAGTGGGATACTGTTTTGTTTTCTAGAGACCACAGACTTAAGATTAAGAAGACCTTACTTGCAATTATATACATTTTTATAAAAGATTTCCTGAAAACAGACATGATTTGATGGATAAAGGCAGATGCCAATGGGTGTAGGAGCTTTTCAGAGCCCAACTTAGTGAACAGGTAAAGAACAAAAACATAAGAAAAATAATCTGCGCATATGCAATATGCATACACATAACAATACAACCCATTTGTTATCTTATGTCATCAATACTCTCAATGAAAGCAGTTTTTGGACAATGCCAATGGGAGGATGTGCAGGTAGTTTGTCATTTATGTATGGCCAAAATTGTTCATCACATTTAAAATGGACACCAGAGAGCGGGGTTCACGTCCCAACTTAGGTCAACACCCTGGTTAACATTATGCCTCAACCTTAAAGTATAAATACAGAGCAAGAAATGATATGTGTAAAAGGGTTAAGTTCATGACCAGTAAAACAGACTTTGGTCTTGAATGACCAGTAGCATACAGTGGCTAATGCTAGTTAATATTGGCAAACATATTGTTAGTTTCTCTTCTCTACTGGTACACTATGGTTTATTGTGGCCGCAAAGACCACTGGGACATTCTATTCTGTAGCTTTGTAGGAAATGTAGGGTCCAATCAATATTGGGTGTGTTCAAAGATGCAACATGATGTTTTACAGTAGAGTAACTATGTGCTTAACCTATTGGATTATTTCTACATGCAGAGCAGTTCTGAAAAATGTTTTAACCGGAAAAGCACTGCAGTCATTATGTCATCAGTTATTTTTCCTGTCTTTAATGTCTCTCTCAATAATTCTGAGATTCTGACTCAAGAGGCCTTTAATTATCATGTAGTAAATCAGCAGTGAAAACAACCAGATGGTCACTGATAACAATAGGTCTGCCCAAGCCATGTTCTCATATCTTTATCCATCCTCAAAAAAAAGGATCTTTTTCCAGATTCCAGTTCCAGTCTGTGCACAATGGCTGTTTTATGGGTCCGGTGCCCAGTGGAGAGCAGTTAATTGACATTGACTGTTGCATGTCTACAGGACACCAATAGAGCCATGGATCCCCTGCAGCCTGAGTGCTGCTCAGGGAGCACAAAGGCAGCTCGGTCTGAAAAGGCTACCTCAGAGCATGAATACTAATGGAATTGATTTATACCTCCACTTCCTGCAGGGAGACTTGTGGACGTTCATTACCAAGGAGGAGCCAAGACTCTTGTGTGTGCTCAACTGCCTGAAGTGGTGGAAAAGCAGGTGTGCAGCGAGACTGGCTCTGAACAAACCGAACAGTTAAGTCTGGTGCCATTGTGGACCTCTACCGGCTGTGTGAATAATAATAATAATTGTAATAATAATAACAATAATAATGGCACACAAAAAGACTTAATAAAAAGAAACCTATAATGGTTACAGTATAGTAAATTTCAATGTCATTTCCAGCACATTTTATTGAAAAGACTTGTAAGGGGATTCTGTACCAAACGTTTCTATGGCAAAGAAAACAGTCTTGTTTGTAGTTCTATATTACCATTCTATAGTTAGTACTAAATATTGTAGCTTAAGAATAGTCAGCTCAGCTTAAAATAGCTCAGTAGTGGGCTAGCTAATTAGTCATTTAGAAGTCATTAATAAAACTAGTGCCCAAGACATATAGGCTTTTATGTAAATAAAACTGACACGAGAAGAGAGATTCTTAGCCGAGAAAGTTAAACGGTTGTTATTACATGAATCTGGTGTCACTTGGACATTGTGAACACTTCTGCAAGGCAGAATTTATGTCCAATGCCAATATTCAGTGCCATAGCAAGGAATAGTGCACTGTTTAAAGGTACACTCCACCACCTTTACTCATGAAGTTCTCATCGAGGTGTGTGAAACTCAGCATTTGAAAAAGGTTGTATACTGTTGTCTTCGGCTCTAGAGGAAGCTTTCCAAATTTTTAGATGGACCCAGATAATGTCATACTGATGTCACCAGGGTTGCTTTTGGCTTGAGACTGAGTTTATAGCATAAAGCCTGCTTTAACAAGAGGAGATGAGGAGTTTGAAAAATGTTGTAATTTACCAGACAGGGATGGTCTGACAAAGGATGCTATTGAGTTGCATTATGAGAAGTGTAGGATTGAGAATTTCTGAATTTTAAGTGACATTAGAAATCAGGATATCTCCACCTCTACTGTACATATTTTCTAAAACATCTTTGACTTAAATGCCTCTTGTATCAGAACAACCAAAATGTTTGACACTGAATCTTTCATAAATTAACCATATGTTAGTCATACTGAAGCTGCTGCACACATTTAAAAAAACTGATGAATGCAGTGTTTAAGTCTATTTCAATACTAGGTAACAGTGGAATGATAAAATGCACTGAAGCATGATTCTTAGCAAACAAAAATGACTGCATGTCTTGCTTCTTTGACTTGAGTGTGAGCCAATTCTATTGATCTTCTTAGTAGCTTAATTTGCTGCTGTGGACTAACTCATGTATAGGAGACTGTAGCTAATTGTTAAACTTCTAATGCCTATAGTATGGTACCATGCTGATAATAAAATAAAGAGCCTGTCTCTGTGATCTGTTAGGGAACTGGCACCACATAAATCACTAAACATCTGTTGCAACAGACAGTAAGAAAGATTTTGTTTCCTCCTGCTCTGCAAACCACATGTGTTTATCAAAGCATGACAGGATACCACAAAGCTCTCAGTATCAGCCAAATGAAAATACTTATTTATATATCAACTCAACCACTAATAAATGAATGTGTTCAATTATTCTTTTTTTTTAAGTTTCTTTTTGTTACAACACAGCTACATAAAATTTACTGATGTATGAGTGGAAGGTAAATAAAATGCCACTGTGTGTGCTGACAGGTGGTGAAAGCAACCTTTTGAAAGAACCTGATTTAAAATCCAAAGCAAAACTCTGACAAGCAACAAACCCGAAAATGTCAAAGCATCATAATCAATTGATACCATTTTAATTTCGGCCTCTTTTTTGTGCTGGAATGGAACCCAACTCTGAAGTCATTGCCATCCCTAATCCTTGCTTGCCATTTCTCCATTATCTTTCTGGTGAATTTGTTTGATGTAAAAGGTTCGCTGATACCCATATCATAGACCCACTTATGACAAACAAACTGCTATGAGAGATATGCCATTTGGATAACTTTGATGTCCCAGCAGGGGTTTTGAAAAACCCTCCAATCACGATTTGAACAACACAGTGCATTCTGTTTACAGCCCTTTTCGCTTTTATTGAATAGATGTTGAAATTCTGTCTGAGAAAAAATAAAACGTTAAAAATGCACAACAGCCATGTTGAGATGAAAAACAGGATTGACTGACAGAAACAGTAACATGTGATATACATTGAAGGTCTTTGCACATATAATTCCTTAACGAATGCCATGCAATGGGATATGCTCCATGACAGCAGGTCATGTCTCAGTCTCACAAGTCAGGGATGATGTTGCCTCCCAAACCAGAAATTCACTGTATGTCACTACCACTGCTTCCATATATTGTTTTTTTTTTTTTTATTTTACACAAGGAGAGCAGTAGCCAAATGCCTGCTGCAGCACTGTTTGAATGCAGAAACACAAGACGATGATAAATTATATGAAATCACTTTATTCTCAGAGTGTGCGGTGATTCCATTTTTGCAGGAAAGTTACAGATTGAAATATCTGTCTAAAATGGCATGCAGTGAGGCTAACAGGTGGAGCTTTGAAACACAGAGAAGACACAAAAACGATTTTTATCAACAACCTTGCCTACATCGCACACCATAAGCATGCATACATTTTGTCAACAAATAGGGAGATAGAGAGAGCAGGAGGGAAAAGGGTGAGAAGATTTTGCAGTACAAAAGAATGCACCAAATTAACATGTTTTTTAGTTGTTTTTTTTTTTGAATACCAACCACCAGAGGACAGAAACAAGACCGGTTACAGACGAGAAAAGAAAAAATACTGCACGAGATTAAACATCTTCTCAACACATACAGAACAGAGAAAGACAGATGCAAGGAGAGAGGAACATCAGACAGTTACATTCAAGTCACATCAAAGGAGTATTTCTTTAAGTGGAATATTTTTCAGGCAGTTTCTTAAATCGTATTAATGGCTGCATGAGCGGCACAGATGAGAGACTTCCAACTGAACACTGACGTGGATTTCTGACGCGGAGTCTACTGGACGACTAAATATTGATTACGCATGACTTGGGCAGTTTGTTTGGGCAGTGGTCTATAAGCCATTTAGAGCGCAATCAATTGGCATTTACATGATGAAGATAAATGGGTTTGTGATGGCGTTAGAGGATGAGATGTGATCTGATTTCAGAGCATACCAGTTTGGAAAAGCTTCACTGGTAGCCTGAAGAACTGCACACACTGATGATGTTTGCTAAGGTGTGTTGCTGGGAAAATTCTATAAATGGGTTGATTGGGCAGTAATCGTAGCTTTCTGGAATATTCTTGAGCCAAACAAGAGATATGTCATTCATAAATAAAAGTTGATGTAGGCTTGTTGGCCCCCTGGCAATGACATTGTTCAATCTTTAGCTAAGAAGGCTAATTATACTAAGAGAAGGCTAGTTATGGTTTAAACTTCTATTCAAACATAAAACTAAAATACCTGAGAATTTCAAAATAAATAAGATATGCACTAAATAAATAGAATGAAATATCCTGTCTAAGTCTACGACTACCAGCACTATTCTTTGGTTTGATTGGATGACTGATTTGATAATGAATTTGAGTGTTCTTGATGTATGAATCGATAACTGTAAACAACTATCAGTTAGCTAACTATCTGCTAACACACTGTTTGAACGAAGGCTGGCAAAGGCAGTTTACGAGTACAGTAACATCACAGAAAGTTCATTATATATGTTCTACAGGTGACGTTACCACACAGTGCCCTTGGATGTTTTTTTTTTTTAATATATTCAACATGATTACAGAGCTCACAAATCGCTGAAAAAAGCTAGATCTCCCTTATCTATGCCACAGGAATGCACAAGTTCTGAATTAGGATTATTTCATGTTTAGCTAGCTTGATAAAAACAGTGGCAATGTGGCCAAAAAGCTGGTTTAGAAAACCTTAATTACGCCTACAGCTACTGTGTGCATGTGAATCACAAAAACATTTTCTAACAAAATTTTATCACAAGATTTAACTGGTTCCTGCTAATAGCACATTTATGCTTCCCTTAAACCTCATATGGGATATTTTTCTGTAGATGGCAGCTAAAACACTCTACGATAATTGACTTGGTTCAATTTCATTTCAATATGTATATTTGAATCACTCAAGTGTTTATTTTCGGGTTATAACAACATCAAATTTCATTGTGATCTACTTGTAGGCTAACAAAGGCATTAACTGTAAATATCCAAGTTTGTGTGTTACCAGCACGAGTCTGGTGGAATGTCTGAAATATCTGGAATGTTTTAAAAAGACACTGTGGAATGAAGGAGAAATAATAAAAAAAAAAAAAGGCAAATGGAAAAACATTTGATTTTATCTTCAAACAATCCCCTTTTAAATTTGTGCCATTACATTTACATGCAGGACACTCTGCTGAGCATGTAAATGTTTTCTGTGGTATGGTCATGGAGCTTTCACGCAGGGCTTTTTAAAAAGTCCCTCATAATTTCATGTAATATACCTACATGTGTTACTGTTAATATTATTAAATCTGCCGTTAAAAATCTGCAGTTTGCCTTTTGGTTCGTGATTTCAAACACAAATCCTGGTTGTGCTCATTCTGTGACATGTGACTGAACGACATGAAACAAATCGTCCCACCTTCCCCCTTCTTCTCTTTTATAATTAAATATGTCTGACCTACAAGGCGTCACAGTCACTATGCAGACACACCTGTGCCTTTAACATCAACTAACACATCAAGGAGTAAGTTTAAACACACAACAATGAAGATTGTCTGTTATTGCTGATTTGGGACTTCTATCCCATCAGTAAAACCAACGGACACAGGACAACTTCACTTCGACCAATATATTGCACTATTGTCACTGTCTGTTCACATATAGTGTTTTCACAACATAGTTGTGTTTGTGAAATTTCTTTTTCTTACAAAAAATAATGGAAATGTCAAAACAAATCAAAATGAACTAGCCTGACTTTACACGTCCTACTGCAAAAGCAGAGCGAGCGACACCTGCCACAGGACATAAAAACTGAATGTTCAAACCACACATGTATGTATAGCAAGTGAATTCATAATAAGAGTTTAGTTTACTGCTTTGAGACAAACTTCATGTATGGAGACCGTTTGTAGCTTTCCCCATGGAAGAACATTTCAGACACAAAGTCAGTTATCATCTACTATACATGGTGGACGAGATGTCAGTCAAATAAAAATGGAAAACCTGTTATTGCCTCAAATATTAATGTATTTCGCTTCATCATTACACATGAAATGCTATCCATATGTGTACTTCACTTCACAAAAGGTCACTGCATGCTTAAAAAAAGTACAAAAAAAACCCAATAATGTCTCATTTCAAATGAATTCCTTCACTTTCTGGTTTCACAGGTGCTGTTTTAACTCTACCAGTGCTCATATTATACATTCACAATAAACCAAAGAGACCATGAGGGACAGTCTATGGGGTGAATCCTCACAACGGAGAACTAATAAAAATGCAATTTTCTATATACACTGTATGTATCAAATATTAGCAATAACATAACAGGAAAATTCAATCAAATTTTGATATGATTTGGATAATTTCTTAAAAGTTAAAAATATGGCTTATACTCTTATTTGTCTTGTTATATGTCACATTTCACTCTTATATAGTTCTCTTTTTTATACCCAGAGGCTATTTACAAACAAAAAGGGTGGATGATGAGTGATTTCTGGACTTATTCTAAGTGCTTGACATTTTGAAAACATGACATAAGCTTTGCCTTGATGTAGATCTGCGTGGGTGTTACATACTTTTAGTAAGATAGGGTTTTAATCCCAGGTTATCAAGAAAGAAGCTCTGTAAGGGAGATTTAAAAAGTACATATCACCATCAGAGATCAGATATTTTAAATCAAGCGCAAAGTCATGGCACGTTGCTCAAGTCCCCGGCACTTAGAAGTTGGGTTGAAGAGGTGGGGGGTGAAGAAAAGTGTGACTGCAGATTTGGGTGGGGCGGGATCGTACGGCATTAGTCTTGGTTTGATGAAAGTTGTAAGAAGTTACATCATATTTCACCCAAAACACTGTTACTTTTTATTGAACATATCCATGAGCGGAGCCGGGATGAATTTCATGACCGTATCCACGATGCTCTCCTCTTCCTCCTCGTCGCCGCAGCCAGTGGGAACCGCCTTCTTCGGACGGGTAAGGCTGCCCTCGGCGGCCTGCTCCAAAGCAGCCGCTGCCTCAGCTTCCTTCTCCTCCTTCTTCTTGATGCCATACTACAAGGGGAGGAAAAGAAAATAAAAAACAGGCAAAGATATCAATCCCCATCTGAATAGGATTTCTCTAGGGGTGATTGGATGGCTGGTTTGAAGTTAAACTTTTGACTTTTGACATTCTTTTGACAATCACTCATCTCAGTTGTGATAACATTTTTTTTCTCAATTAGTACATTTTGGGATCTCAAGTTAGGGTTGGCATTTTAAACAAACAAGACACTTATTCACTTTCTTGCTGAGATTTGGGGAAGGTAGCAAGCCTGGAGAAAAATGGTTACAACATGTAAAACTACAATTGTTTGGGGAGAGGACCGGACTAGACCTACTTTTTAGTCTTTAAGCAGAGCTTGGCTAATTGCCTCCTGGCTCCTACTGCCTAATCAGCATACACATGAGAGCGATATCAATCTTATCAGCTGACTCTCAGCAAGAAAGCAAAGTGTATTTCACAAATGTTCAGCTATTCCTTTAAGCACTGTTGCTATACGATTTCTATGTTTAGAACAAAGTTGGAAACAGCGTCTCTCACTTCAAAAGTAAGCTAGGCGTCTAGTGCTCACTCACTGCTGCAGGAGAACCTTCTCATGAATACTGACTCCCTTCAAAATGTGGCAATTTTTACTCTAAAGATAGAAACGCATGAGGCATGACATGATCATTTCATGCATTTAAGGTAAATTGGTTGAAAATGATTAATATTCTTTCAAAGTAATTTACATTCCTTTATTTGCATGACTTAGCCTCAGGCTCCTTCCTTGTGAAGTTCAAGCACAGTGTAATGTAGCTTTTTGGGTCCTGAATGTTAAGCAGTTACAATCATTTTTTCCAATTAGATACAGAGTTGAAAGTGAACAGAAATGTGGGTTTTGTTCTTGTGGTCAGGAGGGCACATGGGAGTTTAAACTGCTGTTTAATCTAAAGTGACCTTCCTGGATATTTTATGTACTAATTACAGGCAGAGGAAACCAGCAGCAGGTGTAATGGACAATGCTGACTATTAGCTCACAAATCCCAGGGGCCCAACAGTCCTCCTTTAAAGTGGACATAATATGCAAAATACACTTTTTCATGTCTTTTCCACATAAATGTGTTCCAGGTGAGTCATTTGAGTCATCTCTGTCTGACATTCAATAAATGTAAAATAAAAACGTAATGCAAATTGATGATATCACTGAATCCATCCTGCCAGCTGTGTGCTTGATGCTTGAGTGTCTCTATGGAAGCATGTTTCTTTTTTTTTGTTCTTGTCTATAAAAATCTAGGCTCTTGACTTGATCACCACTGCAAAAATCAGATAACAGATAAAGTCAAAATGATCTTACCAGTGTAATAAAAAGGAAGATGTCTATAGTCCATGAAAAGCAGATATTTAGGAGAAAACATGTTTTTTTTTCACAATGATAACAACTTGAAACAAACAAGTCTGGCCAGGCTCAGACATTTTACTACTAATACGCCAATACAATGCTTCCTCAAGTGAACTTGAAACTTTTATGAATCTAAATAGATGGAGAGTGCATGGTGTATTTCTGACCTGTAGATAATTTGAAAACAGTATCTTGTCAGTTTCCATTTCAGTGTAAAAGTTCTGGATCTGTGTTCGCTGCTCTTAAAAGTCTATTTTGTGTGTGTGGTCCTAGTTTGAACAAAAATCAATACAGTTGGACTGCAGAGAAAAGGTTGCAGAGCACAGGAAGGTCAACAGGCTGAGCGATAGTTGATCTTGAGGCAGAGATGCAGAAAATGAGCTGGACTCCTCCATGACCCCTTTGCTGTACTCACAGGCACATGTTAATGGGATTCTGGAGCAACGGATATCTTTAAAGGAAGATTACTAGTAGCCATTTCCTGTGCAAAGATGTGCACAGGGCAGTATGAGCATCCGTGTGTGTTTGTTGAGGTAGAAATGTTGCCAAAAAGTATGCAAGCGCCAAGGCTTTTCAGTCATTTCTTAAAATTCAGATTTGTTTGCCATTCATTCATTGGCATCAAGCTCTATAAAATCTCCTGTCACTAAACCATCTTTTAGCCAAGCTTTGATATTTCAAAGAAATGTTCCAAAAGAACCTAGGGGGCATTCTTTAAGATGGGAATGATGGACTTTGTATATAAACTATAAATATATGAAGATATGTTTGTAATGGAAGACTTTATAGGCCAAAGCAGTGAACACTGACAAATGATGGTTGTGGTTTCTATAATTCTGTTCTGAAATTTCTTTCAAAACTGGATTTAAAGGATTCATTCTGCAGCCAGCAAAACCCTTTGGGCTCCTTCTCTTCTGAACTCTTCATTCCCTGTCAGCTAAAAAGACTCAACTTTATGATCCTTGGTCTTTATAATGCAATTCTTTGTCCTCAAAACGGTAATAAGTACTAAAGTAGGTACTGTAAAAAGAAACTATGCAACTATAATGCTTAACTACAATGATCGATCAGCAAGAAGTGTCAGTAAAAGATGGATCTAATCTGATACTTGGATTAATCTTCATCCACGCAATGTTTATGGCTACAATAACTGCAGACAAGTTCAACTAAATCCTCTGACATAGATACTTAATTTTTTTTTTTTGAGAAATGTTTATACCACAACTAAAAAACATGCCTCTCAAGTTCAACTTTACTATATACAGTAGTTTAACATGCACTGTTCCTGTTATGTACTTCATTATTTGATAGTGAAGATAAGAGTCTACACGATTATCATTTATATACCTTCAAAATAACTCCTGTTAAGATAACCAAATAATGCAATATTTGCATCTACCCTGAATTAGCAGTGAAATAATGTTTTGGGGGGAAAATTTTAGTGTATGTTGAACTAATTTGCAAAACAGGGATTATATTCATAGCGGTATGTTGAAATGGTGAACAAAACCCTCAAAACTAGTCCAGGTCCCATCTCATACAACTGACCAGCTCTGGGGTTGGGAGTGTCAGTAGGTCCGTTGGGTAATCTACCACACTGGTCCTGATTTACATATTTTAACAAATATTAGATGGATTACCAAGAAATTTTGAGCAGACAATCATGGCCTCAAGAGGAGGAATCCTCAAGACTATGGCGATCCTCTCACTTTTCGTAACACCACATGACGTTGCCACTTTGGGTTCACATAAAAATTTCTGAGAACTGCTTAATGGATTAACATTAAATTTACCTCTCCTGTGGTGAATTTAATAACTAACTATTCTCTGACTTTCCATCAAGTGCCATTATCAGGCCAAAATTTGTAATCATCAAATAAAGCTAATGACATTTAATTCAACCTCAGCCATACTTTTTGTTCAGTAATAGAATAGAAAATATGATAATACATGATAATATTAAAACTCATTGTGCTACGCCCAAATACAGTTGCTACTCAGAGAGGCAGCTAATCAAGAAGATGTGTCATGGTCATGTCATGGTTAGTCCTCCTTTGGCTTTAAGTCAAACAGGTGTTTCTGTAAAATTTGGCTACAGAGACAGAAAGGTTGGCATAACAAAGCAGCCTAATAAGCTACGTGATACCTTTTGCATAAGTGGAATCATAAGTCTTAGTTCAGCACCGTTTCTTATTGATTTTATAGCAGAAAAACATTGGTGTGATTGGATATCTCCTCTGTATCTCCTTCTGCTCCCTTGTTTGCTTTCCCTCCATGCCTCTCTGTTTCGTTCTCTTGCAATCTGTCTTCTTCTCTCTCTCTCTCTCTCTCTCTATCTCTTATCCACAGTATAAAGGCCTGCGTCAGTTGAAGTGAAGACAGTCAAGCATAGTCAGCCCTCTCCACTCACTATAATCAAACACTTTCCAAAGATATGTTGTCATATCGCTCTGTCTCCCTCCTCTCTGTTCTATCACAATTGTTCAAAAACTAAACAAAAGAATGCTGGAACTCAGTAGACTGCAGAGCTGATCCTCAAACTCCAAAGATAGCTTTACAAGGACTACACATGGAAACGTTTTTCATTGTTCAAGTCAAATATTCAATAAAATATTAGCAATGTCAAACTGACTTCAAGCTGACAATTTGAGACCATCAATTAACATTTTATCACAGATGAATTAAGCATCAATTTATCAAAGACAAGATGGTCTTAGCAAGTCCAAGTGCCAGGTATGACAAAAAAACCTTTTGAAGCTTGGAAATCTGAATTTCATCACTAAGGAATTCTGCACGTGTCGACTGAGCTGCATTCAGCCTGACAGCCCATTATTCCGAAACCTCAATAATCTGAAAAACATCCCTTTGAACCGAAAACCCATTTGTCAAATAGCCACTTATAACAAACAGAAAAACAAACACCCATTGCTCCAAAAATACACACTCTCCCTGCAGTTGTTGATTCAGTGACGGCCGGCTCTGTTTATGGTGCTGGATAGGCGGGGTTTCTGCCCTTAATAGGATGTCTTTCTGGCCTCACACCAAATTCAAAAAGCGATTTTACAATGTTTTTAACACTGAAGACTGCTGTTCATTTCCCGTATCCTGTTACCTATTTCCCAAATCATATTTTTTCTAAGTCTAACCATGCCATTTTTGTGCCTAAACCTGACTAACAACGGCAGGGATCGTGTGTACTTTGGAGCAGTGAACGTTTATTTGCAGGATAGCAGGCTGTCAGCCAAAACGCCTTTTGGTCCACTGGGACATTTTTCGGAGTATTGGGGTGTCAGAATAATGGGCTGTCGTAACAATGCAGTCACCAATATACCATGCTAGTGCTTACAAACCTGACCAGTCTGCAATGATCTAATAATCTGATCTAGGTTAGACCAGTTTTGTCTTAGTTTTTGAATTAGTGGAATTATGCGTTTGTACTGCACTGCGCTGAGTATGTTCACACAGGTCCAGTTATGTGCTCTTTAAATAATGAAGTCAAGCATTCTCTTTATCTAACAACTGGTAGTGGGCCTTCTCCCAACTTTTTTAAAGTAAATGTAGCCCATGTCTCTTATGGAATAAACAAGCAAACAAGAAACAAACAAATTTCTCGTTGCTAACAAGAGAGTTACCTCTGTTGACTTATTAGCTGTATTTGGTGTATTTTTACCTTATCCCTGATGCCCTGTCGGATGTTTTCTCTCTCTGCTTCCATTTTTGCATATTTGGCCTTCCTCTCTTCCTCCTGTTGCCTCAGCGCCTCTTGCCTTTCTTCCTCTTTTTTCTGAGCATCGGGATCCTTCTCCTCTTCCCCACCAAGCATCTTGCCCATGTCTTTGGTGGCCCCTGTTGTTGGTGAAGACAAAGAGAGAGAGAGAGAGAGAGAGAGAGAGAGAGATAAAAGTGATCATTTAAACACATGTCAAGCAGAAATCTTTGACAAGTGCCTCTGGAAATTCTATGTAATTGCAGATAATGTCAGCTATCAGCTGTTGCTAAGCATTTGATGTGCTCAGTGGTACTTCTAATATTTGGATAATTCAATAGACATTGCTTTGCATTTCAAGCCTCTTTCAGGACAGCAAAAGAGCAGCTCAATCTGCCCCTGGCTGAACCACAGACAAAAGTGTCCGACAATAGAGGGAACAAGGGGTGAGCGCCATGAACAAGAGCCTGAGATAAAAGACGCAGCAATAAATTATTAGCAGTTCTCTTGATTGCCTTTGTGCTGCTCACTTTGGCCTTTGCTATCTCCAACAGCAATTTACATCCTCATGCAAAGCATCCACTTGGACAACGGGTCAAGACCTGGGAACAAAAGGCTTAGAGTGTTGTTGAAAGGACCATGATAAACAGACACTGGGGCTCATTTTGCTACTGATCCCATCTTCTGTCTGTTCTAGATAAGCTAAACAAGACATCAAGCATGTGGTAAAAAGATACTTGTTATTATGTCCCATGTTTATTACGATTTTGGCCTGTGTATTTATTACGATTTTGTCATGCACGCACGACTGCTACTTGTGAATCCATTCGTGTTTTAAATGTAAATGTATGGTTTTATTTGATGATGAAAGAGTGTCTAGAAAAATGCCACAAAGTAATTTTCATGATTTCCTCTTCTGCTGTCTCGTGACTTCTTCTGTCTGTGTGGAGCATTTGGTGTGTGCTGCAGACATCAACTGACTGGCTTCATATGTCGCTGCATGGCCGCTGTGATATGCTGTAGCCCATTATCTTTTCATACAGTAGAATTCTCTGCAGCTCTGCCCTTTATGTAGGGATGTGGAGAGTAACGTTGAAAAGCGGATTGGCAGTGGATGGGTCTGTAGCTAGCTTGACTCACATGCAGAGTTCTTGTTCTGTCGCAGACCAACTGTTTATGCTCGCTTTAAATACAAATTTGAATCACTAACCTTTCACAAACCTTAACCATACAATATAACCCGATGTGTCAGAAGGTTTGGCACATGGGGAAGTCATGGAAAGAGGTGGGCATGATCAAAAACGATTTGGTAGATGATAGGATGAACCATCTGTCTATCACTGTCTAACACAAACTAACTTCAACCAGTCAGATCAATGAATCATACAACGTATAGTCAGAGTAAAAACTTTTGCTTAAGCCAATCACTCAGAGTGCTGTCATTTGCTCTTTTTTCAGTGAAGAAATACGGCAATAAGTGATACTTCAGCAGCATCTGCGCTAACTTCTTTTGGAGCTGCCATTGTCCTTTTCAAACTAACTCTGGCTTCTCACTGTCATCACACCTAAACACTGCCCATAGCTTATGCCGATTGGTCCAAACCAGTGTGATACAGCCACAAACGCATAACTTTGAACCTTGCAAGATAGATTTTCGTGTGACGGTGATCTTGTGATTCCAGTTGCCCAGCAAGGTAGCATACTGTTCAGTACATAATGTGGCACAACCGCCATCACTCCGTAACATTAACCACACTGCAGCAGCCATGCACATATTTTGTAGACAGAATTCTAAAATGTTGGCACTGAACATTAAAAAACAAAATGAAAAACGTCTACTGGTGTGTGCACTGCGTCAACACTGTTGGAGCTGTCAAGACTCAGATGAAACCATTTGCTGCCGTTCAGTCTTGTACAACATGAAAGCAACTTCCACAGAGAGAGGTAGATAGTCCCTCACAATAAACATTTTATTTTGTCAGTTCCTTTTCCATTGCCATTTTGTTGTGCTTGAGTGAAATGTTTTCCCAAGTGTGATGCATCCACGTCAGTTACACAAACAGGAACAGATGCAACTCAGAACCTAGAAAACACAGACTCTCTTACCTCTTACCTTTACTGTGACAAAACTGCCTTGCTTCAGGTGAAGCAGAGCAGTTTTTGCTTCAAGTATTACATGCGGTACTGCCACCTCAACATATTCTCATTATACTCTGAGAAGCATGAGCAGTGTGGCTCTCACTGATCAAGTAAAAAGCAAATGCTGGAATTATCCTTTTCAAGTATGACACCTTAAAAAAAGCCATAGTTAAAATCAGGAACTTGTACAGATAAGTTTTAAGTGTCATCCAGCGTGTTGAGCTGCTCCTGCGCTGCTTTTGAACATTACCTTTTACAAGGGGCTCTGGCTGTGTATTTTCACTCCAGAGGCATTAGCTTTTCTTTCCAGCTCAGTGGTTGGAAACAAGCCAGTGCTCGAACACTGGCCCGACCCTGAACCCACGACTCTCTGCGCACTTCCAACTCACTGACAAGAAATTGATTTTAACGAGAGCTGGACCTCCTGGACCTCACTGGGCAAATTTGAAATATGCCTGGCTCTCTCCCTGCCCTGAGTCCAGCACACTTCCTTTGACTATTAGCACCTCTGTCTATGCTCCACTGCTATGCTGAGCCTTGCAGGCTGTCTGGAGGAACAACTCAAAGACACAGCCATCTGCTTCAGCTGTGAAATTGATGCGACAGCGGTGACCTTGAGGTTCTTGGCCGCAGTCCGAACTTGCCATGTTGATGGGCCGAGACAAGCCCCAGTCCTTAGTCATACGGAGCAGGGTGACTGCTAATTAATAAACAGACATGTTGGTGTTTCGTGTTTTTTCATTAACTCCTTAGTGTGCAAAACTCATGACACGTCAGCATGCTAAGAATGTATTACATTCAGTAGCTCTGGGCTTTTCTATGTCAGTGTCACGTGTAAAATATAGTAACATGAAATACCTAAAGGGGCCATTAGTGTGGAGTTAGGACTTTATCCAGTCCACGTGAAATGCAGTCAGACTTTAGTGTATAACTAATCAAAAGAATACATGTAATGTCTATTCTAACAAATCATAAGCAATTCTGATTGATCAGAATGGCACTTGATTCAGCTTTTTGTGTTTATTCTTTGTTATCATTTGTATTGTATAGAATAAATTTATAGAATACATAAAGTCATCAGATATATCACACATGGAAGTTCATTCTAGACACTGGAAAATAAATCTTAACTCAAAGTCAAACATTTTTCTGGTGCTTTCATCAAAAGTCTCAGGACCAAATGGCATCCACTGATGAAGTATCTCACATGCAGTTGAAAGCAAAATGCTGTACTCAATTAAAAAATAATCAATGAGTCACTGTAAAAAATATAAATAAGTAATGTAGAAAGACTAAATATAAACCATGTTTTCACTTTAAGGTGTAGAATGTATTCATGTTGACTCATGTGGCCTCATTTTAACTCTGATCAGTCTGATCACCGTACACTTTAAATGTAAAAAACCTGTAGTAGCTAATGCAATATGAAATAAGCTGTTAATTCATGGTTTTGTCATGAATTTGAAGCAGCTAACGATAGTCAAGGAGTCAAATAGATGCTTTGAACTTTTCCAAACTGAACTGTTGAATGGGACTGTCAACTTTTTCACTTTGTTGCTGGTAGCTCGAGGAGATTTCCCAAATCTTGTATGCATAGCAATCTTTATAGAAGCTGAGTAGACTCTGATGGAGAATACCCCTCATCACTTGAGGGATAATAAATTCTTCTGACCAAGCTGAACAGAGAAACTTTTGAAATTAAAACTTGTTAGACGCTGCAGATTAAAATTAGAAATAGCATGACACGCTTTATATCTTCTTTGAGCTTTATTAAGTGTATCCTCCTACTTTCTTGTCATCATAACCTATTCTCACCTTCTCATCAGCACTGCCAGTGAAACTGAAATGTTAATTTGTGCTGGCAAATTCCAAAATATGGGGTATTTTTAACCACAGAGTAACTCAATTTGACAAATATAGTCATAATAGTTAAAAATGTTTCAAATGTGTGTAATTCTGTTTAATTACACAGCAATTGCAATTATAGAATTGGTGCGTGAATAGATAAAAAGAGAAGCCATAATCAGTTTTACCCTAAGGGTTGTCCTGAGTTTTAGTAGTTTGTGTGAAACTCTTCCAGTAGCCTATCCTTCACTAAACAGCATCTGGACTAGTAAATGTCAATGATCCAGTGTGTAGGCTATGTCTAGTTCACAAAGTTCATTAACTTTGGGTACATTTCAGTATAAATCAGTTTTTATATCAGACAGATACACCTCATCTATGGACTGCTGGTGACGATTTTTACCATTTTGCAGTTGACACGACTATATCACTTGCATTTCACATTCTGCAGTGCCTCTCCCAAACCTCCACATGACTAATCTCGATGCTCAGGGCTAATTAGCTCGTCTGATTGTGACAAAGTTGTTGTGTAGCGGAGCGAAACAGTTGCTGTTCCCAAAAGCCTTGGTGTCATCAAACGCTGCCAGCTGTGGAGTCTGGGAACAGTAAGCAAAACGAGAAAGCTCCAGAGTAGGAGCTGAGAGCCTCGGCTATGGTTAGAAAAACACAGAACCAAAGTCTAAAGTACTTAATTAGAAAGCACAGTGAGTAAATCATTCCTCAACACAATTCTATAGCTATAGTCAATGATGTATTGTCTAAAACATTTGTAAAAGGCAGGTACACATAAAGGTTTTAATTTGAGTTGTACACATCCTGCCATTAGACATGACTAATCTGAACTAAACGAGTCAGTATACTACATGAATAGCGTTGGAATAGAGATCAAAGTTATGGTCTCCTTCCCATTAATGACCACTTGCTATCATGTGACAGAGCCATCAAGACTGTTTATTGAAGTCTCTAAAAGTGTGTTTGGACCGTTGATCTCAGATTTTCAATCCAAATGTATTCAAAAATTGTTGCAATTATTTCTGCAAAAATCCAATGAATCATCAAATCTAACATTCTGGCTACAATTCAGCAGTTTAAAATCAACCCCACTAAAAATGTTATAGCATTAGAAATGTTCTAGGAGACCTTAATGCTTATTGTAAAGAAAACCGAACCTTATAAATAGATACTGTAGACCAGGGGTGTCCAAACTACGGCCCGCGGGCCAACTGCGGTCCATGCTCCAATTTTCATTGGCCCGCACGAAATTCTAAAAATATATTGTAATTTGGCCCACACATGGAACCTGCGCTGGACTGTGTTGTACTTCTTATCCTCACCGCTAGGTGGAGTAACTGTCTTGAACGAGGCAGCTTCTCTATAAAATGAGTAATAGAAGAAGAAATGTGCCACAGGTGACCCAAAATGGCGGGATTAAGGAAATGCAAGAGAGCAAGTGAGTGTAGAAAGTTTCAGACGCGGTGTGCGATGAGAGCACAGCTAATAACTAATGAAGATCACTTTTGCATTACGGAGGAGCTGCTTGATGTTAGCAGTCTAAAGAGCACCACGACGGGTGAGGATGTTTTTGAAGCTGTGCCAGATGCAGTTGGCATGATCAGACTTAAATGGGACGAGCTGTGTGGAGGTGCGACGGATGGGGCTCCAGCTGGGACAGGTGAGCGCAAAGGAATCTACGGTGTCCGCCAAGGGGCAAGAAAGTGGAGGTAAGGCTGTTGATTCGAGCAGCAGGGCTCTAGCACAGACTATTTCAAGCTTCCCTCTCTGATGCTGATGCTGATGCTGGTGCTGTGGGGGGCGGGGGGGCTGGCTAAGTCGTGACTCTGTGCTGCAGCGGTTTTATTCCCTGAGATCAGAAATGGACCAGTTTTGAAGAGAGAAGGACCTCTTCATGAGCTCAGTGACCCTCTCTGGTTGGCATGTTTAGTGGATCTCACTGATCACCTTAACACACTGAACAAGAGCCTACAAGGCAAAGACCAGCTTGTACCACAACTAATAAATGAAAGCCCACTAATGGAAAGGCTGTTTTTTTTCTTGAATCATATTCAGTTATCAAGCAGAATTTACCTACATTTGATTGATTTTCCAACTTTAATCCACTAGAGATGAGGCCATATACATCACCTCTAGTGGATTAAAGTTAGCAGCATAACTCACTTCTAGTGAGCGGCCCAGCCCTTTGTATGTTTTTCTGTATGTGGCCCTCAGTGAAAAAAGTTTGGACACCCCTGCTGTAGACCAAAGGACCAAAGACCTGGTGATGAAAGGTAAAAGCTAGATAAAAAGTCAGAGCATGCAGACCATGACTGCATCAAATTACATAATAATCCATCCAACAGTTATTGAGACATTTTACTCTGAATTACAAATGTGAACCGGTAGGTGGCACACAAAGAAAAAGTCAGAAGATCACCAAAGTCATTAGGAATCTCCCTCTGGGCACCATGGATATCTGTACTAAAGTTCAAGGTAATCCAGCTGTTCAGACATCTCACAAAAAAAAAAGGTCAACCTCATGGTGGTGCAGTTGAAAAGTCAATAGGCTTCATTATCTGTGGGCCATGAAAAACCATGGCAAAAGATCTGTGGCTCCAGTAGTTAATGATGTATTTCAGTCTGGACAGTCTGAACAGAGACAGACATCGCCATCCCCAGAACCACGCTGCTAGGACGACTAAAACATGTTTGAATCATTCCATTACAACACAGTACAAACTGAACCTGTTTAGTGGCACCACTGCCATGATAGTGGAGAGTTAGTGCTAACTAACCGTGCTAACTCATTACAGCTTTAAAGGGATTTTTAGGTCAGCTGAGGCCTGAAGGCTAATTTTAAAAGTAGGATAAGGCTTTCTCTGCTACTGTGAAGAGGAGTAAAAATTGAAAAGGGATCAGGGACAAGTTTGGAAGTTTGGATGGTCGGGTCACGTGGTGGATTAGACTGTGTAGAGTTATATAAAGGCTAACTTTAGATTTGGAGAGCATGTGAAAACATGAGGAGATAGTGTCTGGAAGTATCTGTGGTGCTATGTATGTTGGTGGATGAGGCCCTGCTGGGTGCTAAATAACTAGAATGAAATGTACAGCTCTTAATTTCCTCTATGCATCTGTGCAAGTATGATGAGAGTGTCACAGTAAGTGTGCACAGTCGCTGTGCACTGTTGGAGCAGAGAGTATAATTGAGTACGTGTCCTCCAGATGCGTTTGAGGTCCGAGAGCGCTTCCACTCATGTGTATGTGTGTGCGCACCTGAGTTGTGCGTTTCATGCTGACGGATGAGTGAGACCACATGAGAAGAGTTCCCTGTGGAGCCCAAAGGCAGATGACGAAGGACGGAGAGAGACAAAAAGAAAGAGAGGGCTGAAATTGAAAACTGAAAAACAAGGACACTGGAATAAGGTTGACCAGAATGAATGAGTGAATGAGCAATGACAGATGAAAGAACTGAAAGTAAATCCACAACTATGATAAAGGGAAGTAGAGAAGAAATGGGGAATAATGGCCAGAAAGAAGGAAGAAGGATTAAACAAAAGGGCAACGGTATTGTGAAAATGCAAGAGAGGCCAGGAGATGCTGCAGAAAAAAAGTGATAGTGCAAGAGAGAGGAAACAGCGGGACCAGCTCAAGTACTCTGTGTTCCTGCTCTCCCATCTGTCACTAGTCCTCAGCAGTCCCACGGCTGCCGACCGGCGGGCCACTGCTTTACACCACACCAGCCGTCCAGACCATCATCATCAGCATCTTGCCCCAAGCGAGGCGGGAAGGTGGTCCCAAAACCCAGTGGAAAGACCACCAAGGGAACCTTACGGTGAGGCAGAAAACAACATGACTGCATACAGAGAGAGAGCAGACTGAAAATATCAGCTGTGCTGTTATGTCTTTCACCATCCTCCAGAAGTTGCATTTCAAATCTTTTAGCAGCTAAGGCTGATGACCTCAGGTCACAGAACATTTACTTTATAGTTCATTCTCACCATTGTCGTCCCCGTCACCAGCAACACCAAGCTGTTTTCAGCAAACAAGCTCTGCTGTCTGATGCTGGGAAGGTAGTGCAGCGTGGGTTTATCAGACAAGAAAAAAAGTAATCGGCTGGTCAAGAAAATGGAAAAATGACAGAAACACAACTCCATTGGATGTGTACATAGATAACTGTTTGCTAAAATGATTGTCCGATCCAACAGTCTGAACAATTGTGAAAAGAACCCCAGGGGCATTACATAGCGTGGTGGAGCTAAAGTGCACAGTGAACACAGTGTTTGCTTGAAGTCAATGTTAGTGCCATACATTTTAACTCATGGTATTGGTTGGCTTGTCCAAGGACAGCGACAAGGAAACCATTCCAGTCATTGCCAGAGTAACGATGCTACACATAGTTTATTTTACTGGCTTACTTTTCCTGAGCAATCTGAAAAATATTCTACTGCTCCAGGACACACACACACACACACACACACACACACACACACACACACACACACACACACACACACACACACACGATAAACCTGGTGTTCTTGGATTTGCAATTCATGCTTTTTGCCTTGACTGCATACAAACACGATGTTGGTGAGGTGGAACAAACCAATCAGTTAGCAGTGTGGGTGTATATACAGCAACATGTTCACATCCACAGCTGGCCAACTTCGTAAAGGATATGTAGAAGTCATGGCTGCATCGTGATGCTTTAAAAGATCTGTGGCTGTGTTCCAACTCCTACACAAAGTTTTATCAATGTCAGACCTTCAAAAGATGAAAAGAAATCTTTTGTTAAAGCAGCACTGAGTCACTTTTCACAGTGAGCTGTCTGTGCCAGCCCTTGACAACTATTGACTTTATCAGGGAGACTGGTTTGGTTTTTGGAACACAGCTGTCCTTGGAGAACTCTAACAACACTTTGGGTAAAAGCAGAGAAAGCCATGTTCTGTGGAGAAAATTGCTTCTATCGTCTATTGCCAAGACTGACAGGACTACCAGGGAAAGATTATTTTATAGCTGAATGTTGCCAAGTTTAATCTTCTCTAAAGTGTCCTTGACACAGAGCCCTTTTCTTTCTCATTCCTTGTGGGTTCATGATGTTAAGAGGGTGGCTTTAGTGGCACTTTGTCTTTCAGTTTTTGTCTTTTAAAAAGTAACTGATGCAGGAAACAGCAAGATATTTTCTTCAGGAGTTAGGGAAGAGCATATAAGAGCCAAAAGGAGAGTGAATATTGACTCCAGATTGTCTGCTCACTTAAGGGAAAATCATACTTCTGCCTCACTTCCATCACATAGTCACCATCACCAATTTGCACACAAGTCATGTTCCTTTTAGGCTTCAATGGTTCAAATTGTTGGCTCATACAGATGTGATGAAGCATATCATATTGTGTACATAAGTTACTTTTTAACTATATTGAACACCAGGAACATTTAGATTCAAATTTAATGAACATTTGGGAAAATTGTTCATATTGCTGTGGGGCTGTTGTACAAATTCGTAAATGTAATAAGGATTGACTTGAAGAAATAAATCAAAGTTAAAGGTTCTATATTCTGCTCATTCTTAACTTCATACCTGTATTTGGAGGTCCTACTGAGCAGGTTTAAATGGATTAATGTTCATAAAACACATTATTTTTCTCATTCTCAGACACGACAGCTGCAGCTGCTGTTCTCAGCCTCTTCCTGCATGCTCTGTTTTAGGAGAACACAACAGATTGCATGCCTTATTCTCACCTTAGTCTCGCAACATGTTCATGTCACCGGAAGCTGGCGTTAGTGTGAAAAAAAAAACAAAGGCTGACAGTGAGGCGTATTTAGGAAGTTTTCGGTGGGAAAGTCAGCTGACTGAAGGGCTGAGGAGGTTACATGATTAACAGATCCTCTTATGACATCATAAAGTGAACCAAATCTAAACTACAGTGCACTTTCATACACATTTACTGAAGGGTGGAGTAGGAAAAAAGATAGGAAAGTACATTTAGCATAATATGGGATTTTTAAAGGACAAAAATGAAATGCAATGAACCATTGCACCATTGGTTCAGTAGACATTTGGTGCAAAAATGAGTGAGAACCTCAGTCGCAAAGTAATTGGAACTAAAGGAACCATGTCAATGGTGGAAGTATTTGGTGAAGCTGACAGAAACGCAGAGCAATTTTTCATGTGCTAGAAGGGAAATGGAGGGTGGACACTGAGGAGATGTAAGGTGTGCCCCCCTCCTCCACAGCATTCCTCCGTAAATCTCTGGGGTACGTGGGAAATGGAGGCTTGAGGTACAACAGTGCTGTGCTTTATCACCTGTTTACAACCATTATCACTGGGAGACAGCCTCAAAGAGTCTGGCCTCGGTGGTGAGTGAGCAGGGACAGGCCACATTTATCACCTGTGAGGTTGGCATCAAGGTCGCAAACCATCCATCGATCCACACACGCAAACACACACACACACACACACAGAGAATCCAGGTCACCACAACATGCATTTACTTGTGGATTTCCTACTTTATCTTAGTAATATGGCCAGACAAAGCCCATTCAACTAGATAATTAACACTCAATCATGAAAATGGCTGAATAAATCAAAATGTACATTAGATTGGAAAAGTTTATGGTCAGAACATTTAACATGATCAATGTGCATTCTAAGATCTATGTCTGACCCAGAAAGACATAAATCCCAGTAAGATTTGTAATAATAATATTTCATCATACCCATTAAATATTTCATCAAAACAACAACAACCCACTGAGTCAAAAATACACCAAAATACAATCATTTCCTCTCATTTGAACCATGGCTCATCATATGATAACTGGTTTGTATGGTTTTTAGCTCTGATAGCTTCTTCTGGCTCTTCAGATAAATACTATCTCTGGTGGAGCATGCTCTAACAACCCATGACAGCTCGAGGTGGTGCGTTTGGTCGCGTGCCAAAGATCATGGGGAGCCATTGCAGAACTTCATAAGCAATTACTCAGTCACTGCAGTAATGAGTCATGGGGGTGACGCTGTGGCATGACCAGAGTCTTGAGGGATGTTAAACACAGGAAACAGAGCGGAAAGTTGACTGTATACATTGTCAAGTATAACAATTCCAGACGGGCACTTTTCCTGAAAACAGATCAAGTTATGTTGGGTATGTGGAGGTTAGAAAGCTGGACATGCTAAATGAGGACAACAAAACCTTAATTCAGAAGAGCTGATGTGTCTACTGTACATTACTGTACTGTGTTTCTCTTGGCGCAGATGAGCAATCAGGTTTCAGTGTTAAACTAGTCAACTATGCTCCGTATTACCTGGACTGTTATGAATATGTACTGTAAATTTTATATAGAATAGTTTTTAGTTATTTACTTTAATAACCACTTTTTGTATTTATCAGCTTCAGGGAAAGAAACACCACATAAGGTGCTGCTCATATCTAATTAAATGTATCATTTTTTGGCATTAGACATCACTGTTCCATTTTCACCATCCACAGCTAATAATCATCATGGTTGCTACGCTTTTAGACTCTTTAACCTAATTTTTGCCCTAGTAAGTATGTTTGGATAGTAGGAAAGTAATACCAAGTTTAAGTTGTCACATGCTATCCTCATGAATGCACTAGAAACGTCTTTTGATGCTGCAGTGATTTTGTTTACTAAGAACCTCAACTGAAAGATTTAGTCTGTCATTCAGATTACTTCAGCTAAATCTAAATGGGGAGGTTGATCATACTGGTGAGCCAACAAAATATCAGCATCCTCCTCATTTAATCTCTTTTACTTATTCTTTTTTCACTCTGGGGGAAAGCATGGGATGCTGTTGGTGCTCTGCAGGGTTTACAGTAGTGATGATACGGTGGCCATAACAACTTGACAAATATTCAGGGGTATGTTTGTTTTTTGGACCCTAATGGTCTAAGTTACTTAATGCAGCTTCAAGGAAAGCTACAAGTGATGTGTAATTTATCACTGTTCCAGCTGCATACTTAACTTATATATATATATATATATATATATATATATACACACACATATATATAAGAGTCTCAACAAGCAAAAGAAAAAACACAACACAAAAAGGTCAAATCAAAGAGTACTTGTGCTCCTGTACAGTAAATTGTAGTTTAGACTTTGTAATTTGATGCAATTGCATGATGTTTTGGCATCCATTTTAGGTGGAAGTGCTATTTGCAGAAACTACCACATGAAAAACTACAATTGAACTAATGGACCAATGAATTGCGATGTAATGTGAACATATGAAACTTTCAGAGGATGAGTCTGGGCCTCTGAATATTCAACAAAGCTGGTCACCATGTAAGCAGAGGGCTCATGTTGGTGGATTCACACATTGCATTAAGTTCATACAACCCCTGTACTGACTGTGCTGATGTCACTTTATTGACTGAAGGGTCCAGCCCTGGTGCTGCTGAAGAGTCCTTGAGCAGATTGCCGAACATCTGGTTGCTTCAAGGGCACTGCCCAATAAAACTGTTATGGCTGACCCTGACCACCATGTCGACAAGACATGGGAGATTGTTTTTTTTCCCAACAGGGATCAATGAGGTATCAGATGGTACTTTGAAGGCCTAATCTTACACCTGTGCTTTTTTCACAGCTATGTCTGGCTTTTTGATCCCAGTGAGTGTTTACATTAAAGGAAATATCTAAAAATAGCCCGCCAGACGGCTCATTAACGGCATCTGTGAGAGACAAAAGGTATCAATGCAGACTCTCTTAATGTAATGAAGAGTTGCGCAAAGACATTTAGTTATTTTTGGGGTTATTGTTGAAATAGAAAACTTAATTCATCACTTTCTGGTGGACTCTCAGAACTGAAGTACATTTGGAAAAGTAGGCAAAATATTTCCCAGATGATAGGAACTACTTCCTTTCACCTGTCATTTTCTCTCAGAGCTTAAAACATGTGCATCCGTCTTGACAGTTCAATGAGCTGCATCAAGCTGGTGATCCTGATGGTGCATAACCTTGGAAGTAGTTCACATGACATCAGTCTGAAGACATAGTGTGTGATTGGTGTCTTCCAGAAGTCCATTCTTGGTATATTACACCCTATTCAACTTTTGTTTAATCAGCTTTATTCTCTAATGTTAAAAGTAGTCTGCCAAGTTACTTTCACAGACATTTAACTCACTTCAGCTTTATGTGACGTGTTTGTACATTCCCCCAATACTTTCGATCATTCACTGTACTTTTTTAGAAAACCACTGGTAGTGAAGTGTACCCGAAAATAGCACCTGCTTCATCTGCTCCATATATAAATAAACAGCAGCTGTTGATACGGAAAATTTCTAGAGAGCAGCACAGCATGTCGATGATTCCTCAGACTTACTGTCAAGTGAAGTTTCACTACAGCTAAGATACTAACTGGCGTGCCAATTAGCTTTGTGCAGATGCTGTTTTGTGAAAGAAAAAGCAGATAATCAACTTTGAAGCCAAAGAGTTAGAATCACATTTAAGTAGTTCTACATTTAAGTAATTAGTTCCTTGATTGAAGTATTAATTATGTCTGGGAATGTTTTGCCATGACTAAGGGATGCACCTGAATAAAGTGTACAGTCCTAATTTATCAAAGAAAACTGATTTTATATTAGTTTTCACACTGAAGTTTAGTTTTAACCATATATCACTGAGGGCACACAAATGTATCAAAGCATATTTATATTTTCTTTTGCACAGTGAGTTAGTTTATAACACCTGAAAATCTTCACTCCTATTTATATACTTCCTGCATACCTGAGTTGTGACTTCTAACACCTTTTGAATCCTAACATACAGAGCCAATTAACAGGTTAACTAATTAACAGATTCCTTCACCTCTCCTTGATACTCCTTTGGTCTACTTTATTCAGAAGTGGCCATCACACATTCTCAGATGAGAGGCCTAAAGTGAAAAATTGAACTTTTCCACATGCACGAATGGAAAAGGGGATTTGTTTAATCGGTCGATGAAGAGCTACATTTAAGTGACTGAATCAATCCTGGATTTGCATTTTCAGCAGTAGTATTTTTCCCACATGACTACAGATGCTGATGGGCTCCCTCTATGGCTCTGCAATAAAATTCTCCATCATCTGTGCAGCTAAAAGACTCTTTCACATTAAAAGGACAATAGCAGCCACTGGCATGGTTTTCATTTTACACATTTTTCAGATATATCATCTGAAAATCAATGATCCGCTCCTTGCCATGATGACATTCCTATCCTTTTGATAGCAGATGTCATCTAAGGATAAAACAGAAGCAAAAGATGTCTTGCTGTTCATAAAAGAATGAACATAAAATACCCCAGGATGTCATAAACCAAGCAGTGAGAGGTTAAGAATATAAACCTGCTTTTCTGTCTCGCTGAGCCTCTTTTTACTTTATTGACAAGGAACTGGGACACCAAGTCAATTGTGTTGCCTGGATTCTCACGAATAAATGAGTTGAGATGAATTGTCACAAAATTCGATTCTAAATTTATTAGCCCAGGAAAACAGAGTCTGAAATGAATACTGAATATTGCAGTGCGACCTTGGAGGAAAGTCATCTTTTCAAAGCTTCGACCTCCGTTGAGAGCACTGTGCTGCTGCTGTCACCTTCCCTAATAGGCATTACCATGAAAACCCCACGGAGCCAAGCTGGCTCAGATCCTCCTTGGGTATGCATTCTCAGCATTATGCATGCATCTTGATCTCCAAGACTCAAGGCTCTGCCTCCCTCTCACCCCCCAGTTATGCTTTTAGCCCCAATTTCGCCTCCGCTAATATCAGGAACTATGATTCAATGCTCTGGGCCTCCTGATGGCTTTGGAAAGCCTCAGCCTGTGAATTAGCTTGATGGATCCATGGCTTCCCGCTACGCATAATCACCCTCACTGCCACTACCTGAGTATACTCATCGATCACGTGGGGGAAATCTGATTTCAATGATAACTAACACCATTACTCAAACATGAGATTGAGCCGACGCGCCAACAACCGTGGCTGGGATTTATGTGGTTTGGGAATTTTTTGAGCATGTGAAATATGAAAATGTAATTCATGCCAATCCCTCTCACTGCATGAGTGGTCATGCAGTGGTCAAAGACAGTGCGTGCATACAGAGTAGGACTGTGGAGCTCTGCATAGACCAGATTAGGTTGCAGTTTTCTAAATGTACATACACAAGTGAGAAAAATGCCAACATCATTTTGGACAACCCATGTCTGGATTGGTGGCTTAACACACCCATATCTGAACACAGTATATGACAAGTGATCGCACCAATGCTTGGACCACCAGTGAAGACAAAAGTGCTAAAAATGTAGTAAATAGAGCAATGTAGGAAACATACATTTATCCCAGTAACGTTGAGGTACTTGTACTTGAGTAATATATTATATATATAATACATTACATATATTATTGTACCTAATACAGCTACCATATTTATGGATGAAACCATTTTACTCCACTACATATAGTCATAAAATTAGATGGAGACAGAAGATAAAAATTTAAATACACATAATATGGTGCTGTATCCTAAAATATAACCAGATTAACACCACTCAGCAGTATACAATGGAGGTAAAATGACCCCTTCCTAACCTTGAAAACTTGAACTTAAACATAAACATGAAAATGCTGATCACATGCTGATGCATCAGTAATAATAATCCAGTTAGATAATGTAACAATGTGATTATTCGGCCTAATGAATATTTGACTTACTTTTAACAAGCACTGATCTTTCCTTCTCAAAAATTACGTACCCAAAATAAAATGGTTATTGCTCTTAAACCTTTTTAATTACAGCACAATCCTACAGCACAATTTAAAATGTATCTCTGTGGAGTTTGCTATCAAAAAGTCATAATTAGTATGAATAATGCTTAACTAAATGTGCAAGAGCAAAATCTTTATGGATATATCTTGTATGCATTCTTGACATTGACATATTGGTGATTGACACTGAATACAGTTGCTCAAAATATTGTTAAGAATGCATTTTCACATCAACGCTACATCCTGAGCCATCTCTGTCCACATAAACCAGCTAAAACCTTCAATGCCCTAAAGCAGACTGATGGAATTTTAAATTTGAAAATCAAAACGGGATCATATCTTTCCATCCAATTCACGTGTTATATCTCCTCTAGTTTATAAAGAAACCAGGAATTCCTCATATTTTATACATTTAGCGAGACTTGTTGAAAACAAGAAGAAAGATAAAACCGCTCCACTTCAAAGCCAAACCGGTCCAAATACACGACTCTGACTGGCGGAGGAGATGAATGAAGATGCAGTTTTTGAAGTCTTGTCGCAGAGAGGGCTGCAAACTCTGATGTAAAGTTCCACTTCTGACTTATTCGCTATCAGCCCGTCTGGAAGCACGACGACAGTTGGTAATAAAATACAGCCGAGTTGATTCATACTGTGAATCACAGCCTGCTGAACAATTGCAGCTTCTCTCACTTTTCTTCAACTCTATAAAACCCTCCATTGAAATGATGACAGTGCTGTATGTAATAAAACATTTTCTATTCTTTCATAAAGACTGGCCACATTAATTCTAAGTCTCGTGAATTTGAAGCATGTGATACAGCTTCTTTGTGTTACTACTTTTGTTAGCTGAATCAAAAGCGTGTACAGTTGCATTATCAGTCTCTGCTCTCGCTGTTTTCTGTGACCTCTCGTGTTTCTCACTGTGTTTTTCAATCTCACCCACAGTGGAGAAAATTTGTTTTTTTGACTTGAGCAAAGTCAAAAGTTGTCAGCACGCATATTAACTGGTGTGGGTGTCTATCAGGAACCAGTAAGATGATTAGATATGAAGTTTGACGGCTTACCTGATGCCCAAACGCTGCACAGTGGTTGATAATACAATGGGACGGGATTTAACAGCCCTTTATCACAGTGGCAATCATTTTTCCCTCCATCTGGATGGATTGATGAGTCTCACTACTCATGTTATGCAAAATAATGCAACAATAATACCAGGAAGGTGCAAATTCCTGGCCGTACCCGGACATACTTGCACACTGAATGTTGCCACATGATGTTGCATTGCGTTGCAGCACAAGTTGAACCAGGTTAAACGTTTTGCTGGACGACCTCGCATCTTTTTTTTTTTTTGCCATAGCCCTCTGCATTGGCCTTCAGTGAGCTGCAAGCTTGAATTCACCCTGGGTGTGCTGTTGATGATTAATGGTTAATTGTACACGACGACATCAAAAGGAAATAACAATACTGTACATACCGTAAATGCATACAAATTGAATTTTAAAACAGGAGTTGAGACGATTCCTATGCAATTAACTATTGAACTATGAACTACTGTATTTTTTCAAGCACAGTCATATTATGTGGCTATTTCTGGAGGGGAGTTAGCTTTTTGAATTTCAAACCAAAACAAATGCTCAACCTTTTTGGCTCACACCGTCCTCCAAAAAGACACAACTCCTACTTGTCACCCCCATATGAGTAGCGAGTAGGCGTAGTTGAGAGAAATCCAACTGCAAACAAGCAGAAAGATGAACTTTCCACACCACACAGTTTTTGATTACACTTTTCAGGTTATGCTGCATGATTTATCTCTGGAGGAACGCAGGAATTTGCAAATATTATGTCCGAAAAGTGAAGGCAAATTGGATATTAAATGTTTTTTGTGCTGAATGTCCTTGTTTTTCCCTGAAACTTGTCTTGACCCACATATTTGAGAACCATGGCTGTGGCGCATCCAGCTAGTTAGGTGTGAAAAGTGTGACTGCAGCAGAAAATCCCATAATGCCTTTCCCTCCACTGACTTTCAGTCATAGCACAGGATCTGGCACAGTTTCAGGCTGGGTTGATGTTCTAGTATTTCTAGATGTCCTCTGATGTTCACCAGGCGACCAGACCCCTGCCTCTCCCACAGCTCTTTGAAGTTTTTCTCAGGCAAAAAAAGCGAAAGAAAAGTGTAAGAAGTGAGCTGAGAATCGAGGTCAGCGTTGGATTCTGAGTGAGTTTTCTGTGGAACTCACTGATCTCCCACTGCTGTCTTTTCTTTCTGATTTTCAAGAAATATAATCCCAATGTGATGGAAGAGAGAGTGAGAGTAAAGGAAGGTGAGAACCAGAAAGACAGAGGGGACAGACTGAGGCAGGGAGAGTAAAAGAAAAAGATGGGAAAGAAATTGGAAAATAGTTGAGAGAAAGAAAGGCAGAGAGTTGATTGCCACTGAGAAGAAAAAGGAAGTAGAGTGTGACGGCGGGGTTTAGGATGCTGACTCATCCATGCCAGTGACCTTGGCTGGCAGAGGAAGGGGAGCCGTACGGAATATCAATGTTTCCTCCTCTACAGTGGAGATGACAGAGATGGGCCACACTTTACACGTCCTGAACCATGTTTGACAAAATCTGACAAATCTGGTTACAATCAGCTTTAAAAAGGATCTTAGATTTTCATAACAAATCTTTCTGGTTAAAACGTGGCTCTATCATGTTTGTGCTATTACTCTGCTACTACTGTTAAGATCCTGGAATCCCCTGTAAAAGTTGATGGTATTAGTTGTATTTTGCATAACATTAGTTCATCAAAGGTAATCATTAACTAGCTATATGACCAGCAAGCTAATGGAAAAGAGACAGATTTTAAAGTTAAGATGATCCTTCTACCCACTGTTTAGGCCAACATATTATGGTTTATTTGGACACGGTGAATTTCTTTAGTCTGATTAGCTAGTGGCACTAAAAGGTGCCATCATTCATCAGCTATCCCACTTATCCTTAGATTATAACTAACGTGCATGTCTTTGGGCTGTGGGAGGAAACTGGAGCATAGAGGCACTGGGAGAGCATGCCAATTCAACACCGAAAAATTGGCTTGAACACAGAACCTTCTTCCTGAGCTAACGCTACAGTGCAATGCACTGCACCAGTGTGCCGCCCACATAGAAAGTACGTGTATAACATGTAAATTGGTTCTGAGCGGATACACATATGCATATGAACATATTTTACAGAAGACAAGCAGAGTTACATGGACATGCTGTAATAATACATGAATAAAGATCATTAGAGATTTCAGCTCCATCTCACAGACACTGGTTAATGAGCAAACTGACATTATCTAAAAGACTATTACTGGTTGTCATTATCAATCCTTAACTGTACTCATCATTTGTTGTTACATCGAATAACATATGTGAAACTTCATAGGCTTTAGCCTCAGCAGAAAAACTACAGATTTCTCCCCTCTAAAACAACGAGTCACAAATTTTAGAAATCACCTCTTCACAGCCGTTGTTTAAAAGAATACCTCCAACATGACATCCCAGCTTGGTTTGTGTTTGACAAATATATCTGGTTCAGCTATTTGGACTGTGGGTGGATGCAGCTCTTAAAGAGATGACACTTCAGGTGCATTACATGTGTGAAAGCAGTCGGGTTTGTGAGTGTCTGTCCTGCTAAAAGCCTTTTCAGTGTTATTTTGATGTCTGGCCTCAGAATCAGAAAACCGAAATTCAGCAAGAAAGATATTTTTTTTGTGATCACTTTTATCATCTTGGCTTCATTACGCCAAACAAATGTAATCAAATCCAAAGAAGTCAGCGAGTCTATTTCCATAAAGCTCTGACCCCTGAAAACAACTGTATCAAAACACGTTTCAAGCTCTTTGACTTTAAATGGATTGCGGGTGCATCATGGGAGTCTGTCAAGGTGAGGTCAGTGAGGACACTGTGAGGTATTATTAGACGGAGAACAAAGATGGATGCTCTACTCTGGAACTCTATTCCTCCAAGGGAGAATCATTAATGCGGTTTATCATGTCTTTCTATATCACCCTTGATAAAATTATCTCATTACAAGAGGAGATTTTCCGCTTGAAGCAGTAGGTTATGTATCAGTGTATTTCAGTAATCCTAAGTCATCCCAGTGGGAGGGTTCATGAGGAGGTTTTCTCTGCCAATGTACAACTTCCTACATATTACCTGCATTTTCCTTTTTTTCTAAACAATATAGCAGGAACCAAACATGAAAAAAGTTCAAACAGCATAATATCAACTGCTGCAAGTATTTTGTTGACTCTCCTGCTACAAAATTCAAGGTTGCAGAAGTTATTACAGTATAGGTGCTTTTTAGAAAAAAAAAAGACAGATGAGAAAACTAGTGGAAGTACAAAGAGCAGGAGTCACTACGGGAGCAATGCAGAGAAGAATAATTCTTTTACAATAACTGAGTGTTTTCATTTGTACTGACAGTTGATCCTTTAACTAGCGCGGAGGATTATCACTGTAGCAGAGTGCTGCTTAAGGATTTGTTTGTTCACAAAAGGAGCGACGGATATGACCTGTTCTGAGACAGTAACTTTTTTTTATCTTCAAACGCCTTTGTCTTGCCAAGTGCTCATGATAAAAAAACCCGGATGGATGTTGCATTAGATTCTCCATGCTAGAAATAAATGACTGGAAATGACTTGGCCCTGATTCACTTACTGTAATTTATAGCACTGACGCTGAATACTTTTATTGCTAACCCTCCAAGCATATACTGATCTTCTGCCTCAGATAAATCTAAAAAAAAGAAAGAACTTTGCCAAAGTTAAAGTACTACCCTGGTGTATCTTGATCTTAACTCCCTTAAAAGCTGCACTTTTAATATCGTTCTAGTATCAAATGACTATGTGTAATTTGAAACTAACAGAGACGAACCCTCCAGTTCCCCTCAACTCCAATAAATATTGAGTTATCTGGATAACTTTACTAAATAAAACTTGTGTTATATCTCCTTGTATAAGTCCATGTTCAAGATGTGATCAGTCCGGGGTTGTACACAGCAGATAACCCAGCAAACCTGCTTTGTGGAACTGATCCTGGGTTCACACAGTTCTGACACACGCACACATACAAACACTCACAACTCATAATCACACTTGCTGCTGCCTGGTCAGCAGCACCAGTGAAGCCAGCGCTCGCTCAGACCTCCTGTCGGGCTCGATGTCTGAGAGCCAGCGGCTGTGTATGACTCACAGCCAGCAAGATGCATTCACCGCCTGCTGTTGCGTACATACCAACACACAGTCACTACACTGTGTATGAATGAGTACACTTATGCATCTGACAGGAGCAGCTCACTTGGAAAATTAACCTCTATCCCTCTGGGTTGAAGTGGCCGGCTAAGTTAACTCTGGGAGGAGAGGCTCGTGTGTGCCAGGTTTTGGGAGGCCAACTGGACCTAGAAGGTGTTGGAGGTGGGGAGTGAACTGATGTCAGAGCAGCTATTGATCCCTCAGCTGGCTGATAATAAAAGACCTCTGGCTTGGACACCAGATTGTAAAAATGAGACCGTGCCTGTTTATGTCATAGGGTGAAGAGAGTGGAAAGTCACCATTTATATCCAGTACAGTTTCTGTGCCTCAGTAGATCTTCATGGTTTTTAGTATTAAATGCCTTTTAAACACATTTTTTCCTTTGGTGCTCTGAAGTGATACTTGGTACTGTGTGGCTCTCTATTCTAGCACATTGGCTCTTAGATAAAACAATGACTATGAGCTAAAGTGCATCCAGCTTTTATTTCAGGATGTTTTCATCAGATGAACAGTCTAGAGTGCAGAGCCAAAGAAACTAACAGACATCAGAAATTGTGTCACTTTCCAGATTCTTACAGCCTGCACTATAATATATTTATGTTCCAATGTATGTGAATGGAATAGTTTGACAGTTTCGGGGGTAACTAATATATATATTTTTTATCGTCTTTGTTTGGCCAATACTAATAATAATAGAATAAAACATATTCTCGCAGGGTCCCAATGCGATGTCTTTAATGTTTTGTCTGAAATCCAAAGATATTCGATTTACAAGGATATAAAAACAACCATTTTGATGGATTAACTTTCTGTTGATCATCTACTTGACAGGGATATGATTAAGAAAATGACGTCACCTACAGAAATTGTAAACATCACCTAGAGAAAGTCATTCGGAAACAAACAAGCTATAGCTCTTGGAGGATATGTAAAGAAACATGTCAGCGTTTGAGAATGACAAAAGTGTGCCAGTTTCCATAACCCATTTCCATATCAAATGAGCTTATATCAAGTATTATTTTATTTTACTTATGCTGGTGCAGCATCGCTATGCATTATTCTTGCAAGATAACAAAACAGACACTGTATACAAAATGATACAGTATTCATGAGAGCCATGAAGCTCTCAGTGTTTGGAGGTTTTAATGGAAAGGTGGAAGTGCACAACAGTTTAAGTCAACTGTACTTTGACACTCTGTGTGACTTCAGTTGTTGTGAACAGAGCAACGATGCTCTGAACCTGTTGACACAAAGTTAAGTCTCCGTGATGTGATGCCATGCTGCAGCTGCTGTTGCTCAAGTGTTTCCCCTCGAGGGCGAAAAAGAGAAGAAAGTAATTAATCAACACTTCTCATGTCACATGACTCAATATCATCTCTTCTTCACCCCAGCTGGAATCATCAGTAATTAGCAGATTTACCATTAGCATACCATCACAGCGGCATTATAAATTAGCCTCTTTCTCATTTGCAATCTCCTCCTCACATCTTCTCACTCTCATCAGCTTTTGCTGCTAACCCTCAGCTCATGGCTTCCCTGAAGCACAAGAAACAAGGAAAGATGACAGCCTCCAACTGCAATCTTCTGCAAATATTTGCTTCTGTTTCTTTTTTTAAGTGTCAAAGTCTTTGACGCCACTGTGAATGTTGGTTTTAGGGGAAAATGCAATTGTTTTGCAACAATTAGGGACAGAGTTGAACTGTTCATGATTTCATATTAATCTTTTATATATCTGCACTTTATAGCTCTTCTTAATCCTGTATTTTGCATAGCCTGTCCTTGATTTTTTGGGAAATTAATTATTTAAGACCTTATCTGAAGGTTGGCGAGAATCTAACTTATGGTCTCTGCAGTACTTAAGTAAGGTAAAACAATGACAAAAGGAGAAAGAGGAATTTCTCAGACAGTTAGTGGATGCCATTTATCTTTCCACAACAGACATTATTCAGCCTAATCTTGGAGAATTTGTTTTGTCTGCATTAGCTGGTTACAGACTTTCCCTCATGAAACTTTGTGGGTCTACCTGCTGCTGTGAGTTCAATCTTGAGACAATCACATAGCAATAATTATTATTATTTCATATTAGGTTATGGGGGAGGTCATAGTGTTGGAAACACGATTGATCTTCATGTGATCTTTTACATTTTTAAAGTTGTAGAATCAATGCCAGATTATTCATCCCCTGACTGCTCAGGTCAGTGGTCAAAAGACTGAAAACCACGAGGGGAACTAGTCATTGTTCACAATGTAAATGCAGCTGCAGAGGCACTGATTATATTGGAAAGCAGAATCAGACTGAATACACACACTAGAGGCTTACATGTTGTTTTGTATCTGAAACTAAATTTTGTAAACTGCGAAATTATTTCATGTGCATTGATGAATTACTTTTAGAACTTACTATTTTCTAAAATTTCAGATGTGAATCAAAGTTTTTGAGAAGAAGAAAAAAGTTCAAGTCAGTTTATCAAAAAGGTACATATAAAGAAATTTGAATATCAACTCAAAATGAAATTCTAAAAATACAATTTGCGAGACAAACAATTTGCAGATTAACTGTGCATAATCAGCAGGTCATTTGCATTTCCTTTTTTCCTCCTCACTTTCTATTACTGGAAGCGCTGTCTCAGCCGTCAATGTCTCAATAAGACGAAAAACAACATATTTTGGGTTAGAGACATACCAATTGAATAAAATTGGTTTAAACCAAAAAAATTTTATCGTTTCAGTGAAATCTGATAAAAACACTGATGCTGTACCTTTGGCACAGGTCTCTTTGTAGCACTGTAGATATGGATTGAGAAGAGATCTGCTCTCAATTGTCTTGGTGGACAAAAACTGGCATTGATGTCTGAACTGTGCACCGCCCTGATAAGAAAGCTGCCAATTCACTCTCATAATCACTCGGGTGATAGAAAGAGCAATTCTCCTTTTCAGTATGACCTTGAGGCTGCTATTGATTCTATCATTTCTACCTCCAGGGAATCAGCAAGATAACATGATTTCAGTGATGTCACGTGAAAGTGAAAGTGTTTTGTGTATATGAAGCGTTCGTGATAGTCTGAACGCCTAAGGAAGGACTGACCTTTACAGCAAAGGTTTGTCTCCCCTTTTCTTTACAATCATAAGACATCTATTCCTGCTGGTGTGTTCTGTGGCAGCCTGGCAGACATCAGGGTGATGAGGTTGTATTAACTGTCTGACAGGAGGTCATTTCCTTCCGCCCTCATTCCTGACCCTCTCACCATGAGCGAATACATTATCAAACTGCACCCTTGAATTGATGAAAGGCAACCCCTCCCTTCACCATCTGCATCAAGATACATCCTATCCAGACCTTTTTAAAGTAGCAAAATGTTGCATCAATAACATGCAAAAACAACCTTTATTTCCATAGCTCATACTGATAATATTCATGTAGTGTACTTATTGCCATAGCACACTGCTTTTGAAGTTGGCATACAAGAAATCTCTGTACATTCCTGTTTAGCCAGTAGTACATGATATATTGTATGCTGACAAACATCAAACAACAAACATCAAAATGGAATGCCATTTACTGAGTTGTTACATATTTCTTTTATCTATTTGTCTATTTTTTTGCAGTCACGAAGAGGTCCTTCGTTTCTTTGTGCATCGAATTGTGGGATAAAGTGTACATCAGTTGGATAGGATTTTAGTATGCACACTGACTTTCCCTATTGCCAGGCAACCAGTGGAGACTCTAAGAAGTTATTTGGCCCAGCCTAGAAATAGTCAGAATGGTAGTTGAAATGATACTTTGAATTTCAGATTAAAAAAGAGAAAAGTCTTGGTAAGTAGGATAGATATTGGAAAATGCTTAATACTGAGCTAAGCCTTTGATTCATCCCCAACAACTTCCCTTCAACCTCTTATATGTTCACCCCTTTAATTTATCACAACTTCATTTCATTCTAACAGCTCCTTGCATCCCAGAAACAGGGCGTTCTCCACATGTGTCGACTTGATTCCTAATTCCTAAGTCTGTTTGATGTAGTGGTTTGATTTCCTAGTCTTGTTAAGGTGCTTGGAATTGTGGTGGTTATGTTTGCACTTTAATGTTATTTTGGATGATCCAGTGATTCATTAAACCAGCTATGTGAGCGGACTAATTTCATGCTTCTCTCCTTCGCTGCCAGTGACACATTTAACTGTCCCCAAAATGGAGGCACTTGCCATCCAATTCACATCTGCAAACTAATTAAAGCTCCATTGTGACAGCTGGCTTCTTTTCCATGTCTGTTGTTTTTTCCACAGTTGCTCTCGTGTCAGTGGCTTGGTGTCTTACAGAGAATATATTTGCTTAGTTCCATTAACTGGCCTTCAGTGATCGAGTCTCTCCTTTTGTTTATAGTTGTTCACGCAGCAAGCACATACTGTTCAGCTATGAAAATGTTATTAGCTAACAACCATTTGCTCAGACTGTGGAAGCACTAAAGCTAGTTCACCTATAGAAAAATATAGATAAAGCCCCTTTCTTTTGCACTTTGCAATAAAGCGACATGTTGATCATGTGGATAAGAGTAGCACAGGAGGAAGCCTCTTTGAAGCACTGAGAAGAGATATGGAGTTAGAGTCAGTTAAAAGGAGTATCTAACCTGTGATCCTCTCAGCCAGTAATAATGGTTGGACCTCATTTCTCAGATACTTGCTGCTGCTCTTTAGGGGGAATGCACCAAGAAGCTTCATAAAGCTTTTTAGCAGTCAGCAGAAGTTTATACTCCCACACACAGCAGCCTGGCAATTCTGTCTCAACACCCACATCTCCGGAGCCTGTGTACCTTCACAAAGGTTCACAGAGAGCAGAGTAACTGATGCAGCTTGAAGACCTTCAGCGCTGAGCTCCCCTATTCATGTTAGAAATGCGGACTGCTTATCTTCACCTGTCAAAGACCCAAAAGGAAGGAGGGCAAATAGCTGTGATCTATTACAAAGTTCCTTTCTAAATTGCTTGTTGTGCAAAAAACCTTTCTGCTATCACACAATTCAGCCTTGAAAGTATTGATCTGCTGTGCCTCAGCCACAAATTGGAATGCTTTCACTGCTTTCTGATATACTTGTCTCTTTTCTCCGCATTTTTGGCTACCTAAAATAATTCAAATGATCGTTTTCATACCAATATTGCATGTTGCAAATTTTATTTAATGTTGCAATGTTTGCTCCATACATAAGGGAGTAATCACATGCAGGCCTGCTGTCTCTCCATTTGACAGTTAAGAGGGTTTTGTTTTTAAATCTGATACCACTTGGCTTTTAATGAATAAAATGTTCTACAAATAAATTGTAAGGCTTCACCTTAATCTAGGAGCAGCAAAAAGAGGTTTGTGTTGCTTATACAAGATTGAAAACACTTTTCAATTTAAAGAAACTGCATGCTGTTTTAAATTTCTGCTTGCCACCGTATTGGCTTACATTGCGAATCCCACTCTCTCCAGATAACTTTGCAAAAGGTAAATTCTGAATGTAAACTTTGGGTGTGTGGGTCTACAAATTGCATGTGTGCTTCACCACATACCGACAATGTATAAAAGTCCAGACTGGAGCTCGCTTGGACAGCACATTCAGCCTTTGAAAGCTTAAAATTGGCATTAGGATTGTTGAGTTGATTCCCCGGTGTCATCACCTGAGCTCAGGAGTTTGCTGGAAGCCAGATGAATCATGCCATGACTCAGCGCTGAAGGGATATGCACGAAAGTCGTCAGCTACAGTAATCTCATAAAACCACCAAAGAATGTCCTGCGGGACTCCACTATAAACTGCACTTAAACTCCCTCTGAAAGCATTCAGCAACAGCTCTGAGAACAGCAACCTGGCCAGGTGTCAACGTGAAGTTATGCAAAGTACACATGCACGAGGACCATCTGCATGATTTAGCAGTACACCAAGCTCAATGAAAGGCACACTTCCATTCATACAATGTAATCTTACTTTACCACAACTAGAATAAAAAGATGTTATATAGACATGTATACCATGGCAAAACACAATTGCCTGCTGGTGTTTATTATATAACAACACATCTCAAACAAAGATCAGGTAAACAGCTTAACCACTGTGCTAAAGAAATGCATAAGATATATTAAAGAGCAGGTAGCCATAGCAACTGTAATTCTCGCTCATGCTACATTGCCATTTAATTGTCACTGGTGAAGAAATGGGTCTGAATATGGGATAAAATTATTACAGTGATTCTGTTTTTTCATTCCACCTGATATGAGGACACCTCATCATGCATTACTGCCTAAGTAAACTTGGTTATCTGACAACTGGGTGGCCATCATCTCTTCCTGTCTGTGTACATACGACATCCATTTCATTTCTGTCCATCCTGAGAGATGGATCCCTCCTCTGTTGCTCTTCCTGGGGTTTCATCTATTTTTTCTCTGATTAAAAGGGATTTCTTGGGCAGTTTTTCCTCATCCAAATCAAGGGTTTAAGGAGTGGGGGTCATATGCTGTGCAGATTGTACGGTGTACATGAGACAGTGTTCGATTTGGTATTCCAGTTATTGCAAATGACTTACATTTAGGACAATAAATACAACTATTTGAGTTTGGTTTTATTCACAAATTCAGATTTGGGGTGTTAAGATCAAGCTTACATGTGAGCCAGATAGAAATCTGATTAAAAAAAATGCAACCACCTGAGCCACTTTGCCCTTTAGATCTGATTAAAAACACATGAGAGCACCACAGGAAATTTGAAAATCCAAAATGTGACAGTTAAAATGAGGCCTCCTCTGCATTCATTCTAATTGTTTATCTTGCTAGCTCATCTACCTTCTTTTCTGCCTCCTTGTGTGGAGCTCTGGTCATTTTACGTCCTGCTCCTGTTCTTCTATCCAGAGCAGTAAATGAGGAATTTCCCCGAGACAGATGGCAGATGACGTAGCCCCGATCTTATCAACAGAGTCAGGCCAGCGTTGTGGGGTCTCTGCCCCCCACCTTCACCACCCTCCCTTCATCCTCATGTTCCTCTCCACTGGCAGTTCACTGCTATCAGGCCAAATACCACAAGCTATTAATCCACAAAACCATACAATATCGTGAGTGCGTACATTTTCAGCATGGCTTAGCCCAGTAGGAATCAAACCACAGAAACCTTGGCAATGTTTGGAACTAAGGACTTTTCAGGACACTCGGCATATGACAACCAGCAGGACGTGAAGATTGGCCTGTACCGACTGCAAAAAGAGAATGTTTATTAGGAACCATGTCGAGAAACATATAGAACCTAACTATCTGTACTATAGGATGATGATTTGGAAGAGCTATAAATGCATGAATACAGCAGTGATTCATTTATGTATTGATTGACCTGTGAATTCTGCGTATATATAGCCTAGTTGGCTTTCAATGTAGACTGAGGACAAATATTGCAGAGCATTTTCTTGCAGTTTTAAATTTCTGGTTGCTGTCTAACATTTCTTATGCCATTCTCTCCAAACAAATAACTTAAAGAAGTAAATGCTGCGGGCAGATTTAATGTGTTTGGGTGTGTGTTTGTGGAGGTGTCCACAAAGAGCATATGTTCTTCACGCACCAGCAATGTATAAAAGCTCAGCTCAGTCTTTAGGATCTAGAGCCCTGCTGGCTTTTGTTCTTGCCAGCTAATTAGGGACTCATTTACACGTGGGAGGCCAGGTGAATACTGTTAACACCAATTAACTGGTAAGATGGAAAAGCAGCAGTGGTCTTATCTATATAGAATATAGAGGATGGGATTTTTGAAGGAAGGCACATGTATTTTGTCTCTATTGATTGAAAGCCATGTATATATATTTCATCATGATTTGAGAAAAGGCTCCAAGCTCTAACAGTCTCTGTGAATATTCCCTTAGTTGTCCATTGTTCAGAGGGTCATGTGTCTGATGCATTCAAGGATGCATTTTTTATTTCTTCTGTTCCAGCATACTACAAATTCATGATTTTGGCCAGTAAAACTTACATTTCTTTATGAAATCTCCCTTTTTTCTTGCTGTAAAGACTAACAATATTTTTGATGACTAATCTGGAACTTGGGGGCATATATCTATATTTATCCAATGAAATGGGACTCGGGGTGACACGCTAATCCCACCCATCATATAAAACTGCACCAGACCATGAGATTGTGTTGCAGTAGCTTGGAGCAGGAGGTGTGTATTTGAATGACTTTTTACAAAAATATGTTTGAAAGTGGCTGAGGTCTCGGTCCTCCACAGTCCTCCTGTATTTGTTAAACATTTCCCACACTGGAGCCATCCAATTGAAAATATCTCTCTTAACTATATCCTGCACAAAACAAAACAAACAAAACCGACATTTTACAGATGTATGGTTTGCACTGGAACATTTCTTGTTCGTTCTATCAATAGAGTCGATATAGTAACATATTAGCAGTGAGGATGAAAGCACCAGCCTCGGTGTAACCTTGAGTGAAATCTCAGTGGGTGCTCCTCTGCTGCATGGCTTTGATCTTCAAGCCTTTCAGCTCGACCTTGTGCCATATTTCAGACAAAGTCACTGCTCTGATGTGTTCAGACCCTCCCCTCCTTTTTAAAGCAGAGCAGCAGCACAGACACCCCATGGATGAATGTAAGTGTGCAGGGTGAAGATAGACACACCTGCAGAGACAGTTTGCAGCAGACAGTAGAAGTGCTCTGATTAATGATCCAGCTGACCAAATGGAGCAACACAGTTTAATGGACCTACAGCAGCTCAGTCTGTAGTAGACATAAATGATGACCCTCTTAGTTTGTTTTTCATGGAGTATGTGTGTGTGTGTGTGTGTGTGCGTGCGTGCGCGCGTGCGCGCGTGCGCGCGTGCGCGCGTGCGTCTGCATATATTGTGTGTGGGTGCACAGTGCAACTCAGAGGGAATCACTCCTAATCTTGCTTGTTGATGACGGCCTAACTCAAGCCGAGGAACGGACAGTCATTCAATGCCAAGGTGACATATTGAAGAGGGCGGCCATTTTGGATGCCGGTCAAGAAGGTGCAGTGAAGGTCAGCTGTTGCTTTTTGCCCTTGCCAGAGAATTGCACATTGTTCTCACTGGGCAGAGCAACCCAGCATGTTGTAGCAGAGAGCCAAGTGGAAAATTAGTGGTTATCTAAGTAGGGAAGACGTCACAAGGGTTATTTTCGGCAACAGTGGTTCCTTTATATAATCAGGCTCCAGTGTAGTAATGTTCAACTCAACCAATCACATTATTTCTGCCATCAGAGCAGCTCTGCCTTAGATGTTTACATAGCTTAAAATCAGTCATATTGATCATACAGTTTATTTGGCATGGTAAGAGTCTGTATGGACAAATTAACTCTAAATTATGACACAGGAGGGTTGAAACTCTCCAACTTTCGAATGTATTAATGTGTCGCCAAATCCAGATTTGTGGCACGGATGTTTAATAATGGCCTCCCCACTTCATGGCTCAATATTCAACACATAAAGGTGAATAAGGAGATAAACAGATTTTCTGTAAAATCTGTAACAAGCGCATCGACATTGCAACAAATAATCCTTTAATCATTCAGTCAGTCAGTCCAGAATTTGATATAGACTGAATGGTCTGTTCAAAAAGAAAGATTCCTCTTCCCTAAGACCCTTTAATGGAGAAATAAACTGCTACCAATGATCTTTCAGAATAGTAACTCCAGATTATGGTTGGATGCACTAATTAGTCACCTTGACCACTGCTATGAGGAAGGATGTCATTTGAACAGTTTGGACAGAGATACTGCTTGGACGTATAAAGACTTCTTCAGCTATGTTCAACTATACAGTATATACAGAATATCACCCCTTTGTTTTAGATGCGGATTAGAGGAGGGACCATTCCTACATTCCTCTTTGCAGTGTCCCAAACTTCAGGGGTCGGTATGTGACACCCTATTACTATTCACGGCGTTGTCCTCCCACTGCATATGGGGATTCGTTTACTGGGTAACTTTACCAACTTCAACCATAAATAGCTATGCTATAAGGACCAAAGAAATTGCTGAAAAATGTAATATGTTAAAATCAGATGACCCCCTAGAGAGAATGTATACCCCTAGAGAAAACATCTTACTGGTTGATGAATAAGAGTTAAACATTTGACAAGCTATGGCAACCCTTTTGTGGGTTATATGGAAAACCCCCCCATCTCATCAGAATGGTTGTGCCTCTGTCTCTCTGTATTAAGGATGAGTTTAATCATTTGATCCTTGTGGTGATATGTTGCTCTGCGTCTCTATAAATATGTTGTTTAGCTATATTGTTGTCCTCATGGACAGTGTTTATTTGGTTTTAATTGTGATCTGTTTATTGCTTGTGTTGGTGTTGACTTTCTGCTGTCATTTGCTAGTTATATGTTGTTAGTTGTTGTATTTGGTTTTGAGAAAAGCAAACTGAAACACTCTAATGTAGCTTAAATTTCAACTTTCTAACTCCCTGTAGCTAAAGAATCCTGCTGAGAATAAAAGCCTTTTACTTTACTTTCACACTTTGGTGGCTGAGCTGATTAATTATGTTATGATGCTGAAGTTATTAGAAAACTACCTCTGTGTTTTTTCTGTTCAACTCTCCTGACCCAAACTAAATGGTTGCTGTTTGATGTTAAATTGCCATAAACGGACAGTGAAGGTCGACACAGCGATGTTGCATAATGTAGGTGCAAACATTCAGGCCAAACAGATGACTCATTTTCTCACAGCACAGCCACTGCAGAGGTAGAGAGGGAGCCCATCTGTGGTGTGCCTGTGTCTGACTAATGTGCTGCTCGGAGTGTCTCTGAATTTGGTTGTGCTTTTGAATGAATGAGTTAAATTGTGTATGAACTTTTTAACGTGTACATGTGAATCTGTTCTCTTTATGGCTTTTGGTAACATTTGTTTGTATGTGTATACACGTGGCGTTTATACTGAAACTTGTTTTATGAGTATGCTTGTGTATATATGTGATTTTTGGGAGACAGACATGTGTTTATGAGTGTATATTTCATCATCACAAACAGATTACAAGCAATACGCTGATTTTTTTTCAGCCTGATTGCACAAAGTGCCCCAGTCCATCTGCGGGGGTTTTTAATGTTGTTGAGCAACAAGTGTGACTCAGTGATTACTTGACCATGTGCTTCTGTGCTTCAAAACTCACTTCACGACCTAACTTGTGTGGGAGAAAACAAACTCTGCAGTTTCTACTTCTCCTGCAGCGGCCATTGATAACTTCACGCCCCTTCGTGTGTGTCACAGCAGCAGGTGTCGTCTCTTTGCATCAGGATCCTCTGGTTGGCTCAGCAGGAAACAGCACATCACTGATTCCTTCTGACCTGAGCTCAGACAGCCCTGCCACTGTCAGTGTGTGTGTGTGTGTGTTTGGGTGTGTGAGAGAGAGAATTATACAGCTGCTGACCCCCAAAGAAAGTTCTGGATACTGCTGGGTTGACTGACCTGCTGTCCTGGCCACTTCTTCTGTCTGCCCTCCATCTGTGTATTATTGCACAGTCAACCCTTTGCCTGAAGTGCAAACTACACACTGTGGTAATTTGAACTATTACAGTGGAAAAAGAAAAAAACAACAACAACTGAACATCCTCAAAAACGGTGAAGCCAGCAATTGACTGACATAATCTAGCAAGTGTGTCTAATAACTCCGATAACAGACTACATGTAGGTCTATGTGGTTTCTTTTTTTAATAGAAAACAAATTATCTGCACATCCACAGATCTGTTCTACAATAGAGGGGACTAATGTTGGCCTGGTAAGCACCAATGATCTACAGTAGCAGCATGTCAAAGGAGGATGCAGTCTTAACAAGCGCCTCGCATATTACTTGTCTGAGATGTAAATAAATGTAATTAGCTGCTAGCGTAGACTCTACAAGCCACACTATCAATGGCACGGCCACTCGTGCTTAGTTTTTCTTCTCATTAAATATCAAAAACTTTTCAGTAAAACTTTTAATGGTTTGTGCTGATTGCTGAAATGGGGAACCTCAGAAAGTTCCATTCATTTATTAAGAAGCAAGAAGCATATGATGTTAAGAAAAAATTTGTTTTGTTTGCAGTCAAAGTCTTAAAAACATCTCAGTTTTATCAAATGTATTTGACGGAGAAAGTAATAGTAGAAAGTTAACATTTTCCCCCATCTATCTCTGCTGCAACAGTTTGATTTGAGTTTTATTTGCCCTGAAATAGTTACTGTAGCTCTGCATGGACACAGTTTTTCAATGCACAAAACTGGGATTATAACCAGATGATATTATAACCGACATTTCAAGCACGCTCACTTCTGTTCCTTGTCCTGTTGGACTTGTTCCCAGATCTCAGCAATTCAATTGGTGAATAATGTTCTTCACAGTCGATAAGAATGACATCCAGAATGAAACAACAGCTAAAAAAGAAAAAAAACAAAAAACATTTCTGGTCTAAGAAAAACCTCAATGAACCCGTCTTTCAAGTGCATTGATACTTCCCCACTTCAATCTGACCTACCCAGCTGGCTGGATGTGGCTGGGCGGATGCCAGCTTGTGTTGTGATAGATTCTTGGCATTGATCTCATGAATGTATATACTCTGAGTGTGCTCCAACAAACCTGTAGGATCCAACACCATTTACTGTCCAATATATTTGTGTTTTAAAAGGCTCCTGCCACATTTTAACATGAAAAACAGCTAAAACTTCTTATATGCACAAATGAGGAGAATGTTCATGGTCACAAGTCACCCATACTAGATGGATGTACTGTATGTACAGATGTGTCAAAAATAAAACTCCAACATTGATAGCTGTAACATTTCACATTACATTTATAAATGGTCAGCTGGGAGCTATAAAAACCTGGATCATAAAATAATAACAGCTGGGAGAGAACTGAGTCAACTGCAAATGTCAGTGAAAAATGCCAAATGAGAGCTGCAACATTCCTGCAGAATAATGATGATACACTGAACACAGCTAGTACAGCCACACATACACACACACGGAAAAACACAATCGAGAGGGTGCTCCATAACGCTAATGTGTGCCATCCAGTCATCCCTCTCACCATATCGTATAGTTAAGTGTCATGCAGCCTGAGTGTACGCTATTAACTGCTTTCTAGGTCAAAGCGTGAATCAGTAATAAGCATCAGCGGCTCTCATGCAGCACGGCATCTCTCGGCTCCACAGAGATGCAGGTGTTTAGATTCCCTGAACTCCCCACCAAGATCAGAAAAAAAACAATCCATTTGGAGATGTAATTAGCACCAAGAACCAAAAGAACTGATTATGTTTGTGTGTCTAGGTTCAGAGAGGCTTATTGTCTGCAGTGTGGTTTTAGTGCGTCTAGCCAGTGAAATGAAATCGGCGGTTCACACTAGGTGAACAGAGTTATCAGAATGACAGGATTTTTCTGGACAGGACTATCAGCAAAAAGCTAAATTATGTTATCAAGGCATTAGTTCTGACCATGATGAACACAAATTAGGATCACTACATTTTTTTTGATACAATTATTATAATGAATGTATGCAATTTATTGGTGGTTCACAGCCTACTAGCTTGTCCTTGTGTCTTCATGACAGTTCAGGCACCATGATGCACCATTTCTGTATCAGAATTACTGACACAGAAAGGCTGTCTCTCTAAGTTCCTCTACCTGATCAACTTTTCATTATTGTATTATTGGTTTTGTATATTATATATTATATATTATATATATATATATATATATATATATATATATATATATATATATATATATATATATATATATATAATATAAATATATTTGTATATTTGGTTTTATTGGATCAACATGCAGTCTGACACATCTTTCAGTGAAAGACAGTCATCACCTAGTCCCTGGTACTTAACGAATTGACATCCCAAATCAAATGTCATTTCAAAGAGTTGATGTCTCGTGTCTGGTGCATGCGTGCATTCAGCTATCTAAACTGGCTATTAGTCTCATTCCTCTCCTGTCCTCTCTGCTGTTTCCACATGGAGAAGACCTCATGGACTTTTCATGATGAAAATGAAAAGATTTGATTGACAGGCACGTCGGCCACATGGGGATTCCCTCTGCAGTAGCTGGACTGCTGCCCACGACAGACTGTCGCAGGGTAGAAAACCCCCACAGACTTCAGAATGTCAATAAATTGCCTTTATTATATAAGGAAGAAATGTAGTTCAATGGTGCACAAAGACCATCTGGTTGTGTGTAGAAGTCTGCAGCCAAAGGAACCTGGCAGACTTAAGAAATTTCAGCCAGGTTTGGATCCATTTGAGATATGATTTTAATGCATACTGATAATCTTGTTTTTGTCTTGCCTCATCACTCTACACAAAACGAGATTTTTCTAGTTGGTAAAGATTGGAAGTTCTTCTGTTTGCTAAATTCCATTATTGTTGCATCGAGCCAAATATTATTTTGATTTTGATGTTGACTCATTTTTTAAAGATTTGTTAAACTGGCCTATCTGTATTTTTTCTCCCCAGCAATACAAACAATCTTAGCGTAACACGTGTATACAGAGAACTACGCAGTTTTCCTCCATCTTCGATTCATGGGTTAGCTCAATTTTCCAGTTATTTCTTAAGTGGATGTTAAAGCTGTAAGTGTATAGGTGCAGTACTCTAAGAAGATCCTTTAGCTGTTTAAACATTAGTCTTACATTTAGACAAAATCAGGATTTTTTTTATCATTTACTTTTGAATAGGACTTGATTTGGTTTCAACTCTCTTGTGGAAACAAAATGAGGGAGCCCACAGTGGAGGGCTGTGATTGTACTATTTCAGTTGTATTAAGATACTGTGTGCAGCTCTGAACATGAATCCCATGGCTGCTGCAAAAGAGCATGTGAACCCCAAACAGTTCCAGAAGCAGCCTGAATTCAAAGAAAACCGTCTCACTTTTTAATTGCTGACAGTGGTCCTGACTGTGAAGGCCTCGGAGGGGCTTCACAAGTTACCAAACTAGACATTTTGGACATGTCTGCTTCTGAAGACAGTGGTCTGTAACTTGAGTTTCAGAAAATCCCCACAGGTTGGTTGCTGTCACTTCACCATTATAACACATAACGACACACAGAGTGTGACACGAAGAGCTTCAGGGTGAGTTGCTGGACCATGATGACAAATAAAATATCAATACATCAATCATCTTCAAACTGATGCTTTTTTTCAAATTGTCCTACTCAATAGAACACAGTGACGTACTATTGTAAAGAAAAGGGGGTCTGGGCTATGGGCTCTTTTTTTCCTTCTGATGGTGTTTTTGAAAGTGTTAGACAATAATTTTACACAAACCAACTATACTATACTATACTATACTATATAGTATATACAGTAATTTGTGTGATTTTTTTCCTTTAAGTTTTTAACTGCTGAACATTTTTTTAAAATCCCATATCATAAATATCCTAAAAAGGTTGTTGGGTTTTGACTTACATAGCTGATTACAAACAATCATAAAGCAATGAAATATACTGAATTGACAGTAAAACTGCGTAGTGATCAGACTTGTAACTTGAGATAAAATAAGCACAGTAAATGCAGTGGTTTCTAATCTTCGATCTGTCTCTCTCTCTCTCTCTCTTCCGAGCATTCAGTCATGTGTGGACCATCCAAAATAGTAAACTGTGAGGAGAACTGTGATCGCAGCCGACATGTTGAATCAGTTCCAGAGCTCGAGACATCAGCCCTGCTGGGTCTGGTCGGACACCTCAGCAGCTTTCCAGTTCACTGCAGAGGTAATGGACGCTCAGATCATAAACAAGAACCTTGAGAGCAAAGTGAGTGCTTATTGAAGTATCTCCACCTGAATTAGCTGAAGAATTTTGTTTGACACTTTTGAAAAAGAAACAGTGGTTATTTCCCTTAAAGATAAACCGTTGCTCTTTATCGTCTGCCTACTGAACTAATTAAAAATGTTTCCTGTGGTAACAGTGCTCCTCACTTTTATAAAAATAATTTGCACTGTTCGTGGAAGGTTTTAAAACTTGGCACATGGAGTTGCATTTACTTCAATTCATTAATAAAAATGTTCAATTAAGAACAAGGTCTTATTTTGAACTAGTGCTTGATAAAGTTTCCAGACATTTGAGGAGAATATTTTGCTAACAGATAGCTCAGAGACTTAATCCCTTTCCTTGTTAGACTATAATGAACCTGCTAATAGATACCATATTACCACATTATAATCTTTATGACCACATTTACATACGCTGGGCTATAATACAATGAGTTATGTGAACATTTACATATTTGGTTGATGAAAAATCCCCCACTTTTTCACAAAATTAAAAGTCCTCAACTCATAGTCCAACATTTTAATGCAGCTGGAGCCAATTTTTGGTTCACAAAGGAGCTTAAAATCTGTGCTTTGTTTTGTTTTTCCAAGGTAAGAATCTGCATCATAACTAACAGAAGTGTTAGTGCTGTGCAGCGGAGGTGTTTAAAGACAGCAGATATCATTACTGCATCAATTTATCAGGATTACATTTCCTCCCTTCTTAACTCATTTCTCTGAATTGGGTTGAAATAGGTTGATATCTGCCATGAAACATTATTCTTCCATGCCAAGTCAGCTGAAAGCCAGTTAAGTGTGAAGAAACTCATTTGAATTGCTCACAGAGACTGCCCACCCGTGCGCAAAGGTTTTATATGAAATCCAGCAGGAAGCTTGTGCTATGTAGAAATGACATGTCATGTTATCCAAGCTTGTGGTTAAATGGTCAAATCTTGAAAAGTGTGTAACATATGTTGGTGGTCCGACTGAAACCAACAGTGCGTTTTACAGGAACTACAGAAAACCATGAAGTAATATTTGTGTGCAGGGTTGAAGGGCATCAAGAAGATGTTGTAATATCACTGTCACACTGATGGGACTGCTGCTACATACAAATCTCATTTCAGCTTCAAGGATGGCCATGGTTCCATTGTTTAAATCAAAGCTGAACATAAAAAGAAAAAAAAAAAAAAAACACTTCCCCTCTCCACTAGCTGTGTAAAGGCTGCGTGTATGAATCTGTCCTACAGCGCTTCTAAAGACAGGATGTGGGAGGATGGAGGCCATGCCTCTAGCTCATAGAGGCGCCGTCCATATCAGACTCATTAGCAGGGTGGATAGAGCAAACTGGACGGAGAGGAGGGATGAGGGGAGAATCAAATGGAAGATGAAAAGGAGGCAGAGATGGGGATTAGCACGGAGGGAAGACACGCAGAAGAGAGTCTCTGATTTACAGATGTAGGTTTGTTAAAGTACACACTCTGAGGGAGAGGATGTACGCTATGAGGAAAATATCCAGATGAGCATTAAGAAAAGTCAGGTTTGAACACATTGGTTATATCCACTAGACACCATATTGTACTTTTTTTTTTTCTTTTTCTCTCTTTGAACAAGTAAACAAATAACAGCCTATAAACCCACTGGGGTTTGTGAGGTCACATAGGAGTAATATATCTTCATATAGTCAGATACCCTCCAGGGTTCTTCAACTAATCCTAATTAATCCTTTAGGATAATTATGTTTTATCTCCTATGTGACTGCACAACCAGAGCAGAGGGAATTGCCTTGGACAGTATATTGCGTACTACATTTTTACAGTATCAATAGTGCTGATGACACTTTACAATGAATGCATGGTTTCATAGCTGTCTCCTATAAGGACCACTTTTGCATGTATATATGACCATTTACACCCACTTTAGATTATTGTATGCACTGTGCGTGTGTATTTGTGTTATATGAGCACACTAGTACCCCTTTGACAGCACCTGCCATGTTCAAAATATATTAATTCCAGAGGATATTACAGTTCCATTACAGTTATGTGTCTCCAATTTTTGTGGAAATCCTTTTAAAGGGGAAGCTGTGGCCTCAAGGTTAGAGAAATGGCCTGTAACTGATCAGTTCAGCTCTCTGACCTTCATCCAGCACAGTGCAGGTGCCCCTGAGCAAAACACTCATCCTCCATCCAGTAGAGCTGCTTCGTACCAGCTGATCAATGAGGGAGATCTATGCTGGATAAATAAAGGTTAAAACCATTCTTGCCAGATGGAGTAACTGTGCTAACATGTGCAGCAGTAACACCTAATATTCTTTCCTCACAAACTAATACTGCTGGTTTGCACAGAAAATGGAGTCATGAAAAGCAAGTCACAAGAGGAATTCAAATCTGAAAATGGTTGACAGACAGACGGCAGCTTTTCTTTTGTTTTAGTCCCCGAAATCCCTGAGTCACTGTGCATATCTGTGTGTGCATCCTGCCCAAATGCACTGCAGTGTATCCACTATTATTATTATTATTCTGTTGACACACAGAAGTTTGTCTTCTTGGAGAATATTTACTTGTTTGTCCAGTAGATGTGTGAAAAAGGCCCAACTGCAGGGTGTTCTGTTTCTACTGTTGTTGTACGGTTCCCCCACAGTTCTCTCAGCGTTGCCCTTGCTATAGTTTTTAATTGAGCTCTGTGTGTGTTTGTGTGTGTGTGTGTGTGTCTGTATGTGTGTGTGCTTGGCTTTGTTTATCAGTACGCCTGTAGGTTTGAATGAGATGTTTTTGTCCTGCTGGTGTGTGTCAGTGGTCACATGTTTGTGTGTTGCTTGCCAATTTTGTGTTTTTCTGTGTTTGTGTCGGCGTCATCTTTCACTCTACTCACCCACAAAACACACACACACACACACACACACACACACACACACTTGCACTTTATCATCTCATGCCAGCTAAAACTGACTACTAAGGTCCACCCCAGTCTCTCTTGTCTGTTTGTAACACACACTCCCTCTCTCTGGCTTGCCACACAAGCAAACACTCAATACTCAATCACACACACACACACACACACACACACACACACACACACACGTGTCCCAGTTTCCCCTGTGGCTGCCTGATTGAGGTTTCCTTGCCTCACCCTTTAGATTTACTGTAATCATAAAAGGTGGGAGGGAGGAAAGAACAGGAAAGAAATTTGAAATTGAAGGATGATGGGGCAGAGAGGGGATAGAAACAGCGATGGAGTGAAAGTGGAGAGGGTTAGGGAGCTGTGAATGGAGGGAGAGTAAAGGGGTAGGAAGAAATGTGACTGGGAAGATGAAGAAGGTTAGAAGGAGGAAGGAGTGTTAGAGGGAGAGAGAAGTCGAGGAAAGAGCAATGGATGAAGGAATGAATAGAAGTAGGGGAGGAAAGAGGATAAGGAGAGAAACTCAGAGGCGGCAGAAGACAGAAAACATCTCCCATTAAACGGAGATTACAGCTTCTGCCGGTCCAGAGTGCAGAGCGACTTTACAACCTCTGCCGTCAGCTGCTGATGATATAACACCCAGTTTTAAAGATCAATTTGTCACTTTTCATCTCCTCCTACACCTCATTCTCCTCCTCCTCCTCTGCCGAGGCTGAGGGCAGAGGAGGAAGAGGGAGGAGGGAGGAGGGAGAGGCAGGAGTTGCACAGCTTCTTCGAGAGTACGAGATGAGAGAGCTGACTTCTATTTACGAGCACTTTTGATGATGTCATATGCCATAAATCCTCCCCTCTCGTAGTTGCGTAGTTTCTGCGTGGTTTCCCGCTCTGGACGTTAGAACTCTACACACACTGACAAACACACACACGTTGCTCACACACACACACACAACTGCCAAGCAGATTGAATCAATCCCCCATTTGTCTTTTCTCCCTACATGTCACTGATAAGCTATGGCCACTGTTTCTAAAACTGAGGCTCAGGGACTGCAGCAGTCCTTGAAGTGGTTCTACGGAGGTCTAAATCAAAAAAGGGAAAAGGCTCGATTTTACTCACTTCAAGTTAAAGGACCACCCAGGTTTTTTTTGCATGCCTTAACCTGGGGTTGGGCGATATGACGGCATATACCATGCAACAGTAGAAATGTCTCCACCAGTAGAGATTTGGCAATATCATTTCCAGGATCTAATCTCAGGTGATCTCGCAAATCCAGCTGCCAATGTGCTGCTAATGTGATTTGGGCAGACACGGATGGGGAGAGTGAAACAGAGCAGGAGGAGGCATTCAGTCAGGCATGTGTCTATTTGCACATGTCTTTTTTTGTCTTTGGTTTCAAAGACTGTTGTCAGGCTCTCATGTAAGGCAGGTGTTTTTGTTTGGATGGAAGTTAATAAAAGAAGAAAATAATCAAATGTAATGAGGTGCAGTGTGGTTATTTTAAACAGTACCTTAACTTAATTACAGTCTTCTGATAAACACCGTTACCATGATACAAAATTACAGATACTGTGATAGAAAATATTGGCCATATTGCCCATCCTTACTTTAACCCTTTATCTGCCAGTCATACATTTTATATTTGTGCTGACCATTTTCTAACTTGACTCATTGACTTGTGATGATACCATAAAGGATTTATTTTCAGTCTGGAAGCAAGTTAGTCAACACTAGATCAGCCGAGACACATTTTAAACATCTACTGCCGTTTCTGTCGGTTGACCATGCCTGTTTGTGGTGCATTTTATACTCCAGCAGAGCACTTGTGCAGTACAGTTCTCCGTTGTCTAAGGTCAATATGATTTGCTAATGGACAAAGGCGTTTGTCTCATAATTCTCGTGAAGACAAACTTAGACCCTGCTAGCAAATCTGTTGGCATTCCATTGAAATGCCTTCATTGAAAGATTTTCTTGTCTTATATGCTGATTTAAGCAGGCCTTGAGTTTGTTGAACATGATCACAGCTGGGTGTGGTCGCACGTGATCGTGTCTGTACTAGTAACCATACCCAGAGTATGGAGAAAGCATCTACTGCAGTTACTGCTAGTCAACAGCACGAGGAATATTATTTTCTTGGGTACAGTTACACTTAAATCCACATCACTAGCAAACCAGCCAAAACATACAAAACAACCAGCATGGTCTTTTCTTCTATCCCGGTGCAGGCTGTTAACACCCTCAGCAAATGAGCCTTCATCTTCTGGGAGTTCTTGACATGAAAAACTTTGGGAACTTTTGATCTATGTCTTGCATTTCAAAGGCTGAAAGGGTTGTGGGTGACAGAGATGAGCCCTTCCTTGGTGCAAAGTGAGACGACCTTGCTTTTGACTGTATAAAACAGACAGAATACAAATCACAGCCTAGATGGGAGCAGATGGAGTGTGAATTTCTCCTCTGAGCTCACAGAGAGAGAGAGAGAAGTGAGATAATAGCCCACAGCTAATCCACTGCGCACTGAAAACTCATTACTCCTTAAGAAGAAAACGGAAAAAAAAACTTGCTCCCCAAGACGGAAAGAAATACTCTGCTTAAGGTGAAGACCTTGGCACAAACTGCCTGGTTTTCCTCATGTGTGAAATTTCTTTTATGCACAGTTCAACGGATTTGACTCGTCGTCTTTGTTGACGAGGAGCTTTGTGCGAGGCCGGTGGTGGGCACCCACAGCTCCTAACACACCCACCAGCAGTGAACCACACACACATCTAAATACATGATAAACACACAGTGACTGTACCTGACGTGAACAAACAGAGCACAGCCGCAGAGACCAGCAGCCTTAAAGCAACATACCAGTGAGTCGCATACACATTTTTGCTCATCATTTTTCAATACAGGCCACACACTTGTATATTTTTGGATGCGTTTTCCCGCCATTACTGATAATTATTGATTTCCATTCATTTCTTCTCACTCTTGAAACTTGCTATTGTACAATCCATTACAGTTATTACTAAATCCGCATAAAATTTTGTCAAAATCACCATCACGCTTTTTCCTTTAGGTGCAGTTAGACTTGAAAAGTATGCACAACATTACAACAGTGAAGTGAGATGGACAACGCAGGCCTGACGGCACAACAGAAATGAATGGAAACCAATAGTTGACTGTAACCATTTCAAAAGCATGATTTGAAAATTGGTTGTAATGTGAAGTAAAACGTTTGGTAGTAAATTAGTTTACACATGCAAAATCACTGGTATATTATCAGTTAAAACAGTCAATTAAAAATTCCTACACCAAAAATGAAGTTATATGCATCTGAATCTGTCCTGAGAGAATGATACATTTGCTAGATTTAACTTTTCTCTAAAAAACATTACTCTGTAAAGTATTAATTAGTAGTTTCAATGCAAATACATTTTTTATGTTTTTGAATCATTACCAAAGCTCTCGCTGGATAAACTGAAGGGGAATAATCAAGCCTATCTTGTCCTGTGAAAATGTAAATATTGGAACAAGGAAGTAGGCAAACACACTGCAGCAGCCTTGTCACATTGCTAGAATAATGCGAACACCTGCGCAACTGACAGTTTCACCCAAAAATCTTACCATAATACATGTTTACAAGCAGGGTACGTTTACACCTTAAGTCCCACAGTAGACAGGACTCATAAAACAATGTCAGCATAACACCAATTACAGCATTTTACATCAAGCGTCCTGAAAAGAGCCTTCATGTCTGAATGTAAATAAATGAGAATGAGGTGGTTTTGTGTCCACATTTGACTACAAAAGAAGCACACACAAGGAAGGTGGAGCTTCACATTCAGCAGCATCCACCATCAGCTCCAGAGAAGGATGGTTGCATGTTGTATGCTACAATAAGTCATGTAATGGAGAACAGGTGGTCAAGCAGTGTGTGTGTGTGTGCGTGTGTGTGCGTGTGTGTGTGTGTGTGTGTGCGCGCTTAGTTTTGTAGCCATGTGATGAGAAGAAAGAACTCTCAGTCATCTCCACTGTTTATTACTCAACTGTCAGATGTTGATGTGAAATAACCAGCGTTTGGGGCCACATTAAACTGAAAGTGCTAAATGCTAAGTTATATTAGAAGTACATTTATAGCTACAGTTCACTGAATTAGTATCTGCACTGTGCACTGTGCAGTGACAATGAACAGAATCTGAATGTTTATGCACTATTGCGAAACTGGAAAGTGTAACTGAGAAGATGACACAAAATTAGACAGCAATTTGGGATTAAAATTGAATTTATGTTCTTATTTAATCACTCCATTAACTGTTAGTTGCCTAACGGCCCAAATAAAACTGGACTAAGACTTACCAGAGATCTAATAAATTCTGTTTTAAGTCTACAGCTCGGTTCAATATAAGAAGATGTGAACAGAGTCACCCACTGGTTTGTGGACTGCTGTTGCGAATCCTCGAATTTGGCATTTCGCCATCTTGGTTTTGGAACTTGAAGTGACATTCAGTCCATGAAGTCTCTGGCTCTGATTGGTTAGAAATGGGCACGACCCGTCTGTGATTAGTTACTCATTAGTTGCTTTGTTGTCCGTGTCACTTTTTATGGGAGCGTGCTTCACAAAATCAACACCATGTTGTATTCACGAAGACTTGAAACTAACAACTGAGACCATAATCTCATTGAGAAAAATGTTTACAGAGATGTTACTTCAAGTGAGAAGTAGGATCATTTTGTCATTTGCAACCAGTGGAATCGCCCCCTGTTGGCTATTAGAGAGAATGCAGGTTTAAGACACTTGTGCCTTGGTTTCCCTTTTCAGAGCCAGAAGCTAAGCTCACATCTTCTTCTTTCGTGTATAATTTTGAGTGTGCTCTTCACACTTGCTTGAAATGGGCAGGACTCATTTTTAAAACAAGATGATGTCACTCACATGCCTGCATGCACCAATCAGCAACATCCGAACCAAAAGGTTGTGGCAGCTGCGGGCTTGTCAGTCACATTTGATAGAAACACCCAGTTTTGGATGATTAAACTCTTGATAGATGATAAATTAACATTTATCGTTGATTGCTGTTTATCTAATCATGAATAATTATTGTTATACTTGAGACTTGAAATGTTTTCAAGGGCTTTGATTCTATAAGCACTCTGGACACTTGACAAGCTCAAAGGACTTTCAGTTCAGATACATTAAAGTCTGATCATCTCCTGGCGAAACCAACAACAGCAGACCAGGGTTGGAGCAAACACTCTCACTACAGACAATCAGCAGGCAGCACCTCTGCTGTGTGAAACCCATTTAGGTCCTTCACCTTCCACTGCACCATCTGCATATTCATACATGTTAAGTTCACATTCCTTCAAAATTCATTACTCTGTTATGATAATCTCATGTCAGGGGAGTCGTTGTAGCTCAAGCAATTATAAAAAAAAATGAAAAAAAAACATTCACATGTCTGCATGCTGGAATGAAATTACTGGTGATTAGATTCTGCCTTGATTATCATTTTTTTTCCCCCCCTTCGGGTGGAAAACGTGCACCCAGCACGTCGAGATAAGAGTCACTGCAGCGTCCAGTCAAGAGGCGCCACCACAGAGTCTGATTCATGGTAAGACTGAGCCACGGGGGGAGAAAAAGACCAGTTTTAACACCTCTTGGTAAGCAGGTGGCAGCCACTGGAACATGAAATGCCCTTTTGGTCACAATCGCTCAGTCAACATTACAAATCACCAGCCCGTTACAGTCAGCTGTTCTCATGTGTGCCCCAGGGGCCAAACGCGCCCCGTATGCAGCGAGCATGCAGAGCCCACAGAGAAGGGAGATTAGCTGACTTCCTCTGCCCAAACTGTGTCAGATTGAGGGATATCACGATGTGTGAACTTGTGCATCCAGACACGACATTTGGAAAGCATCGAATATCAAAAAGTGAAGCAGAAGTTTGCAGAAAAAAAAAAAAAAAAACCTCCGAGAAAATCATTGGACTCACGCACGTTATACGTATTTCCACTTTGGGTGCAACAGTGAAAAGAAAAAAAAAAAAGAAAAAAAAAAAGCTCGTTCTTACCTCCCAACGCTTGTTTCATAACGAAATTCATGATGATGATGGCTTGTAATTCCCCGCCTTCCTTATCCGAGCGATGTTACATTCAATTGTTACGGAAAAGTAGAAGTCCTTTGTAGCCAGATCTGGAAAAGCAAATGACAGGGGATAAAAAAAATAAATAAATAAATGAAAAAATCTTTCAGAAAATCAATAATCCTATCCTCAATAATCAGGAAATACATCAAGAAGACAGCAAAAGCGATGACATGCTATACAGGAAGATTGATGATGACTTAAAATAACATTAGGTAGGATACGAAGATCAGCTATAAACTCACTTTAGACCACAGACAAGCTTCCTATAATAAGTGTTTGGAGGATATTATAGGATAGATTAAATTTCTTAAATGATCTTAGCTCTAATCACAGCTTGCACCGAGCCGAACAGTCACATATAGCCGTATAGAATCTGGCTTTGCTTGTTGGGCACGTCTCTCCCAATGCACCAAGTGAAGGACACCAAGGTCAATGGTTCAAGCACAACGCCGAACACAGAAAAACGCCAAACACCTCCAATCCACGGACCGAATCAGCAGCTATGGCTCATCATTTCCACGCAAATGTGGCACGTTTCATCCCCCCCACCCCATCCCTACCCAAGAATCCCGGACAGCTGAGTGCTTAGTGTCAGCCACTGGCGGGAGTGTGTGTCACGACAATCGGTAATAATCTCTGTGTGGCTGAGCTCCAAGCGAGTTTGGAGAAAAGTGCACGGTGCGAGTCCTCAGCTTGGCAGGACAGTTCGTTGTCATGCATGTGGACGCCGGACTCAACCACTGCTGTGTATTTTTCCTGATCATGTGGTAAAACTTTCCAGCCTCCATTGGAGGGACATTGGACACAGCCATCCCACTCGGGCGCCAAAGAAGCAGCTCTTCCAGTGCGTTAATGAACCTATAATGCAGACGGATGCGTGCGTTTTCACGGCTACATAAGCGGAGAGCGTGCGGCGGATGTGTTCAAAATCGACCCGATAGTGCGTTAGCGTGCAAACAGACGGAGATGGTGTAAAAAAGCAGGGATGCACATGCACTTCCTTGTTTGAGCACAGGCTGCTTTCAGCACCACCCGCGAGTGGATAGCTCCCCAAAACCGCTGAGCAGCCGCATCAAGCATCGATTTACCTCCGTCCGGCGACCGGCTGGAATCCTCCTCACACACTCACACACACCGAGCAGGGATCAGAGAGCAGAGCTTCGGCTGCAGCACCCTCCGGAGCGAAGTTATCCTGCAGCAGGCAACAGCAGCACAGGCTAATCTAACTGCTCGTCCCTCGCATCTCCGGCTCCCAGGGCTGGAAAAAAAAAAGGACGTCCTTGGTGCTTCCTCCTGCCTGCCGCTTCGTCTTCCTGCACACACACACTCACTCACTTACGCACACGCACAAACACACGCACACACACACATACACACGCACGCGCGCGCGCACACACACAAACGTAAAGAGGAGGAGTAGAGAGAGAGAGAGAGAGGGGGGGGGGGGGGGGTTAGGTGGTTTGCGGAGGGCGAAGCTGTTGCCGTTCACACCGTGATGGGAAGGAGCGACTGGATCACATGGAGGGAAGGAGAGAGAAACGTCCCACTAACGTCCTCCTGGCCGATAGGGAGAGATCAATTATTCAGCCCTAACGCTGGCTGGCTGCTTCATCCTACAGCCCGCCCCCCTTCCCTGCAGCGGGGAGAGGGATCCGGCTTGCACTTAAAACGGTAGTGCAGAACACAACGGGAATATGATGGGTACGGAGTAAATATGTTGGATCTAGACGTCTCTTTGTCTCCTGTAATGTGACAGACACTCGGTTTGCATCCAGGAGGTGCGATGTGGAAAATCACAAAATGTTCCTATGGGGTTCCTCTCAGAGGAATTCCAGTCTGTGCTCTCACCTAGACCATATGGTTCTTTACTATACTTGACTTGTTACATTATAATGTTCCACAAGGCATCAGGACATGTCAGCGGTGTGCACAGAGTCTGTAAGGGGCAACATGGAAAAAAAAAAAAGAGGCAGCTCCTGCTTAGGTGTCATTTTTGCCCAAGGTCACATCAGAGCGGCACCTGGGATGCTCAGGTACCCCTCTGATGTGACCTGTGGAGCTAACATTAAGCATGGTTGTTCTGTTGTGGTGGAGACAGCCCCTGTGCATGGCTGGCTGAACACTATGTCCAAGCTTTTAACCCTTGCGTACTTTCATAAATGAGCCCCCAATGACTCGTGGAGCATTCTGTGCATAATCTGAGAGCCAGGCTCGAGGTCACATTTATATTTAATGTTTTCTTCTCTCCGAGCTGCATTTCAAATGTGTTTTTTCTGCATTTGCAGGTTCTCTTGAACTTAGGCTAGCTTATCTCAAATACTGTAAAAGCTTTACTCAAAAGCAGAGACATTCTTCCTTTCTAATGCTGATGATTTTAAGATTTCAAGTGGCTTCGTTGACCTCCACTGAAATTCAGCCCCAGATTTTGAGAACTTGCAGAGACACATTCATACATGCTATATGATAACTGTTGATAATATATATATATTATATATGATATATATATATATTCTGTATCTACGATAACAAATTACAGGTGGACGTTACATCACACTTAAAACCCTGCTTATTATTTCTATGGTTGCTGCTTTACAACAAATGGAAAGAAATGTTGTGTTTGGGGACATGTATACAATAGAATAACTCAAAGTATTTTTAAGGTTGAACAGGTTGGTCAAAAACTGTAACTGCTCGTTTTATGAGCTCCTTTTAGTCCATAATGCCGCTCTTATCTGAATCTTGCTTGCAGGGAGGTTTAACCTGTTAGACTGATCCTTTCAGTGACACCAAGCATAATACAGTATTAAACTTTATACTGATAAATGATGTGTTCTGCAAATTTATGCAAAGCTGTGACACTAAAATTTCACATCTTGCAACCTTTCAGCTGTTTCTCATTTAGCATCCCGTTCAGCATTCCCTGATGTTTTTTGGATTGCATGATTTGTATGTAGAATCATGTCAGCTTGACGCTCTACACTATTCAGCTGTATGGCAGGGACTTGACATGTTTCCTGGATATAGACTGCATGTAGAGAATTTTAATCCCTGCTCTCATTTTGCCTCACCTGTTCACTTTATTTGAGGTATCTTGGTAACAAACGGTTGAGCAGCCTGCCAAATTGTGGTAATTAGGCTTCCTCACTTCCCCCACCATATTTTCCCCAAATACTGTGGCTCAGACGGAGATAAAGTTAAGTCAATTGAAAGAAATCTTCTGCTCTGTGTTATGTGTGCAACTGCACAGACATGAAGCTTGAGTTTAGCAGCTAAGCTGACTTCACAGAAATCCCTGCCAGTATAAAATGATGTAATAAAAGCAAATGGTATTACCTACGTGGGGCTTTTGTGTGCAATGCTTTGGCTCAGTTTCAAGCAGCACAGGGCAAGATTTCTATATCAAAATACATCCGTCTTATTTCCATAACAAAGTGGGACTGCAGCAGAGAGGGGACGAGGTTAACCCAGGCCTGTGGTTTGGTCATTAGTGGACAATGTCGTACATGCAGAGAAATGCATCAAATAAATACAAGTCATAAATTCATTTAATTCTTCTCTTCAGTTGTAAGTAAACTCTAAGAGGAAACTGGCGTAAAGCTTAATAAAAAAAACAGGTAAGTGGACTTTGTGATAAGAATTTTTTTTTGTTAAAGTGATGTGTAAAATTCTGCATAGCACATAAAAAAATGTAATTTGAAAACAGTGCTCAGTGTTCATTTGTTTTAGTTTCAACTGTCAAACTGCAGTACGACTGCTTCCACAAATGATGGTTATTGGCCAACGCAGAGGTCATTTGCATCCACCCACAAGCCTCCATATGTCCTCTCCATCAGCCTCTGAGATGACTATTGATCAGAAGCTGGGATCAATACTAACTCACATTAAGTGATTTTTTTTTAAAAAGCCACTTCTGTCATTGTGGCATTGCATTGCCAATAGGATTTTTCTGATCAATTTTAATGATCAGTTACAGTTGTGTAAATATTCATAGAGCATGTAGCAGCACACTGGAGGTGTGTGACCCAGAGGACTTAAGTAACAGTAGTAGTAGTAGTAGTAGTAGTAGTAGGTGTTGGTCACCCTTGAAGTTAGCCAAATGATGCTGAAACTAAACCAACTGCCCATCTGTTTGGAACATGCAGATGGACAGTGGAGAAGTGTATTATGCTACAGGTGCATTTTAAGAAATATCCAGAGCAGTTGGATTGTGAATTGAAATCCATTGACTGAAATGATAAAAGTAAATGGTAAAAACTCACCTGAACAAGAATTTGATCTGATATGGTTAAATCCCCTTTACTGGGAAGTCATGATTCATGTTCATGTTTTCAGTAATTCATGTTTTCAAATGCAAAATTTAGTTTGAATCCGTGTTCAAACACATGATTTAAAATCAATCGTCTGGGACAAGTTGGCTTTTTTAAACTTTAAAACATAATGGCTTTTACCAGAATAAAACATATGTCAGGGGAAAGGAAGAAACAGTATGTTAAATACAGTTCACATTTTCATGTTAAGTGTTAAAGGTTTCAGGTAGTATGTGCTGTGCATCATATATGAATAGTGTCCCAGTAGTTCCTTCAAAAGTTGAAATGGAACTACAAACCATGCCAGCCTGCAGAAGTTGAATGTTCAATACACTGATACTTAAAATCTGTTATTTTGACGTTTAAATCCAACCTGTGTCCTAAACATAACCTAATGCAATATCCCTGGGAGCTCAGTTAGTTAAAAGGAGCAACAAAATGAAAACCTTGCTTCCTCCTGGGTGCATTTTTGTTGCAAGGACTGAGCACAAGAGCACAAAAAGTCACACACCATCATACACTCCCCTCTCTCACACACATACAGCACTCCCCTGACGTCTTGTTAATGCAACTCAGGCCCGCTCTAATGTACTATATTCTCTTTTCTCTCTCTCACTGTGTCTGGTCTATACACACACACACACACACACACACACACACACACACACACACAGCAGCTGATGGTACGTCTTCGGTTATCTGTGCAGGAGGGAACAGTAATTCCTGCACTGACTTCACGGCATTAAAGAATCCCCACTGACCTGCCAAGGGTGATCTGTGCGTTTAAGTGGCGAGGTTGCCTGTAAATCAACATGGAAAGCCTGCAAGACGCCATTGAGGTATTGCATTAATTCCCATGTGGTTGGTGATCTGTGCTCAGCCAACACATTTCCCCAGAGGATGAAATGTTTGACCTGGAGGTTGGAGGATGTGGGCAAACACTAGATTAGTGTTTGTGTCTGATTACTATTTTACATGTCTCCTTACCAAATGTCCTCTCGAGCACCGAAAGAAGGAACTAAAAAGTGAGGATATAGTCCCATCGCTCAGGTATGATGACATAACTCACAATAGCCACACTCAGACCCGAAAAAGGCATGTGGTGTCATGGTTCTGACTATTGTGTCTATTGCCTGATCAAGCGCATCTGCACAGTAAGGGCTGGATAAAGGTGAACTCTAACCAGAAAGTCCACTGGAGCCAGCTAGAGATTACAGCAAAATGAGAAAAGCATGGCTGAATACATTGGTCCTCCAACAGGCTCTGATTATGTTGAATGGGAAAAGGTGCAAACATTTGCAAGACAGAAACGGCTGCGGCTCCTTTTCCCCTTTCAGAGGTTCAAGACAGGTAGTCAGTGGACCTCAAGTTCAAATTATTTTGCCACAATTACTGGTCCCAAGGTAAAGAATAAACCTCCACACTCATGTCTTCAAGCTCTCAGCATATGAAAATCAAACTAATCTATTACATGGAGCAGCAAGTTACAGGATCTACCAATCAATATACAGACTCTGACACTTCACAAGAGACAATTAAGACAAATTACTGATAAATGATCCCTGCCGTGTCAGTCCCTTTGGTGTTGTTGTTTTCTATTGTGTGTAGACCTGCAGGAATTGAAGCTTTATTAATATGCATTCACAGTGACTGAGCTTACATTATTAAACTGCTCACAGAGTGCTGCCTTGGATGTTTTTTCATAATAAAGCCAAATTGTTCAACTGGGCCATCATATGCCACCCAAAGGCCTCGTTAAGATACAGAAGCAGCCGTTTCCAGAAAACAATCCAGTCCGTGATGCGGTGCTATCATCCACCTCAGCAGAATGAAAAGTCTCTCTGATCTCTCACATTTATTGTGGAGGATGATGTATGAAGCCCGACAGGTCAAGACAGAAACGTGGCCCCAAATTCTCATATGGGCTTTACAGCTGAGCCACAGATATCTCTGTAACCATGGTGGTATACAGCCTACAGAGCAAGAAGCAGCTTTAATGGTATGGAGAAGAAGCCTGAAAACTAATTTATTGTTGCTCTTACAACATAATCACATTCTTGAATTTAGCCGTTCCTCTCCCAAAGTCGTGTCCTTTTGGACGCTGAATGCACAGGAGTCAATAAGTCAATCTCAGCAACTCCAGCAATTCCGATCAGAGTTGGAATCGACTCTAGAAATGTAACAGTGCTCCATCACCTCTTGAGTCTGACAGCTCACTTACAGCCAAAGGGGAAGCTACAAAAAGAAACAGACAAATGTGCTCACAGCTTCTCTGCAGTGCGTTGGTTCATGCCGCTGCATTTCATTAGGACTGGATGATTTGTCAACTGCAGGGTCATTTTCAGCATGATTATGGCAGTTGGGCTGAATCTACATCTTGAGGTCTCTAAAAATATCTAACATTTGGCCTTCAAGTATGACTTTCTTACTTGGTACCAGAGCTGTGATTAAACAAAACCATTCATACCAGTGGAGGCAGCAGTACTAAGGTATTTGCTAATGTGTGTCAGGTGGCGTTCTGCAATCTAAATCAAACTTCATTTTGAATCCCTTTGGTGTCTGACATATATATCTGATAGATTAAGTTATGCTATCAACCTACTGAAAGGTCAGAAAAGACTTTTAACTTCTTATTCTTGTAGGTTTTCCCTATGGACTTGTCAGTTTGAGCAAACAAGCCCAATGACACAGAAACCACCTTCTCCCGTTAACTGCACTTCATCTATCATGTTCAATGTGCACAAACCCTTTTCCGCTCCCTGATGTCTGCCTTTATTATTTCTGGGTCAAACAAGAGAGCGGAGTGCTGCACATTGATGAAATTATCATTAATTTTACAATCTAATTCTGCATGCTTAAATTGTTATCACTCCTCTACTGGGGCCACTGCAGCATTAGAAAATCATCTGTAAACAGATATGTGTGTGGGATGATCTTAGTGATACGGATTTGCTTAATTTTTTTTCCATTATCATCTGATTTTCTTATATTCATCCATGCAGCCTCAGCTCCTAATGATGAGGAAATTAATCTTGGGTAATAATGTTCTGTGGAAAGAAATGGGCAGCTGAAATGACTTGTGGTCATGATGTCGAATGGGTTCAGTGCTGGAAGGATGCCTGTTTAATTCACAAGCGAATGGGCAACAGATGTGACATGAAGTGCTCTTCGAAAATAGTCAGTACTTTAAAATCAGTTTATTCTATCTCAACATGCAAAATGAATTTATGAACTGAATATCAGGGTGGAGCCTGCCTTACTTGTGTTAGCCTGCTGTATTTTGAAGAGTGACTTTGGGAGATGACGTGTTGTTTTCCACTTATAAGTCACTAACGACCCTGCTGAATTACATTTTAAAACATTTATCATCATTTTTCACACCTCAGTCAAACTACAGTACCTAATGTTGTTTTGGTAAGTAGATGGGGAGCAGAAGTTAATTAAGCACTCAAAAACATCTTCATCCAAAAATAGGTGCAACGTAATGGCCCGTGAAGCTGCACGGCAGCAAAATAAACATTGCAAACTAGGCATGCAGCCTCGCTGTGGTTTTAATAGTGACCCACTAGAGAGCATTCTTACAATCTTTGGAACTTTGGTTTATGTGCAGTGGAAAGAATAAAGCCTACGAACATCTGTGTCATCCTTGACAGCACATTGTCTTTTGAGGCACACATTAAAAATGTTATTCCGGCCGGATATTTTCACCTACGCATTATTAACCATCATCACTTACATCTAACAGCACTTTCATTCTCATTACCGCCCTGGCTACATCCAGTACTGACCATTGCAATGCTATCGTCTTTGGTCACACCTCCCTCCACTGATCATATGATATCATTCTTGTTCTTCAGCAACTTCACCAACTCCTCATTAAATCGACTTCAAGATTCTGCTTCTCACCTTTACACACACACGTTCCCGTACTCTCAGATCCTCTTCTGCCATCCAACTCACCGCATCATCTGCCCGTTTGACCACGTTCTGTTCCTCCCCAGTCAAACTCTCTCCCACAAGAAATTTTGCGATATTTACTCTTTCCTCACCTTCAAATCCTTTCTCAAAATACACACTTTCGAACTGGCATATTCGATCTGAGCACTGCCTCTGATGGCTATACCAACAGCGAGTTTTTGTTTTTCACACTGCACTGATGAGGATTTTATACTCATTACTTGTATTAGCTTAGTATTGTATATTGCTCTTTGTTTGATTTTATGACGTTTTGATCCTTTGCTGTTTGTATCATATGTAAAATACAGGATCTCAAAGGGTAATATTTAGGGTTAAGATTATATTTTGGGTTCATTTGATCTTAAAGTTGTATAGTGTTTCACTCAAGGAAAATTAAGGGAACTTGAGAGTTTGGGCTAAAAAATAAGCATGTAAATGTATTATTAGAGGTATCATACATCACGTTTCCAAAGTTATTTCCCTTTAAGTAGCTTTAAGGTTGAAAAAAAAATCTTAGTACACACTACCTACAGTATAATATTTTCCCCAATCAGCTTGTTCTAATGCCTCAATGAACCGGTATGATATTTACATTGAGTAAACCCAATAGTCCATGTTATCTATGACTGCACCACTGCATGTAATTGAAACATCTTGTGCACTATTTTATATACAGTTCCCCCAAATTTATCCTAAAGTATTTTGCATCATTGGAAACGTTGGGATCTCTATAGATTGTATTCTGTGGGGTTTAAAAGGTTAAAAAAGGGCACTTGGATAAAGGTCCAACCAGCCCCCACGCACACTACTGTCATCATGTTCCTCTACCATTAAAGAGAAATGTACTTTCCACTGTGCTGTTTAACGTTTTTTTTTTTTCTACTTCTCAGTTCTCATTCTCTGTTGTCTTTATTAGTGGTAAAGTATTCCTCTTACTTCTGCTACAAAGAGCTTGTTATTTTAAGCCATGTTGCTCCATTTCACAAACTTTCTTGAGTCCAGATCAAGAAGTAAGGGACAACAACATCGAGAACAAGTGCATGATTATATTGATATCTCTCTGGGCCACTGGGAGAAACTCGCTCAGTCGCTCCTTTTACTCTCCTCTTCTCTCCTCCACCCACAAACAAACACAGACTTGAGAGGCATTTGATAAAGAACCAATTTTTCGCCCTTGTGTGTTGAGCGTGGGGTATGGCGCGGGGCTGATGTTTATTAGAAGTGTATGAGGGGTGTGTAATTGGCTCCTTGTCTTGAAGTGAAAATGAGGGTTTGGTAAAATCTAATGCTCTTGTGGGAGTCTCTGAATAGGTCCTTTTGTTGGAGCGATGACGAGTCATCAGTTATTGTGGGCTGCACAAGAATGATCATATCCGCAGGGAGCTTCCACAGCACTCACACTCAGAGCAGAGAAGAGAGGAACTAAAGATATAAGGTCTCAGTGCAGTTAATTATCAATCCGTCCATTGATCCAGGTCTGTGTCACGATGACAGGAAGCTAAGCAAGATAGTCGTCCACTAATCACAAGTTTGGAGGTTCAATTACTAGCTCCTCCTGTTGTTGGGGTGTGACAGGAAGTCATGAAGCAAGATGCAGCAAAGGCACAATCTAATTGTTTCTTCTTGGCTTGGCAGCAAATGTTGCTTGGCCTGCTACAGAGCTGCATCCTGGGGGTTGTTTGGTTAATGTTAAGATAAAAACTTTCCTTTATCATTTCCCCTCTCTGGCTTAGAGCTGTTATAGGACCATTACAATCAAAGCACCTGCTGACAACTGACTAAAAGAGCAAAACTAAATGACTGTAACATGGAAAAGATGAAGGCAGTGACCAGCCATGTAAAAAGAGAGAGAGATGATACATTGTGTTTTAGGTGGGTTGTTATAATGACTGACATCAACATGAGGGGCTCCAGTAATCAGCTTTTAGGTTTTGGTGCATGGCAGAGGACACAGGAGCAAGAGGCTGATTGACAGTGCTTTACCTCAAATCGACAGTAAATATCTCTTCGGCCTGCTCCTCTCTCTTCGATTCTTCAAACACTCATTATTGGTCTTTTGAGAGAGTATTCTCACTAGAAAGATGACAGATTCAGTCATTGAACACTGACAAGTGACTGAAAAAAGGGAAGACATGTCTCATTTTGTGTTTTGCCAATGATGGCCTGATCCAAATGTCTGCTCTTACAAACTCAAACTTTGAAATGTATTTCTGAAGTCTACGATGAGTCTGGGGTTCTCTCCAAGAAATTAGCAAGTGCTTGACGGAACATTTTGTTGGAGCCCATTCTGCAATCATTAGACTTTGGTACAGGCCACGATGGCATGATGGTCATTTACAAACGTACATTGGATGTTGTGGTTTAATCTATATGGAAGTAGACTAAAAGAGGAAGATAAACAAAGCAGAATAGTTAATATGTAGGATGATTAACCCAAACAATGAGCCTAATGAAGCTAAAAATAAACTGCCACAATATGAATACTTACTATTAATATATTGTACCCTGCAGAATCCCTTGGACAATAACTTTCATTCAATTAAATCAAAATACAGAGGATGTGTATAGATGTGAAATGAATGTTTTTTTGGTTTGGACTGTTGAGACCTCCTAATGTCTTTGACTTAACAGCTAATGATGAAAAACTGTCCCTTGGTCCTCTTCCATGATTCATTTATTCAGTCATTCATTTACAAACCCAATGCACATTAATCAACATTTCTATAAATTTGGCATTGCTAACCAACTCCCAAATTTTCTGCCAGAAATCCACAGGATTAAATGAAAGTTTCTTTGGTGCCATTTCACGGTAGTGGTTCTCACATCCATGGCATTACAAAGAAATTAGCTCAAACAAGCAGCTGTTGGTGGTATTGCATGCTGAGAAAGATTATAAATGCATTGTATATTTCATGAATATTTCATTTACACTGACGAAAAAAACAAAAACATACACACAAGAAGGCAAAGCTGAGTGGCTGTTTACATAATACATATTTTATAGGGTTTATCCAGATACACAAAGTATGGTAAACATGGAGGCTGTGACCAACCGTGTGAAGCAGACCAGAATAGTGTTGATTCAGGGTGCAGATCCAGGAGCAGGGATAGTACATTTGGTTTTAAAGTTGGGTGTGTAGTAATGACTGTCTTTAACCCTTACCGTGGAGTTGCTGTTTTTAACGTTTAAGTGCATCAGAGAGCCTTCTGCCTCTCTCCCTGACTCTAAGTCTCTTAACCATTTAACACTGCTCTTCTGAGAGATTCTCTATTCCCGAAGAGTGACATGACTACAGTATTTTCGAATGTTAGCCAAGTTTTAGTCACATGAATCCGTCAGGAAACAGTTAGATCAGTTGTTTTCGGTCACATGCATTTTAGAGGGTGCTAGAAAAAACTCATTATGGGTCGTCTATACGTCAGTGACAATGAAAAGCAATCTTTTCTGTGTTTTAGGCTGTATAGCTATTGAATTTGGTGGGTAGACCCACTCAGGCATATGAGAGTTGCATCATTGAAAAGAGAGGGGGCGGTGAACAGCTGGAGGTGATTGCCCACGCAAAAAAAGCTCCTACAGAGGACTGAAGGTCTGAAGCCAATCTTTCCTGTTGGTGCACATTTTGTTTTGAGTTTTGTTTGTGTTCTATGTGCTGTGAAATGCATAATGCTTTTATTAATTCAAGAAAAACAAGGTAGGCTATGAATCATAACTCATCATCTGTTTTTCCCTAAATGCATATTCACTGTAGATCTTTATCAGTCCCATTCAGATATGAATACTGTTGCCATGGTTACCTTTAATTCAATATACCTTGCATGCTGATTTCAGATGGTGGTTGAACTATTAATCAGAACTAATCAGAACTACTAGTAATTCTAATCTGTCAGCCAATCAGAAACAAGAACGTTCCATCTATAGATAAGACTCCTCAGCTCTGACCTTTAGCACTCTCCAATATGAGCTGCAGGTGATATGTTAAACTAAGTGCTAAAGAAAATTAGCAGTGCTGACTGACTTCAGCTTCCCCTAATGCCAACTTTCATTATAGTTATCCTCAAAATCGCACTACTAACTAAAACTTGTATTATTTCTACTCCTTTCACTTGAACTCTGAACTCTGAGTTTTCACTCACGTCTAAGATGCCGTTGAGGATTTCTGCTTACAGTAGGTTCATCTTTAAGTTCACTGACACTGTTGCTGGTGTTATGGTGGAACAGACATCTCATCCTCTGAAGGGAAACACTTCAGGGACTGAGTCGAACTCAGACAGACACAGAAGAACTAAATTATCAAGAATAAACATCTGTATAGAATGAAACAGTGATGCTATATCAAATTTACCTGACTTTGGTTTGGCAAAATCACTTGAAAGTCTTTGACAAAAGTTCTGCAGAAGCTTCTCATATTCTAAGAATGTTGGAAAACTTTGTTTATAGTGATTTAACCATCTACTTTCTTAATAATGGGTACTACATTTAATCTACTAATGTACTTTCTCCCCTTTTGATGTTTTAGGCCTGGCAAGAAAATATTCAAGGTCTGACTTTGGAGGAAATTTGTAAAATATGTAGAATAGACTAAATCTAACACATGCAAATGAATGCTAAGAATTTCCTGCAAGAGAAATAGTTTCCTCTCTCCACACACATGCAAACATGAACGTGGCCAAAAGATGAAGACTGCCTGGCCACAGTATGCATAAAGGCTGCTCGCTAGCTGGGGTGGCGTAGATCCCCATTAATATTTTTTTTCAAGTTCTACTTTGGTGACCTTTGGTGAACCTGAATTTGCACCACTGACCAGGAGCAAGCCAACGAACATCTCTTTTGAATAAACTGAGTGAACTGATTGTCCTGTTAGTGACCACGATGAGCTAAAAAATTGGATAACTGACCAATGGCAAGCCCACTGTAAGCAGGCTGCTTGAATGGTGAACAAAATGTGAGGGGTGGCAGAGCCCTAGAAAAAAAAGAAAGAAACTATGAACTGACGAGTGCTAATACAGCTGGCTAGCAAGTTAGTCGCCTGACACAGGAGTTAACCAACTAGCCGTGTGAATATATTCACGATGTTACTAAACTTCTAAAACTAAATAAAGTGAGCAGGCCTCAAGGGTTCATCCAGGCTTTGTGTGCCCTTATGAAGAGAGAAATAGAATCGCAAACTAATGAAATCTACCTATGTTCGATATAGCAAAGGGTTACTTTCAATTAACATTTAATTCTGTGTCATCATGACAACACATGTAGATACCATTAAACCAAATTCTTCTGTGCCATTTATTCTGGCTTCCCTGCTTGTGCAAGTCTGAGAAGCTGAAAGGAATCCGTTCTCACCTGGTGGCTCTCCCAAAAGCAGGCAGCAGATTTTAGCCGCTGAATCAAAATGATAAAAGGCAATCAGACTTGGGATCAGAGCTCTGAGGAGGTGTCAGGTTCTGTTTTTTTTGTAACTTTTTGATTGTAGGAAATCTTCCTCCGCTCTTCAGGCATGCCAGTGGGAAACCAAATAGGCTGTCGCTGCACTTCAGTCAATCTCAGTAGGGTATGGGGCCACTGATGGTAAAAATAAAATGTTTGATCAGGGTTGACTCATTCTGGCTGATTCCCAGGAGATGACAGAAATAGTCGTGACGTACATGAAAAAAACTACCAAAGATTATAGAAGCGCTTTCAGAGAAGTAGAAATGCGAACAAAACAACAATTAAACACATACAATGTACATAAAACCTGGAGTTTTACATAACCCCAGACATGCAGACACTAAACTTCATGTGGTACAACATTATAAAAGGACAAGTTGTGAAAAAGCTTGTTATCTACACGGTCAGGTTCAGCAGTGAAAAGGGGGATTTCCACACACAACACAGGCCTGGAAAACTTTAACCACAGACAACAAATAACCAGTTGCCCCATGATGCATTGAGGTACCTTTGTCTCCAAGCCAGCTTAATTAAAATGATCAATCTGGAACACAGCGGAGGTTTGCCTTTGTTTGCATGCTATGCCCTCACACCACAATAATAGAAATGATTAATATTTCATGACAGGTTGTGTGGGATTTTCGGGGGAACTTGTGTGTGAGAGAACTGATTTTTGAAACATAATCTATCGAGCTGGAGAAAAAAAGTTCTTAAAGGTCATCATGATTATTCTAAACTGATGAGTTATTGTTATTGTTATCTAAACTATGGACTTCAGTTGATGTGTGTGGACATGTATATAGAGCCTAATCCAATATTTGTTTACAGAAAAGCACGTCAGTACAATTATTGGCAACCTCTACCATACATCAACAGTTAAATAAATTAAATAAGTTAATTTTCCAAGAGCAAAACCCGCATGTTGGTCTGTGGTCGGGATCCAAAATATGAAGCACACAATAGTAACTTAATAGAGGTGGACAGTACATTATGTTCCAAAAGGTGTGTGAATATAATAACACCTGCAAGCTTGACATTTTGGAGTGCAGACATCTGATGAAGAGGGCAGCACTCACAACATCACCTTGCAGATGCTGATAATTTTGTACACTGTGGCTCTGCTTTCTTCCTCGTGCATTTGTCAGACCCATCTCGCGGTGAAAAACGTCCGGGCAGAAACATCTGCTGGACAAAATGGAAGACTGTAGTAGAAACACAATGTGCAGACAGTAAATGGGCTCCAAATTATGCCAAACCTGAAAAGTAAGCATGGTGTGTGATGAAAAACACTGAACAAGTATGAAAAACACCTTTCATTTACAAAACATTAAAAAAACTCACCCTGATATTTAGGTAGACAACATGATCCCATTACATATCAAAACCATTGATGCACATCATTTTCAATATTGAAATATGTCCATTGTAACATTTTTTTGAAAAAAAGAAAAGGTCAGATGACTATTGATGTGCTAGCAGACTAGTGACAGTACTACCACGGTTAGATGTGGCCCTCACAAGTCGTATCAGTCCTTAGAGGTCAGTAATGCACATCAGCTTGATTTTTTTATGCCCTAATGTCCAAATTCATAGTGGCTTATGAACTTAGCTTTACAAATTCTATTATCCATTTCTACAATTTAAAGCAACTAAAATGCACTTTAATGAGAACCTTATCAACAATGTTTGTGAAGCTTTACCTCTCTATGTACATTTACAGCACTACTTCAGCCTTTTCACACCTGAAAGTCTGGACCAGGGTTGGTGTTTTTGTTGTATGGTATATATGTGATCCGGTTGGTTTTGGTTTCACCTTGCAGTCATGTGAGCACACTAATGAGCTATGCATGACATACCAATGTCCTGTCATGTTCACCTACATGAACTGCCTCTCCCTATCCTCGCAAATGATTGGTTTGTACACAAGATACCAGAGGCTGACATCAGACCACGCCTCTCTCATCCTTTCAGAAAATAATTGAATAGCGTCTGACTTTTTTCCAACTGATTCTATAAATGTCGGTTCAGTCTCCTCCGCTCCTCGTGTGCTACCATGGCTCATCTTGTTTTGTTGCATTTTTTCTTTTTCTGGTTCTGATGATAGCCTGCCAGAACTTTCTGTAAAAAAAAGTCCAAATATCGGGACCAACTCTTTTTATTGGACCAAAGTTTGGCTGTTTGATCCAGACGGTGGTCCAGAAGAGGATTCACATCTGTCATTTTGGTTCGGACCAAACCAAAAAGTCCAGAGCTCCAGAGCAAATGAGGTATTGTAGATGTGTCGGGGCCCTTATTCATACCAGCAGGTTGGAGGAAGCCCTCCAAAGCTGGACAAATACTGTCAGACACACACAGAGCGAGGGGTGGCAGGACTGTTGTCCTGTCAGATTCATTAGGAACCTTAAGGTCACTGAGGCTATCATCACACAGCTTTCATTTGATTTGGGCAGAAGGGTGAAATCTTGTTATACCTCCTAATGAGCAGAAAACAGTACCCAGAGCTCACAGAGATGGTGAAGGCCTGTCTGGCACCTTGTGTTGCTGACATTTTTGTCCCTGCTTAGGCTTCAGAGGAAGGGACAAGGGCGAGCTTGAGGACAAAGAAAGCGTGCAGGGACACTCTCACCCGAGCCACCTTGGAGGATATGTCTTCCTCTGCTTGTTTTTCCTCTGTGAGGTGATCAGCAGACAGTGAGTGCATGCTGCTAATGAGGGCGAAGCTCACTCACCGTGACTCTTTGCTCATTGCAAAGGTCGCTGTTGTTACCAGAGCGTACACTGAAATAAGTGAGAGGAATGTGGTGTAAAGGCAAATGAGAATGATTCGTTGTCACATTGGAAGAATTGCCATCCATTTTCAAAAGACAAGAATTTAATAACCTATTTTCAACTTTAACTCATTAGTAGTCAGGACTAATACAGTATCTGTCGCGTAGGAGAGAGCACTGCACCAGCTTTGTGAGCTGAAGTGTTTATATTTTGTATCTTCTTTTTTAAAAGACAAAAGGTAATGCTACTTACAATAGTCTGAGTGGAGAGTGGGCATTTTCATGTTCTTTACAATATGAAGGTACTGAATAACTTGCTTTGTCAGGGTGCCCATTGTATCCCATTAGTGCTAAAGCGAAGAGAGAGACCAGATGAGATAAAACATAAAATTGTAAACAGATGAACCCTCAAAAATGGAGTGAAGGCTTCAAAAACTGCAGCCTTCATTACTCAGTGTGAAATGGATGAATCACTTAATACAAATAAGTAATTAGAGAACACATAAAATTAGAATTAAGACAACCAAAGACATTGTTGCAGAATGCAAATATGGTTAAAATAAGGCATAAATTGCATAGCAGAAAGTAGTAAATGTGCATTGAAGCACTTGAGCACTGAAATTTGGAAGTATAAAGAGACATTGTTGATTTTGGTCTGTGCTTTTGTTGACAAAGTAAATCACAGATAAATAAACTATAGATGTAAAGTAGAATAATGAATAACACCTTTCACCGGTCAATCTTTGAATAGCATGAAATTATATATTTTTCAAAGAAAGCAGCATATTCAAGCTGTTAACATCTTACAGTTCGATGAGGAGTAACATCGTACTTGTGGATTATATCTGCAAAGGCTGTTGGCGCTGCATTGCTCATTGGTTGTAGGGACAATGGCACAGAGTGTTTTATGATTATTTTGTTTTCTGCATTTGGCGATTCGTACTCCTCACAATATATACATATCTGCCCAGTGCCTGACTGCTGAGTTTTTCCTCTTCCTAATCCTCTTGGAATTGTTTGCTTATTTTGGACTGACCACAGGTTACAAACTGTAAATGCGCCTGATGGCCTAAAGTTAAACCTGATTTTGTACCGTGTATGTGTGTCTATGTATTCTTCATGTAGACTTTTTGTTATGTTACTGTTTGTTTCCTTGTGTCTTGATGATTTTCTTGGTGCTGATCCTGTGGAACGATCTAAATGATCACAGTAAACACTGAGGAAAGCAACTGACAATTTACAGTTATGCTGATGTGCTAAACCCCACACATTTAGTCCTCAGTGCAGGTCAACAAAAGCTAAGCATTATTATTATGCAAATGCTAATTCACCCTGCCTGTCTGAGGCTCGAGCAGCAATGGCTGCTCTCCCAGCACTCTCAAGCTAATGTAATATTACACAGACGTCTCCAGGCATCGTGGTTATATCTGAGCCCCCTAAAAGCCTCGAATGGACTCAATTATGCTTTCATCAGAATGAGTGGATCAGAATGTATTTCCCTTATCTCCCTTTGCCCCGAGCTTCCTTCTCCCCCAAAGAAACAGACATTGAAGTCTCCAAATGCAGCTACCAAAGAGATTAGATCCATACAGGCCAGCTGCAGTAATATGGTCAGAGATGGGAAATTAATACCAGCCACCAACCAAATGCTGGAACAAGTTAATGGTGGTTGGCTCTTGCTTCATACAAATGTAATGGTCTGATGATTTGTGTAGCTTCATATTAAATGCCATATATCAGCAAGCCACTGTCAGCAACTACTCATTTCACAAGGCTTTCCTGTCTCAGCAAAGAGAAAAAGAGATAATCCAAGATTATACGTGTGCTCTGAACATATAGACTGCGCTCTACAATGGCCAGCAAATTTCACCAAAAAAATACACATTCCTCTGCCATGCTTGTAAATCAGTTATTTCAGCAAAGGCAATACAACAGTAGACCACATAACGACTGGGTTTCTGTGTCTCTGACATCAGAAAAATTACGTGGACTGGTACTCTCATCACACTTGCCACATTACCTCTAAGAAAAGAACTTGACTTAAATGTGAAGAAACAGTTCACCATTTTCATGTGAATTCTTCTGAACTTGCCTTTTGAATTTTCATGAAGTTCTTTTGAACGTGCATTTCAAGATCCGATATGTGAATTTGCACGTGGCACATAGCACATACAATCACTGTGTACTTCAAATATAGTGCCTCAGATTATATAGCCATCTCATACCTGCTTTTATTTTCTAAATTCTTTATTCATGCATGTATATGTTTACCATGTATCTCATACCTTGTTTCCAGTTGTCCAGTTGGCAAAAAGCACAACACTCTGGAATAAAGCAAAATACATACAAATAGCTGGAGTGAAGAACATAACAGCAGGATATACTATAGTTAGATTTAAGATGATCTGAGGTCTGACACTGCACCATGAATGAAAGGAAGAGGAAAGATTGGAGTATTATGATTGTTGCAGGCAAAATCATCTTATGTTTGCACATGAGCAACCTCTCCATCGGTCCCTTGCCCCATGTAGTACCTGTCAGCGTCAGATGAATACATATCATATAACCTCAAACACAAAGAGAGAGGGAGAAAATTAAAAAAGCTCATGTCATGGGAAATGACAAAGGCTGCAGAGAGAGAGAGAGAGAGAGAACCAGTCAGCTCTCTCCCTTTCTGTTTCTCCCCCTAATGCAGTTATTTTCCTTCCAGGCTGCGTGGTTTACATAGAGTATGAGATGAAAAGCCAGTAGCTATGTGTATATTGATGGACATTTCTTTCTCTGGTAACCCCATGTTTGTGCTGAGCAGAGCCAGTTCATTTCAGAACAAATCATTTTGAGGAATATTACACCAGAACAATAAATTCCATAATAAAAAGTGTCATTACCCTGCCATCTTACAGCAGTTTGGAAGTCGTGTCCTGGCTGTGCTGCGATCTGTTATGAATTTCTGAGAATTGGCTCTTGTTGGATTAATATATTTAAGAGGATTCTCTGCAAGAAATTGTTATTGTGACCTCCAGTGTGAAAAATGCTTGAAGCCATTTACAAAAGAATATCTGATTTCTAGAAAAATTACGATTTAAATGTATGTATTCAATTAGATCTTGGTAAACTGCTGTTGGCATTGGGATTATTCCAAATGGTAAAGAGACTCACCAATGTGGACATTTTGTGATGCTGTACAGAACAGAAAAAGGGTTTCAGTTTTATTTCTTTTGCTGTGGCAGAGAAGAATGATTTGGACTAACTCCTGTGGTGAATCATCTGTCTGGAACAAACATCATGTACCCCTATTGCCAGACATTGACATTGGACCATTCTGCAAAGGCCCTGATTATGTTTAGTGACAACGTTTTTTAAAATCCAAAAAAGGCAAACATCACCTGTGGTTCTCTGACAGCACCTTTACTTTCAATCTTCCTATATACAAGTCATCCTGTTCTGGCACTGAACGTTGGCATTGGGTAAAATGACGAAGATACTGGGCTGAGTTGTGACATGCTTTGTTCAGATATAGCCATGGCTCTTTAGCACATTTGTCAGGTAAGTTCTTCAAGAGGTGACAAAGTAATGAGGCTCTCACAGCACAGGTTTAAGCAAAAAGACACTGCCTCACTGACTGTTCTAACATAAATCATGCCTCTGTGTTATTGTGGGCTTCCCTCCTCATATCACATATCCACCTTGCATATTTAATGCTCTAGCCAGCCCTATTTACCAGCCCCATCTCTGGTCCGGGGGGTGTGCCTCCAGAGCCCTTTTGGTTTCTTGGCACCATCCCTCTTTGCAAGCAAAAGTAGACAACAGAGGCGACACCAAACCATATTTGGGCTGCCTCCTACCACAGTACTGTATGCATGTTAAATAAATGCATGCTACTTGCCACATACTCTCTCTAGTGCCTTTCCTGATCTACATTTTTGAGCAACCCTGGATTATGTGCTATTATGTCATTTAATCTTAATGGAAATGTTCATGCCCCTGCAGTGTGATCTTTATTTTTTTTACTAATTACACCATAACCTCTTTCACTAATTTACACCCAGTCATTTCATGTGTCTTGCAGGCAGTTTGAGACACACTCTAGTCAGATGTTCTGAAGGTGTAAATGCATCTGACTCCAAGATGTATTTACAAGCTTTAATATCCCCAAGTGGTCCATAAATCTGATTTATTGTTCTGTTTATGTTAGTGTATGGATCATTGTTAGCTAGCTATATGTGTTGTTGTTGTAGCTAAACTTCTAGAGTGTAAGTTAATCATCTTGTGGCATTTTTGGCAGTGAACAAATAGTTTCAGGAGCTGTGCATGGGCCTGATTTACATATAAACCGGGAGAACCAATGTGGACTGCATTTAGATTTATGTTCTAACAAACACAGATGCATATATTTGGTTAAATGTAAACAAATGATTGTTAAATTTTATCCGAATACAAGTAATTTAGAATTAATTCAAAGTGTAAACTGGGCCGTTGTTTACCCCAAAATGGATGTTGTTAATGTAAAATAGTTAATAAATGTAACTTGTAGGAGATCAGTCGTCTTAAAATACATCTTTGTGGTCTTTTTCCATAACCTGCTTTGCTTTGACATCAAGTCTGTTGCATGTAGAAATAATACATTCCTGTAATGTCAGCAAGCAGCAAATTCTAGTTACTTGCTGTGTGCTGTCAGTTTTAGGATTCAGCGTGTCTTGAGTTGAGTGTCGGAGGCACCCTGAACTCTCTCCACAGGCAAGTCCAACACTCCTCAAACACCTCAATCTCCCACCCACTTTTGAGAGAGGATAATGATGTTCCATCACTGAACTGAAAGCTAAGTCAATAAGAACTATCGAAGGACAAGCAGGCATTTTCTCTTTCTTTATCATTTAGTAATATTGCTTTTTCATTTTGCTATTCAAACCCTACGACCAAAATGAAATAATTTGATTGACTGCACAGGAAAACCACATTTCCATCAGTAAAACAAACTTAAGTAATTTTGCTCAAAGTAACTCCCATAACTTGGTTCATAATGGCTGTGCAGATGTGTGATGTACTGATCAATTGCTCCTTTCACATTATAACCTTCAGAGCAGAATTTAACACAGTGTACATATATGCATTTACTGAAGCTGAGCTGTAAATAGGCAAAATGATTAAATGAATTTTGATGGCTGAAGTTTATAGTAAGTTGAACAGACTTCTCTCACACACATATTAAAACTTAACATAAGATTTATTTATCATGAGGGTGCTGTATTTACTGAACAAGTATGCCAAATATACAGCTAACTACACATTTCTCAACAAATAAGTCCGTTTTTTGTTGAGAGTCAACAAACCCTCAGCTGGTGAAAAGCCACTGCTGTTCCTACTGAAACGACTGCAACTTCCTCTAACATATTCATAGTGAAAAGAATCAGAGAATAAGATGAATTCCCTGAAGACAAAAGGCAATTACAATTACATTTTGCTGACAGATATCATCTCTACCTGGCCAAATTAAGATTAGGGATCCCATAATCAGCAAAATGAGAAGAGAGTAAATGCTTCACAGTGATTATAGTCCTGTCGCCATGCCGATAACAGGAAGACTCATGTAATGCAAATTAACAAATAGATTACATTTTGTTACATTACTGTAGATTACATTACGGTAGAGCAGATTTATTTGGTTTTAATAAGTTTAAGTTTATTTAACTGATAAAGTAACTAATAAATTTAACGAATGCAAGGGAATGCAGTACAGACCTTTTCATTTGAAAATGATACAATAATGCAGCACGGGAGCATTAACATTACTTTGAAAAGACTTTAGCCGTAATTGTGAAATGTCATTTACCTTCATCATAAACCATTAATCAGCATCTGATCGTGACTCGAATTTCTATCCAAAACTTCTTTAGCTGCTCAAAATATTTAATATATACACTGTTGCCCATAAAGTTTGAATAATTGTTCAATACCCCCAATTTTGTTAAAGCCTGAAGACACAGTTTGCAAAGGTTAATTGTGGTTTAAGTTTCACTGTGATATGTTTGGAAGAGTTTGATCAATAAAGTTGAGAAGATATACACTTTATTTATCAAGAATAAATCACATTGTCACAATCATTTCATGAGAAGAGGTAAAAAACATTTTATTCTAACTTTATGGGCAACAGTGTATAAATATATAATATATAAAATAAGTCTTGATTGTCGAGCATCAATATGCCTTTGACCTTCAGTCCTCAGTAAATAGTACAAAAGCTCTTGAGACTTGGTGACTTAAAGTAGCAGCTCCCTTTGGCCTCAGCTTTTGCTTGTTTAGCACCTGAGGATTGACTAGGAACACATTTCTATTTACAACAAAGACCTGTGAAGGTACCTTGGGGGCAAGGAGGGTTACATCAATGAGAAAGAAACCTACAGAGACCTGTTATGTCACCCAAGTGCTACTGTACATCTTCAGCCTTGGAAAATACACTTTAGATTTTTTTCATATAGTTCAATTAAAATCTACTCATTGCTTGTTCTTAATCGAAATCTCTGGCAAATTACACATTCCTCTAATGAGTGTAAACTAAATGGGTTTCAAATCTGTTGCAAATTAGAATAATCTTTAATGAGAGGAGGTTGAACAATCAATGATTAGCAGAATAACCGTAATTCTTTGTTACAGCTGTGATTTTTTTCATTGCATGTTCAGTCTAATCAAGACCTTATTAGATTAAATTCAGTGTTGAAGAGATACAGAGCCTCAAAAGGTATTAGATATTACTGCATAGATATTCAAAAACTATTGGGTACTTAATTTTGTGCATTTATTTATACTTTTAGACTTATGTAGTCTATAGTACTAAATATATCAATACACATAATACATACCAAGGCACTTATTATACAAGTAATAAACTAAGCAAACTAAAGAGAGGATGCACCAAAGATTTCAAATAAGTATGAAATACAGATGCACGTGATGCACAACAAAACGTTATCAAATGATCTGCAGATTTTAAGCAATAAACACAACAGAAGTAAAGTAAATTCGTATAAACTCGTAGCTTGGAGCTAAAGCCTAACTCTTCCTATCAGCCTCCATTTCATCCATTTAACCCACACTGTGAGATAAAGAAACACTAACTCCCATTTGCATCCTAATCATGTTTTATTTCTCGTCAGCTCTACGACTGATTGGAGCCATAATGACTGAAAAAGTGTATTCTTTGTCTGCAGGATGTGGTGACAGAACATTTTGCTGGCAGTACATCCTCTGATTTGCATTCTAATTAGTACTCTAAGAAAACAGCAATAGTCTCAAAGCTGTTGTTGCCAGTTCCACCTGCGCACTTTGTTCCCTCTTAATGGTGAAACACATTTTGGAAAGCAAACTTTCAGATTTTGGCAACCATGATGGCTTTTTTTTTCCCCTACCATAATGTTAAGTGCATATTTTCCACACTAAGTTGGCATTCCAGCAAGCATAAACCAGTTTCACAAGGGGCAAATAACAATATTGGATTTTCATTTTAATGAGTACAGCTGACATTTAACATGCGTTTAATTAGATCGTAGATAAAGGTTTTAAACTGTTGCAATTTCCAAGAGGAAATTCATGGATAATTCTGCAGGAAACAACAGAGTGTGGTGAATGAATCCCCTTCGCACAGTCAGAAATAAGCTTGGGCAAAGCAGAGAACTCACACCTGTTGGTCAATTGAAACCTGCTGGAGAAAAAAACATCATCATAGTTCTTAAAACACAAATATGAATAAATCAAAACACAATTAATGATTAATTACATCATTCCATAGCCACCAAAATGCTGGTTCAGTCCAACATAAAAACAGAAATCTGATCCACAGTTGTGTGTGCAAGCTACATTAGACAGCAGGTAGCCATAGCAACAATACTTTTGCTTAATGCTGTGTTACCAGGTAATAATTCTTGCTAGAGAAAAAAAAACTTTGAGAAGAGGATTATCATTTGAACACCACAGGTCTTGTTTTCCTTTGTTAGGAGTTGGAGGTGCTCACTCTTATTGCCACTGCCTCATACTTGGCAGCAAACCACCCTGGTGGTTGCATACAAGCATCTGTGCGTGTGTATGGGTGAATGAGAGGCAAATTATAAAACACTTAGAATAAAGGCGCTATATAAATGCAGCCATTTACCTTTTAATATTTCTCTAGAAGATCCTGCTCCAGAATTCATGCAGCCTCACCCTTTTGTGAGAAACTATTCTACTTTAAAGAACTGTGTTATTAAGACTCTCAGCATCCTGTTTCTGAGGATTTTTCCCTGACAGAGGAAATGATAGATACGACTGATTTCTTGCAGAATCTGTGTTATTAAGTCACAAAAATACCACCAACAAGCTTGTGTAACTATCAAGCACACATAATGTGAAAATAAGCATGTAAATGAATGAATAGACCTTTTTAGGAACTTTTGCCTGATCTGGTTAAAGTTTGATTCATATTTTAGTATCATTAGTATAGTATCCTCATTGAAAAGACTCAATCTTACCTGTCTTCATGTGTAAGATGTCTGAATGTAGAAAAGACAATGACATGACCAAAAAGATATGATGCACAAGGCAACCATATGGAGGAAAACATACATAAGAATACTATACAAAGTCTGATACACTGAACAAATGAGAAAGAAAGACAAAATGAGCACTGTTTAAATAAAAAAAGCAAACTTGGATATTGGATGGATGTTGGAGTACTTCTTTCTTAGGGGACAGTAAATTACTCAACATACTTTCATCCTAATTCTTCATTTTTGCCCATTTCTGAGCAATATTTGTTGGTAAGAATGGCACAAAATTTGGTTTTTGTTTAGCAAGTTAAATTTTTTATTCCTTATTGTTTTATGTTAAGTAAAATGTATGTATGTATATATATTTATATATATATAATTAAGTGCTTAAATTGCTCAATGGGTAGGGTCGGCTCTTGGTATCGAACCATTCTATATTCAATGAATCTCCTCCTCATTTGTAGAAAGGTAACTTTGGTTTATTCCGCACAATTGCATCTCCAAGTTGTTTGGTTTCACCACCAGTGAGAGTCAACAAGCCATTCATCTCAGCAGCTGATGAGGCTGCCGGGAACCACAGAGACACTTTAAAGTCAATTTCCCTCCTTGCAAACTCATACCAGTCTTCTCCAGGCAGTCCCCTTCCTCGCAAACAGAGACACCACTTAGGCTAGAGCTGCATTTCAGGTTTCGGATTGCAATGCTGAATAAATCATCCAATCATCCCCACAGTGGACTGGTATCAGTGAGGGACACAGAGACCTGCCTTTATTCTTATCACAGTCTAAAACAATGTTTAAGTGGCGTGCAAAAGTTCAATGGGGGAAAAAAAAAATCATCCATTTCCTCTCAGTAAGTTGCTGAGAAATATTAGCTTTAGGGAGAACTAATGACCTGCTTCCTGTGAATTCTATTGGAATTTCTTAACAATGGCGAAAAAAATGTTCCATTAAGGTTTGGAGAATTAATGGAAAAACTACTGGCAGAATAACAATAAGGTCAGCGCAGCATTTTACACAAGCTACAATATGTGATTAGGGGCAACTCTACATAATCTGTATTCAATGGCCCTGCTTGTTTCCTTGTGCCATCATTGTCACATTTCTTCACATTTACAGACCTGCAAATTCCCTGCTGCACAGAGCTGCCATTTCCTTGCCCCACAAGGTCGACAGAGACGAGTCAGTGCATTGACCAATCATTCATCATAAACCTTAATCTGTTTTAAAGATTGAAATAACTTCTGACCTTTGTTTTGGCAAAGCTCAGTGTTCACCCTTTCCACAGCCACGATCTGCATACATTTATTTCCCTTATTTGCAGATTTTTGAGCAGTTCTAAATAACATTCTCCTTTATGTATTGTATCCTTGTTACAGACGGAGAGGTGGAAAGAGAGGAGAAAGTGACCCTTTGATTTTTTTTAACCCTTGATTTTAACACTCATCATTCACTTTTATTTATATAGAATACCTTTAATGTTGGTTTTGAGATGATACCGGCGAAAGAAATGCCATAAGATCGTTCTTTACTTTCAGAGAGATAGAAGCAACACGGCAGCTTGTTACAAAAGCGATTGATAGGTTATTGTTGCTGGGTAGATACCATGCAGTCGGTGTAGCAGAGCTTGTTTGGTGAAACATGTTGTAGTTAGAAACAAGTTTGATGAGAGCATAGAGACCGAACCATACTTTAATGTACTATAAAACTATAACAATGACCAAAAAAGAAAAAATTAAAACAAGGGCTAAAAAGCTGAGAGAAACCCAAGAGTTGGGTCTCTATGGGTTTTTCACATTGCACATTGTTATTTGATTAACTGTTAATAAAAAATATTAATTAGTGGAGCTTTGGATTACTCCTCATTTGGCTGGGAGCCCTCAGAAGCCGCTATGTGAGCCTTTGGGTGTCCCAGGGCCCCTGACAGTGAACCAACCTTTCTGCTGTGGAAAAAGATCGTCTGCACTGCGTATTTTGGTTTCACTTCTTCACAAAAAAAAGAGAAACAATATCCCAAGACACAGCAGGGGTGTAGCGCTACACCAGTCTGAGGGAGAAGTTAAAAGCTCTGTTCGGAAAGAAAAGCATTCTGGGGGTTTTGAAGCCACCGTGCTGCAGAATTGAGCAGGAACTTGACAGCAGCGATGGCGTCTGCTGCTTGCCTTCATACATCTGCAATGCATCTACATCAATGGAATATGGTTGTTTATGTTTGTGTGTGTTCGCCCTCTCATCCTCTCTGTTTCCTTCTCTCAGTTTTAGCTGCAGAGATGAATACAACACACCGTCAAAAGAGAGAAAGTAATCTCCCTTTCTTAATCTGGCTGAACATGCTGCGTGTGTATTTTAGTGCCCATGTATGATCTGTATGTATCTGTGTGATCGTAATGTTCCCATGTTCACTACCGGCAGAGATGGGGAATTAACAGATTTCTGCGTGGGAGTTTGACGCTCCCTACAGTATTTGCGTGGTGTTCATGTCTCCCATGTTCCCTGGCATCTGATGGTAATATTTTTAGAAATTGGGGCAATGAAGCGGGTCTCTGATGAAAAAGCAAGGATGGTTCGGCATTTAGTCTTATGTTGCCTAAGGGTGAGGGTGGTGGAAGAGGTAGGTTAGTAGGAAGCAAGAGGAACTGACAATGTAAGTGATACAAGAACAAAAACGTTCAAAACAATGATCCAGAAACAATAATGAAATGTAATTGTTCTGCATATTTTGTTATATCTTTGGTAATCTGTGGCTCAGACATGTCCTGAAGCTCCACCTTGCCCATGTCTCTGCTATTGCCACCCATGTGCCTCAGTCACTTTGCTGTAAATTGCCCTGAAAGTAAAATACCCCCAAACAATTGTGGCTTTACAGCTGTGACAAATCTCCCAGCAGCCACGTCTGGCTCTATCACTGAGCTCCACAGAATAAGATTCCAACATCTTGGTTAGAAACTGAGTGAAATGACTGCGGTTAGACTGCAGTCTATTCTGCAAAGATCTCTGAACAGTCTGGTGAAAGAAACTATATTCTATTTCATTTTATTTTATTGTATTTATTATTCTATAACATCCACTGCAGAATATGTAACCCATATGTTTGGCTCTGTCCTGAGGGAGTTTGTAAGGCATACAGGTTTATAAAAATGGATGTGGTTGAAAATCTGCACGCTCACTGCTCCTTGCAGACATGGTCCAAACAGCCCTGATGGAGTATTGATTTTTGGCCTGGTCTGGGTAATGAAGATAACTTTAAGCATTGACAGAATATGTAAACGATCCTTTTGAAACTGCACGACTGCCTTCGCTGCTGTCTCTGAGCTTGTCTCCTCCAAAATTTTAATGGTCCCTGGTAAATATAAATGTAAATATAAGCAAGGCAAATCGCCCACATTGAGATTAGGAAGCAGTGAACATAAACAAATCAATTTTTAGCACACAGCGCTTTAAAAACACATACATCATGAAAAACAAGTTTTTAGAAAAATTACTTCAACTGCTTCTCACTGCTGTGTTGCTAGTGACTTAATTTCTGTATGTTTTGCTGTTGATATGTTCCTTCATTCTCTGATTTAATCCTTTTTGATTACCTTCCTAATGTCAAATTCATGCCATTTTATGCAGACCCATTGTTATAACTTGGGAGTTATCAGGGATACTTCAAAAATGTAAGCTGCATAGTCACACCATATAAATGGAATAGTAGCCTAAATTGGCTATTTTCCAGCAAGGCTATATATATTAGCTACATAGTTAAGCTCATTTTTGATAAGCAGAATTACAATTGGGAGGTAATTACAAGTCAAAGAACCATTTTTCGTTCCAATTCAGCTGTTCATCTTGTATAATCTGATGTGAAAAAGCTTGGCACCCCAATTCTTTATCCTGCCTAGTGTGCTCTAATTGGCTGTTTTTTCAACAGAAAAACAGTGATCTAATAATCTGTTGGTGCCCACTTTCCAAAGTGAGGTTTTGAAAAGCTTTCCTTACCTACTGATTCTGCTGCAGAGTGGTGTGTAAAATAAAAATAAGTTGCAATTTGCAGACTTCTGTATTTCCTCTTCTTGGTATCTGAGTACATTGGTAGCACTATGTAACAATTTTTGATTGCCATCCATTGGCCTCTGGCAATAATAGATAAAATACTTATGGCTCTGAAAGAGGCATCAGTATCCTACATAATACAGAATCATTGTCTGATCAAAAGGTCACCATAGTTTAAATCCCCCCTTGAGGACAACCTGGTCCTGTAGCGAGGCTTTTACTGTGCAACAAGCAACATTTGTGGTGGAAAACTGTGTGCATTTAAAGCAGGAAATGAAGTTATTTTTGTTAAATTCAAAACATATATGCTTTTAGTTTTGCTCCTTTCTTGGCATTTTCCACCTCCTTAAGTTTCTCCACAGTTTAGGGCTAATAACTGATTTTGAAGATAACGTTTTCCTTTTTTCTCCTCTTAGATTGAGGACACAAGATAAGATGTTTATGAAAAGTTGCCCTTGTATCTGATGCCTCAGGATATGACCAGAACAGATAGGAAACCACGCCACAAATAACCCAACTACCATTATATACTCTTTGAAATATGTAAAGACAGGGCTGTTCAAGTGCCTCTTCACTGCTTTCCATTGTAGCAAGAAAACCTCTTTGCACTTACGCGTTCAACATGCTTTCATGAGGCTTAGTGTTGAATGCACTACAGAACTGATGCAATGACAACAAACAACTGGTATATTCCAGCTTTATCCGGAACATCACAAGAGATTATGGACAGCAACATATATCTGAGAAGTCTCAGTGTTTCTGTGTTTGAGACTAATCTGGTATGAAAGAAAGAGACAGTGTTTGAGACGTGTTTGCCAATTTGTCTATTCATATGTGACTGCAGGCATACATCTATTTTTGTATTTATTATATGAAAATCTGTGCTCTTACAAGTGCCAGTGCGTTTATGCATGTGTATTTAGAGAAGGTAGAGAGACCACTACACAGAGAAAGTAAAAGAGCCCCAAAGCAAAATCCTAAGAGGAAAAATTACTCAAGTTCAAGCACAAGTTCCCAATCTTCTGCTCTATTTAGTCATTTGAAATTACTCAAAAAGTACTCAAAGAAATTTTGTTACAATGGTACCATTAGCCATTCTAGTCCAACACAGCTCTCCAATTGTTGAGAACTATTTTAGTAACTTTTGAGACACAATACTTCTGAACTCCTGATTTTACACATCAAAGACTTTTAACAGGTTTTGTTGAGTACACTGCATCTGTGAGTGAGCTGCATGAAATCTGATAAATTGACTCAACTGATGTCAATTGATTCAGTGTTGGTTGTGGCTGCAGACTTCAATTCTGAAAAAGGAAATTGGTGGGGAGTTAGAGGTGGGGAGTTAGAAGGAAGGGAGTTTCCCAGACCTCTTTAGGCCACTGTTCATCTCTACTTGAGGCTAGCAACTCAAAGCAAAATCAGCTTCTACTAAGATGGCACATGCAAATCACCCAACAGCTGGTGTCGAGTTTCGTGATGTGAGAGGGGGCTGCATTGGCAGAGCAGGAGGAGAGCTGGGCATTTCTGTTTAAACAGCTCACCAAGTTGAAAGAGTGGGTTTAGTAGACGATGCAGAAGTCAACTGCACTAAACTGTATCACAGGCTTTGCTTTATTTGACAAAAATTTAAACCTGTTTTGGGGAACTTTTCTTCAAGCAGAGAGAACATTTCTTTTGTTGTATGTTATATTTTCCTTATAGATTTAGTTTGATGAAACTGCACAGGCCCAAAAGACATTTTCAGCACATTATGTTCTACCAATTGTAAAATACATACATACATAAATCAGGAAAAACGAATGACTTTGAATACCAGAGGTATCTAAATATTATATAAAACCAATTGATTATTATATTATAAATTAAAAAAATATTAAACTTTAATATTTAGCATTCCTAAAGCAATTTTGTGTGTACAAAAGTGTTTTTGGTGTATGCACTGGGTGTGTAAATTTCAAAAGAGTGCCATTCCAGATCACATCTAGCTCTTTTCATTTATGCTAACTCCACAGCGCCAAACTTTGGTCAAAGTTAAAGTTGGAAGTGGTCTTTCTTTCTTAAAAGAAGCTCAAACATGAGAAGACTTGCTTATCAGTCTAATAAGGGGGTGTGTTGTGTGTGTGTGTGTGTGTGTTAATGTCTGCATGTGGACTTGCAGTGCTGTGTTTTTGTGTGTGCCTGAGACCTGAAGTTCATACAGTGTATCTGGGATGGACTGGCAGTGGGTAATTAAAGTACATATTTAACTGCGGTGCTTCCAATGTACGCCTTAAAGGTGTCAGCTGTAGAGAACAGTCTTCTGTATGTGTAATGTACGCTGTAATTACAGCAGACACGAGAGCTCCACTAAAACTGGCTGGAAAGAAAGTGTTGTTTTGCCCCATCATGTGACCTTTTTGTCTCTCAGCCAAGAAGTTCCAAGCTATTTCAAAACTTTTGTTTTTTAGAACAGCACACTATTGTTTGCGATATCTTCACTTTTCAGACTCAAATCCCATGGAGCTTGAGATAACTTTGCAACTCCACGACTGTGGATCCTGGGACAAATGGCTTCTGGGTGCAACTTTGGAGATGCCACAGATGTATGCCTCAGAATCTGTCATTTTAATTTAACTACATCAAAGGATAAATCTAGGTCCTCTGAATAATGCATTCCACTGTGGGGAGCAGGATACAACTCTTGACAGCAGCATTTTGGGGAACCTGCTGAGAGGGAGACAAAGACACAGAGAGTTAGACACTGACAGGAAGATCGAGCTGGGAATTCCATAGCTTAATTGCATTGTGCTTGAAATCCTGCAGTTCCTCAATACGTAAACTGTATCTGAAATTATAAACGAAGAACTTTATTTTCTGCTTACGTGGCTGAAATTGGATCATTTTCTGCTGACAGAAAAGGTTTCTCCCGCAGGTAAATGAAAGGCTGTTGTTTAGCATCTCACCAAATGATGACAAACAGTTCCAAGGACTTGTTCAGCTTCTGGATGGGAAATGCTGCACATCTACACAGATGCTACACAGCAGCAGATGCAACTATCTCTTGTGCTATTTTAGGAAGTTAACCCGGCTCGAGGGAAAAGATGGATGACAGCAGGCAAAGTTCCTGTACTTTTAGTTAGAGCCACAACAGCTCTAGAATTCCATAATTTAGATTATAGATAATAAAAAACAGTGCACTCATAAATAGCGCACACAAAATACCAAAGAATTGAAGCAGGAAAGGAAAAGGAAAAATAAAATAAAAATGGCATGTCAAACCACAAGCACAGTTGTTTTCTATGCAAGCCCACGCAACAGTGTGTCAGGGAGTTCAAATCTTCTGTTGCTGAGATACACAATGATTTGATATAAATATCGAATTCGAAGATTTGGGGAGTTTCCGAGTGATTCATGTTGGGCAGTGTTGAGATGTTCAGGCATCAAGATTGCAGAGTTTATTGTTCTACTTCACTCTGATAACTGTATTTATGTTGTACTATTCCCATGGCAGGAGAAATCAGAAATAAATGGAGAGGATCAATGTAAAGTCGAGTAAAGTCAAGTCAACACAAATCGAGTCAATCGAACATTTACGTTAAGCGCTGAGGGGAAAATCTGTGTCAGTCAGGCTTACACTAGAACAAGCTACACAGTTTGTGATTGTGTGAGGTTGTAATACTTTCATTTGGTCACTGGCAGTTAGTTTTCTAAAAGCCAATTAGGTGGAGAGCTTTTTTCCATGTCAAAATGCAGAACATTTTTGCCAACATAGATGTCAGCCTGCTGAGACAATGATGTATTTGTTGCACCAGAATATGTCCATTGCAAGTTGCCAAATTGCAAATAATTGTTTCGACATTGTCTTGGAACTCAGAAATGTCTTTAAAAGAAACAGCATTTTCTTAAAGTGGCTACAATTGATTGTTGTCTGATGATGTGTGTGATTTATTTCATGACATGTGCTACAGCCAGCCATTAAGGGGCAAACAACTCATTTTGGATTCACTTTTGGGGAGCTGACATGTTGTCCATCTTTATATTCAATCAATGCTCACAGACTCTCAGTTATCGACTCACTGGAGAACATTAGGCAGCTAAAGAGCCACATATTGTGCTCAGGAGTTGGAAGAGACCAAACACAGAGCTAAAAGAGACTGAATATCAGACTTACATTCGCCAGGTGGCCACAAACACGACTCCAAATCAATGACAATGTTATTTTAGAACTGCTGGATGTGTAAATGTGTAAACTCTTTGCCAGCAGGTTTGTCTCATTAAAAGGTGATAGTACGTCAATATTGCATTCACGCCTTTTCTCAGCAAACAAGTCTTAGCAAACCTTGTTGTTTTATCATATTTCAGCCAGCAGATACATTTTATATAACATAAGAACACACAAGAATGCACACTGAGAAAAAAATCAGGATTGAAATAAACTGAGGTTAATTTGAACCAAGAAGGAACAATACAGAAATGCTTTCTCATGCTGGAAGATTTTTTTTATCAATATACAAATATCAAAAGAAAAAAAAGAGACAACATGACAGCTCTCACAATGTATTGTATAGTCTACCTCAAACTTACAGGATTTACTCAGAGATTCATGAGCCCTATGAGGTATCTTAATATGACCCTGGTCCTATTACAGAAATTAATCCATCCACCACATCTCTTGTATTCTAAGTGTTGAGCTTTTTGTAAACTCTCTCTCATATGGCCTCTTCGCAGAAGGCACTATTATTTTTTGTCATTTTGCCTTGATTAGATATCTGACAGCAGCAAATAACGGGAAACATGGAACGGATAAAGGACCCCAGGAACATGATGATTACATGGTAGCCACCTTAGATCGCTGGCCCACAAGAACACCCCCATGGCCATAAATTTCACACTTAAGCTATTACTGTTATTTCACTAGTGTATACCACCCCTTAATATTCCTGTATCTGTTATAATATAGGTCTTTTTTCAGCAGGTGTTGAAGCCAAAAGAGAAACCAGAGGCTCCTGGAAAGAAAAAATATGTTCAGTGTGTATTTACATGACTTTGTTCCTGAAGGAGAAGATTAATAAAGACAGTGTTTGGGTTGAATTCTCCCCGTTGACCATCTGCGTGTCCACATTTTTTTTCCACTATAAGCTCAGAAAACATACATTTTCCTCTACACAGACCTTCTGTATTACAGTTCTGAATTTGATTTACAGAGAGAAAAACAAGTCTTTTTGGCTCACATTGAATGCAAGCCCTGCAGTATTGATGCATTAAAATTCATGAATGGATACAGCAGGGTTTGGTAGGCTTTCATCTGTAAAGTCCTCTGTCAATCTCATTACCAACCATACATTCAGAACTCAGACCTTAAAGAACAGCAGGCCCCATGTTGGTTGTGTAAATTATAGATAAAAACAATTAGTAAGAGCTCTTTCTACTCAAATCTCAAATTGCATTCAGCTCTAAAGCAATCATTTGACCTTTCCCAAGTTGGAATTTGAGCATTTTCAGTGATTCAAGATTTGAAGATTTTACCACCCACAAACAAGCATGCAGATGAAGTATAGTGCTATATAAATGTAACCCTTCATTAAATCATTAAACAGCCTATTAGACGCATTTCCAAATTAATCTAGAACAGCCTGAGGATGTGTTTACAAGGTCTACACCAATTCTCATATAAGTAGTAACAACCACAGATTGACTGATGTGACAACAGACAGATATGTAGATATAAAACAGAAATAAAGAAAAGAAAATCAGATGAACCAAGTCGATTTCCAATTCACCTTGTAGCCTGTAGATTACTGTCTTCAGTGAATATATTCAAAAATATGTATTCATATAGCATGTATATGTTGTGATAGCAGTCATTCATTTCATATTTTCATTTTAGTATGAATGAATATTTTTGAGAAACTTTACAACCGCTTTGTAATTTAAACTTGCAAAATGGTCGCTGCACAGTAAAATGAGATGAGGTTTTTATATAATAAAAAAGATTACAGCAAAAAATATTTGACAGTGATCTGAAACACTTTCCATTGATCCAACACTCACTCCTTGCTCTGTCCCACAGGTTGGTTTCCTTGCTTACTGAGTGGTTCATCTGGAGGTACATGACTAATGTGCAGCTTAATCAAGGCAATCGTTTGAAAGGTCATCTAATGAACACGAGTGAAGATCATATGTTAGCCTTTATCCTTCACTGTGGGATGTCGTGGTGTGTAGGGAACACCTGCTGCCTCCTGTCTAAACAGTAGCTCATGTTAATTACATAAACTGATCTCCTTGTTTTACCAGTTTGACTGTGGGCCACTAGAGGAAGTAGTTAAGATCTTACATAGATGAGTTATGAATATAGGGTACATACTGTACATATACTGTAACCCCTATTTTAAAGCAGAATTCATGAGGTCCTGGAGGGACTTATTTGAGTCGTATTAGCTGTGTTGAGAAGAGACGTTTGACTACTCCATTTACAATTGTTAACGTGTGTTGCAACCCTTATTTTGCATCAAGGCCTTGTTTTGTGAAGTTTTTCCCAGATGAGGACATAAATGTGACTTTTAGTGGGTGCATAACATTATTTGACACCCCCCCCCCAAATACCAAGAGAAAAAGAGGGAACCACCAGTGGCAAATCCATTTTAGAAGAACTCTTAGCTCGTGCCATTGGTGAGAGACATGGTTTTCTTCCTCTAAAATGTGGATCTCCTGTAGTTGTGGAAGAAATAATCTTAATCTGCCACCCAGTGGAATCCTTTCAACAGCCGCTGGGTCCCTTAGTGCCAGTTTGGTTTGAGTAGGTGCTTTTAAAATGTCCAATAAATTGATATAAAGTGCTTTTATCCTTATTTATAATAACTTGATTTACTTTTTCAGTCAGTACTTTTCCAATCATTGCTTGAAATAGTTGTATTACTATGCTTTCTTTCACTTTAACATATGTATGGTGAATCCACCAGTCACATTATTGGCAGTAGTAGCAGTAACTTGGGTACTATTACATCCTTCCTGATTTCTGACTCCTGTGTGAACCGGTGTTGCGGCAGATTGCGTTTTTATATCCCCATGAATCATGATCTCAGTCTGCTGCAGCCACTTTCATCAGCCAAGCCACATTCTTCACTGTGCTCTCTCAATGCCATGATGCAGTGCCAGTATTTAAAGCCAAGGCTTTTCAAATTGAGACATCCCCCACTGACACAAACACCCTGCATACATTACAATATGTAATTCTATAGGATGGTCACTAGACTGTAAAAAGTCAAAGATCACCTTGAGGTTAAAGCGTGACGAGATTAAATTAGCCACCAGCATAATTAGTTGGCTGGGTCAGGATGTTTATATTGACCCTTCCTATAATTTATTTCCTAGAATTGAATTCCCATCAATTAATTTTCAATGACCACTTTCCAACGGTATGTACTGAATGATTTACCCCGATCCCTGAGGATGTGCCAGGACAGACATCGGCCCCTCAAATGAGTCATTTGCACCTTTGTCTCACTTTGTGTCTTCATCTTTTTCTCTCCTTTCTCTCCTCTCCTCCACCCTTTTTTTTGTCTCTTCCTCTTTCTCCTCTCTCCTCCACTCTTTCCAGCTTCTGCTTTTTTTCTCGTCGTTTTCTGTCCTCTTTTGTTGGTGTTTCATTATCTGCCCGTCTTGTCTTTTTTCTCTTCTTCCCCTCCTCTCTTACACCCATTTCTCCTTTCCTCTCCTCCTGTGGATACTGAAGACTCCTGTGGATACTGAAAGGTCAGTGAATGTGGAACCATTAAATGCACACACACGCACCGATCTCCAAAACACCATAACATTATAGCAAGGACACACAGACACCTACAAACCTACAAACCACACACACACACACACAAACTCATCTTCTATCCAGCAGTTCAGTATTGTATGTGACATTAACTGGAAACCAACATGTGAAGGCTGTTATGTCTTTGAAAAAAAAAAGAAAGTCACAATCTGTGTCCTGTAATAGTGTTTTTACATGCATCAGACACGCACTGCTGTAGCTTCTACACGGCAGGTCCACAGTTTCACATACACTGTGACATTTAATTCACACTTCATACAGTTTGTGCCACAACATGGAGAGAAATTGAGAATAATTGGTGCATCTTTTTAGGAAAATGCATGACATTTATTTCAGGTGACAAGCTGACAGTAAGAGCTCCTACTTTGAGATGTATTAAATAGAGTTTCTTTATAAAAGTACACAAATATCTCAATTCATTACCTTGTTATGTCACAGAGAAGGGGGACATTTACTTTCGCATGGCTGATAGAGTAACTTCATAATAATGTGCATTTCCACGGCACTGCTTTATCAGTGCTACAACTTATACTCATTTTAACAGAGTTCAGGTTTTCTACTCACAATTAATTCCACTGGCTTCTGCTTCTTCTTGTTATGCTGCTTTAAATACAACTCACCACTTCCTGCAAAAGCATAAAATCAAAATGCTTTCTAATTAAGTACGTATACAATGTGAGGTGCAGTCCATCAAATAAAACACATCTCACAAGCCTTTTCCTTTAAATCGTGCTTTTTTTCACCTAATGCTTTTAGCTAGTTTTCCCTCATCAGGGTTATTAAGTAGGTTCCTAGTTGTTAGGGATGCAGAAACAACCTCAGACCCCACTTTGGAGAAGAGAGGGCTTTAATGGACTCCCATTAACTACCATGTAAGACAGGGATTGCGCCCTTTGAGCCACTGGAAGACCTTTAATGTGAAATATCTGAGCGAGAAGAGTTTCATTGACAGTTTGCAGAAGCAGATCAGAGAATTATGTTAGATCTTACTAAAATATAATAACTGGTAAAAATTAGGGACGAGGCCTCTCTGTAAAATGTCTTAAATAAATGTTCTCTTTGCCGTTGAGGTAGATAATAAAGAGAGTTTGAGGTATACAAAACTGTTAGAGAAAGAGTAAAGAAAACGCCATTGAACATGATTAGAAATGGCACAATAAACATCTGTAACGAAGGAAATACCTTGAATTTAAAGTGGAGCATGTCTAACATATCTAAAGCCTTCTGCTCAACACAGAGCAAGCAATTCCTTCAATTCACCCTTGTCAGGTTTTCTGTCAGCCTATCAGTGGATCATGTTGAGTAGCATATGGTAGAGATTGCCTGTGTCAACAGAGGATCTGTTTCTAACTAACCTTAAAGTCCAATTAATGTGATCTATGCGTTCTAATTATCATGATACGTTTTCATCAGGCTTAAAAGAGACAGAAAAGCTGCTATTAACTGTTAACTATTAAGAATTAACAATCAATTTATGCTAAAAACACATTAAGTTATTTCCATATGGTGTCAAAAGCACGTATTTGTTCAAGGCTCATGGGAAGTTAATATTTGTGAGTGGTGTGATTTTCATTCCCTGGATACACATCTTTGAATCCACTCACTCCTTCAAATTTACTTCTTCTGGTCTGGTGTGGCAACATGACATGAAACAGTGACTCCTCTACACTTTTCAAATGTTGTTGGACAGAATGGCTCAAAATAGCTAAAAGTTGCCCCAAAAAAAGATGAATTCATTAATTGATTGCTGCTGTAAAATGCAAATGTCAAATTGTCTCCAGGTGAAACAGATTATATACATTAGACAGTTTGTAAGCTTTCTACCCATGAGACTCCACAGCTTCATGTATCTTGTTTCTGTGTGTAGGGCACATGTGAGAATTGACTGGCCAAGCAGCCTTCAGGCACTGTACCCCGAGGTATGCTCTAGTTTCAAGTAAACTCAAGCCACACAGTGTGTTTCCTCTTCTTTGCAGCAAACTGCACGAGGTCCTGTCAGAGAAACTGTCTTTGAGGGAAACCCTGTTGTCACAAAGGCACAACAGCCTGCAGGCCTCCATGCCTCAGTGGACGCCACATTTTTCTGTAGTCTGTTGCTCTGTGTGTGATGGACACAAAGCCGTTGTCAGTAGCAAATAGTGATGATAGGAAGGCCCAAGCTTTTGGCAGCTGCTGACAGGGATGTGCTCTCAAGGCAAACTCCCAGTCTTGTTTAATTCAAAGAACGTCTACAGAAAGTTGGCTCAAAGTCGGAGGGCTCTAACAAGCTTTAAAACTTACCCAGAAAGCTTTCATGTCAGCGCTCATCATCTCAGCCACGTATACAAGTCGCCTGCTAATGAGCCTTTAGCCTCCACGCTGCGTTCTTGGCCTTTCTCTTTGGTCGTTGGGTGATGCCTGAGATGGTGAGATGCCCAGGATGCGGTATGGACAAAGTGCTTTTAAAAGCCTCATTTGCTGTTGTCATGACTGATGTGAGCGCCACAGTCACACACAAACACATACACAAACAATCATTGTTGCTCTGCTGTGAATTGAAAATTCACTTCCCATGTGTATACTATTGTGTTCGTGTGACAGACACAGAATAAAAGGCTAAAAGAGACAGAGAACAAGAGAAAGAGAGTGTGTCTGTGTGTGTGTGTGTGTGTGTGTGTGTGTGTGTGTGTGTGTGTGTGATCATATAAACATATTTCTATGTGAGGAACTATTTTATTGGGGACGTTTTTGGAAAGTGATGACATTTTATCTCATTCTTACTCAAGGACTATTTTAGGATAAAAACGTTTAGGGTTTAACATTGGGTCCAAGTTAAGGTAAGATTTATGGTGAGGCATTATGTCATGGGGGTCCTCTCAAGTATAAATAAAATGTGTGTTTGATGATGTGTCAGAGAGATGTGTGACCAGGGCTGAAATGGGATAATGATTCAGAAGAGAATAGAATAGAGTTTCTTCATTGTCATTGTACTGGTGTGTGCAATGAATTTCTGGCACACTGCCTGAGCAGAGCTCAAATATACAAGATATAAAAATAACAATAGGAACACTGAGAAGAATGAAGAAAGAAACCGTTCATTGACTCATACTCTGACACACATACACACAAATGCATGCATGCATACATATCATGTCCACATGTGCGCCCTTATGTATTCTACTCAATCACTTGAATAATAATTCCAGAATAATAATTTCGCATAAATATTGCTCAGAGTAAGCTGTTGTGGTGATATCCTTTGGGTCATCTCACCCTGCACAAACAAGTGCAGGGTGAGATGAGGCCTTTAACATGCACGAGCTGAGCGACAGCAGCTGTAGATGTCTCGCAGGGCAGGCAGGTGTGTGTTGGCGATCTTCTGGGCTGTGTTGATGACTCTCTGCCGAGCCTTCTCCTCAGCCGCACCACTCCAGGATCCCATGTGCCAGGATGCTCTTGATGGAGCAATGTCAGATGGACACAAGCAGCCGTTGTGGTTGGTTAATTTCCCTGCGTGTTCTTGGGAAGCCACGCCGCATTTAGTTTACCACGTGAGATCTTCTGAAATGTGGGTGTTGGGGAACATGACACCGGGGACTCTATCCACTCTTTCACATTTCACATTTCTCCATTTATCCCAGGGATCGTAAGTCAGCTCAGGCGAGTCTCCACACATATTATAATAGCATTTTGTTGAAATATCTGTTTAACGTTTATGCCAGTAAGATGTATATTTGTTTATTAAACACAAACACTGTTTCAACACTGAAAAAGATTTTTTTTTAAAAATATGAATGATAAAAATTCATGTGTATAATTTTTGTGCATATTTTGGGTCCAAAAGAACTCTGATTGGACTTCTTTTGATCATCATGAAGCTCTGAGTAACTGGAGGTAGTTGCAGGGTCTTATTTTCAATATTATTTTCATGCATACATATATCCTGCTTTCCTGCATTGCTTGATTAAATGCTGATGCCATTTACTTGTTTTTTTAACACCTTCAACTTCAATGTATTTTTATCATATCTGTAATTTCCCAGCATTTAACTGCACTTTCCACCAGTTTATGTCACCTGGAGGCCAGGACTTAATCTTTTCAACTCCCATGTAAACGCAGTTAAAAATCCATTACTGCTGCAAAAACTAAGCCTCACAAAATCTGTTCTAATACAACCGACTTCAAGTTGTGCTATGTTGATAGGTTTACACACAGGGTTTTAAGGTGAAACAAAATTAATTACTGACCGACCCAAGGAGGGATATTGGCTTTCACCTTTGCGGTTTTACTTCTTCATTATCGACCAGTGTTATTTCATTATACTGACTGAGATTGTGCTGAGAGGGCAGATGTGGTTTCTTACTTTCAGTGCCTGATGAAACATGATGTCAGAAAGAAGCAATTAGTGCTACTGAATCACGAAATAGCCTTTTTTTTTTTTGTCAAGAATAGGAATTTGTGCTAATCTATGTTTTTTCTTTGTTTGTTATGTAGATAATGTGTGTGTGTGTGTGTGTTTAAGTCATTCACACCTTACTATAACTTCATGCCTGTATCATTAAGGGATGTTACCACAATTTGCCACTCCCTTGGAGGTTGCTGTAACCAGCTCTAACATGTAGAAAAAAATGCATTGAATTGCTTTTTTTTTTTTTGAGCGATAGAGGGAAGTTGGTGGTTTTCCCAGAAATGTCAGTTCAGTCCGAGTTGTTGTGGATCCAGCATCTTTCAGCCATTCAGTCTTGTACTCGTGCTTTAGCATTTAGACAAAATGGTTTCTTCTTGGTCTCCAGTGAGCTGAAAAGGCATCACGATGCAGTTTTGTTCAGTACTGAGGTCACGAATCAGACACATTTAGGTACAGGTTAGGTGGGGAGGGTTTAACATGGCAAAGTAAATTGTATACAATTACAAAACTGACTATAACCTGATGGTGTTGTGGTTAAGGGTCAAGAAAAGACAAAAATATCTACAATACTTGCAAATGTATAAAAACAACTGTAAAACACTGGTTAATGATGTTTGAATTGCAATGTTTAACAAGACCATAATTCACTGCCATCTGGCTAGTTTGTTTCAACCTGACCAAGATTGTTGCCAGTGTTACCTCTTTGCTGATTGGTAGAGCGCACTCTTGCATACACAAACTGCCTCATATGTGGGAGATAGAAAAACAAATGCAAACACAAAGCAAAACACTGGACAAAAATTTGAATCAGGACCAAACACCACAGGCTGTGTCTGATTCTGCTGCCCATCTTAGACAGAAGGCCATATTGGATTGCATAAGAGTTTTGATGAACCACAGTCACAACAGTAACGGCCAACTGCATCACTCTCATCTCTCCAAGACATCTAATTAGAGACGAGACGTGCGGCCATTCGCAGAGATGAATGACATGTTTCTACTTAAGCCCGAAAGCCAATTTAGCCAACAAAGCTGCCTCTAACATTGAAAGCATAATGAGATTTGTTGTCAGCCATAGTCTGTCTGTGAAAATGTATGGGGAGAGATGGCGTGACTGCAAACATAGCCTACTGTGTCTATAGGAGAGGTAAATAATTCAGGGCCTTTACCTCAGTGTTGACATTTCCACTAATGGCAGCAGAGGGTGATCCGGCCTGGCTGAAGCAACTCACGCTGCCGACCAACTCTCATTACAAACACACACACGAGAACACACACACATACACTATAAATAGGCCAATCGCAGGTCCTGCTTGTTCTCACTACCCCAGCTTGCTATGAAGGAGAAATTACAGGCTGTTAGTGAAATCACAGGCTGTTGTACCAATAACATCATTTCTCATCATTAGTGAGGTCTTTACAGCAGACAATCGCTGAGTCATTATGTGAACAGGAAAATATCCATGCAGAGGAAGCCGAGAGAAGCACAGCATCAGCATGTTAAAATGGTAAGAAAAAAGGGGGGATGGAGACATTGTGAATAGGACACGTGTCAAGTGTGGAATGACTTGGCAGCACAGATCTGACTTGACAATATTAGGGGTTAGGTAAGAAGACTTTCCTTTGATAAAGCCCATTTCCACCTGCTTTTTGTGTCTCAACCTGCTTACAGTAAACATCGTGAAATGTGCTTGATGTCATGAAAAAAGCATGAAGTGTGTCACAGATCGCAGGTTACATGGATAAGACTGCAGGTGGGTGAAGAGAAGTCAGGGGGGGTTTGCAAGGACAACTTCACTGTCAACTCTTACATCCTCAAATTCAGTTCCTGACTTGTGATCTGTTTTCTACTGTCAGCTTGAAAGTTTCTTTTCTTTGTGCGAGAGTGAGCCTTTATTTAAAGCCACTGTGTGTAGAATTGTTATGTGATTATTTCAGATTGTTCTCATAGCATAACATTAGACAATCCCATTAATAATTGGTACAGTCAATTGATGCAGCCTTTAGTCTAAGTCTGATTTAAATTCTGCTAAATCTGCGGTGTCACTCTTACCTCCTTTCATCTGTGAAAACAAAAAAAATACGGTTTCCTTTTTAAGACTCATTTTCTAAATATTTATCGTTGTAATAGTCTTTCCACAAGAGTGAATCTTGCACCTCAACATAGTAGCAGTGGTGGAGGGATAAATCACAGACCCTGTTCATTAGCCAAAGGCTCTACCAACTGAGCTAAATACTGCCAGATGAATGAAATTTGCGGCAAGTCATATTTAGAACATAGGGGTAATATTGCTGTCTTGTGGGCAAAAAGAGTATTACCACACCAAACACTTAGTAAAGTGAATCAAAAAAGAAAAGAAAATGCCTCTAAGGGCTTCCACAGAAAAGGACACTGACATGAACGCTAATTACTGTGCAGTATAGTTATTGTTGCTGAGATTTATTTAAAGACAAAGGACAAGAATCCTTCTGCCAACATGGATGTTTTCCAGAGATTTTTAGTCCATGTTATTATTTATGGTGACATTTACGTGTTGTACATCTTCACCTTAGCACAAAACATTAAAATATAAAGGAAGGAATCAAATAAACAGCGAGGAAGCATTGCAAGTTCTGCTATGACAGAAACAGAAATAGTGACGAGCAAAATGGCAACAGGTCAATAAAGGTGCAAAAGACACTGACCTTGAATTATCTACAGTATGACCTAGATATGACCAAATGAACATATCATGACCCATTCATCTAGCTCATTTTCATTATCATCAATATATCTGTACATTATATATTTGTTAATAGATTTAAAACAAAATGACTCACTTCCTTAATACAATATTAATCCCTGCAGTTGGAGCCGGTTGTAACAAATGTGTATTATACTTCTAGTGAACTCCTGCTTTGCATGATACAGAACATTTCTCTGACTACAAGGCTGCTATAGATCAGCAGAATGTGTGAAAGCCCACACAGTGCCTCTGCAAAAATAACTTAATATAACCAGGCTCCAGCTCCAGTCTGACCTTTAAACTCTATGTGACGGGATGTAATGACAAAAAAAGTGTGCAGCTCGCTTGAATATAGTAGATTTTAGAAATGATTCAAATCCTGAACTGGTAAGGACCTTCTGAATGTGGAAAATGAATAAAACCACTTCCAGACTACTTTTGGAGTGCTCTTTATCAATCCACAAACTCACACCTGCTCCAGAGATAGCATTTAAACTCAACAGCTCCCGGGTGTGTATGTGAAGCAATACGTTATTGGAGATGAATCACCTTCCCCTGACTAAATAAAGGTTATAAAAACCTGACATTTATTCCACCCACTTGACGCCAGCGGTAGCTGGCATGTGGTGACACTGAGAAATGCCACGACCAAGTGCATGCGGTCTTTGACATGAGATGTGCGCTCACACTGCTGTTGTGTATGACAGTTTTTTTCATAGGGGTCATCAAGTTGCGACATTGCTGGAACATGACAGCCCATACGTTAGCCAACTCTCCATGGGTTAAAAAAGAAAAAAAAAAAACCAACAACAACAGCAAAAAACAGGGTAAAGAAATGTTGTTGTTTTTCGGTGAAACATAAATTCTCAAACAGCAGGAGAAATGATGTCAGTGTCTTTGTGACATGAAGTCTCTGAACACTTAGTGGATTCAGACTGGCAAAGAGGAACTGGGTTTGTGTTCTGGCTGTCCATCATGACAGGGAGACAGAGCTGTGGTGACAGACTCAGTGTGTGTGTGTGTGTGTGTGTGTGTGTGTGTGTGTGTGTGTGTGTGTGTGTGTGTGTGTGTGTGCGTTCGTGCATGTGCATGTGTGTGAAGGGTCAACTGAGGCAAAAGACATATCTGACAGTATAATGTAACCACACAAACGCAGTGACTGATTTACATCCAGGCTTGATCTGCCTCCTTGCCTTTTTATTTTAATATGAAATATGTGAAATATATGTACATTTATTCCTTTTGTGTCTGGTTTTATTCAGTGTCGGTGCAGGATGAGATATTTTACCATGCAATGCTGAAGAGCAAAGTCGGTGAAAGACAGGTTTGAATTTTTCAAGTTTATTTGCACATCAAGGGACTAAAGTCTGAAAGGAAAAGAAAAAAGAAAAGGCAGAGAATAAAAAACAAAGACTATAGGTGAGACGAAGAAACTCCAGTGGGGTTACAAAAATATGTCACGATGAGGAAGGAAGTTACTTTTTATGGAATTGCATTTTGAATTTGTGGCATTAACAAGCAGAGAGACCCGACTCATTTCAAGCTGTCATTTATTTGAGTGAAACTTTTCAAAATAGGTGAGTGCATCAGAAAAATGTAAAATTGTCTCCACCTGCTTAGAGATTTTTCCTTTGTTCTGTGGAAACTAGATTCAACACCAGACTAAATAAAGTGAAAATTGAGTCTGGTGAATTGGTCAGAGAAGCCAAATAGCTCCAACCCTCAACACAATGTTATAAAAAAAATATATAGTTTTCTGTTCATATGGCAAAGAACAAATCCCAATCCTCTCAAGTGGCCTTGGGGCTCAGTAATTGTTCAGCAGTCCCATGGTCAGGACTGGAAAGTACACACTAATGGTAGCTGACTGCCTCCGCAGAGGGCTGATGGAGGGAGATTGGACTGACAACACTGATAACGTTGATCCCTCCATCTTCCTGGCTCTCTCATTCGTCATTCTGCGCCACCTTGATATAAAGGTTACACATCTATCTGTCTCAATGGAGCTGCGGCTGTCATTCCAGACGATGAACCGAGGTCTTTATCACCAGGGTGAGAAACTAACCTTTTCATCCACCGACCCCAGCGGCTGATGAGTTCCAACATTCCTCAGCAATTTGTGCGATCTCACTAGCTGAGGAGGTTATGTACTTCATAGTGATGCACCTGATTTAGTTCAATGGCTTTATTCAGACATATTCACACATTACATGTCAGAGTTTGTGTAGGGTAATGTATTGGGCTCTAGTCTTTGTATGCGGATAACTGAGTTAGCTAGATTTGATTGTTGATCTGGATAACTTTAGTTCTTTAAAGCCGCTGATGTAATAACAAGCTCTTAAACCCAAACCAAAGTATGAAAGTGCAAACCTATTCACAGTCAGTTGGTTCATGACTAATAGGTTTTAGGGTGAACATTTACAAACTGTTAAAAAAAGATGATTTTTATCTGAAAATTGATTAATGTATCAGATTCAAATGATTACCTTATTATAGGTGTGATGAAATATATTGATATAATTCAGATTTTGGCAGGGATTAAGGAACCATTATGATGTTGATGTAATCATCACTGTTTAATATTAGTTAAATAGCTATATAAAGAGTTCAATATGGCTACAGATGCCTTTTTTGTCCTTTTTGTTTGAGTTGTTCATTGAACACAGCTGCAAGTTTATCAATTTTGAAAAAAAAAACAACCTAATTTGCAGTGGGGGTTGAATGATTTTGAGTGCAACTGTGAATATGATAAAATACACAACAAAATGAAAGTAGTTAAAGTTCCCTCTAGCCTCATGCCTACCTCACATAACAATGCAATTAAATGATCAGCAGTATTTGTATGCTGATCATGGGTTTTGACTATCAACTTATGATATGCTTTTATTGCAAGGAGTGCACCGTTATTCAAGATAACCTGCTCTGAAATTAAACCAAAAAAAAATCAATCCTCTAAATGCAAAAATGGGAAATTGATGATGCATTTCAAAGTGGTGTAAGTTAGCACTGTTTGTATGAGGGTGCTGTCTGTGAGCTGAAATAGTGCCGGTTTTGTATGTAAGTGAGTGAACACACGCGTCGTGCTAATCAGCCTGATTACATGGTCAGACAGAAAACCAGTAGGGCTTTGATTCCTGGCGACTAGGATTAAAGACAATTGTGTTAGAGCAATACACGACTTACTTGTATCCAGATGATCAAAGCTTTTACGTTTGCTGTGGACTAATCAGTGTTCCCCGTGTGCTCTAATCACGAAACCCTCACAGATGTATATCGTTATCACCTGTTTGTTTAGCATCATTGCAGGAGCTCGGAATGAAGATCAGGACAAAACCTTGTCACTTCACGTGTTAAAAGAAGCAGAGGTGTTACTGGAGCCAGTAAAGTTAGGCTCATATTTCATGTTTGATTTATGTCAGACGAGTTGTTGTTCACTCCCCATTGTATCCCCATTTGTAAGCAGAATGGTAATGTTATTCTATCAAGAACGCTGCTTTCTGGCTTTTAGGCTGTCCTTGTTTCTGTCACAACACTATGAATGTTGATTTTCCCTTCAAGCAAAGTCAGCAGGATTGCAAACATACAGGAAGTGAGTGTAAATGAGAGAGAGAGAGCCCTGAGGCGCTTGTTGATGTCAGAGCAGGACAGCCCTGAGCCCTCGCAGACTACTCAGCAACACATGTCAAATGTACAAGTGTATGAAAATCCCACAGCTTTCAGGAAGGGATGTTGTCATGTTTCCAGTTTATTTGGACTAAACAGAGGAAGAACTGTGTAGTAAATGAGTCTCTTGCTTCCTTTTCAGGTGCACATAATACATAAGCATAAGCCAAATGTCCACCCACATGACTTACAGGAAAGCAGTATCTTGACACGGCTCCCGATGGCTTTCACTGAAAAACAGAAAGACAAAAAAGAGCAAAAGAGGATCTTGTAGATAATGAGTCTGAATTCCCTCTCTGATTGTAGACTAAAGATGATTCTTCTGATATTATCAAAGCATCACAATCACAGCAGCCCCCTTTAAGACAGTGGTAATATGAAGTAACTTTCTCATCAGCAGAGGGAAGTGTGCCTCTCTGTGGATTGCTAACTGAAGAAAGACATTCATGTTTAATTCATCTGTAGCCCTGTTAATTTGGGAGAAGAGACTTGATTTCTACTACCGCACATCCCCTCAGTGGGGAACTTGACAGCTGCTTGGAGACGCGGACCTTCTCAGCACTTCAGCAGCTCTGTAGTTAAAACATTAAACTGCACTCATGAGCTTTTGTAGAGAGGACAGAGGCATCTTGACTCCCCGACTCTCACTGGATGTACAATAAGTCACAGATCAGAACATGAATATTTCAGTACTGGTCTTATGTTTCTGTACACAAAGGCAACCAGAATATTTATCTTTAAAAAATCTATATTACCAGTGGAGAGCTATTCAAAAAGAGCAAATGTTTTCTTCGTAACCTAATGATAGCCAGTGAATTTTTCTTTCAAACACAGCTCAGTTTACCCTCATGTTTACCTGCCAGCACTTTCCTGCCATTTGCCGGCACATTTCTGCTTTTCTTAGCACATCACCGCCACCGCCATGAAATCGTATGAGAATATTAACTCACTGGCAGTAATATGTATTGAGCAGGGATCCGCTCACAAAAACATTGCTCCATGACCTCTTATGGGTGAGTTTCTAGTCTGTTGCAGCAACCACACTTAACTGTGATGTCATAATGCACTGACCACAGTTCGAGTACATTTCCACATCATTTCAGCAAGGTAAGATGTATTTTTTTGGTTCCAACAAACTGCTGACAGATCACTTAAGGCCACTTAAGGCATCATCAATCAATCAATCAGAACTTTGTACGTGAAACTAGGAATGCAGGCGTTATTTTCCCAGTTTTCTGGCGAGCTACCTGCTACTACCTACTTAAGTCCGCAATGACATATATTTTTTTGTTCAACAAAAAAATTATTTTCAGCTGACAGATCGCTTAAGGCCACTTAAGGCATCATCAATCAATCAATCAGAACTTTGTACGTGAAACTAGGAATGCAGGCGTTATTTTCCCAGCTTGCTGGCGAGCTACCTGCTACCGCCTACTTAAGTCCAACAATTGTGGATGAGATAAAAGCAGCTGTATAGGTTGCTGTACTGTAAAGTTGAGTTAATATAGTTTTTATATGCTCTAAACTATATTGTTTTAAACTAACAAAAAATTTAGTTTTAATAAACATTGTTGGTAATATACATCTAATTTGCAGCAGCAAATAGATTCAAAAGAAACCTAATGCCACCTGAATGATATGTTTTTCAAGACATTTTAATGAACATATCTGGAATGTTGCAAAATATTCATACTAGACATATTAGCAAAATGTTCAATGCTAATGCATTTCTTTTTTTTTTTGTTCACAGCTTAAACCATGTTGTTTTAAAAGCTCACGATCAATGTAGGGTAAATATTGTGGTCTTGGTTTATTTTTATTAAGTCCTCCAAAATATATTTGGCAAAATCATTTAAAAGTAAATAAATATCATTTCTAGATATCAGGGTTGCTCTGCAGATTCCCTTTGTTGTGACAATTATTTTGTGAGGATTGGATATCTTTTTAGATCGGATGAATATGATGCAACAAGCAAAAGGGAGGACAAAGAGATACTTGTTGGTCATAGTGAGCACTTGACAGTGGAGCTTTGGCCCTAAACACGACTGCAGTGGACCAAACAATTTGCATTTGCAGCATTTGTTTGGGCTTGGAGTGAACGGAGTGTGAATGGAACTGCATTGCACTGTGAAATTCTTCATGCTTGTATTGCTGAAAACAGATATTGAGATGACACTTTTAATCCTCTGTCAGCAAATCAATAAAGAAAAGTTTTCCCCTCGACAGCTGTGAACTTGTGACTCCTCTCAAACTCATTTTTCACTGTGAAATTGCACAATTGCTGCGTAAGATCAGTGTTTGAAATTGCCATGAAAACTAAATTCATCAAATCTCAGTAAAAGCCAAGTGAATTTCATGGCCTGACTCTAACTCCACCACAAGATAAAAAGGCACAATGTGCAACTATTTTGAGAAAAACACATTCACGAATCTGCCGCTCCAACATGGCCACCCGAGACCGGCCGTGTGTGTGCAGCATCCTGAGGCAACAAGTGATTACACTATCAAGTAGCTATTCAACAGCCATTATTTTACTGTCACACAGGATGAGAGGACACAGGACACAGTAAAGCCAGAGGAAGTACAGACTGACTGGCGATCCTGGGGGAAGGAACACTCTCAGGGAGGAAGCTGACAGCTGAGGAAGCATCACAGCACTCCTGTCTCTAAAAGGGGCTGTTTACATGCATCAAGAAGGGACAGAGAACTTTATGCACAGTCACACACACTCACACACACGCATACAAATGCACTGGTAAAGGAGGCTCTAATGGCCTAATGGATACACCAGAGCACTGAAAAAACTCCCATTTAGAGTGTCTGAAGATGGATGGGTGCTCTGGGAAATCTCATGAAGGTCTTCCCAAAGTCTAAAATGATGTATGAGATTCAAAATTGAAAAAAAATGAACGAAATATCTCAAGAACTCATTAACAAATATAAGGCAAATACAGTAGACTATTGAGCCTTGATCTGAGGAAACGTGTTAAAAGGTTTTGCCAGTAATCTGTATCTGGTATGTTGGTATGCAGTGAAAAAATAAATGAAATGTTATATCAGGTCAAACCCCAAACACTACCACTCCCAATAGCGCTCGGACATATTTTCTCTGACAGTTTTTTCACTTAAGGAACCACCACTTTCTTGTATGATACTGAGGTAGGAAGTTAGGCTGGATGAAGTGCAGGAGCGCCTTTATTAATTCATTTTGAGTTTGAATGCAGGAGATGTTTGAGACTGTTGTAAATGCAAAATTTGGACTAAATCACACTCGGGTTTTAAGCCCTAGAGGATGTAAAGTAGTGCATAAATTGTGAATTGCGTCTTGTCCAGCTGTGAAGATGAACACTATCAAATGTACCATAATATACCACAAACTGAAACGTATCCTTCAAAACGCTATTGACTTTTGTCCAAGGTACTACTTTGAGTCTCATTGACTCCTCGGTTTAAATTGCACAGCCAAATGCATGCTTTCATCGTGAGGTGCCTTTCAACAAGATGGATATTAGGAGTCTATTATCAAGCATAATGGAGTGCAGGTAGTGAACATACAGCCAGGACTGATTGCACTGGAGCTGTGAGAGGCATTCCCTCTCTACAAATGCTCAGTATTTGGACTTAAACTAATTCTGTTTCACTGTAGGGAACGAGAAGGGTGATATCCTATCACCTTAACATTTTCCAAAGGAGGGGAAAGCAATTTAGACACATCTGACCATTATACTCACAAGGCGGAAGATTGATTAAAACTGTATGTGTAAGTGTATGAGAAAGCTTGCAGGAAAGCAGGAAGAAAAGATTTATTGCTTTGCGAGTGTATAAAAGACAAGGGAGTGAGTTAATCAGAGCAAAATGAGATGACCTTTAATATCATGCCGAATCTGCCCTCAAATTCCCCTGAGTCTCTCTGATTGTGTTTGTCATGTTTTTGCAGCCCAGTGGCAGAGAGGCCAACTTTAGGGGAATGAGCTTGATAGTCGATAAAAGAAGCCAGAAGATGAGATCTCATTCTTTCAGATAAGATCTGCCAAAGCTTAAGGAGGCTATTTGTCACCCGTTTCGGTAGCTTTTGTTTATGCCCTCATCTGATGTACTGGCGTATTTTTCCCATGAATAGGCTTCTATCTTTCATCTGCAAAGAGTTCTGGGTGACATTTTGTACTCTAGTAATGCTGTTTCTACCAGGACTGTGATCAAATGTCAATCCTTTTGAATCCTTTATTTACTTTTTTAGATTAACTTACTACATTTTCTTGCTGTTGTTGTTTATTGGTCGGAGTGATACAAAACAAAAGATTGGGTCTGACTAAAGATTTGAATCAATTTATTACAGTGTTCACAAGCACGTATTTCAAACCCTGTGTGCTAATCCGGCTAGCGTTAGCAGCCCATGTCAGTTGCATGGCAGGTCTATTGATGAGTGCAGAGAATCACCTCAAAGAGCAAAGCTGTTTGTTTCCCACATTTCCAGCCTTTATGCTAAGCTAGGCTAATCTGCTCCTAGCCTCAGCTCTGTGCATGAACACTGTCCAGTGAACACTGAACATGGCCACTACTGTAGCCAACTATGACGTTAACAATACAGTGAGTCAAGACACAACATTCATGCTAACTAAGAAATGATTATTCAAGAAAAACTTTTATGTACACTAGACAAATTACATTTATTTATGTTGTATATTAGCAATATCTCCTAATATGTTTTATTGTTATAATAATGTTGATTTGCCCACATGCACACTAACAGGTGAATAAGGGGAATACATTTTTTTTCCCAAGTAATACTACCCTAAATTATTCATGAAAAAGAGGTTCTCATTTTGGTTCACATGCTGCTACACCCTGAGTTGAGGACCAAGCTCATTTATCTGAATCTGGCCCTAGTTGCAAATCTCATCTCCACTTATAAATTATTGATACAGTCTGCGCTATGAAAGAGCAGCCAACCCCAAAAAGTCTAAATGCCATTGATGTTAATGAGAAATACACTTTTGAGTGTCTGGATAAATGTCATGCCAAGGAGGTCAGATCGAAGCCAAGTAGAAAGCATCAGGGCTTGATCTCATTTGTGCTGATAAAAACATAAAGTTTAGGCTGTGAATTTGCATCTGTAAGTGTGTGTGCACTATTTGTGTCATTTTTGTTGCATTACTGTCGAAGTCAAAATATAGAGAGGATCGCTGTCCATAGATTAACTATGAATCCCATACTGTGCGTCATTGTTCTGATTCAAATTCTAAAATTTGATTATGATCTGAAGCAGGAAGCAAGGCTGGCTCAGCTGTTTCGGCTGGAAAAACAAATGGGCCATAATCATAAATAAATACATTTGTAAATAATTCATTGGCAACTACATTTCCACCATCTGATAAATAGATATGAAGGGTTTCAGCTGTCCAGGCAAAAACATGTTCTCTTCTAATGCCCCATAATGCAGTATGACTTCTATCTCTCAAGCAGACATTTAACCACTAGGAAGAAAAGGCTGTGACATTCTGGATGTGCCAGTTACTGAGTATCTCCCAGAGTTTCAGAGCTCAGACAGCGATTAACACAGCAAGACCGAACCCCGCTAGGAGGACCCCAACCAAGTTTAAAATCCACATCTGTTTTTTTTTTTTTTAAATATTAAAATTATTACCAATGATAGCATTTCAAGAGCTCTACTAAAAAATTATGAAATTATTTTGGGAGAATGGAAAAGGAGCAGCGAGTGAAGTCCTCTATCACTGAGTTTCTCTATATGCAACTAATTTGGAAGGAAAATCCACCACAAATGCGATAAAGAGGAACTCAGCAGCAGTCGGGTGTCTTGTTTTTGCTGATTTCCAGTGGTTTAAATTCCCACCTTCCTGCAGTGATGTAGAAGTGCACTCCTGGATGTGGTTTGTACACTGTGACATCAGCAATGGGTGTGGTTACTTTTACTACAGAGACAGAAACACTGCTTCTCCTCCTGGTATTGAGTTGATTTTTCATGTTCTTGCAAATACCTGCTGCAGGAATGAGTCCTTTGTATTTACAGTTGCCCTTTCCACAAAGTTTATTTGAATGGATTTCTGGTTAGAATGACGGTCTGTGGTTAACACAAGCTTAAGAGATTTACAAATTTTGGTATATAACATAAAATATGTCAGCGTTGGTGACACTGAGGTCACGCCACCATGATGATCATGGTATAGTTTGTTTATAGCCTAAAGCATTGTCTTCTTCTTCATTGAATAACTGTTCAAATGGTGAGACTGTGACTGTTCGTCCAGGTATTTCCAGAGGCTAGAATTGATATTTTTGACAGAAAATTTTGATTAGCTGTCTGAAGCTGGATTTATACTTGAAAATAATATCATTTTATTTGTATAACACTTTTCTAAAGAGAGTTGCAAAACACTTAACAGTAAAACCAACAAACAATAAAGATACTAGAATAATTGGAAAAAGTATACAAAAAGTTTTAATGATTTACAGAGGCTGTGCTACAGAGTTGGCTACATTGAGAGAGAAGGGGCTCTGGCTGAGAAAACACTGTTAGCTCTGGTAATGAAAATAGCTGGAACAACTAGGAGATCCCTGCCTGAGGATCTCAGCTACACTAGTCTAAAGGATTAACAAATCAACAATGTAACTTGGAGCCTGACCTTGCAAAATCTTTACGTTATAAACTACATCACTTCAACTCACAGGGAGCAAGTGGAAAAGTTGCAAGGATGAAAGTGATGTGATCTGATTTCACAGATTTTGTTTTTGGCTAGACCGGAGGTGTGAAGTGACTCATAGCCGAGCCTGGAGTAAAGAAAGGAAACACTGAGGATCGGCAACTATTAAAAATAAGCTACACAAATACTTGCATTAGGAGGTTATGGTGTAGCAACAGAGTCTGTGAGCAGACAGAGCTGATGTGCTTGTCTTCAAAAACCAAAACACAATAAAGATAGAAGTGGATATCACAATAACAGGGACTGGCAAGCTGCTGGTCTTTTGTATTCCTGCTATGGTGCCCATAGAAAGCACAGACTGACAACACGATGTGCCTGATAGTGTGTGAGAGTAATGTGTAGTGTTATGGTGGTGCTGTCAGCAGTGAGATCCAGCTACATTTAACCACTTCACATTTATAGCAGGATTCTCGTACACCGTTATGCAAAAATTTAAATCTTGCTCAAAGGAAAACTATGATTTATATAACAACTTGGGCTTTGTCCTCATTGCTCCAGCCATTGTTAATGATGATATTATATTCACCAAAGTAAATATTGAGATCTCAGAATGTGGTGCCAAAGCAAAGAATAGGTCCAAATCACATAGAGATCATCACGTGTCCGGCAGAAAAACCTTACCTCACTGATAGGTGACTAAAGATAAATTGAATCAGAACTAACAAAATCAAAATTTGGATGAAAAACACTAATCTCCATCAGGAAGTGTACCATCAGAGAGCCCAATGAACAAGTTAGAGAAAACTATTCTGTGTTCAACAGACTGTTGTTTTATTAGGAAGCATCCTGGCGTAAGTTCATTTAACTGTGACTGAGTCTGATCACATTAGTGATAAAGGGAATTCATGCTCGGCCAGCTTTCCCGGAAGAAACAAGATAAGATAAAATAAACTTTATTGATCCCTGAGGGGGAAGCGGCTTGGTGCAGCAGCGAAGAATAGAGACGTCAGTTCATGAAGAAAAGATCTAAAGATACTAGGAAATACGAATGAAAAGGCAATGAAGGTATAAATAAAGAATGCAATATATTAAAGATCTTCCAGATTTTTAATAACTACAGGGGAATAGCTGAATGTAATGGTATGATGTCATGTTGCACTGGCTATGAACACAAGCCGAGTGGGTTCACACAAGGAGACAGAGGATAGAGAGAGGGGGACTTCTCTTTTCCCTGCAGGATACTGAGTCAGGTTTTTCTGACACTAGTCAACAGGACACATCATTTAGCCCTGAGGCACTGGCTCCTGCTTATATTCCCACTGCCAGCAGCGCCCCAGGAACAGGATTTTATAAAACTGGCTTAAAGAAAATCTGCACTGTTTCCCAGTTGAGTATTTTTCTCCTGTTGGACCACAGTGAGACATAGTGCTTAATAAGTAAAACTCATAAAGGAGGAATTTCTACAATACAACTTTAAATGAAATGCTGTTTAAAGAGAATTATAAAAACATCACTTTAAATGAGCAAACTTAATGATATGATCTGATATGCTTGAAAGCTCCAGAAAAAGCTAGTCAGTTTATCTTTTTGCATTATTTTGCCAATAATAAAACAAAATTCTTTAGTCATAAGAAAACATAATAAACTATGGTAATTATATCTTGCATCATAAAAGTTAGAATTGAGATGAGGATGTGAAAAATTCCATCCAGCTCTCATTAACAGGATAGCCCACTGATTTCACTCATTTTTGACAACCATTCCTCTGCAGACAAATGCCATTTTCATCTAGAGGGAGGGGTGTAACAGCAGAGAAGAGCCACAGGACAGAGAAAAGAAGCAGTGACATTTCAGATTTCTTCTTTCATTCTCTGCAGTCAGCTTATATCGACAACGTACATATACTTTTTTCTGAATATGATATTTGAAAACAAACCACACTGGTGTTAATCTGAGACTAATGTAACAAAATGTAGGTTATTTTTCTTCATTTTGATTATAAACAATACATTTAAAAAAACATGGACATTATTTTAGACAACAAAAAGGAATGACTAAATGTGATCTTAATTGGATGTAAAAGTCACAAACTTGCCTCATGACTTATTAATTGTGGACACATTGGGGGGGGGGGGGGGGGATCCAGCACTGGCACCCTACTGTACAGGATTTGCCTTTGAGTCTTATCAGCTCTCCAGTGTTGGGTTGCGTGGGTTTTAGTGTTGTATAAGCTTTTTACTCCACTGAATGGCGCTTTGGAAACACCTCTGCTCTCTGACATCATTCATTCTCCTCAGCCACAAAAGACATTTAGTGTTACATAATCTCTCCCTTCAACAGAAAAAGCCCGAGGATATTTTTTCCTTACGCCTCTTCTCCTCAGTAAATCAGGAAAATGGGATTGATAATGATTTCCAGAGTAAATATTGACTTAAAGGAATGCAGAGAGTCGCTTGGAGCAACATCTCATGCATCCAGCACTCTCTATTTTCAGTGCAAGGCTAAAGGAACACACTCCTAAGGTTAAGAGTTTGATTCATTCTGTGTCTGTAATAATCTTTGACATTTTCACATCAACAAATATCTGCTACATATAGTACTGAGCCTATATCCTATTTGTCTCATTTTGAAGGAAGGAGGCATGATTGCATGTAGAGGAAGACGGCAAGAACTGAGGTTATGTGTCCACACAGGTTTAAAATGTTTCAGTTCTCAAAAGAAATCTTCTATTCATTCCCCAGCTGCATGACTCCGTGAACATACAGAGACAGCAGGAGCTAAAGGTTATGGGTCTGAAGTAAAGCATAACAACTTGAGCTCCTGGAGTGTTTTGGAACTCTGAAATCACACACATACACATCGGGTGACCAGGTGTACCACTTTATGCAGGACTGCACAGTATTTTGGTCCCTTGTTGCGCGTCCCACATATTCAGACGATGTCCCGCATTTTGATTGGCTCTTGTTTTCAAAAGCAAAACCACTGCAGGGCAGGTGCTTTTCTGAAATCTGAATCTTATCCAAAGGCTCAGGGAAGGCTGTCATCAACAACTGCTCTGTAATTGTCAGAGATTCTGTGCCCTTCCACTATCAACAGGAAAATTAGTACAAGATCGAGGTGCTGATTGCAGTATTCTCACACTGTTTTCTCACTGGCAGGCTGCTCAGTCTGAGAAAAATAATGTACACCATCTGAATTTGAAATGTTTTAAATAAATAGTATGCACGTTGGAATGTATTTTGCAAACATTTATTCTATTGTCATCATCATCGTCATCATTACTGTGTCTTGTGCACAATGAGCAAAACACACATGTCAGAATTGTCAACATTTTTGATTACGTCTCAGCTTTGACAACATGTCTCACATTGGTCCACACAAACATACTCTTTGTCCCTCATTTGGTTTGTTGGGATCTGGTCACCGTAACTCTGTGTGTTGGCAGCTATGAAATGAATGTGCAGAAGTGTGTGCTTATTAAAATGTTTTCTGTCTGAAAGAGCGGGTGGCAATTTGAACTCGGAGGGAGCTCAGAGAGTCCAGTAGCTCGGTCTGCTATGGCATGCAGTCATCATATATATCTGGATTTTTTCCAAAATTATAAGATTATGTCAAAAACAATTTTGAGGTATGTTTAAATGCACCACACCATTAAATGTTATTGCTTGTGTGTTGGTTCCGAATCAGCTACGTCCTTCCATGGAGTTTGAGGAAAATGAGGCCTGTCGTTTTTCCATAATCCTGTGGACAAGTAAATGCCACCAAAAACACAACCTGCTTGTCGGAGGTAACTGTATACTAGGAGCTAGCTACTGAGGCAACAAGCCAATAAGCTGCAATAAAAGCGCATCCAAGAACACTATAACTGTTTTCGGTGTGTATGCTAAAGGTATAGCTTCCGCCTTTGTGGACAGCCTGACCTCCGTTTGTCAGTGTCAGGAAATTACTTGTCAAAGTTCCTCAAGGCCAAATTCACCCTTTTGCTTTTTGCTTTGTTGATTTGCGCAAATCCACGGTTAGTGATGATTCCATTTTAAAAACTGGATTTGGTGTGAAATGAATGGAAGATGTTGTGACTGTGCCTGAAGGCGTGATTGTCCTAAATCAAGGACAATTTAAAACATGTTAAGAAAATATGAAACACGTAGAAAAACATCCTGTACTCAGTGTAAGACTCAATTAGAGACCAATCCTCCGCATGTCCTTGAGCTTTAAATAAAGGTTGATAACTAGTCTGAATCAAACTGCACATCAGATAAAACAGCATCCACTTAATGACTTTGTATAACAAAACATTACTTTAAACTTTTCAGATCTTTCGTAAAGCTTCAGGCCAATTCTGTCTTTCAATCAGTGATTAACATTCATGCTGCAAAAGCTTGAAACAGCAGAGCGCAGTCTGTTCCTCCCGTTCAATTAGCTGGGAGCCAAATGTTTATGCATCAGAAAGTTTTTGAAATGATGCTCGTGCTTCTCATGATTTGGCCTCTGTTTCACCCCTCGCCGATCACACAGTACAGAGTGAACACGACATCCACCTGTGACTTTCGTTTGGTAAAGTGTATATGTTTGATGTTTCAGGGCTTACTTCTAGTAGGGATTAAATATGAATGATTTCAATGAATAGAAATAAACATATGAATTAATCTACCGTGAAGAGCACACACACAATACAGCACAATCTATACCAGAAACTGTCCGTAACCCAGAGCGAAAATGACAGCTATTAGATTTGGTGAAATGTGATGGTACTGTGAGATCACACTGAGCCGACGAGTGTCTGCAGCCTCCCCGGCTCCATCAGACAGCTGTGGTAGATAATACCACATGATGCTGCAGCCGGCGTGTTCTCTTTCTCCTCACGTCCCGCTCATCGGGCTCCCCCTTTGAAGCTCAGCTACGGGGTGGGGAGAGATTGATGGATGCTCACACTGCGGTTGTTCTGCTTCACACTCCAGTCCACCTGAGTATGCCTGTGTTTGTGTGGGTCTGCACGCACGTTGGAAAAAAATTAGCATCTGTGTGCATGTGTTCACGTTTTTGTTCGCAGGTGTTTTCTCTGCATCAGTGAGCGTTCATTCTCAAGACTACAGCAAAGAAAAGTGTCTCCTTCCTTCTTTTTTTTTTGCATTTGTGTTTTTGCTTCAAGTCATATGCTGATAGAGAAGCAACATGAGAAGAGTTAAAAAGATACATACATGATCTGTATGTATGTATATCAATCAACCAACAGCCCAAAGGATCTTAGTCCGTGATTTGATGGAACATTTTTTTGCCGGGCTTTTCTCTCGTTGAAATCAACTGATGCTGAATTAATCAAGAAAATTCAGAGGGGAAAATCACTTTTTGGGAGAACTGCTTATGACTCACAGATGTTTGTAACCTCTGTGAAGGGCTTCATCAAGAAGTGCTTCATTTTTAAGGGACACAACCCAAAGAGGTCAGGAAGCACTTCTTAATGTATGTATGTAACACATAAGCACAGGTCTAGTCTTAATTAGTGCCCCCTAGAGGCTGCAATGTTATTTACACTCCTCAAGAGCAACGTAGTCGATCTACTCATACAGGGTTCAGAATGTGCTAAAAATTAATATGAATGTGCAATATGATGGAAATCTCCCTTAAAGTTTCAGGAGAACTGAAAGGTTATGTGTGCAGCAAAGGGTAAGTGGGTATGGATCAATGATATGCAAGTAGAAGTAGTCTGATGATTGCAATCAAGGAAAGCCCATGGACTCACCTTACATAAATGCCCTAAAGAGATCCTGTAAGTTTATCATTTTAAATTAAGATAATGACAAACTTAAATTGGTATTTCCCATCATGCATTTGGAATTTATGGAGTCACATGTGCATACAAGAATACAGCCATCATGAGATCTCTGATAAATGCTACAAACAGATGACCCGTTCTTTGCACAATAGTAAAGTACAATCATTTTGTGGGCATTTCTGTTTTTTGTAAATGTTTGTATTCTCGCTACTAGCACTCCTGTGAATTTTATATGGTTTATTGTCTGATATTAGAAAAGGGATTTCCACCAAATATGCAGTGCAGCACGAGACATACAAAAAGAAACAAATCTTAGTATAGTTCTCCAGTGCTAAAAATAAGACTTTGAGTGATTTCTCCTTGATGGACAGTAATTATATCTTATCATATCGTGCATCACAAATCATACATTTAAAATGCAGATATGAAAAAAGGCCATCCAGCTCTCATTATCGGGCCGTGACCTTTGAAAATGGGTAATTCCCGTTATTTCATTCAATTGTGACAGCCAGGCCCATTCTTATAGAGACAAAATGCCAGTGAAAAAGTAATATAACACAGAGTGGTGTTATAGGACAGATGAGGAGAGGCAGTGACATTTCAGATTTCTTGTTCCATTTCTGCAGACGCCCCCCTGAAGAACCCACGACTGATTTTCAGACCGATCCAATATTTGAAAAGGAACCATGCATGCCAGTCTTGTCACTGTAGATGACAACTGCCATGAGGGCACGGTGACATTATTTCAGCTTGAAACTGGCCCCATGCTGGGACATCTTCTGTGGAAGAGTGAAAAAAGCCTCAATCAGCAAAGAGTGAAATGTCGAGGGCTTACTTTCAAAACCAACAGGGTCTCAGAGGCCAAGTGGTCAGTTGACATGTATGCTAACAGGCTTCGAAAAAGCCCAGTATGCACTTCAGAACAGGGCTTAGGGATTTGAAGAATAACCACTGAAATACATTAGGTAAATATTTCAGTATGTCTTTATGTATTTTGGCTTATGTATGGTTAAGATAAACCCTGTGCATTGCCTTGGGTGTATGTTTCTCATGAAGTGACCTTCTGTCTTTGTTTGGTGTTTATATCCCATCAACTAGCTTTGTTCCACTCCAACAGCACACGTTAATTAAACCACCACGGATGAATTTATTCTATTATTGGATTCTCTCTGCCGGTGAGTATCCCAAATGTGTCTGAGTCCCCTTGCATTTCATGCGTTGGTGCACCTCAGTGCAGCATGTTGGGACTGTACAGGAGAAAACAATATAATGGTAATCCTTAACAAAAGGCAAGAAAATTGGACCTGAATATGTTGCCCTCTTCCCCTTAGGACTCCATTCCTTTCAGCGGGGACTGACAGAAGATGGATTTACTTATTATCATGCCTGTGCATGCCAATAAGCGAGACACTGGCAATCAATAACTCCCTTGGAAGAGTGTGAGGGCCATACAAATGCATGGTCAAGCCAGGTTACAAACAAGGCAATCACTCCAGTAAAAGTAAGCAGAGAGGCCCGAGCATCTGCATCCCTTCTGCTGTATAAATTATTAGACAGTTACTAAGAAAATTACCACGTTAATTAACTGCAAATAGCCTCCCTTTGTCTTCTATGTTTTGCATAATAACCTCATTTCAACCTGCTGGATCTGCCTACTGTGAGCTCTGTTGAATGGGTTTCTGAACACAATTAGGTTTTAATTGTGAGCCTCAATAGAATGATCAGAGTCTTTTTGTCACTGTGCACCTTAGAGGATTTTGCAGTATCGCATAAGGAATGTGCTTCTCCAAGGGTTAGCGAAGGTTGATAGTCTAATTCTGGAAACTGGAAGTTTGGAAGATTAGAACGAGAAAGGCAAACCTGTCAATCTTTCCTTCAACAATGGAGCTGCTAAGTGAGTCCAGTGCGAAGAATCCCTCTTCATACCAAACATACAAGTGCACATAGCTTTGTATGAGGTAGAGCTGCAAGCTAAGAAATAGCTAACTGGAATGCTAAAGGCTACATCAGGGTCAAATCGTGGACTATGTTCTTCTAACCTAGTATCCCCGTCCTCTCTGATCTTTTCTGCCATGCTTGAGATTTTCCTTGGTAGGATCAGAGGACCTGTACGTTTGATATGAAAGAATGTAAATACTGAACCGTTAAAGGCCTCAGTGTGCCTCAAACTAAATATTTCTGAAAGCATCTGAAACCCACTTTCCAACGTCAGAATCAAAGAGCGCTGCAATACTTATGTAACTTTGTGCCACAGACAGCTGGCCAGATGTGCAGGAGTGTAAAGCTAGCAATGTTTTACCTTCTCTCTCTTGCTCTTGTTTTATTTTTCGCAAAACTGCCTCTTGTGTGTACAGCCAAATGCAACAGCATTCATGCCTTCAAGGAGAGACTGTCCCGAGTTCTTTGAGGTAAGGGAAGGAATGGGATACAGCCAGAGGATTGCATAGCAGGTTTGATAGCCATTGACTATGGTCATTCAGAACAGGCATGACGACTTTACTTTTAGACATAGTCAAACCATTGTTGTATGGTCTACATCATTTGAAGCATACTGTAGCCTTTAAAATGTCATCAAAGTAATGAAGCTTCCTTTACAACAATGTCAAAAGGAATCAGAAACCTTGGAAGCTATTGCTGTTTTTTAAGTTTCAAGTCCCGACACTACACTTTCTTTCTAACTCATGAGGCCTGCGACTACAGACTGCAAGATTTTATTGCGCCGTCAACAACTAAGCATATTTCACACCTCAAAGCTCATCATAGGCATTGCGACCCTCCAAGCACACTTCAAAAGTCTAAAAAAGCATGCCTTACATCCCCACTCCAGCTGAAAAGATTCTAGTACGTTGTATGAGTGTCCATAAAGCCCTCCAGTGAATTTCCAAACAACCTGACAAAAAGGATGCCTCTAGTTGTAGATGTCAGACTTACACGAATGCAGGCGCTGGAACAAGCAGAGATAGACCAGTAATTGAAAAGCGAGAGCTTACCCCACTCAAAACCATTCACTTGTGTCAGCACTTTGTGGGTAGGTTTCTTTTTTTTTTTTTATAAATACAACCCCGCTCCGGGAGCTATTCAGCTGAGGAGAGGCATCGCCATTTACCCAGTAAGTGGATAGCCTCTATTTACATTGTCACGGGTAGAAAGGTACCCCGCTGCATACCTTTCTTATCCAGACTGCTCAGGGGCTCACATATATCAGTTCACACATGTGCTGCCTGGTACATGCCCTACAGGCACAATCCCATTTCCAGCTCAGTGCTTTATCACCTTGATGACCCGTAATTTATTGCGCTCCAATGTGAGCGGCTACTTCATGAACGAACCCAATTCTAAGTCTGTGTATAGGTTTGTTTCCCTCCTCTTCAGCAAACTGAATACTGTCCTGCAGCTACAGTGTTGATCCTTTCTCCTGTTTTTTTTTATGTGTCAGGAAGATTGAGAATGTCAATAAAGGTTCCTGAATGAGTCTCTCTTGGCTTTCTAATGCGCCCATTGAGAATAATGGACATGCCAATAAGCTCCTCCGCCTGGACGATAACCCCCGCCCCGCTCGCCACCACCATCTCCACCACCCCCATGAGCAAGACCTCTCGAAAACACACACACTCACACAAACACACACACACACACACACTTTCCCTCTACCCACTACCACTCGTGACTCGAGGGTTGACTGATTGGCAGAGAAATCATCCATTAACAAGGAACTGTGAGTAGCTTCTCAGCAGCAAATTAATGGACCTTTGCTCATTGTGTTCAGCCACCAGGTACACTCAAGGGCAAAGCTCTTAAAGAGACATAAACAAAACCAAACAAAGCAATGAGGCTTGGTCGTCTGATTTAGCTGATTTTATTTTGTTTTCTTCTTTGCATCAGCTGGTTACTGGAAATGAGCAGTGTATGAGAATTCAAATAACCTTTGAACGTTCATGCTTTGCACACTAAAAGAGATGACAGAAGGATGGGTGGGCGTGTTTGCCTTCCACTCCAACAAATCAGATTTCATTTTCCAGCTCATGCTAAGATTAGACTGGTGTGTATCCACCCACAGCGACTTGCTTGTTGTCTTTTTATGTCTGAGACTGTCTTCACCAGAAAAACGACAGCACTGGTCAGGAGTTATAATGCAGACTGACATGTGTACTCTTTTCTGCCAGGGATTCCAAATTAAAGTATGTGGTATTAAAATCGATTTGTTTTTGTTTAAAGATTAAGTTTTGTACAAACTAAAGTGTTCATCATGTGGCGGATGGATAAATATGAAACATCCAATTCATATTGTATTCACATGAATCTGCCACGGAAAAAGAACATAAACATCTGACCATTGTAGCTCAGAATAATGCTGCACATTCGTCATTATCTTGTTCGGCTTCCTTAGGCGGAGAGAAAGATCTCAGCACTGAAAGCACTCATCAGTTCTCTCCCTTCTGCAAGGTGCTGCATGTAACCTCTACTCAGTTCACAATGCACGTAAAGGTGCCATCGTTCATGCCAACGATGAGTGTGAAATGCTGCATCCATTGTGGTTTATCTAATCTGATATGGATCATGAAGCTAACATCAAATCCTGGGTCAAACCATCGAAACAACATTTAGTTTTTTTGTGTCTTTTTTTACAACACACCTGTAATCCCCTCTTTAGCTGCCAAGATATGGCAAAATTTTACTATTACATGCACCTTATTCTTTGGTTTTATCCCCATTAAAAAGTAATGCAAGTGAATCCCAGCTATTTGATAATAATTGGCACACTGATGTACTTCCCTGTCTCAAAGCAACGAACAGAAATTATAATACAGAAATAAAACAAAACTACAGTAAAGTAATCACTGGAACCAAATCCATGTTGGGGCTGAATTCTGTATTTAAATGAAACTTACGACCCAGCATAGAGTATTAATAGATTTTTCTAACACACTCCTTCAATGCTTTTGCTGGTGTTTTCATTAAAAGTGGTTCACTAAATATAGTGATGCAATATCTGTGTACATCTCTTTAGGTTAGACAGATAGATAGATTTGGTCGTACTACAAATCCAGAGTACAGTTTTAGTAGTAGAGCAGCTGTCTGTTGTCGTGATAAAAGTCATAATTCAGACCTCCCGTCACACAATCCAAGATCACAGATACTGTTCTCCCTTGCTGGAAAAATGGCCTGTCACGACAAATGCAGCCATGCACAGATCCCCTGGTGCTCTTCCTCAGCCACTCCTTCCCAACCCTCATCATCCTCTTCCCATGCTGTGTTTCTTATTGACTGATTCATCTATTCAACTGTTTAACAAGCTGCCCTTGGCTCTGTGCTTTGTGTGGTCATTTCAGTTTAGCATTTTGAATGGTTTACATGAGAACAGAAGAGATGGTGGGGATTGTGAGGATTGTGCCAGAAATGCAGAATTATCTGTAGTGTTCTACAGAAATGTAATTCAGAAGCAGCAAATTGCAGATAAATGCTTATGTTTCTGCAGAATAGGAACTCATTAACCAACCCCTGCAGAACAGGGTTTGTTTCATGATTGTCAGGATTTGGCCATTATGTCCAGAGTGCTAAGAAATCACATACACAAAACTACTTGTTCTTTTGCTTTTTTATAACTTGGAAGTGTTTTGATGTCAGTCATTAATTCATATCACTGTTCTTCAGTACTGCGTTGGTGGAATGTATGTGTGTTTGTTCTCGCAAAGTGTTAGTTTCCTTCCCAACAGACCAGAGAATGACTACATTCCTTTGTGTTGGTTATGTGTTCTAATTATGATAGGAAATGGTAATTTATTGCACACCGAGAGTGGCACCTCACATAAATTTAGAATTTTCTTTGTTTCTCTCAAGAAGGATGAAGTGATTACATTACAGCCTTTTGTGTGGCTGTCATTCTTCCAGTGTGGTGGCGTCTCCCTCATTGGTGAGGATTCTCCGAACAGCCTCTGCTTTGTCATGCCAGAGGACGGCAAAATTATATTGACGTCTTTCTTCTACTCTTATGTCAATATATTCAGAATGACTGTGGTGTTGTGTGAAAACACCTCTCCTCCCCTTCCCATCCTCTGTGCTTCTTCTCATTGCTTCCCAATATATTTCTCCATCTGCAAAGACAAATGAAACCAAACGAGGTCTGCCGTATTCTGGATGCCAAATTCATTTCCAATGTGGATGGAGCTCACAGTAGGATTATGTTATGATTGCCCAAACAATCAAACCAAGGCCGTGGGACTGCAGACTGAAGTGATGCTGCACTGAGCATCATCATCATCATAACCTTGAAGGACCTTCACTGGCAGAGAGAAAGGAGTCAAGAGGGCCTCTGAGTCATAGCTGTGCAGATAGCGCCCTCTGTTGATTGCCCTGGAAAAAACACAAGGACTATGAGCAGTGCAGTGCTAATGACCATGACAGGCTCATAACAATGACTTAAGTCCTATTATGGACAGAGTCTCAGGGGCACAAACCTATCAGTGCTTTGACTTCCTATAGAAGAAAGGAGGAAAAAAACAGTCCAATGACACCATTATTGACAAAATAGTCATCTATGATCAACTAATTTCTGACAGAAAAGTGATCCATTGGAGCCTCTCCAAGGAGTCATTGATGTTAGATGTATAGCAAACCTACTATATAATAACCTCCTTGAAGATTATTGTGGATCAATGAATGGACATAAATTAAACTGAATTTAACTGATCTCATGTGAAACAAATTCACACATAAAATACGTATACAGACACATTCATTTATATTTAATAGAATATAAAGAAACCAACTTCTTGACATGAAAGAAACATCGAATAATTAACTGAAATTAATTCCTGACAGGCTTTTCAAAAATAGATATAAGGCTGATATATTGTATTCACCTTGTATTCACTTGTTCATGATATTGTGATATAACCCTGCCTCCAATTAGTTGGGTAATTTTAAGAGCCTTTCATTACTTTAGCTCGACAAAAATGTTCCTATCCTATTAAAATTTTGTTACTATTTTAGCTTCAAAGGTCTGAATTTGATTAACTTGATCTGGGCGTTTTATTTTGAAAATGCCTGATTCCTCCCAGTACTTCCGTGTTTGCGTCGGTCTTGCGTGTGTCTCGCCTTTGCTGGTTTGCAGGTTTAATAGTGTCTTGTAGTCACTGTTTGGAGATAAATAATCATGTCTCTGGAGGTTGAATCCGCAGAGTAAGTAGTCTAGTTTATTACTCTTCAAGCAGGGTACTTTCTTTAGTACATTGCTTGCTAATAACTCCGCATTTGATCACATTTTCTATCAACGAGGCCTGCCATCTAGTAGCGTTAGCATGCTAAGCTAACGAGCTAACTTACAGTTACCCCCACGTTTGTAGTTTTCAGTTTTTCGGCGAAGTGACGGTGTTTTCAGGCTGACTTGTTGCTGTGTTGTTTAAACATTGAATTATATTACTTTCATTTTCCAGGGCTTCTCCGTAGCGTAAACAGAATTTGAAAAAAAAGGGAGTTAGAACAAGTTAGCATTAGCTACCGTTAGTCTGAATGAGGGGTACATCATTGAAACTAAAGCAGCGAAAAAATAGTTAAAGTGATTCAATTTGTTGTCACACTTGAAGATCCTTGTTTAGTGTCTGCGCTTCTTGTGTTTGCATCATCTCATAAGTGGTGTTTACTATGCAAAAATGTTATCAATGTACAACAGGGAGTATATGAATATTCTCCCTGCTGATGTGAGAAAGAGATAAGTACGTGTTTACTTCGTCTTAAATGATCCTCTAGCATCTGAGACTACTTATTTAACTCATTACATTATTGTTTTGTTACTTCAGCAGGGCTGTCTTGCAGTATAAAAGTCACCTGAGTCAATTATCTTTTCCACAGTGTGATTCGTCTGATTATGCAGTACTTAAAGGAAAATAATCTGCACCGGACCCTGGTCACCCTGCAGGAGGAGACGACTGTGTCTCTAAACACTGTGGACAGTATAGAGAGCTTTGTGGCTGACATAAACAGTGGCCACTGGGACACTGTCCTGCAAGCCATCCAGTCCCTCAAGCTGCCAGATAAGACCCTGATAGATCTTTATGAGCAGGTGAGGTTCATTGGTTTTGCTGTTGTCATTGCTCATGTTGACAGATCTTTCAGGGAAAAGAACCTGGTGCCTGAAGTAATTTTTCTTAACCTGAATGTCTGTGTTATTTCCTGACCAGGTGGTGTTAGAGCTGATCGAGTTGAGAGAGTTGGGTGCGGCCCGTTCACTCCTCAGGCAAACTGACCCCATGATCATGCTAAAACAGACCCAACCTGAGAGATACATCCACCTGGAGAACCTGCTGGCTCGTTCTTACTTTGATCCCAGAGAGGTGAGTCCAGAGCAAACGTGTAACAAGATGCAGTCTTCGCTCGTTCATGTTCATTCATCCATCTAATCATTTTAGGATCAGTTCGCCTGGATTGTCATTTTGCTTGTGGCCTTCAGCTGGTGCGTCATCAGAGACGCATGTTTTGTTGCTATGTTTTGAACACACAGCTCATGCACCGTAAACTGCTGTATAAGCTTTGATGTGGAAACAGGAAACACCAGATTTTGGATAAATGGGGACATGAAATTAGTTCAAACCAGTCTGCCTTCTTTTAAAATACACCTTTCCCGTGCACTAAATAGTTAGAAGTTCTCTATCTTCACAAGAACAATAGATGATAATACAATATATGGTTGTTCGTCTTCAAAATTCATATTTGTTAAAGTCTAAATGTCAAATAAAGAGTCTGTCTGTAGGACTACATTTCTCTTGAGTTCCTGATGTTTGTGTGTCTTGTTGTTCAGGCATATCCAGACGGCAGCAGTAAGGAGAAGCGCCGCGCAGCCATCGCTCAGGCCCTTGCAGGGGAGGTCAGTGTGGTGCCACCCTCTCGTCTCATGGCTCTGCTGGGCCAGGTAAGTGATCTAGAAATCTACAGGTGTGATACGAGTCATTCCTCAATAAGAAACGTATCATTTAAAATAACTAATTTTTGTCTCAATCCTGACATATTTTTTGCGACATTTGCATTAGCATGTCTCTTGATTAATATTCCTGGCACAGTTAAACAACCAGTCAAATAAAGTGCTCATGATAATTTTGTCCACTGTCTACATTTTCCTCCTTCAGTCTCTAAAGTGGCAGCAGCATCAGGGCCTCCTGCCTCCTGGTATGACTATCGACTTGTTCAGGGGTAAAGCTGCCGTTAAAGATGTGGAGGAGGAGCGCTTCCCCACCCAGCTCAGCAGACACATTAAGGTGCCCTCACTGTCCCAAAGTATAGATCTAGGAAGACAACATAAACGGGCTGCTTTGCTGTTCAAAACTGATGATTCATTGTCATTTTAATTCTAACGTACTTATATTTTTCTCTCCTCGAACAGTTTGGACAGAAATCTCACGTTGAGTGTTCCCGATTCTCCCCTGATGGTCAGTACCTGGTCACTGGCTCTGTGGACGGCTTCATCGAGGTCTGGAACTTCACCACTGGCAAAATCAGAAAGGTAGCTCATGCAAAATGAAGGCACACGAACCAGATTTACTGTCTGGTTTAATATGACGCTACATTTGCACTTATCAGTTCAGAATTACTTCTGCTTACTTGAAATAGTTACGTTCGTTTTGTCCCACAGGATCTGAAGTACCAGGCTCAGGATAACTTCATGATGATGGATGATGCAGTGTTGTGTATGTGCTTCAGTCGAGACACAGAGATGTTGGCCACCGGAGCCCAGGATGGAAAGATCAAGGTATTCCAATTTGGCTATTTGTCTCATTGCACGTACATTATGTTGTTACAATCACAGCTAAAAGTAAGAAAAGTAAGCTGAGCAGGTTCCTCCTCGAGCACACATAGAATATAGTTTCTCTGCAAAGCCAGGTACACACCAAGTATAGCGCTGATGATAGTCGCCTTCAGACACAATGTCATGTTGCAAAAACAAATGAAAGTAAGTCACTGTATATGTGTGTGTAGGTGTGGAAGATCCAAAGCGGTCAATGTCTGAGGAGGTTTGAACGTGCCCACAGTAAAGGAGTAACATGCGTCAGTTTCTGTAAAGACAGCAGCCAGCTCCTCAGTGCCTCCTTCGACCAGACCATCAGGTAAACTCATAGCTGCCCAGACACATTTACCCTTTATTTTTCTTCCAAGCTCTGAATTTATTTTTTTTAGTTGATGGGTCAACTGTGCTCTTTACTGAACATCTATTTAGTATCTTAGTTGCAATAATTCCTTGTCTTTGCCCAAGAATCCATGGACTGAAGTCAGGTAAAACTCTTAAAGAGTTCCGTGGCCACTCGTCATTTGTGAACGAGGCCACTTTTACTCCAGACGGCCATCACATCATCAGTGCTTCCTCGGACGGTACAGTCAAGGTAAAAGAAGCATCTCTTCATTACTTTTTATGGCAACAGCACAGGAAATATTTCAACGGCATCAACGTGCCTGATGCTTAGCCATGTGTGTCTCACTGTGCTTAACTTGCTTCAGGTGTGGAACATGAAGACCACTGAGTGCAGCAATACCTTCAAACCTCTGGGCACGTCAGCCGGCACCGATATCACAGTCAACAACGTCATCCTGCTGCCCAAGAACCCCGAGCACTTTGTAGTGTGTAACCGCTCCAACACGGTGGTCATCATGAACATGCAGGGACAGGTCAGTTCACATCAGTACTGCTCTTAACAGTCCAGCAGGAAACCAGAGCACAGTGGTATTCCAGAGGTGCTTTTAGGAGCAATGACAGGTTGCAGTGAACATTGTATAGAGTAGTTTTTCAAAGGTGTCTTCTTATGAAAGGTGTCTTCCCTTTTACATACATGTTTTGTGTGTGTTTGTATGCACTTGTGACTCCGGCCGTGCAGATTGTGAGGAGTTTCAGCTCCGGTAAGAGGGAAGGCGGTGACTTTGTGTGCTGCACTCTGTCGCCCCGCGGCGAGTGGATCTACTGCGTGGGTGAGGACTTTGTGCTCTACTGCTTCAGCACGGTCACCGGCAAGCTGGAGAGAACACTGACGGTACGTTGCTGCTCTACTCTGGAGCACAGATCAAAGTGTCACAGTGCATTCCCTCCTCTTCCTCTGCTACAAAAAGCTGTGAACTTTTGATTTAAGACTTAAAGGGGATGATGAGGCTCTTTTGTCTTGCTTATTAAATTATTCAATAAACAAGCATAGGCAGATATGATCTCTGCCGTTTTGCCAGTTTCTACCTGTTCTACATAAGTCACTTAACTTTTTTATCTACTATATTTTTTCCACATTTGTATAAACTATGTGAAGTACTGTATAATGCACTAGTATATTTGTTTACCAGCAAATGTTGAAGTAATGATTCAGATTCCATGCAAGGATATTCCCAGATTACTTAGTGTGTATGAAGGCTCCGTTTTTACATCTCAATTGACTCATGAGCGATAACTCTGCCAGGGGTTAAATTCCTAGGTGGCAAAGAACAATTACTGTAGGCAGACATTCACACACTAACCTTGGTCTGATTTATTTTGGTGTGAAAATAGAAATAAGACACTCCTCGATGAGCATTTTACTAACTTTAAATAGCTAGCTTGTGTTTGTGTTTTCCTCTATACAGCTTACTTAGATTTTAAAGATGTGTTCTTGCTCCTCCTGCCCCCAGGTCCACGAGAAGGATGTGATCGGCATCGCCCACCACCCACACCAGAACCTCATTGGGACCTACAGTGAGGACGGTCTGCTGAAGCTCTGGAAGCCTTGATGTGTTGACCCCAAACTGGGACTGGACGTTCTCACCCCACGACTGCTCTCCTCACTCTGGACACTCCTCCGCCCACTAAGGGGTTATGGTCATTTTACAGCCCTGGGGCGCTGTGAATATGTCACAGTAAACTCAAGGTTTTGATAAACATTTTGGTGATCTCAATAACAACAGATGTTACATATTCAGCTGCATGTTTCATTTTTTTCAGTTTTCTTATCATTGAAGCTGTCCAGCTGAATATTGGCAACTAATGACAGTTTGTGGTTTTTGAGTGTTTGCACAGCAGAGCCTTATTTACTCTAACACAATACCAATACATTTGTTGCAAATACTCTAACTGTCCAAATTTTAAAAAAAGTCAGTTTCACTTATCCGTCTATGGTATTGTTTCAGTTGCACCTGAAATGAATGAGGCTCTGCTGTTCAACACCTGAGCTTCACAAGGATTCAGTAACTTTCTCAAAGGCTTCGGCTTTCCTTCATCCTCAGACAGAGGAGGGGAGTTGTCAGACGTTCGGGGTGAGGAGTGTAGATAATAGACTCAGTTCTTGTTTTGAAAATTCCATTTTTTGTAAATATATTTTTTATTTGCATTTTTGTTTATTTGATTTTTTTTCAAGAAGACCTGGTTAGATAGTCTGTTGTTTTTTCTTCTGTTTCAGTTCCAACAATAATTGAATGGCATCACTTCAAAATCCTTCTATATATACTTTGTAAGTTAGGTCATTCAACACAGAGAACCAAATAATACATTCAATTTAATAAAAATGTCATTGTCAGGCAATGTTCCCACATTGAGTACATGTATTTGGAATGAGATATTGAAATTTCAACATTCTTTAACTTACTGGATGCACAAATTTCCTACCAATATGTCTTTTCTGTGCCATTAAAGCTATTTAACCAGAAGTGAAGTGAGGGGAGCATTTTTAAGCAGTGTTTAACATTAGTGTTGGAGAACCACAACATGGACAAAATTTGAGTTAATCTGAATGTTTTTAGCAGAATGTTTTACAATTTGTTATTTAGAATATTTTTTAAAAACGAGGAGACCAGATGTCACTACGCTGACATTACTTAATATCTTTATATGGGACTTTGGACTTAAAGCATCCCTGGATATTTCCAGTAGTACATGCTGATTTTCTCATAGAAAGAGGACGACTTGAGTGAGTCTGAACCCTCTGGTTGGATGGTTGTTAGTACAGCAGCTCTGAGTGTTTATTCAGCCAGCAAGACACATTTTGATTACTCCTTCAAAATAAAAGCATCTATTTTTCACTTCTACATGGTATGTTTGAAAGTGTTACCTACTGACTTTTTCATCTCTGCTGCATCTGTTGTCTCCATTTTCAAACATGCTTTGTAGAAGTCGACTGAACATCTGATAATCAGAAGCAATGAAAATGACCATGTTAACCTACTATTAGGTCAAAAAACTTGAATGTTTAGCCTCAATTGTTATCTTAATAAGGAACCCAAGGGGATAAAAGTTCTCAGAAACTATTTGTTAAATTGAAGTTTTTGTAATATTTCTTCTTTGCTGTAAATTGCTAGACATAAGAAAATATGTTAAGTAACACATGGGTTAATTTATGACCTAAATTGTATCAAAGTTGTTGCAAATTCATTTTCTGCTGTTGCTTCAACCTTTTTGCTGTTTTTGTTAGAAAGCATGATAGTAGTGAGGAAAGAGTACACTGTTTTTCCTCACTACTATCTGTTGCCCTACATACACTATACCAACACAGCTTTTATTTTTTAAATCCATGACTGGAAGTTGTTTTTGTATTGGGGGTGACTTGATAGTGTTGCAGAGCGGCAGGTCAGAGAGGTTGAATGCTCAGTGTTGGAGCGGTTCCTGCAGGGAAGAGTTACTATGGCAGGAGTCCTGCACTTCATTCTGCTTTTGTTTCTGCATAATGGATTATTTATCCTCATTTCAGCCAGGCCTGATGATGACACAATTACAGTGAGATCCACTGTGGATTCAGATGCAGCTTTTACCTCAACTGAGAGGCTTTTTCCTGCAGGGAATATGAATGCCACTGAGATTCCCACCACAGGATTCACAACCAGTTACAGCAAGTCAACAACTAACCCTCCTAAAACCACCACAACTGCTGAAGACACTGTTAAAACAACAGAGAGAGCAGTGACCAGAGAAGTCTCTAAAGAAGAAGAGGGTCCTTTGGAATTAGGTGAGTTGGTATTTTACATTTTATATGCTGGAATTTTAATGCTTTTTGATTTATCCCATATGGAAAATGTTACACTGATTACACTGTAGCCTTATAAAATTTGTAATAGGATTTCTTAGTCATTGGAAACATCTTTAGAAGGGCATTTGTGCAAATCTGACTCATTGTTGAGTAATTTTACATGTGTATCATTACTTTTCCCATCAACAGAAACAGACATGCTGGTAAAATGATTGTTCTCACAGAAGGTCATGTTTGTTTGCAGAGTAACACAAAGTAACCAGAGTTTAAATTCTAGGAAGAAATGTGGTAAGTTTTCATCTTTGAAAAATAGATAGAATAAATGTCCCTCAGATCAAACCCCAGTATGTCACTGGTTGCAAAGGTCCAACATCCATTATTGAAGGAGTTGTAGTGAATAATGGCACCACAGGATTTAAATAACAATTCAAGTAATCTTTTTAGGGTTCCTCAAAGCCTCACAGATTCTCAGAGTGCAAAGAAAGCTCTGTTGGTCTTTGCATATCTGCGGTCAGAGAGTCAGTGTCCGAGGGTTGGGGGAGGATGTTCCACATATGCTGTGTGCAGTGAGAACTTTTAGGAGTGTGTTTTCTACTGATGAAAACCAGATGGGCTGTGTGATGCTTCAAAAAAAAAAAAAAAAAACACCACTCGCCCTCTGAGGTCCGATGTTCCCCAGGCAGGGGTTAATGCAACTGTATCCTCGATGAAGCCAAATGTTATAATGTTGTAATATAAGCATGTACAGTCAAAACCTCCAGCAAGGCAGCATTTACATTAATGCACTCTCTGGTTTGCAAGCTGTTTTATGCTGCTTGCTGTGAATAAGCCAATGTTAGGTTTAGATGTTTGGAAAATGCCCTTGTTCACGTTCTTGCTGAGTTACACTGAAGATTTATTTCTCTCTAATTTTTTTATGAACTATGAAGTTGCAGACAGAGGCTGCTTAGCTTAGCTTAGCATAAAGACTGGAAACAGCTTGCCAGACTCATCTAAAGCACACCAATTAAATGTTATATGTTATATATACAGGTTGCGGCTTTGTGAGAGTTATTTGCCGAACTATTTCTTGGCTGGGTGCTGTGACTTCCCTCCACAGTCAGCAAATATAGGTTCTAGTAAGCAGTAGACGATTTTAAAAAAAATCTTTGGACAGAGGCAAGCCAGCTGTTTCCCCCTCCTCCAAACCTCCTTCAATCTCATCTTCTAACTAAATAAATGTTTTTCCCCATAATGAATTTCCTTTAAAGTCGTATGCAGAAAGGCTTTTCCTGTATACATGATTCATTCCTAAAGTCCAAGGTCATGTTCTCCAGGTATGAATGTTTCCTACTACGCATTAAAATGATTTGCATTTTTGTAGAAAGGAGGTCCACCAGGAGCGTTAAGGTAGCAAAGAAGCCCAAAACGACCCTGAAGAAACCCAAACTCGTCATCAAGAAGCCAAAGGTTAAAAAAGTCAAACCTCAGGTGAAACCAAGTCTGAGACAGTCAGTGGCCAAGGAGCCAGTCCCACGTATGTATGGGGATTAGCCCTGATGTATACAGTATGTCAATCAGACAAGGGTCAGATATCAGCGGCAAATAGTTTTAAGAGCTTTCACTTGTGGTGTGTCGGGACAAACCCACCCAGGAAAGCATCAGACAAACCTTGAAACTATTTGCTAACTTAACATTAAGTTCAGACCCAAATCTGATTCATGCCCCATGCTGTATATCTAAATGTGTATACTGTAAAGAAATTAACTCAATCTGCTTCTTTAAATAAGCACAGACTCGCCACAAACACGTCTCTGATAAGCCATTATTGAGGAGACTGGGAGCAGCTTCACCTCTCTCTAAACCAACACTGAGCACTGCGAAAATATTGGTGTCAAAGTAATACCAGCGGGGACATCAATATTTACTTAATCCATAGCCTGCATTAATTTCATTGATTCCTTTAGAGGTTTTATGTTGTCTTATCACATAAAGCCGAAAATGCTGTGTACCTTGTATGCCAAAACTTGGACTTTTTCCCGGCTGAAAACTAATCCTGCACAGATAAAACAGCTGCCAGTCTTCTTGATACACATTGGCAATGTGATCAGAGAGCTTGCTGGCCACAAAGATGTCCCCTATCTTTATTCACTGGCCTCTGCTGACATTGTTAATGCCTCCTGTGCTGTCCCTGTCTTTAATGTCCACCCTTATCTTTTCTCTGTATTTGCTTCTGTTCACTAAGTGTCTCTTTCTTTACCTCTCTCACACACAAACTGGAAATACTGTCCTTATAAGGACATTCTTCATAAATTGAACCAATAAAACCAAGTCCGGAACTTAGAATAAATGATTAACATTGTGGGGGACAGAGTTTTGTCCCCATAATAACTTTAATACAAACACACACAAATCACAGTGCGGTGGTTTGTGTGTTTTACAAATTCTTGTATATGCATGCATATTTGTGTGTGTGTGTATGTGTGTGTGTGTGTGTCCTAGACCGGGAATCGAGCCGACTGAGGAAGCGTGTGTACATAGAGCGTCTGTACATGTAATGTGTGTATGTATAGTAGAGGCAGAGATTAACTTGTGGAAGTTGGCTGGAAATAATGCTTGGTAAGCAACTTGTCAAATGCCATGTCAAATCAAAGCTGATGCTCATTAAAATCCATTCAGGCCTGTCAGCCAGTGCTGGAGTGAGATTAACCGTAAGTGATGGGCCAGAGAAGTTGGCATGATGGGAAAAGTGAGTAAAAATGTAAAAATAGAAACTTATAATAGGACCTCTTCTTATTTAACTGGTGAAGAGAAGGACGCTGCTTTGGTGGGCTCACAAAACAAGTCCAGTTTCTTGGTTTTGTCATGAAAGAACGTCAATAAACACTCAATTTCCAAGTTTCCATATTAAGTAAAGAGTCCCATCAGTTGACTTCACGTTGAAATTCTCAGTTGTTTGGTTTGTTTCTGTTCATCATATTCTGTGTCAGATGACAGTGGTTGTTATGTTGAGGGGAAATAACAGCGAAATTGAACAACTGAGGGAAGAAAGGAAGAAAGTTTTTTTTATGTCAGAGTTACTACCCACCATGATGAGCTTAGACTTCTTATTGGCAGGTCAAGATGCTTCAGGTTGAATCTAGTGGGAGACGGCTTTTGTTCTCTTTAAGATGTTTTAGACATTTATTCCCATATCCAAGGAGATTGTTTTGAGTCCCATTTGTATGGTTGTTATTGCAGGATACCCCTGAAGATTTCACTATATATAATTGAATGTTTAAATTGGAACAAGGGAATTGTTTTTGTTGCAGTTTGCATTTAGAAAGCTCCTAACTCCTGAACCATGAGGAGCCGTGGCCATATCCATGGTGTTACAGCACTGCCATACATTTAAATGTGCTTAGTTATCATGAGTGTGGTTTGATTTCATTTTGCATAATTAATCCTCCTTCAAACCCTTAATGTCGTCCGACAGCAATCTTTGAGTTCACTCAAGGCAGATGCCCCCCCCCCCCCCCCCCCCCCCCCCCCCCCATGAGCCCCGTTCTGTTGGAGGTTTCACTTATTGTTCAGTCGTCACCAACTGCCTGCTCATGTGGGGATTCTCCAGTCGCTGGATCTCTGTAGACTAAAGAGTCCGTAGACTAAAGGCTGTGACCTGCTCTACATGAAAAGTATCATGAGGTGCAATACAAATAAAACCTGATTATATTGATTGAATATGGATTGTGCAGGCGGGCGGTCATGTCGATGAGCCCACGGGGCTGAGGCCCAGGATGGGGCGGTTTCTTTAATGAGGCATCTCTGGGCTCCGTCTTCCCCTTGTGGTTCCTTTTTAAGGAGAGAAAAGAAGTGTTTTGGTGGAGCAGACGTGAAAACTGAGATAGACAGGAGAGACGGGGCTACTTAGATAGACCTAACCAACTGCTTCAGGCAAAGACCAATACAGACCACAGAATCACATTTTCTTTGTTTGTATTGCAGAACCACCAAGCGCTCCGAGATTTTGGCCCCCAACAAACAATCTGAATGTATTTTCTCTCCCAGTGGGATTTATTTACACAGATAAGCAGCCGGACTGTGGACTGCTTCAATGTACAATAAATTGAATGTTTTGTCTTGTGGGCATCACTGTCAGTTTGCCAGATCTCTCTGGCTCAGCTTCAGTGGGTTTAGAAGTTTACAGTTTGGCAGGAATCCACCGGTTAGCAGCAACTAAGAGATATTACTCTTTGGAGCTGAGCAACATTTTGAGTCACAAGCAGCTCAGCAAAGATCCAGCTGGACTACAAGGCAAAAGGGGGGGTACGGTCTTTTAAGGAAATCCCACCTACATTTACCATTTATCCTGCTTCTACACCTTGGCCTGAGACTTTTTAGCAGCCAGTAAAGCTTCCTGGCAGGAAGAGGCAGCTTGAACCGACCTGAACCCTCCAGACAATGAGAGTCTGTCTGAGGCTTGAACACGGAAGCAGAGGAAGCTGGACAGGTTTAAATAAATTTCACCGTCTACAAGAGAGTTTGTCCTGCTCTCAGTTTTACTTCTCTTTCAGTTTGCTGTCTTTGGTTTGATTTGTAAATCCATCAGTGTTGAAAGGAGACTTTTAATTAGGTCAAAGTTGTTATACCTGATAATGATAAATACTTAATTACAAGCAAAGATCTTAAAAAAAAAAACATAATGTAGAGTTTCGCTTGATGTTTTTCATGTTGGTTGTGGCACATCACTCTGAAATCTCCCACACGTGTCCTGTTTCGAAACATCTGCATTTATGTTTCTACGCTTTTTTTTTATTCCGCTGTTTTCTTTAATCTGTCTTTCACACTAATAACATGAAAGAAACCTCTGACAGTGGTGGATAATTCATGTGCATTCTGTCACATTAAAACATTAGAATTTCGAATTTGTCCTTAGCGATTAGATTTGTACTCACATGCGTTTTAGAGTTGATCTTGTGATCTCTCAGCTCTCACAAGGTCAAGTGAGTGTACATATGTTTATATATGTACGTGTGAGTGTATGTCGATGTCTAACTGCAGTACATGTAGTGAGTAAATCTGTATTCACTTTGTTACTATATTGTACAGAGCAGCAAAGTGGGTTGAGATGCTGGTCCCATGCATTTTATTTTGCCCAATTTAAGCAGGAAATTAATAAAAAATCTGTATCATTCGAGACGGACAGGAAACATGTTTTCCTTTTTATTCTGTCTGCATGTCATGTCAGTGCTGTCTGTCGATGAAACTAGAATTGGACCTCTGGAAAACTGGCATCTTCTCGCTCTCCTGCTCTGTTCTCTACTGACACGGTGTACTGATAATCACATGGTGAATAAATCTCTGTTGACTGTGTCAGAGTGTCCTCCACTGGGTCTGGAGTCACTGAAGGTCAAAGACACGCAGCTGAGAGCGTCGTCCTTTAAGCGCAGAGGCCTGGGCCCTCACCGCGGCCGGCTCAACATCCAGGTGAGCAGACAGACCGACAGCAAACCAAAAGTATGATCTCTTACATGCTTACACGTTTGTGTGTGTGTGTGTGTGTGTGTTACAGTCTGGCATCGAGGATGGTGACATCTACGATGGAGCCTGGTGTGCTCAGTACAGAGACAAGAAGCAGTGGCTGGAGGTCGATGCTCTGCGACCGACTCGCTTCACTGGTGTCATCCTGCAGGGTCGCAACTCTATCTGGAGGTCAGTGGTGAGAGTTAAAGTTTATGTGGTGTGCCCTGGGAAATGCAGTTTTGTAGAGTAGTTCACTTTCAAAGCAGTTCTTTATAGGGATTTTCCTGTCTTTATAGTGAAGTCTGTCTTTTAATGGTGGCGGTCTTATTCGGCAGATCTTTTATTTTTTCTGCGTCACATGTCATATGATATCTGCTATAGAGCTACATTTGTGTTTTCACACACAGTTGGGACGTGGTGCACACCTACAAGGTGCAGTTCAGCAATGACACGCTGGTCTGGAGGCCGTGCATGAACGGGACCGAAGAGGCTGTAAGTGAACAAATTGTTTTTCTTTTTTTTCCAAACCTCAGATTGAACTTTTATCTCTTTCTCTTTACGTTTTCTACATTTTTTCCCCCCCACACTTCACTTCCCAAGCTGATCTGGTAAGGTTTTTGTTAACATGGTGATATGAGCCAGTGGGTGAATTGCACTATAATGACCTAGCATTTCTCATTTTTTTAAACATTTACAACATGTAAGACAGAGTTGAAATGTAGAGGTAAAATGTAAGTATTTTACATATATATATGGCTTGAATGTAAATGACTGAAGGTCAGTATAACACATGAATAGCACCATGATAGTCCCACCTCTGCCACAGAGAGCGAAATAAGATGAATCACTTCAAACATACATAAATATTTTCAGTTTAACAATTAAAAGATGGTTTACAGTATATTCACTTTGTAAGTATGTTGTAACTTTTGCTGACACTTTATTTTAAAGGTATAGCTTTAGCTTACTACTTTATTGCTGGTTATTGTCCAAATACCTTGTTGCTCTGGGACTGACTTTCTGAATAGATGTCTTTTGGTAACCTACTATAATTAAAAGGAAATGAGAAGGTTTTCAGTTTGTATTTACTCATCATAGTTGAGTTTTTAATGAAAAACCATAAAATAGCATGGTGGTTAACAACACAACAAAAATAGAGGAGCGTTACCTCTCTACATGCTTACTAACCATAAAACACACCCTGTGACATGCGGTTTTTACTGCTCATCCAAGAGTGCTCACGGCAGCTTTGTCACCAAGTACAGGTGAGTAAATAATGAATATGTGAATCAATATTTTAGCCAACTGATTGAAATAAAAGAAATTTAAAAAAAAAAAGAACTATTACACAAATAGGCTCAGTGAAAAATAGATGCAGCCTAAACATAAAATCATATTTATAAAACAACAGTGGCAACAGTGAAGTGTTTCTATAAATTTCAAACAAATACAAGTAAAGGAGTTTTATGATGTCACAGCCAGATATTTAGCCGCATTGGCTGCTGATGTCAGTGGAACCGCCATATTGGACCAGACAAGACTGGCCTGCAAACACATAAAGGTAAACAGCATTTTTCTGGATAAAAAGCAATATTTACAGGGTTTTTTTTCTAAATTTTGTATGTTTTTACTCCACGTAAATCATAAACTCTTGATAATAAAAACGACTCAAATCGGTCGAGAAATGTAAACATTATAGTGCTTTTTATCCAGAAGAAAATGCAAATCTCCTCTTTTGCAGGTCAGTCTTGTCCTGTCCAATATAGTGACAATGTTAACTCTAGCAACCAATGTTGCCAGGCCTGTATGTCTGGTTGTTACAATAAAATAAATAAAAATTCCATGTCAGTATATCACAGCAATGTGCTGAAGTGAACGATCAGACCTACAGTCTGATCTGTGATTAGGCTGCTGTCTACTGGTGTGTATGTTTGCTGTTATGTTTAGAGGAATGTAATCTGGGGTCAGATTAGTAGCTATTTTGTTATGGTTAGAAAGATGTGCTTTAAATTAAGAGGACTCCTTCCATATTTAGGGGGCGGGGCTTCATTGCCATGGTTACAGTAGTAAAGACAACTATTGAACAATCACATTCATGCTTTAAAAAACAACACTGATCAGCGGTTTAAACGGGGGTCGAACCGCAGTCTCTCACATCACAACATCCATCCGCTACAGTTCCTCTTGGTGGTTGGGGGGTATTATGGGGGGCAGCAGCGGTGACAGAAGCACGCATGTGACCCGGAGCACCAACACCGGCTCGATGCTTTCATCAAGAGCCCGTCGCAAGATGCGGGCGGAGGCGTTACGATTTGTGGCAGAGTCGGTCCTGAGCGAGGAGGAGGAGGAAGAGGAGGAGGAAAATCTCTGCTCCCACATCCTCTCCTCCTTTATCAACAATCTGGACGACCGACAGTGGGAGAGCATACGGGAGAGGATGAGAGAACCAGTGAGTAACTTACAAAGACAAGTAGGTTATAGCTTTAGTGCCATTTGGTTAACCAGAGGATCATTCAAACCAAAGTGTCCAAAGTTTAGGTATTTTTGGAATGTGTGTTGGAAAAGAAGATCAGATATAAAAAGTTTATAAGATTGTTTAATATTAAGTTAGATTTCCAGAAATCTTTACTCGCAGTATTAGGGGACTGGTTACTAAACTAAATCATCAGTTAGTATGCTAAAACCTTCAGGGTGTCACTTTGTTTCTTTGAGATGCAGTTCAGTTTTAATAGCATTTACCTTGATTTAATGTGAAAGCCTGTGTTCAGAGATGCAGCCTGAAATGTCTAGTTTCTCTTAGTGTTGCTTATTTCTGCTTTTAGAAAAGTCAGAAGACAGGAGCTGCAGTTGAATGTGTCCAGTGACATTACAGTCGACATTAAACGGCTTCCTCTGTGCATTTTCCCTCCAGCTGACCCAGGCTCACCTGGCCAAGGTGTCTAGGAGCATCGTCAGGGTGGTGTCAGAGCTGGTGTTACAGATGCTGGTCCCGGCCCTGATGGACCGCCTGCAGGCCAAAGACTGTCCCGAAGCTTCAGCCAGCAAATCCTGCAGAGAGGAGACTCAAAGCAAGGACAGCAGGTTGGAGCGTTCACTTCCGCATCATTGTTGCATCCTTAGAAAGAAAACCTAGTAGGATAAACATAAAAATGGTGTTAACATGTGGTTGGTCAGGTAAAGGTGCATAACTGTGATTTTTAATTGTTTATTAATAAACACAGACAGTTATGAAAAACTATAATAATATGATATATGAGTATATAATTTTGGTCAAATTTAAGAATAGAAAAATAAGAAATACAAATAATAATAATAATAATAACAACAGCAACAACAACAACAAAAATAATAGTTTATATCACAAGATAAAAATGTTTTATTTTGTTTGAGGCTGTGACTGTATTCTTATTCAAATATGCAAGTGAAATGGTCAGTGTCAGCAGCACTGGCTCTCAGCAGCACTTTAGTAGCAAAAAAACTGATTTAGCTGTTATTCAATAACGTAGACTGATTGTTTGTTAATAATAATAATAATTGTTTGTTTGTAGATCCTCCCCTGTGATGGTGAAACCCCACGTCGAAGAGCCTCTCCAAATGTATTTTGGAGTCAGTCAGGAAAGTCTGGCTGAGTCACTGGGCAGCTCTGCCTCCCAGTCAGCCGCCAGAAGCATGCTGGGAGATGAAGTGCAGCAGGCGAACCAGGGTCTGCCTGTCTTATTTGCCTACACCTCTGTTCCTGAGGCGGGTGAGTGCACAGTGACTGCACTGCAGGCCCAGGAACAGGTATTAGAGAACATATCTACAAGCATGAAGTCCTTGAGCTGTGCAGGCGAGGCCCTTGCTGAGGTGGCCTCATTGGAAGACGTTGAACAGTTTTTAGAGCTGGCAATAGAGGAGGTGGTTGCAGCTATCCTTAAAAGTTTGGACTACTGCAAAGAAAGGGCAGAAGCAGGTGTGAAGACAGAAAGCACTGCTATAAAAATCCTGAAAAACCTGGACATCAAAATGAGATCAACCAAACTAGAGACAGAAGGCAGGATAAGGATGGATAAGGATGATGTGGACAGTTTGGATGATTCTGGAATGGGGTACTGTGGCTGTTTTAGGGACCTTCAAGCAACACTTCAGAGCTGCATCAGCAAAGTAAGAGTAGCCTTTAAAAAGGGCCAAAAGGATGAAACACCATGGGAGGCGAACCCTGAAGTCAGAGATGGATCAGCTCTTCAGGGCAAGGAGAAAACATATCCAATCACTGTGTCCCCTGAGGAAGTTTTCAAAGCCCTTTCGTGCGGGACGTTTTGTCGTACCAGCCTGAAGGAACTTGAAGAAGTCCTTAGGAGGTCACTGCTCATGTTTTCCTCGCAGAGCTTCAGGACAATGGACACTTTAGGTGAACCCCACATGGCCTTGTTGGAATTGGTGGCCTCAGAGATGGTGGACACTGTAGTGAACAGCGTAAATCAACTGTGCCAACCAAAGCCGAGGAAAATGATCTTCCCATGGCAATGTTCTGAAAACACCACAGTGACTGAGGACCAAGTTGCCTCGGCAGCATTGGTACTAAAACTCAATTTGCGGGAGAAACTGCGGAATTTCTTCAACTTCCACAAAGAGGTCTTGGACAAACTGAGGGAGGATGAAAAGGAAAGGAGGGCTTTGTCTGCTGTTCTGCATGGCAGGAGTGACACCACAGACATCCAGGAGGGCAGTGATGTGCACAGCATCCACAGCACAGTGATTGGTTCATGTGAATCCAGTGTCAATAGCGTGGCAGGTGTAGTGAGATCTTTAGTGGATGAAACAGAGCAGAGGTTGAAACAAGGCGGCAGCAGAGTCCAAACTGGGAGTGGAGATACAGCACCTGCCAGGCTGGAAGAGCTGATCAGCCAGGACAAGCTGGGCACATTCTCTAAGATACTGGCTGACAAGGTCACTAGCATGTTTCACCAACAGGAACGAAGTCTGACTAAGCCGCTGGATCCCAGCAGAAAGGCGTGGTCCGAGACAGAACTTACAAAGCCGCCAGGATGTCCCGCTGATTCCATCGCGATCTCTGACCAGATGTACTTATTCGTTGAGGAAGCTGTGAAAGGCCTGCTGACATTACTCATCTTCCCTCCGCCATCATGGAGAATGGGTCACGTGATCCAAGTCCAAAGCGGCGCTTCATCAGCCGTTAAATGGGAAGAGTCGACCAAGAAGTATGAAGCCGCCATCGATGACTACAGTCAGCTGATGACCGAGCAGGTGATGGGATGCCTCAGCAGGACGTCTGCTGCCTCCAGGCTCAAGCAGGAAGAGGGAAGTAGACTGTCTGTAGATGTCCAGGACAGGGAAGTACTTGATGGAGTCACAGAGCCAAAGAACATCATCCATGTCTTCCAGGAACTTCCAAACAAGATCAGGAAGAAATGGAGGATACTGACCAACAAGGGGGTCTAAAAAATCCAGCTATCAACAAAGTAGAAGAGACAAGTCTTTTTAAGATTTTAAGTTACTAAAGATTGAATCCTTAACTATATTCTCCCCTTCATCCACCCCCTCTTATCTTACCCCCATTCCACCGCAACCCTAACTCAAAACCTCACCCCAGAAAATTCCATTCACTTTAAGCCCTAACCGCATCCATGAAATTGCACCCTTTACATTATAAATAAAGATGGAAATAAATTATTTCAGTTTCATCTACATTTTTTGAAATATTGGTCAGGTGCTGGTGTATGTTAAAGATATTGTTCTGTATGAAGCTTACCAAGAGGCAGTTCAGCAGAAAAACAGACATTTTTTTCAATTCCTTAACCACATAATAGATAGGTAGATGGCTTGCTTGAAAATGTGTTTGGTAAAGAAAAGGTAAATACGAATCTTCCGACCATTGTTCCAAGATTTACTACCAATGTGGTGACAAAGCTGCTTTAAATCAAGGGGATGTGAGAAAACACTAAATATTTGTAGATTAGTAGATTAGTTTTTGAATAACTAATTAGTCATTGACCACAACCAAAAATGCATGAATGGCTTTCAAATGTGATTTTACTGCTTTACCATAACATTTAACTGTATAATGAATATTTTTGGTCAATTAAGATCAATTAATTCATGGATAAAGAGACTGAAAAAAAATACTAAAAAATTTTTTTCAACTGGAACACTAACTTATTGCTATTTTTTCTTTTACTATTGCTTCTTTTCACTCTCCCTGTTCAATTGTTGCTGCTGTAACATGAGAATTTCCCCCTATGGGGGATCAAATAAAGAAAAGTCTAAGTCTAAAGTCTTATATTTTAATGATTCATGGTGAAATGTGTGCAGTGGACGTGTAATACCAGTTTACGGAAGAAAATAAGAATGAGTGTAATTCACCCACAAACTGTTACCGCCATTCCAACAAAGGGATACAGTGGTTTTGTACCAAGAACATTATGAACATGTTCCATCAGTGAACAACAGCTTGGAAGTTCCTCCTTTTTCTTTCATGGGGATAAGGGGTAACAATGCTGCATGTCTTCATGGTCCCCATGACAGGACTGTGTGGTTTGGTTACATTTCTGAAACTCCACTGTCCTTCAGGATGCCAAAAATAGATCTGGAAACAGCCTTGGTTTATTCATTCGTGTGGTGTTTAGGGCATGTCTGCCACACAGCCACAGCTGACCATGAAGTGTCAGTCAAGCAAGGATTTTTTCCATGCAGCATCAGACTGGCTTCAATATTACTCAGAGACTAATGAGTAAAAAAAATACATCTTTTCACAAGTCAGTTAATGAGTTTTCTTGTATTTTCTTTATCTTTAAAACAAGTGTTGAAGAGCGGAGAGGAGAAGCACAAATAGTACATCTCTGAAAGAAAACCGTCAGTGCTAAAAAGAGTAGAGGGTGGCAAGCATGCACAAACGGAAGTTAAAAATCATGATTTGCAATGATCTAAAAGTAATCGTAATAAGAAGCCCATATTTTAGCTTCACAGCTTAATGTATATGTATGTAAATTGTATATGGAGTGCTGTTTTCAGGTCCATAGTGGAGATGAAAAGCAAATATTAGGCACACAGACAGAGGGATGTCATCATGAAAGAAGGTCCCTGGCTGGATTAGCTTTGTGATATGCTTCTTATACCTTTTGTCCCCCAAGACGCTCCAGATTGCTTCTCACCACATCTCCTTGTGCTGCAGGTATTTGAAGGAAACCAGGACGCAGAGACACCTGTCCTGGCCCTATTCAACACCTCCACGGTGGCCCGTTACGTCCGGATCAACCCGCAGACCTGGTACCAGAACGGGACGCAGGGTGACATCTGCCTGAGAGCCGAGGTGCTGGGCTGCACACTCCCAGGTGCAGGAAACAATGCTTTTATATAGAATACATTTGATTAATTAATCCTTTAATGTTCGGTTGCTGTGACACACACCTTTTCCATTTCACAGATCCAAATAATATCTATGCATGGCAGACAGAGCGGGCAGGATCTAAAGACAAACTGGACTTCGGACACCACAACTACAAGGAGATGAGAAAGGTCAGAGACAGTATGATGTACATATGACGATGATTAGAATTCAAAATGAACATAAGATAGATCATAACAATGGTTTAAAGAAAACGTTACCGATGACGATGTCCTTCGATCTGTTAGTAGTAGGGCATTTTTTGGCCTGTACAGATGAGTAGAACTCCACTCCCATGTTGACAAACCTACCTGGTTTTTGCAGTGAGTCTACGAAGCGCCCACAGTGTGGGTGGCCTGGTCTCAGTGTGACCAAAAAGCAAATATTATGGGAGGTTTCACTCCTTCATGACAGCATCATCACTGTGCTGCCACTACCAGCTACATACTACATACACCTGATGGTCAGAAAACAGCCCACAGAAACAAACACAGATCCAAATTCCACACGTGGAGACAAATTCTGCTTTTTTTAACACACCGTACAGGCCAAACATCATTAAATTATTTAAAAGTGTAGTCTTAAGGGGCTATTGCTGGACAATCCTTTTCATTCGTAAGAATTGCTGGTATTCAACCGCGCACCTCCATGTTCATCTATGCAGTGTGCTTTCCCATAGATGGAGAACCCACCATTATGAATTCATACAGTAGAAACTCATACCACCAACTGCGTACCACACATACAGAGATTCAAACCTTGTTTTGAATCAGAAACATAATCACACTGTCAAATGACAAAAAGTGATTAAGTAAAAGATATCTGTATTCTAATAACAAAAATATGTAATTTTGTTTACAGCTCACAAACTTCTGTCTCAATACGCTGTAGCTGGAGTGCCTTGAGCATTTTCTAGTAGGTCACTGTCCCAATCTCATTTCCCTACATGCTGCTTGTTGTCGCTCTGCAGCTGATGAAGACGGTGAACGAGGAGTGTCCCGACATCACCCGCATCTACAGCATCGGGAAGAGTTACACGGGTTTGAAGCTCTACGTCATGGAGATCTCCGACAACCCTGGAAAACACGAACTGGGTGAGACACACTGGAGACAGATGTGAAGGGTAAAATCCCATTCTAAGCTTCTGTATGGTTCATCTCTGAAATAGAAAGGATCCAATTGGTAAAGTTTTCTCACTTTCATCAAGCAAGTTCTCATTTTGTATGTCAGATCTTTCAGACACCTCTTTGTGTGCTCTTTCATGAATTAAGGGTCAAAGGTTGTGCGTTAAATTAAAAAAGAAAATTCTGGCTTAAATAAATGTTTCTTTAACTAAAACTGCAGTCGTCCACACACGGCCCTGCCTCCAATGAGAGGGATCAGAGACAGATGCTTTGCAATCATAGTAATCTACAGTGGCTTTCACTGTACCCTCCAAAACTACACGGACAGTTCAGCACAGTGTGGAACATAAACCTGCCCCGACCAGAGTTGCAGCTCTGTGGTGGACAAATGTTTTCTTTGGCCTCCTCAGCTCTGCCCACATGGCAGCAGAGTGAAGAGGTTTTCCCGCCGAAACACACGGCAGAGACGGCATCACGGAGGGGCAGAGGGAGAGTGGAGGATCACACCTCCCTGATCGCTTTTTACAAATTTGTATTTAGTTATCAAAATTATAATCCTGTTGCAGATCTTTCTGTCTAGCGTATTGTAATGTCAGGACTACAGATCATTGGTAGCCTAAAGGAAAATATCTGTTTTCTCCTCCACTCTGCTCAGTCTGTGACCTGATTTATTTTTTTTTGTCCACCTTAAATTTCTTTTTCCAGGGACCAGCGCTGGTTTGATGCAATCTTATGTTCCATGTGTTGGAATGATCTTTTGCGACTCAGTTTTCTCATCTGCCTTCTCAGTGGTTACAGATGGAACGCGCAAACTGGGTTCAAAGTAGTAAAATAACCTCGTCCTTTCCTTTTTTTCCCACTTCTATGAATCTCGTGTCGCTGAGCCACTGATGTGTGTTTTGCACCTCAATATGCCTGATTGGAGATAAAGAGAGGAAAGATTGCTGCTTGGGATAATAACAGTGACCTTACAAGTATGACAGGCAGAGTCAGACAATGGGTTTAACATACTATGATTTTTATGAAAATCTTCCCTTTCTGACTCAAAACCCTGAGCAATCTTTGCCCAGCCAGCATCCAATAACAAGGAGCAAGGATGAAAATGAACAAGTTAACAATCATTGGGATTTTGCAGACAGACATTACACATTTTCTATCCATTCCAACACTCTGAATGTGTGTTTTCCATCAGCGAGCGACTGAAAGGTTGTTCCATGCAAACTGGCTGAACCGAAACACTGATTCAAGATCTTCAGTAGTGTTTCCAGCTCCACTTATTGAAGTAAAGCACACAGAGCTCTAAAATGAAGAAAAATATCATTCCCTACAGTTGTTGTTCTCTAAAGTCCAGCTTGCTAATCAGACTAAATTGCAATGTTGTTTTCACTTCATTTACTTGAATAGCTAAGAAAAAGAGGAGTTCAGAGTTCCTTAACGATTCTTATGTTGTTCTTCTTTGGCCTCTAAATTGTTTTCAAACTCAATACTTCTAAATAAATATGATTCAGTGATTGTACAGATCTCAGTTTAAACTCTGTCACAATATGCACAAATCCCATCGATCAGCCAATTCTCAGAACCACCGTGTGAGAGACTCATCTCAGTGGTCAGTATTGCTTTTAAAAGGAAAGCGAGCTGAAACTCCACCTCATGAAAGGCTGTGAGGAGGATGTGTGAGATTTCAGAGGTGCCTGTCAGTGCTGTGTATGCAGACCAAACAGGAAACAGGTCCAGGTCTTTCAAAGGGGTTCAGTGAGATCTGTAGGTCGATCAGTACAGGAGGTGTTTTGAAAGCACAGCTTTTGGTTTTGAGAACTTTTCATGCTCGCCACGTATGATACCATCTGCAAACGAATCATATGAAAGAGACAAATAAATATGTTGCATGCTGATATGATTCCTCAGTATAATTTTTACCTGGTGGGGTATTGCTTTTTTTCTGAGTTTTGATTTTAGATTAACTTTTTTCCATCTGAATTGAAGAAGAGTTCTTTCACATTTGTAAAAAAAAAAACACTAAATCAAATGGTATGATAAATCAGAATGAATGCTGTTAACTCCATTCCTGTGTCTGTGTTTTGGCGCCCCCTGCAGGAGAACCAGAGTTCCGATATGTTGCAGGGATGCACGGGAACGAGGCGCTTGGCCGAGAGCTCTTGCTCAATCTAATGCAGTACATGTGCCAAGAGTACAAACGGGGCGACCAGCGCATCGTCCGCCTGGTCAAAGAGACTCGCATCCACCTTCTGCCCTCCATGAACCCTGACGGATACGAGATGGCCTTTAAAAAGGTGCCTGGTTGTGTAGTAATCTCTATGATGGCTCCAGACTTGAGTGACCATAGCATAACAGCAATAGCTCTATCCCACTTTGTTTCATCCACAGGGTTCAGAATTGGCAGGCTGGGCCCTGGGTCGGTATTCCTATGAGGGTATCGACATGAACCACAACTTTGCAGACCTCAACTCAGTGATGTGGACCGCCATCGAGCTGGAGACTGACCGGTCCAAGCTCATCAACCACTACTTCCCCATCCCAGAGCAGTACACCTCAGAGGAAGCCTTTGTAAGTTTTGCATACACACCTAAAACACACTTTGGAAAAACAAAAGTCTTTACCTCTTTTATCTTATTTCAGCTCTTACCACTACTTTCATATTTTATATTTAGGGTGACAGGAGCAATTTGAGGGCAGTTTGGCTTTGGCCCTTCAACTTGTCTCGTTTTTCTCTGGTCGTGACAACTTTTTACAACAGGAAGCAAAAAATGTATGTGAGGAAGTGAGTCTTAAATTTGAGAATCACCCATTAGGGCTACTACTGAGGAATGAAGACACTAATAATTCTGCTGATGGTCTCGTATGTGTATTGCATACATGTTGCATTAAAGCCAGTGTGTGAAATCATGACAGAATCATGGCAGAATTTCTCATTCTTCCCCACGTAAAATGTCAGAATAATGTAACAACGCGGGATGTTTTCACTTATTCTGTCTGAGCAAGCATCTTATTTATGATACATGTTGCATTTTATGATGTATTAAATCAACGATACATTGTCATTGTAGGAGCAGACATTTCAGCTGCTGTGATGAAAATGTTTTTTGACTAAGTCTCCAACTCCAACATTAGGTGGCGTCAGAGACTCGAGCTGTCATCAACTGGATGCAGCAGATCCCATTTGTCCTCAGCGCTAACCTTCATGGCGGAGAGCTGGTGGTCACCTACCCCTTTGACATGACCCGGGACTGGGCGCCTCGTGAGCACACACCCACCTCTGATGAGAGCTTCTTCCGCTGGTTGTCCACAGCGTATGCCAGCACCAATCAGGTTAATCCTCTTGTCACTTCCTGCCGTCATTTTTAAAACGTCTTCAAGGAAGTGACTAAGTAAGGGGTTGGATGGCACCACTTTGTACCCAACATGTTGTTCCGTCTCATGAAACCAGGTGATGTCCAACCCCGACCGGCGGCCCTGCCACAACAAGGACTTCCTCAGATACAACAACATCATCAATGGAGCCGACTGGCACAACGTACCAGGAAGTAAGAATGTGTGTGTTTTTCAAAGTAAACTTCATTTGATCCAGTGTGATTTAAGGATGAAATCCATGAAGTTTTTAAATGCATGTAGAATTATTATTATGGTAGAGTTTTGTTGTGCTGTCCACATCCAGGTGAGATGTGGGTTTCTCAGTGCTCCCTAGTTTGATCTCTTCAGCAACCTTATTAGTCCCACAGTTTTAGTGTTGTGTGCTCATGAACTGATTGGTGTATCTTACCGTCAATCAAGATATCAGTCATCCTGTTCCTTATGAGCAAAGTGAACTGCAACCAGATATTAGGGTTCATACAGGAAGTTAAACCCGGGCTGCCTGAGTGGGATGCTGCCTCTTATTTAACAGTTAAAGATGATGTAGAGTTGCATAAAATGAAAATACTCGAGGGAGGTACAAGTACCTCAAATTTATACTTTAATACGCCACTTAAGTAAATGCGCTCACTTCCATTCCACCACTGTAAATATGCAACTGGATATAACAGATGAACCTGAAGTCTGCATGTAGAATCCATCACACATTTTGATGCAATTATTTACATCAAATCTTTCTTCATTTGATGTTGCTACCCTGAAATTGTGCTACATCCATAGGCGAAGATAACATTTGACGTCTTAAACAAGATAAACACCTTAATAGGAGATTGAATCCAACCTAAACAGAAAATATCAATTTCTGTGGTTTTTCTTCCCTTGCAGGTATGAATGATTTCAGCTACCTGCACACCAACTGTTTCGAGGTGACGGTGGAGTTGTCCTGTGATAAATTTCCTCACGCCAGCGAGCTTCCCATCGAGTGGGAGAACAACAGAGAGTCTCTGCTGGTTTACATGGAGCAGGTCTGGCTGCTTCGCTTGATAATCTAATCTTTTGTTCTTTTCATCTTCAGCTCCTCTTCCTTCTCTTCTTTGCTATATGTTAATCTTCCGCTTTCTATGATTAAATAATAAAGACTAATAGTCTTAAGGGTCATCCCCACCAAGACAGATAACTATCTAACAATAACTATAAAGATAACGATAACATTCTGTACAGCACAACAATATTGTTCACCGCTGTGTTCATTACTGTAGCTGTAGTGTGGACTCCACCATCCATCTTTCTCCTTTTTGTTATGTTGCTTTTTACAGTGCATTGCTGTTTTCTATCTACACTAAAACTAAATTGTAGTGTTTTTTTTTATTTTTTATTTTTAGGTCCACCGTGGAATTAAGGGTGTTGTTCGTGACAAAGATACAGAAGCTGGTATAGCGGATGCCATCATTAAAGTTGATGACATTGATCATCATATTAGATCAGGTACAGTCTGACATCTCACACCAGATAAGTCTATCAAATGAAGGTCTGTGTTTGGAAAACTTTCTGTGCATATTAAGTTAGTGTTAAAGGTATTTTACCCCTTTTTCTTAATAGGACACTGTAAATTAATTTATAACAAAAAATGTCTCACAAGCATATCCTGACTGTTACTTCAGATCAGTGCTCGCCGTTAGCTTCTTCTGCCTTTCCTTTTCCAGTTGCTGATGGCGACTACTGGCGGCTGCTGAATCCCGGTGAGTACCGGGTGACTGCCAGCGCAGAGGGCTACTTCCCCTCCTCCCGCACCTGCCAGGTCATGTACGACTATTACCCCACAATCTGTGATTTCCGCCTCACTAAGATGCCCAAACAGAGGCTAAAAGAGCTTTTGGCAAAGGGGGGGAAACTCCCCAAGGACCTGCAGCTCCGGCTGCGACAGCTACGCCTACGTAAGCTCCGTGTCACCACCAAGGCCTTGAACCAGAGGCGTGCTGCTGCTGCCGCCGCCGCCGCTGCCAGGAGGGCAAAGAGGGTGTGAACGTGATTAATGATAATGAGAACAAAGCAGGACTTGGTTCAGTGCGCTCTGGGTCCAGAGACACCCATCTTTGCTGGATTCATGTCACTTTTTTTTTCAAGGACAAACCGCTGCATACCATGCTGCTTAGCAACATGCTTTTACACCTTTTAATGAACACTTTTATCTTCTCCTGTGGAGCAGCAGAGCAACGACGGAACAGTTGGTCATGATTTCAATTCATATGATTCGATGCAGCAACTCTAAATCAATACCAGAATTTTTTTATTCAGTGGACAAATAGGACCCATCTTTTCATACTGGATTTTAGTGCTGCTTCTTTTTAAATAAAGAAAGCTGACTGGATTGGATATCTTTACATTTCTACATCCTTTCTGTTCATATTCAACAGTTCGAACTGTTTAAACTGAGCGCTGTAACAAATTGTCATCGTAAAAATATCTATAATTAGTTAGCCAGCTCTAGTAAACTAAACCTAAACACTATATTCTAGAGGCTCGCTGTATTTATTGCAATCCTGCTCCTGTGGGTGTAGAAAGTTGTAGGAAAAAGTTCTTCAGTTCACATTAATCATTAAAATATTTTCTGGAAAAATCTGGATATTATATTATGTCAATTAATTTCTGAACTCCAAAAATTTAACACATTTGGTAAGAGGAGGCATTAACTGAACCTTTATTTAATACACAATTAATATTTGACTTTACAGTTAAAAAACAAAACATATTTACGTAAGCACAGAGAGCTTCCACTTGACACCGTTTCTCATCTTTGGTGGCGTTGGGACCTCAGCAGCTATGAAAAAAAAAAGATTTAGAAAGACTATTGGACATAGAGAAATCATGTGATCTCATCTACAGAGTGTGAAAATGATTTTCCACAAATCCCAACTGCCTTTTTACAACAATTTCTAAGTGTTTGGTCACACATGGCCCAAATCAGATAAATGCAATTTAAAAAAAAAACCCAAAAAGATCAAACAGTCATTTAGCGTTACAAATCCTGCTGACCTTGTTGTGAAGCTGCAGGTCTCTGCTGCTGCTGGAAAGAAGCCATGATGCTGTTTGCAGTCGAGTTTGGCCCAGTGAGCTGAAAAGCAGGAACGAGGCCACAGAACATCAAAAATCAAAAACAACAGGAATGATACTTAATTCTTCTTGCTTACATCCACATAAAACGGGTGATGGTGAATGTGTCTAACTTGCATCTTATTCCTGTTAAGTTCATAGAAAAAAATCCAGCATACAGGATCATATACTTTGTCACTGCTTGTCTGAACAAATCTGTCCTGTTCAATCAATCACAGCAACAGACCTAAAACTACATTAAAGCATGTGAAAAGACACATTATTGTGAATACAAAAATATGATAATATGTTCTGAAATTTACCGGAGCTGGATTGTTCTGCAGGCCTTCGGGCCACACCTCAGGAACCGCTGCCTCCATCATCTGCAGAGCCTCCCCGTAGGCCAGCTGCAGCTTCTCCGCCTGTTTGTCAAACTGGAAGAGCACCAGGGCCTTCAGCAGGTTGTGCACTTCCTCTGCAGGAGGGGGCGGGAACAAGTGAGCCGTCAGTCAAACTGGTGCTTGTATAGACAACTGCAGAGCTAAATGTATAGCTTGGATTTTGTGAGTGCGTGTCTGGAAAATGCTGATAACAATATTTTTAATAGCTCGACTTATTAATAACGTCTCTTACTAACATGTTTGATTTGGCAGTTTAGAGTAAAACAGTAGGTAGTATTAAGGGATGATGGGTAATGTGGTTTTATTCTGGAGAAACATTTAAACTAAAATAAATTAAGTAGAAATGCTTAAGAGCCTTTGAGTGTTTGTGTCTGTACCTCTCATCTTGTCCACAGTGGTGGTGATCTCTCCCAGAGCGTGCATCAGCGCCCTGTCCTCCATCGGGCTTCCTTCCTTCAGACTCAACTTCTTCCGCTCGGCTTTGCGACGGTTCTTTGACGATCTCCTGCAGGCCGAGCACGAGCATCAAACCAGTAACCAAAAACGAATGATATATTATGTGAACTACACTTTACAATGTGGAAATCAACAGTTTTGTCTTACGAAGAGATGCGGGAGTTACTCTGGGAGTATTTGGAGCCGGTCATCACACTGCTGGCTTCAGAGTAAAGCTCAGCATCAGGGCAGTCTGGAACATCTTCATCTGATGAGGAGGACAAATATAGATTTTAATCATGACTAAAACTGCAGAATATAAATATAAAATATGTTAAATACTTAATGCATTACTGTATCCCTTAATTTCTTCCTTTTTTCATACTTGACCTTGCATGGTGTGTAATTAGATGTTGAACTGGAATATATTGAGCATGCAGATTTTGACCTTCCTCACTTTGAAAAGAATTCTTTCTAACTGAGATTAAGCTTTTCACAGCTCCCTCTTAAGCCTACAGAAGATTTGATACTATAGAAGAAAAAAAGTATGATACAGAACAGACAGAAATGTTCAAATCAAACATAATGGCTCAATCACTGTATGTCCTGTCAAACCCGACTCGTTCTCACCCAGCATGTCCAGTCTGGCCTTCTCTTTCTGCTCCCGGACCACAGCCAGCCGTGTCCTGTGCCGCGTGAATGTCGCCGCTTGAGCCTCCAGGAAGGCAGTCTGATTGCTGACACCTGACAGAAGACAACATCAACACACACGACACGACATTGTTACAAGACAAAAGGCTTTTCTTTGGCCTCTTAGTTTAACCACATCTATTATTTCTGATCTGTTTAGGAATTAACAGTACAAAACCAACTGGGCAGCTAGCATGAGCCATATGGTTGAACATGCCGGGGTGAGTTATCCTTACCCTCCAACAGAGCAGGTTTTAGGTTGGTTTCAGTGATGTCTTGTCTGTTGTGCATATAAATCTGAAGTAGACAAAAAAAAATGATATCAGAGAACATCATATATATGAAAAAAAATTAGACTGCACTGTAATTCAAGTTAATTTTCACTTTGCACCCACATGCTTTAAAATGTGCTTCAACTTAATGGTATATGCTTTTGATGTTTTACAAAAATAAATAAAAAAAGGTACTGACCAATCGGAGTGCTTCTTCCCAGACTGCACCATTGATCAGAGCCAAGATGGCCTCCTCGCAGTCCTATTGGAAACAAAAAAGTGCAGATTCTTTCATCCTCGACAGGCAGGAAGTGGTCTGTTACTGGGTGCGTCTCAGAATATTAAAATTAAACTTCACAGGATCATTTCACACTTTGTTCGGCAGCTTCTTACTTTGGCGTACTGGTCCAACAACAGAGCAGCTTCTGAGTACCGTCGCTGTTCAACCAGCTTCTCTATACAGAAAGCAAACAAAACCATTTTCAGGTTGACATGCAATGGTACCCTGGTAGACCTGCACCATGTCTCACCAGTTAACCAGCTGCCTGTCTGCCTGCTTGCCTGCCAACCTGGATTTTTATCTTTCAGTCCATCGACCTGCTGTTATGGTTACCTGCCAGGTCTCTTGCCAGGAGAGCTAACTGGTCCGGTGGTAGCAGGATTTGCTGTGCCACACAGATCGCGTTTCTCCAACTGCAACTGCTGGCGAACGCCTGCAGGGCCCTGACTGGCTCTCCGCATCGCCATAGCAACAGGCCAGCCAGCTCCGCCTGTTGCTGCTCCATCAGGTACTCGGCATAAGCACAGCTCAGAGCCTGGAGGTCAAAGGTCAGGGGTCAAAGCTGGAATTCGTACATTGCTTTAAAGGAGGCCTTTGGATTATTCTTGTAAACAAACTAAAGATTAATTTAACGGTCAGAATATCAAAAATTAATCACAACAGCCCATTACAAGATGATGAAGCGAGAGGTGAAGGCTTTAAGAAGAGTAAATATAGAAAATTCAAATAGTCTGACCATCAGCTTGAGTAACTTCTGGGTGAAACGTGTCCTGAACCGTTTGTACCTTGTAGTGAGTGCTGTCTGCAGTGTAAAGTCGCAGAGCTTCACCGTAGAGTTTCTGCTCCTTCACAAGCTGCAAGGCCTCAGAGAAATGTTCCTCTCCTGAACACAAAGCACCACAGGGATCAGGTCACAGTGCACAGTATTTGTTGGTAATCGGTAGTGCACATTTAAGACTGTAAGTGATTGACTTTGACTCTTTCTTTTTTTGCATGGCCTTTACCAAAGGATGTGAGCCTTGTAGTTGGAGAACCACACAGCCAGTGGTGGCTTCTGGATAAAAATGAACAGCAGTAAAAGGCATCAGAGGTGGCAAACATTTAGACTGACCGCACTTGCTGAGGTGATGCAGGGCCTTCCTGTAGCGTTTCAGATGTTTGTCGATAGTGTAGCGCTGGTAGTTTGGCTCCAGGCTCTTCAGCAAGTTCAAAAAGGGAAGGTACTCTTTGGGATCCTGCAGGGATTGTGGACAATGATGTCTTTGTTCTTTTTATCATTTTCATGGTGCACTGATTCTTATGTATATGCCCTCCTTTCTGCATTAAATTGTCAGGTTACTCACGGGTTGTTTGTGTTTTCCACAAACACCCCACACAACAAAACCTTCCACTAAAAACAGTGAAGATAATAAAAACTCCAAGCTGACTTTTCTGTCAGAGCTGATTCTCCGATTAGATTTTGGAGCACATATTTAGTTAACATATTAATGAGTACATCTGTGTGGTATTCGGCACCTTAATGCCTTTTGTTACATTTTTTTCTCCACCCCTGGTGTTTTGATGCATTAATCTGCATATTAATGAGGTCACAATGCTTCTTTGAAAACTTCTTAAGTCTTTAAGAGGTCCTAAATATCAGAGGTGTTATGTGACAAGAAACAAGTGCTTGCCTATTAACAAAGCTGATTGCATTTGATATACGGTGTAACGTTACTTTGGATTTCCATTTTTATTTGTGCTGTACTTTTTAACAGTCCTTCTGTAAGTCTGGTAAACAAGATAATAATGATAATGTTTCCTCCTCCTCTGCTGTTGTCTTGTACCTTTTGGGATTTCTCGGCCACCATGAGCACCAGATCAAAGTCGTACGTTCCCAGAGAGTGTTCGTACAGGTCGTTGACGTTGACCAGGAATAGAAGGTACTTCAACGCTTCTTCAGCCCTCACAGCACCGGGAGTGTCAGGAGGATTCACTGGACAAACACACCACCATGACACACAATGAGGATCTAAAATAAACATCCGTTCCTAGCATCTGTCCCTGTGTGTGTGTGTGTGTGTGTGTGTGTGTGTGTGTGTAGCTGAGTGAAACAGAGTTCATGTTAGTTTTATCACAAACTATCACTACTTTATCTGTCATCAGTGTGCTGACCTCGAAGTTCGTGGACTTTCTGCAGAGCAATCTCCAGCTCTGGAACCGTCTTCTTCACATGAGCCGTCAGTATGGACAGAAAGAACCTGAATGGTTGACAAAATTATCTGCATAATTAATACAATTTTATATTACATCAATATTATATCTGCTGTTAAATGGGACGGCTGCAACTTAAAGTGCGTCTTATGTTGTTGAGACGTTGAAAAGCTATGTTATTTATTATTCAGATCTCCAACAGACAAAACTACGCACAACATGCCTTCAAGTCTCAAGTCAAGTCAGGTCCACAGGCTTTCAAGTCCCAAGTCTACGGTTCTGAAGCACTGTATTCCTCCTGTTATATCATCAAATGAAACTAAATAGAGGTTTAATTTTCAGCTTTTTGCTGTAGAATTATTTTTCTATAAAGGCTATAAAGAGGTTTGGATAACATTTGCTGGACACCGAGCTTTTGTTGTCAAGACAAAGCAAATATTTGACCCTTAACATTATGCAGTGTTATTATGTTAACTACGATTTCCAAGCGGATGTTAACAAATACATTTCAGTATCACTGACTTGTTTGGACCCATAGATTCCATGGTGCTCCGTAAAGTATCACAGACTAAATCCACCTTCTTCTGGCCAGAAGCAGGTTGGGCCTGAATCGTGCTGCTCTCAGGACGTGGGTACATGCTGCTGGTCGTATCCTCCTCCCTGGGTACAAAAGAAATGTTTTCCTTACATAATGTATAAGTAAAATGCCTGTTAAAACCAGATTTGTTGTCTTAAGACTCTTACTTGAGCTCAGTGAGGAAGAGGTTAACGTGGTTGATGGAGTTCAGTTGTGTGATGAAGGTCTCTATGTTGTCCAGGAAAACCTGCCATGGGTGAGATGGGCAGTAAAACATGAAGTGAACACATAAAGTTGTGTTTGGCTTTGTGTTTTATCTTTATTCATGCGCTGCCTTGTCATAATTTAGAGCAGAGTCAAGGCCAGAGACAGAAAGAGTCGAAATACTGAAACATATCTACTGACACAAAGTTTAGTTTGAATCCCACATTTTTTTCACTGAGACATTTTCATTAAACATTTTAAAAAGCCTGACAGCCAGCCAGTCCTCTAAACTATTACCCTTTTGCCACTCAAGCACATAAATTACTTGTGTTTACTTTAAAGCATTACATAAGTATTACATTTACAATGGTCAACTATTTTACTGATGCTTCCAATATTTAAGGTATCTCGTTTAAAAATCCTATTTTTGATTTCTTCATTTATGTCTGTTCTAGGGTTTTTTTTCATCCTTATACAAGTCAAAACTCTTAATTCTTCTTAAATCGTGTTCTCATTAATTAAGCTGTGAAAAAGAAACATGAATTAACTTGAGGACAAAATAAAAGATGTGAAGTCGCAAAGCATGTTTTATGTACCTTTGGGCTGTGGTCATAAATTAAGTTCAGGTTGATCCTCAGCTTTCTCATACACTCAAAGGCATCTTTGAACCTCAAACTAAAAAAAAAAAAAACAAAGGTAGGAATATGATTAACAATCAGATACACTGTGGAGAATGTTTTATAGTTTCCCAATTAAGTATCAGGAAATTCTGACATTTACATAACATCAAGAGGAATATGTTTAAATATTAAATAGGCTAAGGTAATTAAAAGTTTACAATATAAGATAACAGATGGGTTTGGCATAGTAAACATCAGCAGGTAATATGATGGAAGAATATTAAACACACCTGTCCAGCCACTTCCTTAGCTGAGCCAACACCAGCGCTCGATGATGGATAGTCTCCAGGTTCCCACGAGGCATCTGAATACAAACACACATAGGCATAGCTCTAAGTTCACACTAGAAAATGTTTAGAAAATTCTACCCTGCACCTGGATCTCGGATTTGCACAGTCACAGACAAACTGCCCTACAAAGTGTGTGTGTGTGTGTGTGTGTAAAACTGACCTGGAGAATTACTTTGGTGTCCTGCGGGACCACAGTGACGATCCTGGATCCCCTCTCAACCCGTCGTAGCGTCTCGTCATTCTGACCTCCATCCGAGGCCAAGGCCGCCTGCAGCCCTGCGGGGTCAAAGGTCATTCAACTCCACCATTAAAAAAAAAAAAGTGTCAACACCAAGCTTGCTACTCATCACAAAAGGAGTATAGATGCACAGCACAGATGTTTGCATAACCTGTAGAGGCGGTCGGCCAACACCAAAGCTACGATTAGCAGCTACTGTGCTTCCAAAAAACACTGTATTTAGCTTCTCCAGGTCAAAGCTGAAATAACTGCATGACTCAAGCAATGCCATTTTTTTTTTTTATTTACATGGAAACAGATGCAAGTGGTGTCGGTAAAAATTTGATTGACAACGGTGACTTCGGAACAGAGGTGGAAATGCATCTTTGGGATCTGCACACTAGGTTGTGTCTGTTGATGACTACTCTAGTGTGGTGTGGTAGTAAACATTATTGTACAGCATTTGTTATCACTTGAAATGAAAATGGTATATATATGTGTGTGTGTGTGTGTGTGTGTGTGTGTGTGTGTGTGTCTCCAGCCTACCTTTTACGGTGAGTGTGCTCAGTTGGAGGCAGCGGCAAGTGTGGGAGTTTGTGGTTATGAGGAGGAAATCGTAGCAAACGGCGAAGGAGGAAATATTGGAGGCCAGCTGAGAAAGAACCAGACATAAATGAGCACATTTCCCATTAGTCCTGTCTCACAATAAACAGAGAGAGAGAGCTGGTAAAATAAAGTTGACAGCATACCTCTGTGTCTCCAGCGTACAGATGGGACCTGTCTGTCAGGCCGAGCAGATACACCTGAAGACAATAAAGCCAAAGCATAGAAAAAAGACATGCATTTCAGTCTGTGCGCAAGACCTCACTCATAATCAGTCTACTAAGACAAGTGTATGTGTTTCTACCTCCCCACTGATGCTGCACAGGACTGTCTGAGCGCAGGGAACTGGGAAGTTGATGCTACAGCCGCTGGAGTCACGCCAATCCTCCACTGACGGCTCAGGACAATCTACAGACATTTCAAAAATAAAAGGTTTCCCATCACATCTTTTCTGTAAACTATTATATTTTACATGCATTGACAGTGACTTCTCTGTTTTGCACACGTTTATTGGAAGATGAAGCAGGAGAAAAGTGAGGCGGTGTTCTTTTCTCATAGTTTGGTGTCTCTAGGCACACCAGGCAGACACATTTATCTTGAAAAAAAAAACATTAAAAAGTGCCTTTTGCATAACATGGGGACTTCAACAAACAGATGAACAAAAAAAAAAGAAAAGAAAAGCTCAACCTCAAACATTATATTACTTTTTAATGCCTTTCATATGGATCATTTCAGCCTTCAGTTTACTAAAGGAATGAACAGTCTGTTAAAGAGCGTGGCTCTACCAGGCAGCAAATATCATACTGCTACTTCTGCCGGAGGAATGCTTCCTGTTTGGGAGGCTGAAAGACAGACTCTCTGGACAATCTCCATGCTGCACAGTGTAGATTGGAATTATTAGCTGCAGAAAAAGTGGTGACTGACCCCAGAGCAGCTTCCTGATCTGTCCGTCCTCCAGCTGTAGTGCCACAATGCCAGTCTGAGAGCAGTGAACCATACTGACCACGACGCCGTCCACCTCGATCTCAGACCTGAAAGATAAAAGCACCATGCTCACTTATAACATGGCTGAGGAATAAGACACTTATTTGTAAGCTTAATAGGATATTGAGGAGACTGATGCTTCCACTACATTGTTTTCACTGAGGCCTTCTGACCTGACTGTGAGCGTGTCATCAGCATCATGAGCAGGGCGGAGCATCAACAGGGTGGAGGCGGCTGGCAGCAGACTGGGGCTCACACCCACAAACAGCTCTTCCTCCAGCCACAGCAGCTGCCGCAGGGCCAGAGGCTCCTCCTGGACAACCGCTGATCTGCAAGAGCGGCAGGAAAATCACAGGAACAGGAGAGAAGAATTACTGAACCATGAAAATAGAATGGGAACAATCAGACTGTTTAGCCAGCAAGTACCAGCACCTAACTTCACGCGTTATTTCACGCTTAACTGTCACATTCAGCACATTTTGATTTTAGTTGCAGAGATCAGACAAACCAACTGTACATCAGCAGGAAACAGCAGCACTGCAAGATGTTGTGTTACCTGAAGGTTTTCTCAAGGACCAGGGGATGAGACACTGTCCGGAACCCATTTGCAGTTTTGTCAGCCTCTTCTCCTGAACCTGGACAGATTGGTGGAGGACATAAAGGGAATAGATTGATCAGAGGGATGTGGATCAGACTTCATTTGTCTACTTTTACTCAAGATCCTTTAGGTGTTAACAGGGTTTCCACTCATTGTCATTTCCCAAGCTGTAACATCAGGCGAAAGATGCTCCAACAGTCAACAGATATTTTACTCAAATTAATTCAAATGATTTTCAGTATGGAAAACACTGTGCAACCAACCTTGGGTGTAGACTGAAATCTGTCCATTTGAAGTTAAGGCTGCCAGCCGATTGGTCCTCTGAGGTTGGCAGAGGAAGGTCACTTGGTTGACTGGTGAAGTCAACTGGAGCTCAAATGAACTCATGGGAGGAGGAACCACAGACTGCCTGAAGGTCGTCACCAGGATTTTATCTGAGGGGGTTTAAATAAATGTTAACATCACGCTGGAATCATCCTATTGTTCCATGTCCTCTCGTCTCACTGGCCCTCACCTCCGTCGATCACAGCCACGTTAGCGTTGTCGGTGGCGTCCAGCCCGGGGCTCCTCTCAGTCGTCCAGCCCCAGTCGTAAGTGATGCTGGTCCAGCTGTGGGTCACCACGTGGAGTCTTAGGGGCCGCTCAGGATCCCAAGAGACACAGACTGGAGCCTTCTGAGAGTCTCTGCCAAAGTCCAGGCTCTGCTTGAGATACCAGTGGTAGTTCCCCACGGTCCACAGCTGGACTGCAGATGGAGCACAGACACATTTAAGGTGGGTCATTCAAATACTTATTAATTGATTCATTCAGTTGATTCAATAGTTTTACAGTAAATACATCAGCAGTACTCGACAGATTGAGTTTAAGTGATGAATCATATAACATGCAGGATTATCTACTATTATCCATCTCTGCTTTTTTTTCAGGATTTACAATAACATTACAATACATTTCAAACTTCTAGAGGCAAGCCATGGAAACATCTTCAACCAAATACTATTAATAGAGCATAAAGTCCAAAATTAAAGATAAGACAAGTGATGGATTGAATTTTATCCAATTCTGTTTGACAAAACACAAAATGTCTCATGTGCTTGGATTTTGAAAACTTAAGGCTACGATTTATATCACTGGAGAGGTCCAACGTGTTTAACTTGACACTGACTGGCATGAACTTACTGTAAGTGTTGACTTGCTTGTCTTCTCCAGCAGTCATGTCCTCCAACCAAACAGCTAAAACAGTGGAGTCGCTGTTCCACAGCAAATCCTTCACCTGAAACACACACACAATCAAGGTGTTTTATATTGCTTTTGAACAAAACAAAAACTCAAGTTAATTACTGAATGTTCCTAAAGTCATATGTGAGCCAAGGCTCGCTGAATGTACCTTGGCCTGGTCTTTGCTGAATGGGAGGGTGAAGTCCCCATGGAGCAGCCCGTTCTTCTCCATGAAAACCACACTATGCTTGTTGGGATGGCGCTGGGTGCTCGCTATCAGGCTGCCTGAGGGTCTGAAACACCGGGAGAAGATTTAACAGAAATTCACATTTCAGCCAGTCAAAAGAGGAAATGTTACACCAGCAGTGAGGAGACATTTATGTAGCACTCTTACTTCCAGCAGAGCGCCTGCTCCAGGCCGTTGATGGGCTCGCTGGTGGCCTGCAGGACGCCCTCTCTATTCCAGACCCGGACCTTTCTGGCTCCAGTCTGAGGACAGACGGCACTGACGGCAAACAGCTGACCATCACCTCGCCATGTCACCCGCGGCCTGCGGTTGTCCCAGGCTGCTGCCGGCTGTACCTCCTGGGTGCACGTTTCATTATTCAGAATATTTTCGTACTGGACAACCTCTTCGTTGATTTTCAGCTAAGTTTTTATACATTTTTGTTTGTTTACAAGCAATGATGTTTCTGTAGTTAAACACTGACCTGCATCTTCCTCTGTGCAGCCTGTTTCCCCTCTGAGCCGTGGAACTGAGTCTCTTTCTTCCCCCAACCCACCGTGATGAACTTCCCTGCAAAACACATTATTCAACATATGAAAAAAATAGTTTAAACTTCATGACTCTCTGTTGCCGATGGCCCTCAGGCTGGGAACCACCAATCTAAACAGAGTCCATTTGGAGCTCCTGTACCTTCACCAAAGTCATCCTGGTGTATTCCCACCTCAGTGATTGGCTCAAAGTCTTTGGTCATCATGATGACTGTTTCTTGACCTGTGAAAACAAATTATTAGGGATTTATTCATTGTAACTCCAATTAATACATTTTGCTAAAAAGTAATGAACTGAGGACTGTAACTCAAGTTCTATATGAATATGTACTATGTTGACCACACTCTTTAAAAAACCTGAAACTTATGTTCATCTTTGATCATCTCCAAACAAAGAGCCTTAACGTTTCTCAACTACAATTGACTGCTTCCACTTTATAATAACCTACCTCATCCCACCTTTAATGGCAACAACTTTATGAAAGTCTACACAACTGGACTGAGCATGTATTGGCCTTTAGCCCATTCTTGAGACAACGATAGCCTTGTATCTTGTGTGCAGTGAGGAGATAATATGACAATTCCACTGGAAGCTCTCTGACTGGTGATTCAAAGCATTAAACTTAACATGGACGCTTTTGATTTAAAGCAATGAATTAACGCTTTAATAATCAACAAGTTAGAGACATTTGCATAGCATACTGACCAGTAGTGAGGACGACAAGCTCTTCATCAGGACTCCAACTCATCGAGGTCAGACCACTGTCCACACTGCCAACACACTCTAACTGTGGAACAAGATCACACGCATTTTGTGAGGACCCTAACTGACATATTTGATTCCCTTGCCCCTTATCCCAGTCTTAACTTAAAAATAAAACTAACCTTAACTCTAAATCCAGCTCTTAACTGATACACAGCCCTTTGAATAAACTTTTGTGTGCTGCTAACCTGGTGGGTGTTGAGGTTGAAGAGGACGACATCGCCACCAGCTGTGGCCAAACATGCCGACTCAAGTTCAGCCAGGTCCTGCAGTCCAACCACCACTCCGCTGCCGTCCTCCGGGAGGAAACCCTCAGCCGTCAAAGAGGCCTCACTGACCACCTGCGGAACAGAATGAAGGAAAGATGATGACGAGAGAACCAACTTCGTACCTCCACATGTAGCTTGTAACTAACATTTCTAATAAGAATGCTGCACCATTCTCTTATAACTTGTTTAAAATGCTCAAATACTATTAAAGTTAGAGTGTCTTGTGTACACAAGTTAAGATAAATGAGTAAACAGACCGAGCGTGTTATTTAAATGGAATTAAAAACCTGCAAAAGCAGGAGAATCAACGACTAAGGACAATTTAACTTTTGCTGTCATCAGCCAGTGCTGAGATACTCGAGCACAGTCCGTCATCACCAGCTCACCTGGCCAGATCGTGGGTCGTACTCTGTGATGGAATAGTGAGATGCGACCAGCAGCGAGCTGGTGTCAGCCCGCACAGAAAAACACTGTGGGGAGCCCGGACCCTGTAGCTCCGAGCTCCGAAGACTCTTCAGAAGCTTCAAGTTCCGCATTTTACTTCAGGACAGATTGAAAACACACAGAGCCCGAGTCTGGACCCAAAGGCTGAAAAACACCTGAAACAACAAAAAATGATGAGTGCTTTATCAGTACAATATCATTGCTGCAATATAAACACTTGAATTCTCTCTGGGATTTTAGTCATTTTAGCTGGTGTGAAATGGCTTCAGTTTTGTCTTTTCTTAGTCTTAAATTAACATCACAGTTTAGACACATTCTTAAGGAATCATATCATTAGTGATACAGAGATATTCAGTCAGAAATATCAGGACATTGGTCTTTGGTACAGCCCTGTTGGCATTAAGTTAGCAAACAACGTCAGATAAATGTGAAAGACTTTCTCCTGTCCTCTGTTTCATGTAACTGGAGGCTCAATGCTATGAGAGTAAAAATAGTGTATATTCTCTCTTCTATGTTGCTTCAATAGCTACTGCGGGACATAATCCATTATCGGACGCCATTCCGGTTTAAGAATATCTTTAAATGACAACGCCCCTTTTAAATTGGTAAACGGATTAAATCAGATTTAGCATTTATACTTCGAATTGAGGCAAAATAGTCGATCAAATATATTCTGAAAACGTTTAACTTTACCTGTTTGGTAAAGTTAAGTGCGACTCTTTAGCTTTGTGTCAACACTTTAAACAAAGCATACATTTGTCAAGCCGCAAAATAGTTGGATTAGCAACATACATTGACAATACCGTTGACAGAGTAAATAGCGAGTTTGTTAGAAGTTTTATGGATAAAACTGACAGCTGTAACGCTGGAAAGAAAGACTGAGTTACTGGTTGTCCGAAAATGGAACTGGACCGGCTAGCTTACCTCTAAACTCGATGGAGCAATATGACATTTATCTGCAATAATTTAGTAACGATTAAAGTTACAACTTGGAAACGTATCAAAACCGCAAGAAAACTGTAAAACACACCAATGAGAAATAGGTTAAAGTGACAAAACCTGTTAAATGTCCAGCATCAACAACACAACATCATGCATGTGGCGCTGACAGACTCATCACCTTTCACCTCTGACGCACTTACAGGAAGTAATGGCGGTGGCGCCCCCTGGCGCCTCGGAGTGAACACACAGCTAGAGGAGGAAAGGCACACTTCGATTAGATCTGAGAACAATTCAGAGGAAAGAAATGTCTTCTCATCTAATATCTTTCTGATTACAAATTTCATATTTCATCAGAGAGTTAATATAGTGTGTTTGGGACAGATTACACATCTACACTGTGTATATCTTTAGAACTTGTATCCCTTATTTCTGCAGTCATATATCTATATATACATTACTATATTTGTGCTTAAGGTTGCTGTCAACAAAGGCAAAGTATTAACTGACTCAGTGTTTTATGCAAACTAGTTTAGGGTAATGTCCTGTATAAAGCATTCTGACTTTGATTTCTAGGTTATCTGTATATATTTTTCTACTTGCCTGCATGCGTCTATTTTCTGTCTATTGTATTCATAGTTAATGTTTTGCACAGCTCTTGTATAGCTCCTTCTTTTAAAAAAAAGAGTCATATTTCAAATACTCTTCATACATTGCATTTTAAATTAAATTAAATTAAATTATTCTAAATGTTTCTATTTCATATTTATGTTTCTTGACTTGCAAAAATTGCTTTTATTCAATTTATATTTTTAATCCTAATTTCTTACTTTATTTTTGGTTATGCACCATAATATCAAAGCTAATTTCTGTAAAATGTAAAATGTATACCACCATCCAATGCACATATATTAAATACTAATTCTCTAAACTCCTTATTTACATATCATTATTATGATTCTAATTTTGTATTTATTGTTGTTAAATTGATGAGCAGCAGTTAGTTGCTCGGCTTTTACTCTGAAAGCTGCACAGCTGTAGGCGCTTTTATGACGCTTTTATTATGTAGTGACCGGATGTTGTGGTTGCCCGTCATTGTCGTCAGGCTGACCTGACAACAGGTGAACGGGAGTTCAGCAGCGTCAGAAACCGGGAGCTCAGGACATCAGAGCGGGACCAGACACACGGCGACAGCACGGTCACAGAAAGGTAAAGCTTTTAATACATTTCTCTGTCACCTGTGCTGCTTTTATTCACACACATGGAAGCAGACACGCCTCGGTGTCCCCCAACCTCAAACCAAAAAAACGAGGCAATTTGTCGCGGTTTGCTAACGAGATTCATTTGGATTAAAATCCTCCGACAGACACAACCACCGTAACGTTACATCCATGAAAGAAAAACCTTGAAAGCACACAAAAAATCTATGTATAGTCTTGAGTGGTTGCCGCCCCTGTCTCCGCTCTCTCTCACAGTCAAAATAAAACAGGCAGATACTGTTTTGGTGCCTCCAATTAACCGACCACAAAAGGTAACGTCATGCTAATGCTATATATCTTAATTAAAGCATATAGCGTTAGCTTAAGACTTACTGTGGTGAACTGCTCGATGAAATGTGGGAAGGACACCTTTCATTTACCCCAGGGGCAGATTTAGGGTAAAAATGTAATTCCTATAATCAGTCCACCTGTTGCACATGGTGATAATATTGTCAAAACAGTAACATGTGGTCACCTTCAACATGAACTTTGTATTTGAAGTGGTATTCTTTTGGATTCATGCTTTGAATGACGGAAATATAGTTAAATACATTTGTGTTTAGCCAACCATTCAATTGAAATGTCCAGTTTCCAACATGTATTTTAATGCACAGTATGCCATGGTGTGTTTAATTTAAATGTGAAGCTACTAAATAAATGTATAGCTGTCCAGTAACTCTTGTCTAACTTTAAGCAAACGGGACAGACAGAGGAAGGAAACCGCGAGGCAGTGAGATAAACACTGAGTGCACTGATGGGAAAAATGATGTTTAGTCTGTCTGGATTTGTTTATTTCAGTTGTCCAGTGATTAGGAAGCCAAGGTTGCCACGATGTGCCCTTCTCCTTTGACTGCTGGTGTTGTCCTGAGTGGAACTACACATAGAAGAAACCCATCGCACACAGGTAATAGTAGAATTTATCATTGTGGTCATTCTGGGCACCTCCCTGGTGGATGTAACCATACCTTCTTCTTCATCATCATCATCACTTCACAGATTAGGCATTACAATGTGATTTTGAAGAAAACAAACAACATCCATGGAGTCACGCGAGTTGTGTGTTTTCTTGGCTGAGTCCTTGTACATCTTGCATAATTTATAACCTTAGGTTGTTATAAGTGAATATTTGCTTCAGGATAGGAGAGTTGTACCCCAGTAGTAGCAGATGTCACCCATTTTCAAGCATTTATTAGAATAAACTCACTAGAAATATATTGCTGCTTTTAGATATATTTTCATTCACTGAAATTTCCTCACTCCTCCCTGCCAATATCACTTCCCTAGTGTGATGCCAGGTCACCAAAAACTCCTTATGAGTCCACGTTGTAAACTAGACAAGTTAAATAAGACCATGTAAACTTACTTACTATAGTTCAGATGAAAGCCATTAAAGTAAAGATGTGATTGCAACCTCTAATCTGCTGTAACTCTAAATAATTCTTCACTCATTGTGAGTAACCTGAGAATTTCACAGTGAGGGTGTTTAATGCTGACTGAACAGACAGGATATTCAAGATTCAGTTCAAGATTCAAGGAGCTTTATTGTCATACAAGCACACATTTACACATGAGATGGTACGAAATTTTGCTCTCAGGTCCCGGTTTGAGCGATAATAAATATATAAAATAGAAGTACTATATAAAATAGAACTACTAAAAGAAAACAGCAGTATACAATTTAAACATCTAAGAAAACAAAATATAAACAACTAATTGACATAATGAAACAAGCAGCCGAATTTAGCTTAGCTAAATATGTGTGCATGTGCAAAGATGCAGTGTGAGGTAATCATCACTGCTTTCATTTTAAGCTGCGTCATCTGTCCTCTGCTGTTTGTCACTTAGTCTGCAGCAGGAAGACCTTGAATAAGGTCACTAACAGACTAAGCAACTTCTACTTCAGCACATAACAGCATTACACTGATGCAGGATCAAAGTGCTCTGATATCTAGTAGCTGTTATTGAATGACTGATATCAGAGACTGTCATATAATAGTTTCCTTTTAGCACACTACCAAAGTAGCTATGACCTTATGTGAAGACACATATGCACAGTATCCAGACACTGGACCAACCCTGCAATTACAATAAACATGGCTCTTTATTTAGCCTTCTTTCTGAGTCATTTCACCCGGCTCTGATTCTTGCGTGGCTGTTCATTACTGGTATCCACTCCAGTCATGACATCAGTTAGGGCTGTGCGATATGAGGATAAGGTAAGATAAGATAAGATATTCCTTTATCAGTCCCACGACGGGGACATTTACAGTACTGTGCAAAAGTCTTAGGCAGGTGTTAAGAAATGCTGTAAAGTAAGAATGCTTTTATCGATTTACAAAACGCAAAGTGGGCGAACGGAAGAAAAATCAAAACCAAATCAATATTTGGTGTGACTACCCTTTGCCTTCAATCGGTTTTTCTTCGTACACTTGCACAAAGTCAGGGATTTTGTAGGATCATAGTCAGGTGTATGATTAACCAATTATACTAAACAGGTGCTAATGATTGTCAGTTTCATATGTAGGCTGAAACAGGTATAAAACTGGGTGGGGAACAAGCACACTGCTACCCAGGTGAGGTTGTGGAATGTCATGTCACAGGTCAAACACCATGGCAAGACAGATACTGCATCAGCAAGGTCTCTCCCAGTCAAAGATTTCAAAGCAGACTGGGGTTTCAAGATGTTCATGCTCTTTTGAAGAAGCACAAAGAAACAACGTGGAGGACCGTAGAATCATTGGTTGGCCAAGGAAACGTAGTGCAGCAGATGAAAGACACATTCTGCTTACTTCCCTTTAAGATGTCCAGCTGTGTCATCAGCTCAGAACTAGCAGAAACCAGTGGGACCCAGGTACACCCATCTACTGTCTGGAGGAGTCTGGACAAAAGTGGTCTTCATGGAAGAATTGCGGCCAAAAAGCCAAACCTCTGATGTGGAAACATGGCCAGGCAAACAACTATTCATGAAAACAAAGGAACTGGGGCGCAGAGAAATGGCAGCAGGTGCTCTGGACTGATGAGTCAAAATTTGAAATATTTGGCTGTAGTAGAAGGCAGTTTGTTCGCTGAAGGGCTGGAGAGCGGTACAATAATAAGTGTCTGCAGGCAACAGAGCACGGTGGAGGTTCTTTACAAGTTTGGAGCTGCATTTCTGCAAATGGAGTTAGGGTTTTGGTCAGGATTAATGGTGTCCACAATGCTGAGAACTACACACAGATACCATCAGGGTGGCATCTGATTGGCCCCAAATTTATTCTGCAGCAGGACAACAACCCCAAACATACAGCCAATGTCATTAGGATCTATCTTCAGCGTAAAGAAGAACAAGGAGTCCTGGAAGTGATGGTGTGGCCCCCACAGAGCCCTGATCTCAACACCATCCAGTCTGTCTGGAATCACTCAGCAATTCATGTTGAGAGCCATAGCTCCTGTCTTGCCAACCCCTGGCAACACATCAAAAGTTTGTTGTAGTTTTACCCTCCAACAACTTTATACAGCACTCCATAAATAAACTAAAGACCTGGCTGGCCTCCAGACCGTCCACACCTGGTAGTCAACTGCAGCACACTGGCTGGATTATTGTGGTACCTCCGCTGTTCCCGGAGCTTCGCTAAGCTGTCTAGTCGCAAAGTCACACAGAATTTTACTTGAACTGGTGTTGACAGACATTAAAATCATGGGCTAAGTAATGAGTGATCAGTTTTTTGTGTGAACCTAGTTTTCCCTGTCTGTACTGCAATGTCTTGTTTCTTACTGGCCGACATACACTCAGACACAATATCCGCAATAATCTTATCTGCAATAAGCTGTCATCAGCTGATATATTGGCCTCAGGTTTTGGCAAAGATGTTTGCCCTCATGGGTCACTGTAGAGAGTTGGATAAATGCTGGAAGTGTATTGTCACTTTGCAGAAGCTTTATTCTTGCAGAACACACCTTAAGCTGTCGTCAGATAAACACAAGTCAGCTGATAACAGAAACCGCTCCTGCAGCATTCCTCCCTGACATACCGATCTGATGAATTAGATTAGCTGGTACCTCCCTGCTGCATTCTTGAGACAATGAATTCCTTATTCATGTTCAAGGTCTGTATTTGTCAATTATATCCACAACAATTATATTAGGGTCCCTGCTAACTTCTGCTTCTTATGTGGATCTATGTGTATTTAATTCAGCATTGTTTTTGAGAAGTGAGTGTTTTTGAGATGTGAAGGTAAGGAAAATAATAAAATACGTGTACTTTAAATCAACAAACTTTTATAAATGTTATGCCCATAAAACAGAATATTCATTCATCAATTTTGCTAGGACAGTTGACAGGTCGAGTGTTTACACCTTCCTCTTCTGATAAAGCATCTAAAGTCAAAGATGGCAACTCTGGCTCTGTCGTAAGAATGAATGAATGTTATGGTTACATCCATACATGCTCTGTCAGCATTAAATGTCCACCCTGTTCCTTTTTTCGATTTTCAGCAACCCTTGTCCCTTGTTTGTTTATTGTGAGAGATGACAAAATGATCTTGTGGGATGGAACCAAATCATATGAAACCACTGAAGATGAATGAAGCCGTCACTGAGACCCTAACACTTCTTGAAAGTTTGAATGCAATGTACACAAGGACTTTTTCCTCAAAGTGTTTCTAAAGAAAAAAACATGTCATAAAAGCAGTATTTTTCCAGCTTCAGGCCACAATTTCAACTTTAGATAGAAACGGTTTAGGTGATCCCACAACCCACATAAATCTTTTATTTCCGACTGAAAAAATCCAAAGGAGTGAGCTGTAAATCTCTTTTTGTTACCTTCCACCAGAAAATTCAGGCAATCCCTTTGCAATTGGAAGAGGATGGGACGTCCCACGGTGCTTTTGTTTCCTGTGAGAGGAAAACTTCAATCACTTCCCTGCTTTGTCCTCATTGGTCCGTTAAGTGTTTCATGAGACCTCTCTAGTTGTTGTCTGACTGGTCCTTCAGTCCACTGTGAAGATTTGCCAGCCAATCAGCATCTGCCTGGGTGAGTGCCACTTCCTCTTCCCACCAGCTGCTGCAGTCAATCAGCTTATTCAGCAGCATGCGTAAGTGTGTGCGCGCGTGTGTGTGTGGCTCCCCTTTCCTCCCCCTCCCCTCTTTTTCCTCTACAAAACAGCCGGCCCACCCTCCTTTCCACTCCCATCCCCCCTGTCCTCACACACTCACACACTGTGTTTTTCTCTCACACGCACGCACTTGCGAATAAACACTCACACACTCCTGCCACATGAGGCCCAGCAGCAGCCTGATGTGTGTGAGTCACTGGAGAAAGTTACACCAGCGTGTGTGTCTGCGTCTGTTTTCAATGCAGCAGCGTCTCTGCAGCAGATTTCTGCTTCAGCTGGGACCGAGCATCGAGGTTCACTACCGCTGAAACAGGGATACTGCACAAGGTAATGATAGCCTCATGTGTTTGTTTTTTAATAATACTCCCTCTAATCCACGCTGCTATCGTCATGAAGGTGGAGAGTTTCCTGTGGTTTTGGTTCGGCTTGTGGGCAACAGACGTCTCAGCCTTGAGCTCTGACACACTTGTTTTGGGATGCAAAGAAAGTTTTTGAGTCATATTGTGACTTGGATTCGTCTGTTTTTCTGCGTATTTGTGTGCCATAAACGTTGTAACATAATGGTTTATGAAAAGCTTATAGGTAGCGCCAAAGAATATCACCAAAGTTATATTCTTACTTAAAGAGTTTTAAAAATGTTTTTCTATGAGCTGCTTTATCTCAGATGTTATATTGTTTCTAAACACAAGCAGTCTGTCTAGAGCTTTACCCAAACAAAATAGTTTAAATCAGACAAAAGTTTGGTTTAAATAAGGAGTAATCTGATCGACCAGCTATTCGATGGCAGCTTTTGGTACAGTTTTTGATTATTGCTGTGGATTTCAGTCTGTACTAAAAACAGAATGGAGGTTTGATAAATCTCCGTTATCCCCAACTCTGGGTCACCATATGCTGCTAAACCCCTAAATCTTTTGTTGGAGGGAAAAGATAAATCTGTGAGGTTGGATTAGATCAAAATGAATGACAGCAGTCACAATAACCTACTTTAATACTCATGTACTTGTGGTGGACACCCGAAAAATACAATACAAGTCAGTTTAGCTACGCAGATAAAAAAAAAAAAAACATTTTATGATGTGGAAAGTAATAGAAATATCTCCCAGGATAACCCAGCACATTGTAACAGAACAATTGTCTACAGCCATCAGCAAATCCCTAGAACAAAACCTGAACATTGTAACCATCATGAATTAATGCAGAACTGTTGTATTAGACAGCATTGGTGTTGGCCAGGTATAGCTAATAAACTGGCAGCTGAGTGTATATATAATGAAGCAGAGTAAAATGTATTAGAAACAAGAGAATAATTCATCAGTAACAGAATCACTTTGTGCACTATCTTCAACAGACATGAAGGAATTTGTTTGACATTGTTGCAACAACATAAGAGTTCATCGTTTAGTAACAAAAGTACTCAGTAACTTAGTTCAACAGTTTTGTTGATTACATTCATTTAACAGGGTTCAGCTGAGGGTGAGATTTTAGCAGTGTAGTGGTGCAACATGTTCATAGTTATGTCTGTAGGAAAATTCCATTATGTTCGTAATTTTCAAAGTAAGATATTACAAAGGTTCGGGTTTGGTGTAAGTGGTGAAACTGAATTATGACACCAGCGCTGGTATTGAAAAATATCCAACCCTGCGGACTATGATGCATGGAAGAAACTTGTCGCTCATGCCTCGTGCTGTCATGAGTAACTCCTCACACAGACATTATGATTTAATCACCGAGTCAAAAATAAAACTGTCATTAGAGTCCTTTTTAAACCCACAGACTGCTGTTCAGCTGGACCATGTAAAGGCTAATTGTCACAGCGGTGGCAGCATTATTTGCTTTGTAAGCAGCTTGGCAGTCTCCTGGTGGGCCAACACGTGCTGTTCCAGCTCAGAGGGTCCATGACAATACATCTTCCCCCCTCTGCATGTTTGTGCGCATGAAACAATATAAACTACATCTGCTGATGTCTGCTGGTTTATTCAGCTGCATCTTCATATGTGTGCATTTAACCTCCAAGTCATACACAGCTGGAATGCAACTTTATCTACTTTGAAATTCTAGGAATTTTCATGTTGAAGTTATATCTGGTACCAGATGTTTCATGTCTCACTATAATCTGTACTTTCTACCTGGTCATGTAATTGCGCCACTACTGTCTCATGCACTGTTTGAACAAAACAGCAGTGCAGATAGAGGAGACCTACAGAGAGAATCATCCTGTTCTCCTAGATTTTGCTGGTTGTCTTTACTGGTTGTTTCTACTGCCTCTGTATCAAACCATATTCCCAAATTTAAAAGAAGACAAGTTTGGCGTTGGTTTTAAGCCTTTTAATGCATTAAAGCTGTTCATTCAATCTGATATGTCACCACAGTTAGCTGACTGACTGAATTTCTTATGATTTGATTTATCATACTTACTTAACTCTGGATACGCTGTGCTTTTATAACTTTGGAGGGATTCTTAACGGAGTCTAAAAAGCAGATAAAGAAGCTGTTACAAATTAAGAGAGAGAGAGATTATTTATAAGTAGACAATTAAGATTTAAACATGAAACATGTCTAATCAGTGTTTCTCTTTGACAGTGATCTCCAACATGGAGGTTCCCAGGAGGCCTCATTCCTCCTCCTTCACACTGGCTCTCCCCAAACCAGCCTCATCTACTTTGTCTCCCCTCGGGGCTGTAGAGAAGGTCACTAAGAAAGGTCCAATGAAAGAGACGCTCCAGGAGAAAAATAGTGGAACCACAGACAAAGATCAGTTTGGAGAAGAGACAGACGAGGAGTCAAATGTGTCTGTGTTCGTAGAGGCGCCAGCCGAGACCTCAAATACTTCCACTGGGGAAACACATTTAAAACTTTCCTCACAGGATAGTTTTTCAGAGGAGAGCTCAGGAACAGAGGAGCGGCTGGCAGAGGAGGCAAGAGAGGCCAAAAAGAAGTCTGAAGAGGAGGAAGCAGCAGCTAAAGAGAGGGCAGCCCAGAGGCAGCTGCTGGCCATAGAGGAGATGGTCCAGTCTGAGAGGAATTACCTTCGACTGCTGCAAGTTAGCACTGTGACCATCAGGAGCAACCTACAGAAACTACAGGTATGAAGTCCTTGTAGCATTTAGTAGAATTGTTATGGCTGTAACTCATACTTCTTTTCAGTGTCATTTAATCTCTGGACTATTTTTCTTATGAGCTGTTTCATCTGTGAAATGTCAGAAATGAGTGGAAAAATGCCAATGCTTAAGTGACCAAAGTGGAGATCTTTAAATTACTTGCATTTTCAGTTGCCAAGAGTCCAAAACCTTATCATCAGATTTACAATGACATGAAACAAACTAAGGCAGCTAATTTCACATTCCTACTTTTTTAATGGCAATATTCCATAAAGTAGTCGGTACTTGAAAGCCTCATTTCTGACAATGTCTAACTACTACTGTGATTCTCATTTACAAGATGCAAATTGTATTCAATTAATTGAAGCACAACTACAAAACTCACCTTACTTTAGATTAGTCATATTCAGATACAGTATCAACTCACTAAACATGCCATTCTTCCATTTTTAAAAAAGTTTGAACTACCATAGTCCACTGTTGTCATGGAATTCATGAGATTTTTATGGTAATAAGTTGAGGACGATTGTGGAATACCATCAAATGTTCCAGGAAGAGCTAAATTAGTGAACCCTGTCTTTTCTATATGTTTATCACACATATGGAAGCTCCCTGTACCCAAACGTCTACGACATTTCTCCTGTACTGCTAGTTGTGCAGGTCACACAGCTCCTATTACAAGTCATACTGCACATGGAACTTGACTGTGTCAAGATCAGCTGTGTCACCTACATAAAAACCCAGCTTAGTCTCATGAGTACTTAGTTCATGTGCAATGTGAAACTATTATATCTAAAGTAAACAAACAAAACAAAAACAAAATCTTTGACAGCATCAGGAAACATTGAACGTAGAATTGTTGTTTAGAGTTAGCCTAATTAAAACATCTCTCAGTCAATTTTGGAGGAATTTTTATTTAATTCTGTGTCTTCAATTGTTCTTCAATCATTGTTGGGACATTTTGATTGTACTTTTAAATAACAAGTAATCACTATATGTCGAATTGGCACTGCAGCACCTGGAAGACCTGTTATGAAGAGGCTGCTTAGTGGTTTATTATCGTTAGCTTTCATTATGTGTGAGGTATTGCTTATTACTGCTAAATAATCATTTATTATCACCGCAGTAATGAAATAAGGTCTCATAAAACATAATGGAATCAGGCTTCATGGGCTGGAAGGACTGAGCTGTGGATGAGCACAATGATAACACACCGAGGGAATGGTGGTTGAAAGGGAAGGAGAATGAAATGAAAATAGAACGAAGGAGTTGAAAGGCTAAATTATGGGCTGATGGCCTGTGAAGGGGAGGAGATTAACTGGTGAATAGGGGAATTGCTGATGAAATGGACATTAAGGAAAAGATTTGTCTGTGTTATGTGGCATTTCTCTAATTTAAAATTAAGAGGCAAAATGCAGATGTGTGGAAATGACTGAGAACTAAAGGTGGAGGTGAAATGGGTGCTAGGAATGACGGATGGAGGAAGGACAGCAGGAAAAAGACCGGAGAGGAGGCAGCAGAGACAGACAGAGAAATACAATGACTATGTGAATGAATAGTGCCATTGTGAAACAGGAAAGTTGCTGTTTGTGTTCTGTGGCAATGTGCAGATTGTTCATTCTTCCAGCAGTGCCCACTATCTCTCATTCTCTCATTCGACTAGAATGGAGCTAAACAAAATGGTTCGTCATCAGCTGTGCATTAGCATTTTTTGTGTATGTATTTTTCTTGGAAGGGGAGCAGACACACATGCACATGTTGCACAAGACAGGCATTCATTTGAATATGTAAATATATCTTGCATAAGTCTACAGTGTGTTTATAGTAACACAGATCAGCCAGAAATTTCAGTTTTGGAAAAAAAAAGTGAACTGCAATGCGTTATGGTTTGTTTTGTGTGAAAAGAAAGAAAATGGTTAAAACGAAACTTTCCAATAGTTGATCGCAGCACATCCACTGTGATGACAGTGTCAGCTGTCTAAGCTACATATTTAAAAACAGGAAATGAATTAGTGTACCTTTCTGTCTGCCTGCCCACTGCAGCCTCCTCCAGCCAACCTGGACTGCATGTTTCTCTACATAGAGGACGTGATTGATGTGTCGAGTCGACTCCTCAGCCTGCTGGACCAGAAGAAGGTTCAGCCTGGAGATCCCTTCTACCTGGAGACACTCTGTAAGGGATGACACAGTTTTCTGTTAATGAATATCATAGTTTCCTCTTTCTAGTTCATTGCTTTGATCTCGCTTGTTGATGGAAAACTGGAACCATGCTGACACTCAACTGGACAACTAGAGAGTGTTGTTTTTGCCTCACAGGCCATTGCTCTTTTAATTCAAATGGTAGTAGCGTCACTAAAAGCATGAATTGTGTTACACATGATTCCAAAATCAGCCATCTTTCCTGTCCGTATAGACGAGTCAAATAAATGGAAACTAGTAGTACTACTCACTACTACCTTTTTTACTGTACAAAAACTGGATCATAGTTTACTCCAGCATTGTGCTTTGATCATGGTGTCTTTATTTATCTGACAGGTGATTCGTTCCTCAGCCTGTCGTCAGACATCGAGGCAGCCTATAAGGAATACCTGGCCAACTACAACAACGTCACAGTGCAGGAGAACAGCTACAAACAGAAGGAGGCGCTCTGGAACGAGATCGTCAGAGTCATCAAGACCTCAGCGTAGGTTTAAATCAATTTCTGTTGTTTCACTCTCAAACATAAAATGAAAAAAAAAACAATAAACCTAACAGTTGTTAATATCTATCCTGACGTTCTCAGTGTTCCTTGTTGCCATTTGTCTCTCCAGGCCCGAAGTAAACGCAACCTCTATGAGTTTCTTCTTGGTGATGCCGGTGCAACGGATCGCCCGCTACCCCCTCCTCCTGCAGACCATCCAGAAACACACTGACACCGCTCACCCAGCGTATGCACTTCTGGAGCAGACCGCTCACACCTCCATCGCCTTGAACTGTCGCATCAACGAGTACAAACGCTTCAGAGAAGTTGGTGAGACGGGTTACCATAAAGTATACTATTATCATATAAGCCGATAATAGAAAATATCATGCCATTTCCTTTTATGGTATAGGTATTTGTGATCCAATTGTTGCAAGATGGTACTGGCTTTGCCTATTTAGAACAACAGGCTGAGAAAGGCAGCAGTGTTTCTATAAAGTTTTGTGGGTTGAAAAGGACCCATCACAGTGAATACATTGTTCAGAGTCATGGGGTGACTGGTACTGTACTCTAAATGAACTGTCCCTCATGCTATGATTGTAGCTGACAAATACAAGAAGACAGAAACCCTGACCATAAAGGACAAGATCAACCGCCTCAACACCCACAGCATTGCGAAGAAGACAGCGAGGCTCAGCCAGCACATCAAACATGAGACTGGAATGGCACCTAAGGTAGGAAACAAGTTTATTGGTCCTTGTGTAAATAACAGTTCTCCTTGCTTCTGTGCAACATATGACCCCTGCCAACTCCAGGACGCTGTTCTGTAACAGACCCTGACCCTGACTGTTCTTTGAAGTTGGGTTAGGTACTTAACCTATTCGAATTAAAGAAGAAACACATTACAGGGTTACGATTATGTTACGTTTAAGGATGCTTATACCTCAAGGTAGCTCTTTCTGGCCTTTGAGCCATCAATAATCTTCTGGTAAACACTCTCCCTCCAGCTGCAGTGCTGTAGTTAATGATTCATTAGAGAAGTGATTAAGATACAGAGAAAACATGATATGACCTGTTATTGCACCTGCTGTTTACTCTACTGTGCTTTGCTAAAGTTACCCCGCTTAGTTTTTTCAGGCCTGATCAAAGAGTTCACATCCACGAGCACCCTCACAAGTCTACTGTGGCTTCATTATTAATAGTTGCTGACTGGATTACATGTCCCTGCTTTGCCTTTTGATCTTTTTTCACATTTGCATAGGGTATATCTATAATATAAAGGAATCACACTTTGAAACGCTGCAAAGTCCAAGTTATTTGCCTAGCCTGGTGATTAAAAAGAGGTGCAACCACAGACTTGGAGGTCACTTGGACTAGTAGTATCTGTCCATGTGTGCATTGTTAAAACTGAATGATGAACATTGAAAACTTAGCAGAAAATCAGTAAAGCTCAAAAGGTGTAAGCAGCGTTTACAGGAATCCTGAAGCTTGGTACATGTAATTATAGAGATTATTTCAAATCCTAGGTTTGAAGACTGTGTGGCATAACTCCACAGGTGCTGATTCATCACTTTAAGAAAAGAAAGTTGACATCTTACCAACCAAAGCAAATGACTCTTGCGTTATCTACAGTGTATTTTTAGCATTTAGCAGACACTTTTTACGAGTGATGTAATACATTTACAAAATATGCTTCACAATACATTAAAATCACAAGCGACCAATAGTGCACATGAGAAGTGTCTGAGCCGTATTGCCCTGAATGTATTCTAATAAAAACTAATAAGTTGAAGGGTAAGAAAGGGGATAGAAATGAGCATGAGCAACAATTACAGAGCATAGAAAAGAGTAAATGCGATCTTGTATTTATAATCCATCGTGGCATACAGGGCGATGAAACATCATCTTATGATTATATGACCAGTATATGTCTGTGTGTGTGTGTCGTGCTCCAGCTGGTGGATGAGGAGTTTGATGCCCTTGAGGGTTTCTTTTATGTGCTGGAACATGGGATCCTGGAGCTCCTTGAGAACGTGGAGACGTACCTCCACCACCTACAGGTTGGCCACATTTGTTCCAAACTATGCAAACTAACAGATAATGCCTGTTATGTTTAACTGTTTTCATGTTGATATGTTCAAGCCTAATAACTGTACTTCTATTTTTTGTGGTTTTTATTAAATTAAAAGATTACCTTCTTTGCAGCAAGAGACAAACCTTGAGTATTTGGTGGTGACTTTATCAAAAGATGTGTAGATGGAGTTTTATATGAATGATAAAATAAAACAGTAGGATTGAGGGTGTATCATTATGAGGAACATTATAGGTCAATAGAGGCCTGAAGATTAGAATATCAGGCCTGTGTAATTTCTGGTTTGAATACAGTCCTCCACTGTTTTGGGGAAGAACATGATAAATATCCTCAGGAATTGTTTAAAGGACGCCATAAAAGTGTGTTTCTTTGTTCACATTCTCACTGCAGACTGTCACACTGTCTACAGTTTGCTCATATCTCACTTGAGCGTTGGTATCTATTTTAGGAATCAGCCGTATGTGAAAGTAGTTTGATACGACAGAGACAAAGTAACAACTGAATACACCATTGTGTCTTTGTTCAACTGCTTCTCATGCTCATTTCAAACACATTTTAGTTACTGTTTGCAAATTTAAACTTTGATTAACTGAAAGTATCATGCTTTTTTTCCATTTGTTTTGTCTTTTCCACGCTGACACCTCAGGCAAACTACCTCAGTAACAGTTTTAAATCAGTTTACTGGTACAAAAAATGTAGGAAATTCTGATATGACCATCCCATTTCTACACTAATGAGTAAATGATCAATATCACATGTGAGGGGAAAGTCATATCTTGGAAGCTTTGGGGACCGGAAAAATTGATTTTACATAACATACTTCTCTGTCCGAATTGTTCACTTCAGATTATTCACTGTGATTGCAACAACCAACAAGACCTTGATTAAGACTTTGCCTTGCAGGTCCTAAACTTGAACCTGTAACTTTCTGGTCACTTTTGAAAGGTGGAATAAGTGGAACAGAACTGGATATTTATTCTTGAACATGTTGCCATTTGTTTGAGTCACACTGTGTAAACTTGGTTCCTAAGGTGCCTGAGGTCAAACACATGGGTTTCTGTGTACCTTTCCACTCTAAAATTATCCTCTGTTGGAACAGTTTTTCCTCTTTCTATTTCCACCCAACAAGACCATCACTGTATGCTCCTTCTTTTTCCTACTACTATATGGCCTGTTATTTTCACCAGGCCAGGAAAGTTGTCCTCTTGCCAGCATAATTGGCAGTTTTCTTGTAAACAGCATCTCTTAATGCGCTAATGTAGGCATGGTAATAGTTTTAACTTTGAAAGCATAAAAAAAGCAAACACAGATGAAGTTAGTAATCCCATAATCTTTTTATTGAGCAGATTGGCCTAACACACGTCAGAGACCTGAACAGGGTTTTAAAGGTCTTCTTTGTTGGTCTTCAGGGGTTCCTGGCCTGCAAAACAGAGGAGTTTGACTTCGACATGGATGGAGAGAAGGCACCTATTTGCTACAAGGAGATCACTACTGCTCTCAGACAGTGGATTCTTCCCACATTTGTTAGTAAATTCGCTGCATTATTAATTGCACTTGAATAAAAGCATTAAAAACATACTCGGTGTCAAAAGTAAGCACAATCTTTTTGAAGAAGAGACCCTGCCAGTCTGAAATGTGTAATGCATTATCTGATGATGGCCGTCACTTCCATATAGGAGAAAAGGATGAGGACGCTGATCCACAAGCCGCTGTGTGCGCTCCGTGACCTCCTGGTGGGCCCGAGGAACCTGATCAGGAAAAGGCTGGACAAGCTGCTCGACTATGAACTGCTAGAAGCCAAATCCAATCTGAGCTATGAGGACCAGGCTGTGGCCAACACGTACAGGTAGAGAGGGGCCATTGTAATGTTCCAGGCTGGACTGATGGATGGGAAGTGTGTGGCAAGATTTAGTTGACTGAGAGTCGATGTCCATGTGGTCTTTTGACTTTGGTACCATAACTAAGCTTTTTTGCATTCTTTCTACTGTGGGTTAAAGTTGGTGTCAAGTTCATTTGTCTGATTTTGACTGTAGTTTTTAGTTTGGCCCTTTTATTGACTAGTTTAAGTAGAGTGGGATCCACTTCAGCGTTTATTGCTGTTTTTCTATTCCCAGCTGTTTGACTCCAAACTACTCCACTAAGAAAGTCCAGTCTTTCTGAGTTCTCTTTTTTTTTTTTTTTTTACAGCCTACAGGCTTCCTTCAAATTATCACAGTATATATCAACCGAATGTTTTGCAGTTGTGCAAATTGCAAAAGTGAAACCTTTTGGTAATGATATGTAAACCTCTGTTCTCCTCACAGGACAATGAACACATTGCTCCTAAATGAGCTTCCTCAGTTCAATGGTTTGGCTCTACAGATGATCTGGAGCATGTTGGGGACGTTCAGCTGTCTGCATAAAGACCTTGCCTCAGACATGGAGCAGCTGTTCCAGAGTTTTGCACAACAGGTACCATGTACGATGTGTTATCCACTCGATCCTCCGCACTGATGTTACGGTAAAGCAGAAAAATAGATGAACATTTCTGCACAAGGTTGTAATCAGTGTGTTGCCCAAGACAGTGCTGAGCTTATTTGATAAGATGAATTACTTGCATCTTAAGGCCACTGAATTATTCAAACAAGTAAAACAGGCAACTTTAGGCCGCTATTTAGCACTCTACCCAGTGAGGATGTAAACATTAATGCCTTTAAACAGCTCAATTGAATTTCTATATCCATTTTGTTTCTTTCTCTCTTTATCTCTGTTTCATTGCTGTCGTCTTCCAGCTCCCTCACAGCTCTCTCGACCCCAGCGCATTCTGGGGGTGGGCGGAGTCTGCAGTGCTGGAAGGTGCGAGGAGGCTGGAGACTTTGTGTCGAAGTGTAGATGAGACGCTCAATGCGCCTGTCGTCCAGGTGCGTAAAGATGGGGATGAGATAGTTGTGGTTTGTTGGGTTTTTAATCAAGAATACTGTGTCTATGCATAATTTGCTTCATTAACACCCTGAAACCCAGGCTGACATGGTGATCAACAGACTGCAAATCATCGTACACCAGACCTCTGTCACATTCTCCTGTTTCACAAACTACAGCAGGTGCACGAGAAATTTGAGCTGCTTATTTGGCATCGGCATGTTCGGAACAAAACATTTACACAACACTACATATTCACAATGCAAAGACGTTGCTTAAGGTGCAAAGTCACCGGAGAGAGCAATGTATTGCTCCCTCATTTTATGTCTGCTTAGGATTTTCTGTTTTTTTAGTTAATACAGTAATGCCTTAGTCATTACTTACTGTACATTACTCTGTATTTATAACACTGACCATCTGCTCAGGCCTTACTTGTCCTTTTCACCTTCATCCTGCCTAATTAATTATCTGTTTCCTTACATTTCATTCTACGTTCTCTTCTGCCTCGTGTTTCCAGCCTCTGAGTCCATCCTCTCAGCGCCGTCTGAAGCAGCTAACAGATAAGCACGGTTCTGGGAAGATCTACCAGGTAATGGGAACAGTGGTGGGCAGCCGAGACCTGGACCTGAATCTGGCCAAAGGGGAGCTAGTGGCCATTATCAGTGAAGCAGACAGCCGCGGAGACAAACGAAGATGGCTGGTTGATGCAGGAGGTATGAACCAACATCCTACTACTGAGTAACTGCTTATAATGTTTAGCAGCAAGAGCCTTTTTATTTTTTCATTTATTTTGTCTTAATCTTACTTGCTTTTGTGAAGCTCTTACTCGTCAGTGACACAGCGTTTTTTTTTCGAACTGCAGCTCTTTCTTTTGTCTTTTCATTCATGCTGGCTTTTTTCTGCCAATGCTAACTACTGAGTTCTTCGTCTATGTACAACTGAAGTTCTACAGTGCCAGTGCAGCTTTTCTGCATGTCTTTGGCGCCATCTTTTGGGTATTTGTTGTGCTTGCAATTAACCAGCAATTAAACACAGATACAGGGGTATTAGGTATAGGTCATAAATGATGTAACAATCTGAAAATGTCTATCTACTCTTTAGTGTAAATAATAAATTGTTGCAGCCCTAATATATGATGACATGGTACAACTCCTCCTTCATCTGTGTTTGTTGCATACAGGTAGACGAGGGTACGCTCCCTCCTCCAAGCTGATTCGCTACCACCAGCCAGCAGACGACCCGCCCCCTTCGCCACACCTGAACCTGCCTGAGGGCGTGACAGGAATCAGAAGACACTCTTACACTCCTGAGGGCCGGCCACTGACAGTCATGAGCCAGCCGTGCTTTCAGGTGATTGATTGATTGATTGACTGATTGACTGACTGTATGCACATGATTGAAACTTCACACTCACTACACAGTAAGTTTGCTCCAGCTTCTAATCAGGTCCTTGGGGATCTGATTATCCGCTTGAGTAACTTGCTGCATACATTTACATATTAACGAGGTAGACAGTGATTCTTTTAAAACTTAGTCTTAATTCATAGCTCCTTAATACCTGAAGGTGGATTGTTCATATCAGCACCAACCAGATATCTGTGCGTTATGTGAAAGAAAACATTTTGACATTAAGATTTTCTTAATCAGCATATTGTAGGGCTTTGTTAGTGTTTTTTATATTGCTATGCAGCTCAAGTCTCCTCCTTGTTTATATGGAGATGGACCATAGGCCATATATGAGAATAAGATTGGCTGTGACACTGGCCTCAGCTTGCTGCTGTGGGTTTAAATTATCTGACATCAGACTCCAAACTGTGTGTGTGTGTGTGTGTGTGTGTGTGTGTGTGTGTTAATTTCCTAAATTAAACGTTACAGGCTCGGTGTGTGTCTGAAGCTTTAACTGATCGATGTGACAGCATCCTGCCACTGAAGCATCAACCTGTCACAGCCAGTCTGATTGCGTGTGTGTGTGTGTGTGTGCACATGCGCTAACTTGTGTATGTGAGTGAGTGAGTGTCCCTGTGTGTCCAGCCATGAGTAAGTGTTATCATATGTGTACCCATATCAGTAATAGGGTGTGATTGAGTGTGTGTGGGGAAGATGGTGTGCACGTGTGTAGATTTGTGTGTGTGTTATTAATGGGAAGGTCCGTAATTAGCTGTTTAACCTTGTAAGTGGGTTACGTTGTGAAGGGTTGAGAGTTAATTTATGCACCTCAGCACTGCAGGCTGAGAAAGAGCATGTTCGTGTGTGTGTGTGTGTTGTGAGATTGATTTACATTTGCAACACATGTGAGGGTGAGAGGGGGTGTTGTGGCTTGTAAATTTGTGATGGTTTATGTGAGTGTGTACATGGGAGAAAGAGAGATTTAGGTGAGTGGAAAAGCCGGATTGTATTAGGAATCATGTGTGTGTGTGAGTTAGGCCTCCACATTGCCTGTTAAAATGAATGATTGTTCCACTGACCTTATATAGGCAGTTTATCAGGCTCCCTCCTCCCCATGTCTATCCCTCATGACCCTGAGTCTGCTCATATACAAAACATACACAATATATAGGCCCTCAGTCCTGTCCGCATCGTTCTCTGTTCGTTCATCCATGCAAAGCTGCTGTTTACCACTGCAGAAGATTTAGGTTTTCAAAAACTTTACGGTCCTTGAGTCAGTCGCAAAATAGAAATGATGTATCGCATGTCAGCTTTGAACAATATGAAGGTGTAGCACCAACATTAAGGTGCTGAATTCATCTTGACTGCAATTTTCTCTGTAATCTGAGACCTAGAGTTGCATTCAAGACAAAGTGTAAGTCTCAGTATGGTTGTATGTCAGTATATTTTAGTGTCGCCCGTATGCCTTCAGTTGTGAAGAGCTCCCTTGCCTTTAAGCAAACTATCCTTTTTCTTTGTTGGAAATAATGAAATTTAGATTATTCATTTCCTCAAATTTGTCCTGACAGCTTGTAGACATACAGGCGTCGTTTAGTTACAACACACTCGAACCAACACTCTCTCACAGCCCTTTTATTTCCGACAGAAACCTGGCTGCAGCTAATGCAACATGAATCACTCTGCAGCCGATAGCTGTAGTAACTTTAGATTTTTTTTTTATTTTTTCCCCTTCATGTCTCTGCCTGGCAAAATGCTAATTAAATGCTAATTGGTGTAGACCATCAGGGCAGAGCTAATGTCGTCGCTGAGAGGTGAGCGGAGGTGAAGGGTTTGTTAATGACACCGAGCAGCCAGCTAAACTCAACTATTAGCACTGCCGGGGCATTCTGTCATACCAACCTGGGGCTCATTAGGAACCCTTCATTCTGTATGTGTGTGTTTTTGTGTGTGTGGTGATGAGATGGGATTTGTCAAGATATAACTAGTGGGCTTAACCTTTTCAGAGAATATTACAATGATTTGTGATTTTGTGTGTGTGTGTGTTGGCATTTGTACCTGCGTGCATGCATTCTGTCGTGATTACTCATCTCTTCAAGTATTAACCAACTTAGAATCTCATTTAGGTCATTATTAATGGATCCAATACTCATATTCACCTAAATGTTGATGAAATGCTCAAAAGCTCTGGACGGTGGAGGTTGTTCCCTCAAAAGTGATCTTTGGAAGAGAACACACACCAGCTGCAGAGAGCATTTTAACCAGACAACAACGTTAAGCTTTGGCCTGTTATTAAGTTACTTATGGAATTAACATTAATTAGCGACGGCTGATATGCCCCGCTGCTGGCGAAGCTGATCATTTTAACTGGAGAAAGCTAAAACCAGCTAAAAATCAGAACCTGCAAGCCTATGACTGTTTTGTACATCGCTGTTTGCTAATGATAGTTAGCATCTGAGTTTAGCGAAGTTTGTATTTGGCCAACCCCAGTGTAAGTCACTCACTGGTGCAATCAAATCATTTTTCACTGTTTTGCCATGGAATAAGCATTGGCCTCACAGGGTACCTGGCACGGATTATTATTTTGCTCGTTTTTGACTCGGCATCCTCTCTTCCAGGTGTTTGCGGCCTATGACTTCACAGCGAGAGGTAACCATGAAGTTTCTGTGCGGACCGGCGAGCCAGTTCGTATCCTGGAGCCCCACGACAAACGAGGGAACCCTGAGTGGAGTCTAGTGGAGGCAAGAGGTGGGCAGAGAGGCTACGTGCCCTCCAACTACCTCACAATCATGCCTGTGGGAACTGGGTCTCTTGGCCCGTACCAGCCCTACTGCTAGGAGGGAATGAACAAAGAGAGGAAAAACAGCAGTTTTACAGTATCGGCATGTACAGCATGACAAGGGTTTACCAATATTGTCAACCAATAAGGCTTACAACAGTATTTTTATAATGAAGCTGCACCTGCTTCTCAAACCATTCGTCAGTATGTAGGTAATTTGAAGTTAATGTCTTCTAATTTACCTCCGTGACTTTTCCTGCACCCACGTTTTGTGCTAATCAGTACGATGAGATTTTCAAAACTGCAAGGAAAGGAAAGTAAAAGTCAAGATAATGTTATTTATTTTGCTCCAAATTATAAAAGGGCATTACAATCTGTACAGCATCTATCCTTAAACCCTGATTGAATAAGATTAGAAAGAGAAAGTCTTCCCATCATAACCTTTTTAAAATTCATAAAATAGCTTTTACAAACTTTTTGTCCATCCACACTGAAATATATCTTTTCAAAAGTGAGACAACACAAGTCTCACATTATAGTATACAAGCAAATGTAAGCTTTGAAACCACTGACGTCTCACTGTAATATCATCTGAGCTATAACTTAACATAAAAAATGACTTGGCGGTGCAACAGTGTGTGAACAACAGGAAGCCATTTGGCTGAGTAAGCATTAAGCTGCTGGCTGTGGTAACTGGAACAGAAGACATTTAGACATTTGAACTATTTCTCTGTGGATGTTAAACTTGCCAAAAAAATGTAAACATAAGCTTTGATACACTAACAGTGTTTGAAGATGACTTTTCTGTAGACTTGGCCTTGCTAGTGTTAATATATGGGACACTCTGGAAAACATGAAGGAAGCTACAGATTTGGAGCTGGTAGTTCTATAGTGTTTTGTTCACTTGTACTTTTGTAAGACGGTTGCCTGCTGAGATGGTATTCAGCTCTGCATGTTACAGCTGAAGGACAAATTGCACTGCAAATTTTTGTGGCCACTGTTACAAAGCACCAGAGACGATGGGAGAATATTTTTGAAGGCGAATGGAGGTGAAGTTGGTTCATACCCCAGGATCCTCGGCGGGACAAAAGGACACTTGAATTGAAGAAGGAATGGTAGACTGCATGTTCTCATAGGCTAACGACAACGCTTAGACACACAGAGAGCAAAAAGTGTGTGCGTGTGCATCTGTTTGATATGAAATTGAGCTGACAGATGAGTGTGTGTGTGTGTGTGTGTGTGTGTGTGTGTGTGTGTGTGTTGAGTCTCCTCCTCCTCCTCCTCACCTGGAGGCAGGAGCAGTACTGTATTGAGACTGACAGGTACACGGCGCTCTCATCATCTCAGACTGTGTAATGTGATGTAAATGTAAAATGTCTCTAGGGCCGAGGAGGAGGTGGAGATGTAAAAGACAGAGGGAGGAATACATGCAGAGAGAAGAAGTGGAAAAAGTTGGAAGGGAAATGGAATAAGGATGCGAGGAGGAATAGCAGGCAGGCAGGAGACCGAGCACAGAGTTATCCTGTTAGTGTGGATGTCGCCTTCCTTTTCCCTCTCTAACTGTAAGCTGATTTGAATTCGCTCTTCTCTTGGTACATTCACTGTCTGTGTAAAGGCGGTGTGTTACTGCTTTCATTCTCTCAGTTCATTTTACGCTGAGACTAAATTGCTCCTCACAGTTTTTGGCTCAAAAAGGTTTTAAGCCGAGTTGTTGAATAGCATAAACAGAACAGACGCAACCTAAACCTGTATTCAAAGGCAACCTGATGATGCTTGTTGCTATGGATACTGTTCGATCAATGCAGGTCGCGTCTCCCCTGTGGCATTTCTTCAAGTTGGCTGGATTGTGAAAACATTTAGCTACAGCAGAATTTAATTGTTTTTGTGGGTTTAGCTTCAGTATCTTCTTGTCATAAGGTGTGCAGACCTGTATGGCAAGATGGGAACCATTCTGCACCGAAGAAACACCAAGTTCATTTTCTGTATTTGTCACGGAGGCAGAGATAATGTGTTAAAGTCAATACTATTTGTTTATGACATCATTCCGATCCCTTCAAGCTAAATTACTGATCCTGTAAACATGCACTTTGGATTTGGAGGAAAGTCTACATTAGACCCCAATATCCACCAGACTATCAACATTATGGACATTATAGACTACTGTCCCATATCTCACAAAAGAATTACAAAGCAATAAACACACTCCTCGTGTTTCAACATACCAAAAAGCAACGTGACAAGAACAAAAAGACGAATCAAAACAGCACCAACGGCTAATGTGGACACACTGTGCTGGAAAAGAGACAGAACAAAAGACAATCCTCTTTGTTGTTAAACTTTTTTAACTTAAAGGAATACTTTCAACTGGCTTTATACTATTACGGAGTCAGTGAAGTGTGCATATGAGCTCTCAGTGCAGGCAACACTGTGGAAAGTTAAACATCGTTCAATTGCAGATACTACCCACATCCTATGATACAAAGCCAGTTGAAAATTGGGAAAAATTCGCTTTAATGGCCCAGTTATACCTGAGCAAGAATTGTGGAAAGAGCTAGCTAGATGCATCATTCATGTCAGACTTGTAAATATTGTTCACATCAACATCCAACTACGACGGGGAGACGCCGAGTTTTCTGAAACCGACGATATATATATCCAACTTGGCATTTAATAACACAGAAGTGTTTAAGTGATAAACCAAGCATCTGTGTTTAGCTCACATCGGCTAAATACTGTTGTTCAGCATCATTAAACACTCATTTAATAGATATGGTGTTATAATGTCAATGAAGAGTATTTTAATCCTCACACAACCAACTCATTTGCAAGTCACGAACAAGGAAACTTTCCTCATTTCTTCCATCCTCCCTTATGATGTGAAAATGTCACAAGGCCTCAACAGATTAGCACAACATCAGCGACGTGCTGAAGATTTGTTTCACATGCACACGTTTGCCCCGTGTATATTTAATTTTAACAAAAAGCAATCAGTGGTTAATTTGATCCAAAGAAATGTTCCCTGTTTAGTCACTAGATTGTTAATTGCTTTTGTCGAAGCAACATTTAAAGCGTTCTGATTGTTTGTCCAGCACGGTGGCGTCCACTCTGCATATGACGTTCCTTAAAGTAGACGTCTCGTTACGTAAGCATATTTTGTATGAAACTGAGCCCTGCTGCATCAGCTGCTGTGGATGAGGAGCAGAGGGAGGGAGGCTGCGATTCAGAGCTGCTCAGCTGGAGCTTAGTGGTTCCCATCAGTCTGAATGTCAGGACGGAGCAGAGCAGCAGGAGGGACAGAGAGGGTGCGTGTTAGATGTTGCTAATATACCAAAATATCAAATGTCCTCAAGGTCAGTAAGATGAAGGAAAATTAAGAAACCTACCCAACCTGACAATATTTTACCTGCTCTCCCCTCCTCAGCAGCAGCCACTTAAGGGTGAAAGGGACACTTCAGCAGTTAAACGTTCTTAAAAACAGGTCATGGCTTTAAACCACACATTTCAGGATATATTCGCCGTTTAGTATTTATTTTTAAGTCCTATTGACAACCAACGCTACTATTGTTGATGTTCCCTACAATTTTAAAGCCATCATGACTTTCAAGTATTTTTCTATTATCGGAGGAAACTTTGCCAAAAATGTAGATACTGGAAAAAATAAACACACAGTACTTCACCACACTCCTAGAAGAGATTAAGAGCCATGTGCTTATGACCAGTTTTATAGGTGTGTGTGTGTGCGTGTGTGTGGGTGTCTGTGTGGGTGTGTGTGTGTGTCTTTTTTCAACTTTCCACCACTAGAGGGCGTAGGAGACTTTGATGAGAGAGCGCACTGTGTGCGTGTGTGTTTGTATGTGTGACCTCTTTAACTTTGTCAGTATTCGTGCTCGTCTAGAAGCAGAGCCTGAACATAATCCTGTATATACTGTTCATAATGCTCAGTTTACCTGTGATTTTTACATTTATTTTTTTTAATTAAAGCTTTGTCAAACCAACACGTGAAGTGTGACCTGTTTAGCCTGCTGATAATCTGGTTGTACAGTCGACAGCATTTCCGTTTCTAATTTATTGGTTTGTAACTGTGCTTAGTCATTTTTGTTTATCTTAACTTATTTGATGCCGCAGGGCTACATGAACTGAGATTAATCATGAAGTCTTTTGAAGTGTTGCCAAAGTTATGATGTTGAACTTGCTCACACACACACACACACACACACACACACACACACACACACACACACACACACACACACACACACACACACACACACACACACACACACACACACACACACACACACACACGTGTATTCAGACAGCAGACAGGAGTATCTGTCAGAGCAGCTGTGAATAGACTGTGGCTTCAATAAAGCTAAACTGAAACCTGTTCAGTGTGCTCATGTCACTTCACATGAATACAAAAAACATCTAGATGTCACATATAGACATTAATGACAGCCTGCACCCATGAGAAAAGGTGTGAAGAAGGCAGTGGATCAGGTGTAGTTGTGTGGAAAGTGGAAATTCCAACCTGTCTGACTTCTGATCAAAACACTTTCAAAATCTCTTAAATGATTTTGAATGCTTTTTTTTTCCCTTTAAAGTCATGAAACGTCTGCTTGGTTGGGTTGGCATCATCTGGTTCTAGTAACTATTTTCATTATTGATTATTCTGCTGTTTTTAGCCATTTATTCAATATCAACCATTTAGTACAGAATTGAATAGAACATACTGTGTCCCCATGCGGAAATCTAGAAACGCCATACGCAATATACGATTCAAACATTACAATGATAAGAAAATAAAGAGATGCACAAGTACGTTCAGTGCTCCACGCAGCTGTGCACATGTATGTTTTACCGATAGAAGTTTACACACATACAGTGAAGGACATGGACTTGATCTGGACACATCTCAGAAATATATTGAGAAATGGGCATCAAACTTTCCCAGAGTCAAATGCCTGGGGGAGGCTTAGGGGTAGTAGTGGGGGTGGGGAGGACGATCCCATTTTTTGACCAAATTTAGCTCAGGCTATTGACCTGCAGCCTCCACAGTTTTCCAAGTCCATTGAAGGATAGGTTCACATTATTTCAAGTCTGTCTTTTAAGGTTGGGACAGGTTATTCTTATCATTCCTCACGTTCATACATACTCTATTAAAATACCCCTTCCTAATCCACAGCCTTTGTTCTGTGCAAAAAACAATCCAAAGTTTCAGTATTTTCTTCCCAGATACTATGGAGGAGAAAACTGGGAAGCTTCCAACTCGCCAGTCACTAATTAAAATCCCAGAGTAGCTGCGAAAAGTTGCTCAGCTTCTCGCTTCCTCAACAGCCACCACGGCGGCGCCCTCAAGCGAGGCGCAGAGCCCCGCAGACTGCACACCAGCTGAGCAGTTCATTCTCTGTAGAAACTAGCTCTGGCAGATTCTTACAGACTGAACATGTTTGCAGAGTAAACAGTTCCTCACGAGTTTCGGACTTGCATTCTTTACACACAGCAGATGTCACTACATCATCTGCAGCTAATCAAAAGTACTTGAATGTCTCCTCTCTTCCTGTCAGTTGGCTTTGTTCACATCCTCGCCTCAACTCTCCGTCTCATTGCTTCAGAACTACACCCACTCGACTCCTTTTCTTATTTTTCACCACAGCGTTGCAATAAAACAATTTTTAAAAATTCCTGTTTTCTCTGAGCCGCCCTCAGTCATTTTTTGTTGAGCAGCAGGTGTGAGTTTGAAACGCTCACAGGTACCTCTTTAATCTTCATACGCCTACAGCGCAGTGGAGTGCTAAATAAAATGCACAGTCGAAAGCAGCAGTGAGTATCACACGCAGACACCTTTATATTCTGTGCTGCGTTAAGGGTTTTTTTTTCTGTTTTAGGTGAGTTCAGCGTCGCCTTCAGTGCACCGTTCACCTGCTGCATGAATGTAAAGCAGCTCAGCAGCAAATACTTCCCAGAGAAAACTGTTATGATATATTTTTTTTCACACACAATGTATTTTGTTGGTGAGTCAAACCTAAACCACCTCCTATAGTTTGGGTTCATCTCTGCCTGTCAGATGCTGTTATCAAGGTGTTCTTTTACCCATTGTGTTGTCCCAGCCGTCATCAGACAGCAAACATCCAGCCAACAGGTGCCCTTATGGGTTGTCTGTCTCTCATTAGCATCACATTTGTTTGCTTTTTGGCTGACTTTATTTGAGTTATTACTGGAGAGACAAGTAACGGGCAGAGAGACAAAGCACTCCCAGTATTGATTCATAAGAGATGACAAATATTGATGAGATGAAAACACAAACAGGAGGGGAAAGAAACTAAACTTTCGCCTCTGTGAGCTGTTTCAGGTTGTTTTTTTGGAAACAACTCAACTCCCCGGAGTTTGGACAAATACATCGATTGGCTCTGTGGACATTAGAGGTAAATTGGGATGTTTGCGCTCACGTTCACCATGTGAGATACAACGTGTTGATTAGTGAGCTTTAGATGTGCCAGTAGTACAGGATACAGGATAGCTGTTTCCCTCTGCTTAGATTCTTTATGCTGTGCTTGGCTAATCGCCTCCAGATTTCCGCCAAACACACAGAAATGAGATTCATATCAATCATCTCATTCAGTTTGCTTTCAATAAAACACACCCTTTGTGTATCCGATTCCCAGCAAACATACTGAACGCAACACATCCGTTCCAGTGCTCATGTTCAAAACCTGTTTCGTTGAGTCTTCTTCCCTCCCCGCCTTTTGCTGTTTACTTGACACATTTACTACCACCAGCTCTCAAACGCCCAAGTGCAACATTTGCAGAGCAAGGCAATAATTTACCGGTGAGAGCAGTTGCACTCTCCTGGGCAGCTGTGCCAGGTGTAGTGGCACACGCTGTCCTGATTTCCCAGCAGGTGGTCCAAATTCAGCTCTGACAGGAGGCGTGAGTATGACAGACAGCATCAATTTCACTTTAGAGAGGAATGAATGAAAAGTTAATTATGTGCATCACCAAGTTTTTTTGGGGAGTTTTGTCACTCGATCTTACCAGAACTATTCCAAAAATCTGAAGCATGGATGAAGGGTAGGATTTCCAGGTTAGAAAACAATTCACTGTGGCCTGTTGCTTTTTAGTCCTCTACTGTGATTGTACCACATTGAAATACATGCCATGAATAAATATTCATATTTTTAAAAAAAAAAAAAGATGTAGAAGCATCTTTGAGTCTAACAAATGTGTTTGTGGTGTCTTTGTGCCATGTGTGTAGCCTGCAGTGCTGCATGCTAACCGCAGCTGTAGCATCATGTCTGCTGACCGTCTTCTGTTTAAGGCTGGAGCTGCCTGTGGAATCTGAGCAGATGAGTGTGTGCAGAGCAGAGCGTCTCCACAGGGAGCATTAGCCGGCTTCAGCAGGCACTGGAGTGTGAACTGGAGAGCTGGTTTGGGGGCTTTTAGAGTGGCACTTAGTGAACAAACGCTGCTCCTGTATTTGTGTGGAGGCACGTCAGGGCGCGCTGCGAGCATGCTTGCATGGGTGTAGATGTTTGGATGGCTAGTTTTGTGTGCATCCGTGTAAAAGTGGACATATGCATGCATGAATATCTTATGATTGTGTATATATATTTGTGAACTGCGAACGTTTCCTGCGTGAGTGTCCTGTTAACATCTTTACACAACATATGTGTCCATTCAAGCTTGAACATATGTGTGTGTGGTGCTCATTAATGCTCACGTCAGCTAATCTTTTTTTTTTTTTTTTTTTTCCGTCAGCAGCAGTTTGATGCAGAAGAACACCTTCAGGCATCGGATGTCCTCTGAATGACTGTGTGTATGAATGTAAGTGTGTTTATAAATTGGTCTCAGTTTCAGTGTGTGCAGGTATATGCCTTCCAGTGTGTGTGTAGGATGCATATGCCTGTGTGTGTATGTGTGTGTGTGTGTGTGTGTGTGTGTGTGTGTGTGTGTGTGGCTGAGCCTCAGCAGTGTAATAGTGAACAGATCTCAGGCTATAAATATCTTGTCCGCTAACTGAGGCTGAGCTAAAAATAGACTCAGCGCAGTTCCCACTGCCTCATAGAGGAAAACAGATGAACTGCATCCAACCCTGACATCTCAAGACACACGGTTTATGCCTTCATTTATTTCTGGTTATAGTCATCAAGTAGAGCTTCTAGTGCCTTCCAATCAGCTGGGATTCAAAAAATGTTTCACCTGTAAAGAGGGAAAGGAGGGGGGGGTCAGTATGGAGATACTGCTGTGGGCAGGGTGGCAAATAAATGCTCTCGAATTCAACACGGAGGTGGAGAAAAAAACAATGTACATTAATAAGTTAATAAAGAAAATATACAGAACTGTGCAAACGTTTTAGGCAGGTTTGAAGAAATGCTGTAAAGTAAGAATGCTTTCAAAAATAGAAAGTGCAATTATTTGTATTATGTGTATTTTTTATCAATTTACAAAATGTAAAGTGAGTGAACTGAAGAAAAATTTTAATCAAATCAATATTTGGTGTGACCACGCTTTTCCTTCTAAACAGCATCAATTCTTCTATTTACACTTGCACGGTTTTTGAAGGAACATCTTGGAGAACTAACCACAGATCTTCTGTGAATGCAGGCTCCCTCAAACTCATGTGATCCCAGACAGACTGGATGGTGTTGAGATCAGGGCTCTGTGGGGGCCACACCATCACTTCCAGGAGTCCTTGCTCTTCTTTACGCTGGGGATAGTTCCTAATGACATTGGCAGTGTGTTTGGGGTCGTTGTCCTGCTGCAGAATAAATTTAGGGCCAATCAGACCTCTCCCTGATGGTATTGCACGAGTCCAGAGCACCTGCTGCCATTTCTCTGCACCCCAGTTCCTTTGTTTTCATGCGTAGTTTAGTCGCTTGGCCATGTTTCCATGGCAGAGGTTTGGCTTTTCTTCCATGAAGACCACTTCTGTCCAGACTCCTCCAGACAGTAGATGGGTGTACCTGGGTCCCACTGGTTTCTGCTAGTTCTGAGCTGATGACACAGCTGGACATCTCAAAGGGAAGTAAGCAGAATGTGTCTGTCATCTACTGCACTACGTTTCCATGGCCAACCAATGATTCTACGGTCCTCCACGTTGTTTCTTTGTGCTTCTTCAAAAGAGCATGAACATCTTGAAACCCCAGTCTGCTTTGAAATCTTTGACTGGGAGAGACCTTGCTGATGCAGTATCTGTCTTGCCATGGTGTTTGACCTGTGACATGAAACTGTCTTCCACAACCTCACCTGGGTCGCAGTTTGGATGTTCCTCACCCAGTTTTAAGCCTCCTACACAGCTGTTTCTGTTTCAGTAAATGAAAACTGTAAAAAACTGATGATCATTTGCACCTAGTAAAACCGAT